>NW_027137592.1:352866-1028608 GCF_001692895.1 Cenococcum geophilum 1.58 | reverse complement strand
TAAAGGTTTAAACTTAAGGATAAAGATAAGTTAAGAGTTAACCTAAAGCACCTAGCGCACTATACGCTATTATAGATTATATACGTGGATAATATATACAAGATACACAAAAACCCAAAAGAAAAGAATTGGAAATACCCTATAAGGATATATTAGGCGCCAGAGAAGCGATAATATAGGAATACTAGATATATATATAGATAGCATTTAACGGAAGTTTAGAAGTTAGGAGACCTAATACTTTAACTAGGAAGATTCCTTACGGAAGAATACTTAGACGGACAATAGTAGTAGGAATGTTTAGAGAATACGTGTCTATAGTATATTAAGGATAAAAAAACGAACTAGGCATTAGCTAAAGAATAAGCTAAATGCAATAGGATTAAATAGCCAATAGTTAGGAAAAGTAGAGGCCCATAGGACCTAAAGGAGCTAGTAGTAAAGCCTTAAACCCTTAAAGGAATTCAAGGACGATACCTAAATTTATAAGTAAAATAGTAAGATTAACAGTTTAAAGCGCTAATAGATAGTAAAGCAATATAAAACCATATTTTACTAGCAGTAGTTAAGAGAATAGGATTACCTTATAGACAGAAGGAGCAACCTTACCTATTAGTTATAATTTTAGGAGACCTAATAGCCTATAGAGGAGAGATTATTAATCTTAAAATAGGACCTATTTAGATAACCATTAAAGGAAGATAAATAGAGATATCTTTTAACATCCTACTATTAGGACGGGATAAGGCAGTATTAGGAATACCTTAGTTATAGGAATATAACCTAAGGATTAATTGGATTATAGGGCAGGTTAATATTAGAAATACTTAATAATATAAAATATAATAGCAAACTAAGTTAGTATAGTACTAAGTCGGAGTAATATATAAAGAGACTAAGCGAGGCTTAAGTTATATACTAAAGAGATACCATAAGTATAGTAAGAAACTATAGAGCCTAGAAAGTAAAAAGCTGGTAGATTATATAGTATAAAACTATAAGATAGAGTTAGAACTAGGAATAAGTCTAAGGTTCTTTCTAACCTATAAGCTTACTTAAGAGGAGTCCAGAGCACTTAAGGAGTTTATCTAAAAAAAACTTATAAAAGGGATATATTAAACCATCGCAGTTATTAGCAGGCTACCCGGTATTATTCGTACTAAAGAAGAACAGAAAACTTAGACTATATATTAACTACAAACAGTTAAATAGCATCATTTAAAAAGATCGATATCTTTTACCCCTAATTAGCGAAATCTAAGATTGGATAGGTAACGTATAAATCTTTATAAAGATGGATCTGAGGTAGGTATATTATTAGATTAGAATTAAAGAAGGCGACGAATAGAAAGCAGCCTTTAGGTTAAGAAAAGGACTATATAAACTATTAGTTATGCAATTTAGGTTAATAAACGCACCCGTAACGTTTTAGAAAAGAATTAACAGTGTATTAGGAGAACACCTTAATAAGTTTGTTATAGCATACCTTAATAATATTATTATCTACTTAATAACTAAGGAAGAACACAGGGAATACGTTAAATGGGTTTTAAAGAGACTATAAGAGGAATAGATACTAGTAGCAATTAAGAAATACAAGTTCTTTATAAGGAAGACCAATTTCATTAGATTTATTATTAAACTAGGTTATATTAGTATAGACCTAAAGAAAATCAAAGCTATTGTAAATTAGTAAGAACCAGAAAATGTAATATAGTTAAGGTTATTTTTAGGGTTTTGCAACTACTATAGAAGGTTTATAATATAATGGTTAAAGAATATTAAACTATTTACTAAGCTTATAAAGAAAGAGGAACTATAGGTATAGGGGGATAAGCAAAAGAAGTTGTTTAAGGAACTTAAGGAGTTATTTACCCAAGAGCTAATCCTTAAAATCTACTAACTAGGACTAGACACGGTTATAAAAATAGATGCATTAGACTATATACTAGGAGTATACTTACTATAGAAGTATAAGGACGCATAGCATCCAGTATTATATTATAGTAGGAAGATAACACTACTAGAGCTAAACTATAACGTCTATAATAAGGAGTTATTAGGTATAGTCGCAGCACTAAAGAAATAGAGAGAATTCTTACAAGGCGTGGAGAAGCTATTTATAGTTAAAACGGATTATAAGAACCTAATGGGGTTCCTAATAACAAAAGAACTTAATTAAAGATAGGTTAGATAGGCGGAGATACTTATAGAATACTATTTTAAAATTTAGCATACTAAGGGAACTAAAAACGTAAGGGCAGACGCATTTAGCAGAAAAGCTAAATTACAGAACAATAAAAGACTATTAGGAGCAATGCTACGTAGAGACGAGGATAGATGGATTAAATACAACTACCCTAAACTAGTAGTAACTTAAGAGAATAATAAACTAAAAAGAGTCTATAAAACACCAGAAAGCTTTTAGATATAAAGAATTCTAAAAGCATAGCTAGAAGACCTATAGATAGATATATATAAAAATTAAGAAGCTGTAACGGAGCCTTGTAGTAGGAACTACAATAAACTCGTTATTGGGCGAGGTATATAGGTATTGTAAGTAAGTTAACAACGTAATAATAACTAGTGGAGTAGTTGCCTAACAGATTAACTCTAATTATATTCTAAGAATTATTATAAGGAAGAAACTATCTAGGTAGGGACTAAGGGTCCTTAAATACATAACCGTACTCCTAAGAAAGTCGTTGCTCTATCTACTCTATTATAGATCTTGTAGATTATATAGATTATATAGATTATATTACGTGACTCTACTTACTATTCCTCGTTATATAGTTCTATGGGTTCTATCCTAGACCGTGCTTATATTAACTAACTAGCTTCTTCCAACTTCTCTCTAAGTAGTCGTAATATTATACTTAAAGCGTTTATAACACCATCTCCCTCCTCTTTATCTTCGTCCTTAAAGATTCCTAATATCTCTAAGTTATTTACTAGAGGTGTAATATCCGTCTAATTAATCTGGTTAATATTTTTACTTATTATACCTAAAGCATCTTCTTCTTCTTTGATACTTCGTTATACGCATACAGTTTTATCTATACTATCGCTTAGTAAAATAATACCGTCTTTATATTCTCGTTATATAAAAAAGGGGTTAGTTTATATTGCGTTAGCAAGTCCTTTATCTTAGTAACCCTCTTTTTATTTAGAGTATACTAAAGTAAACGTTTAATCGTCTTGCGATGTTCGTTTTATTTCTAACGCTAAGTATACACGTCCTATAACTCTTAGTAGTCTTTAAGTTCCCTAAGTAATTTGTTATAGGGTCTCGTATTTAATCTGCTGCTATAAAGCTTAATAATAAACTATCCGTCGCTCTAGCGGAACTTTATTATTCTTAGGACGCTAAGTATAAGGCCGCTGATACTTAATAACGGGCCCTAGATTCTCGTCTTGCTACATCCACTTAGTTAATCCGTCTTAAGAAGGTTTATAAGAAGGTTTATTTTAAGGAGTAGAAGCTTATAAAATAAGGTTTATAGGAACTTAGTAATAAAAGAACGGATTTTTTTCTAATAGAGAGGGAAACAACTCTAAGTAGTTCGGCAATTGTTCCTCTTAGGTCCCCCTTAGGTAGTTCTTTCTTTAGTAACTCTTTACTACCTAACCTATTTTCTTCTAATACTCCTATACCTTTCCTATAGCGTTTTTTAGGTTCTATAGTGGTTCCTAGGTAGTCTCTTTATAGCCTATCTACTTTACTTTATACTATATTTTATTGTTAACGTTCTTATAACTAACGATTTTTAAAACTTGCTATTTGTCTTCCTCTTATCCTCTATACGTGTCTGCCTTATAAACTGGTGGCTTAATATTTCTATATACTAGCTCTAGCATTATAATATGCTGTATAGGGTAGATCTTTATCCTAGCTAGTAGATTTAACTTAAATATAACTAATGAAATTCTCCGCGTAATTTTAAAAGGTCTTAGTCTAACGTAGTCTAACTTCTTGCTTAGTTATTAACTCTTGAAATTTTTATATAGTAGCTATACTTTATCCCCCTCCTTAAGATCTGGTCCCTTAGATCTCTTAGTATTATAGTACCTTTTTATTCTTTATTATACCACCTTAGCTATTTCCATAAGGTTTATATAAAGATTTATTAAATTCTCTATTCTTTACTTAGCTATACTACTTATTTTCTTTACTTAATGTGGCGATAATAAGGTTCTTGGCTTATATCCGTAATTTGCCTTAAATAGTGACGTATCTATTTCTTCTTATGGTGTTGTATTGTATATAAACTATATAACTAGTAATAGCGATACCTAATTATTTTGTGTATAATTAATATAATGCCTTAGATACTGTTCTAGTATCTAATTTAATCTTTCTGTTTAACCGTCTGTCTATAGATAATATATAGTGGAAGTTACTGCTTAAACTCCTTACTTTGCTAAGAATACTTCCTAAAATACTGCTACGAATCTTAGATCTCTATCCGGTATAATCTTACTTAGTACTCCGTGTCTTATAAATACTTCTTTAATATAGATTCTAGCAATATCTTCCGCTGATATTTCTTTTAAATATGCTATAAAGTATCCCTACTTTGTAAGCTTATCTACTATTACTAAAATCGCATTATAATCTTATTTGGTAATAGGGTTCTTTAACCTTAATAACTTAATAATAAAGTCCTATAATATAACCTCCTATAGTCTCTCTAGTATTTTAATAGGTTATAGCTCTCTATATAGCTTGTACCTTATTAGTTTATTTTTTTAGTAATCTAGATATTCTTTTATAACTTATCTTACTAGTCCCTAAATTCTATTAATAATGTACTCCTCTTAAAGTCTTAATACTAAGCCTATGGCTCCGTTGTGTCTTTAAGTTAGTCCTTTATAAAATAACTTAATAAACTCCTTTACGATAGATCTTGGCACGTATATTGCTTTTTAGTTTTTGTATTACTCTAAGTCTAGATTCTCTACCTGTGCTTTTTAGATCTTTTATATCTAGTTACTCTCTAGTAATTTATAGATCTGTTTCTCTTATATTGCTATAATTTTTAGATAATTATATCTAATTAATCTATCTATATCCTTTCGCAATAAAGCCCCTAATGGCTTTTTATTATTTTATAGTTTAGCCTTTCTACTTAAAGCATCTACTCGTGCGTTCTCTGTACCCTTAGTATACTAAATTTTAAAATAGTATTCTATAAGCATTTCTGCATATCTAACTTATCTATAATTAAGTTCTTTTATTATTAGGAACCCCATTAGGTTCTTATAATCCGTTTTAACTAAAAATGGTTTCTCTATGCCTTATAAGAATGCTCTTTATTCCTTAAGTGCTGTAACTATACCTAATAACTCCTTATTATAGATATTATAGTTTAGTTCTGGTGGTATTATCTTTCAACTATAGTATACTACTGGGTGCTATCTATCTTTGTATTTCTATAGGAAGCACACTCCTAGTGTATAGTCTAATATATCTGTTTTGACTACTATCTCTAACTATAGTTAATAGATTTTAAGAACTAGCTCCTAGGTGAACAACTGTTTAACTTTTTTAAATAGTTCCCTTTATTCCTTTCCCTATACCTATAGTTCTTCTTTTTTTATTAATCTTGTAAACAGCTTAATGTCCTTTAACTATTAAGCTATAAACTTTCTATAGTAATTATAAAACCCTAGGAATAACCTTAACTATATTATATTCTCTAGTTCTTACCAATTTACTATAGCCTCGATCTTTTTTAGATCTATACTAAGTTAGCCTAGTTTAATAATAAATTTAATAAAATCTATCTTCCTAGTAAAGAACTTATATTTCTTAATTGCTACTAGCATCTGTTCTTTCTATAGTCTCTTTAAGACCTATTTAACGTGTTCTCTATATTCTTCCTTATTTATTAAGTAGATAATATTATTATTAAGATATACTATAATAAATTTATCTAAGTGTTTCCTTAATATATTGTTAATACGCTTCTAGAACGTTGCTAGTACGTTTATAAGCCTAAATTATATAATTAATAGTTTATATAGTCCTTTTTTTAACCTAAAGGCTGCCTTCTATTTGTTGCCTTCCTTAATTCTAATCTAATGGTACGCCTATCTTAGATCTATCTTTGTAAAGATTTACGCATTACCGATCCTGTTTTAGATTTTGCTAATTAAGGGTAAAAGATACCTATCCTTCCTAGTAATGCTATTTAACTATTTATAGTTAATATATAGTCTAAGTTTCCTATTTTTTTTGGTATAAATAATACTAGATAACCTACTAATAACTGTAATGGTCTAATATATCCCTTTTATAAATTCTCCTGGATAAACTCTTTAAGTGCTTTACCTTCTTCTTCGGTAAGCTTATAAATTGGAAAGAACTTTAGACTTATTTCTAGTTCTAACTCTATCTTATAGTCTTATACTATATACTTTAACAGCTTTTTACTTTCTAGTGACTATAGTTTTTTACCGTACTTGTGGTATCTCTTTAGTACGTAGGATAACCCTTTCTCGGTTTCCTTGTATGTTGCTTTAACTTAGTACTATACTATCTTAGTCTATTGTCGCATCTTATATTATTAGTAGTAGTAGTTCTTTAATTAACGTCTAATACGGATCCTATCTTAGCCCACGCAGACTACTCCGTCACAGGGGGGAAAACTTATAATTTACATAAAGAAAACCCTGCAGTTGGGGGAGGAAAAACCCTATAAGCAGCCTCAGTAGGATAAAAAACCCCGATTTGCCATGTTTGCACATAGCAGCGGCCCTATAGGCCTACTGCACGTCCTCCTCCTTAGATGTTTTAAACTCCTTAGGAACCACTGCTTCCTTCTCTAGCTTATTAAAGCTAGGGTTTACTATATCCCAGCTAGGCCTTACTAATCAATTGCTGTGTCTTATTATCTCTTTATGTCCCATATCTTGCCCATCCCCTATATGCTATCTCTTATATAGACCACTGCCATATACGCCTTGCCTCCCCCCCCCCTAGAGCTATTAAAGGCGTAAAGGGGATTCATCCGTTCTAACTACCGTAATACTAATAAGCGAGCGGGATATTATGTTGTATTTGGGTATCTTTTATGCCTAGGCCCCAGCTAGGCCCTCTCTAAGGGTTACCACTCCATTAAAAGGAGACAGGGAAAACCGTGGGTCGTAATCCAAGCTGCTAGATAGTATTTGGTAGTTGAAAACGGCGAGTAACCGTATGCTCCGCGGGCGACTGCCTTAAGGGTTAGGAGGGGCCGTATATTTGCTCGTTCGTTCGTTCGCTTATATGCCCGTTTATCCGTCAATATAAGGTCGTTAATGCTTTCTATTAGGGGCTAGGGGATGCTTTTAAAAGCTATTTATCCACGTTGGATTATATAGGTGCTTAGTAGGAGAACTAGTGGCTATATTATAAAGGGGTACTGTTAGTAGTAGTTTTCGAGATCTCACCATCCTATATGAAAACTTTTTACTACGCCCCATGACGCACACAACCACTAGGTCCTACTTGCACGCGCTGTGCAACGTCTCTGCGTTGGCTCTGGGTCTGAACTTCGAAGACCTAGGTTTGTAGCCGTCACCACGTACAGGTGCAGAATCCGTTTTTGACGGCCTCTTATATTATTATATATTTCTAATATTAACTTAACCTATAACCTAATTGATCTTTAGATTGTATTCTTATAACTAAGGTATTCCTAGTACTGCCTTATTATTCCCTAATGGTAATATATTAAAAGATATCTTAATTTATCTCCCTTTAATAGTTATCTAAATAGGTCCTATTTTAAGATTAATAATACCTCCTCTATAGGCTATTGGATCTTCTAAAATTGTAACTACTAGATATAGGTGCTCTTTTTATCTATATAGTAGCCCCATTCTTTTAACTGCTATTAGTAAGATATGGTTTCTTATTGCTCTACTATCTACTAATGCTTTAAACTATTAATCTTACTAATTAACTTTTAAATTTAGGTGCCGTTTTTAAATTCCTTTAAGGGTCTAAGGCTCTACTACTAGTTCCCTCTAGTCCTATAGGCCTCTACTTTTCCTAACTATTGGCTACTAGATCCTATTTATACTTAGTCTAACTTAAGCTAATACTTAGTTCGCTTCTTTTCCTTAATATACTATAAACAGGTATTCTCTAGATATTCCTACCATTATCATCTATCTAGGTATTTTTCTGTAAGAAATCTTCCTGGTTAAAGTATTAAGTCTCCTAACTCCTAAACTTCTACTAGATACTAGCTATATATATACTTAGTATTTCTGTACTATTACTTATCTGGCGCCCAATATATCCTTATAGGGTATTTCTGGTTTTTCTCTTTTGGATTTTTGTGCATTTTACACATATCGTCTATATATGCGATCTATAATAGTGTATAGTGTGCTAGGTGCTTTAGGTTAACTCTTAACTTATCTTTATCCTTAAGTTTAAACCTTTACCGTGTTAATCTAAACATTACAACTTTATTCGTAGGTACTAAAATATATCTTTTACTTCTCTAGTCCTCTAATTGTTCCTCTAGATCCTTTAACGTTATAATTAAGGCTCCCTTAATATAATTTATTGCTTTCTCCGTAATTAGGTAGTCTTAGATAACTTATTCGTTTAACTATATATAGAAATCTTCTCACTTATTATTATATCGTTGCCTATACTACTTTTAGTACAGCTACTAGAGTATATACAGCTTATCCGTAAGGAAGTATCTTCTTATTACTGCATCGTAACAGCCCTTTATATATCGTTCTTTAAACCTAATTAAAATCCCTAAATCCTCTTTATTTTCTAGTTTAGTAAGCTACTTAGCTCTTAGTATACCTACTCTTAGCCTATTAGTAATTCTTCGTACTAATGCTCTATCCCTTATACGTCCTAATATACTAGATCTCTTATCTAGTTTCTATTCTTACTATACGGTAATTCTTGCTCTAAATTCATCTATAGTTTCTTTTTATTCGCGTCTTGCGAGTAGATCCTTAAAGTCGTCTTGCTTCCTAATCTTAGTATTAAACTTTTAATCTTTAGGCTAAATACTGCGTTCTCCTAGTAAGTCCTCTGGGTCTATATATCTGTCTCCTAATCTGGTTACTGTTTATATTATAGATTCTCTAATCTATAGCGAAGCCACTTGCTTCTTACTTATAGGTGTCCTTATTCGTTCTCCAAATTCTTAGTCCCTTAGATTCTTTAATCCTAAGCTCGCTTCTTTCTTCAGCTGTACTCTAGCCTTAGTCCGACTAGGCTTTACTAGTATTCTTATCTCGTCTTAAGAGTCTTATGCCTTTAGGAAACTTCGTCCTAAGCTTATTTATATATTGCTAAACTAAGCTATTGCTCTGCTCCACCGGTTATCGTCCGTTATAGGTCCCTAAGCATACCTTATCTCGTCTTAAGAATCTTAAGCCTTTAGCCTTTTACCTTTATTAAGTGGTAAGCTAGCACTAGTAGTCATCTGCTTGCTTAATCGTCTTTAAATATTACTCCTTCCGTCTTGTAAAGCGATAAATACTATATTTGACGGTGTTATAATGCCCGTTACTAAACCTTACTCTATAGCGGTCTTAGTCTCTACTTCTATTACGTTATTAAGGTTTAGATACCCCTAGTTAGTTTTTTCTTCTACCTTATCGCTAATTAATAAGTACTTCGACTCCATTATTATTACTACTAATCTTTATCCGCACATTGCTATAATATCTTAATCTAGCTTATAGAGTTAATCTTATTCTTTATCTAACTCTCTAGTTCCTTTAAGTCCTTTTAACTCTAGCTCTTATAGCTAATAGCTTGCACTATACTTAGCGTCTTTATAAATTTGGTATATGTTATTGTAACAAAACGCAAAACTTTTAATTAAATACTCTTTTGTTCCTTGCAGTATACTATTATCCCTTTATACATGTGTGTTATATACTATTAGTCTAGTTCCCTTTACTATATAGTAATTCTAACTACTTCTATAGTCTCTAGCGAAATAACCCTATTTTCCGCAATTTATATAAGCTCCGTCTCTAAACCATTACTTTTATTATAGAGTCCGCTTAAACGTCTTCTGCTATTAAAATCTTTGGTTTAGCCTATACTCCCTAGTCCTATAATTACTTAATCCTTAACCTCTAGATTTCTATAGTTTCTTACTCCATCTCTTATAGGTTTCTTTAGTACTACTTAGGTCTATTAGCTCTGCGCTATACCATAATTTCTAACTTAGCTTTTATTGTTGCGTGCTCTACGCCTTATATGACTATAGAACTCTATCCTAACCTCTCTTAGTCTATTCCCTTTAGTAGATCCTATTATTAATCTTAATTACTTAATTAATTAATTCCCTAAGGGTGTCCATATCTTCTATTAGAATAATTACGTCCTAAACTTTAGCCTTAAGTCCCTGTTTATACTATGCCATAAGCGCCTTGTTATTCCACTTAACCTATATCGCTAGCGTTTAGAACTACGTTATATACTTAATTGCTAAGGTTCGTTACGTAATGTTTTAGAGTTTTCTTTTCGCCGTGGTCGTTGCCTCTAGATCTCCGAACATTTATATAAGTCGCTCTATAAATCCTCCTTAATTTAAGAACATAAACCGTACTTCCTGGTTTATAGTCGTTATTCTATTTACTTATATCTCTATAAGGTAAGGCTTAAACTATTTAAGTGCTCTTCCTAATAGGAATAATCCTGCATACGCTACTTAATCTATAGGTATTAGTTGCATTTGCGTAAGGAATCCTTTAAACTTTAATCTCTCTCCTAAGAATCTCTTAATTAATAGTAGCTTAATCTTTGCCGCACCTATCCCGTTGATCCTATTTTCGAGCGTTGCATTATTTTCCATTAACTGGTTAACTATCTCTTATAACTATTCTACTATTATAGGTTATTGCGAGTTAGTATCTACTATACTAGTGTTGTTACCTAATCTCGAAGTAGTTGCCGCCGTTAATAGCATCGTAGTGGCTGCTTTTGGTGGCATATTATTTAACTTATTAAAACTGTAACCCTAGTAGTAATTATATAACGGAGCCTTATAGTAGGAACTACGGTAGACTTATTATTAGGCGAGGTATATAGGTATTATAAGTAAGTTAATAATGTAATAATAACTAGTAGAGTGGTTGCCTAATAGATTAACTCTAATTGTATTCTAAGAATTACTATAAGGAAGGAACTATCTAGGTAGGGACTAAGGGTCCTTAAATACACAACCGTACTCCTAAGAAAGTCGTTACTCTATCTACTCTGTCTGCTCTGTTTGCTCTGTTACAGATCTCGCAGATTATACAGATTACACAGATCACATTACGTGACTCTGCTTACTATTCCTCGTCACATGGTTCCACGGGTTCCATCCTAGACCGTGCTTGTATTAACCAACTAGCTTCTTCCGACTCCTCTCCAAGTAGTCGTAACATCGTACTTAAAGCGTTTGTAATAGAAGCGAAGTATATCCTAAAGAGCATAGTAAAGCATTTTATAGAAGACTTCTATAAAGGAATAACTTAGGGATATAATAGAGCAATAGGCTTAGTGTTAAAACTTTAGGAAGAATATATTATTAACGGAATCTAGAATATTGTAAGAAAAGTAATAAAGGAATATCTAGATTGCTAAAGGAATAAACTAATAAGGTATAAGCTATACAGAGGGCTATAACCTATTAAGATACTAGAAAGACTATAGAAGGTTATATTATAGGACTTTATTATTAAATTACTAAAGTTAAGAGATCCTATTACCGGACAAAAGTATAATATAATCTTAGTAATAGTGGATAAGTTAACTAAATAGGGCTACTTTATAGCATGCACAGAAGAAATCTTAGTAAAAAATATCGCTAGAATCTATATTAAAGAAGTGTTCGTAAGATATAAAGCACTAAGTAAAATTATATTAAATAGAGATCTAAGATTTATAGCAGTATTCTAGGAAGTGTTCTTAGCAGAGTAAGAAGTAAAAGCAGTAACTTTTACCGCATATTACCCGCAGATAGACGGTTAAATAAAAAGATTAAATTAAACGCTAGAACAGTATCTAAGGCATTATATTAATTATATACAGAACAATTAGGTATTGCTATTATTAGTTATATAGTTTATATATAATATAACACTATAAGAAGGAATAGGCATATTACTATTTAAGGCAAATTACAGGTATAAGCTAAGAATATCATTATTATTATAATAAGTAAAAAAACAAGTAGCACAGTTAAAGAAAGGATAAAGACACTAATAAATCTTTATATAGACCTTATAGAATTAGCAAAAAAGGTATAAAAGAGAATAAAAAAGTACTATAATACTAAGAGATCTAAGGGACCAGATCTTAAGGAGGGGGATAAAGTATAGCTACTATACAAAAATTTCAAGAGTTAACGACTAAGTAAGAAATTAGATTATATTAGACTAGGACCTTTTAAAATTATATAAAGGATTTCACCAGTTACGTTTAAATTAAACCTACTAGCCAAGATAAAAATCTACCCTATATAATATATCGCAATGCTAAAGCCAGCATACGGGAATATTAAGCTACTAGTTTATAAAGCAGACATATACAGAGGATAAGAAGAAGACAAATAGTAAGTTTTTAGGATTATTAGTTATAAGGACACTAATAATAAAATATAGTATAAGGTTAAGTGGATAGGCTATAGTAAGACTACCTAGGAGCTACTAGAAAATCTAAAAAATGCTATAAAAAAGGTATAGGAGTATTGGAAGAGATTAGGTTAGATAGTATTAATAAAGAGGAATCGCCAAAGAATAAGTCACCTAAGGGGGACCTAAGAAGAGCAGTTGCCGAACTACTTAAATCTATTTCCTTCTTAGTTAGAAGAGAATCTATTTTTTTATTACTAAGTTCCTATAAACCTTATTTTACAAGTTTTTACTCCTTAAAACGGACCTTCTTATAAACCTTCTTAAGATAAAGTAATTAAGTAGACGCTATAATATAAACATTTAGGGCTTTCTATTTCGTATTATAAGAACGTTTTAACTTAATAAGGGCTTAAGATAACTCGCTATTAAAATAAGTAGTAATAGATTAAACATAAGACCCTAAGATAAATCAATTAAGGAACTAGATGACTATTAAGAGTAATAAAACGCGTATATTTAATATTAGAAGTAGAGCAAACGTTATAGGATAAATAAATATTCGCTTTAGTGCACTCTAAGTAAGAGGACAGTTACCACAAGGATGGACTTACTAGCGCAATATAAACTAACCCCTTTTTCGTATAACGGGAACACGGAGATAGTATAATTTCACTAAGCAATAATATCATAATAATGGTATAAGCACAACGTTAGGCGTGTAAAGAAGAAGAAGCTTTAGGTATAATAAGCAACAATATTAACCAAATTAATTAGATAGATATTATACCTCTAGTAAATAACTTAGAGATATTAAGTGTCTTTAAGAACGAAGATAGAAAGGAGGGAGATAGTATTATAAACGCTTTAAGTATAATATTACGACTACTAGGAGAGGAGTCGGAAGTAGCTAGTTAGTTAATTAAGGCACGGTCTAGAATAGAGCCAATAGAACTATATAATAAGGGATAATAACTAAGGTTATATAACGTACTATATATTAAATAAGAGGGATAGGAGGAACTTATATACCTTATATATAAGACATACTTTACGTATAAGGAGGATTTCTTAGGAGTACGGTTGTATATTTAAAGGGCCACAGTCCTTACCTAGATAGTCCTTCTCTCCTTATAGTAAATCTTAGAATATAATTAGAGTTAATCTATTAGGCAACCACTCCACTAGTTATTATTACATTATTAACTTCTTGTTTACCTATATACCTAGCCTATTAATAAGTCTACCGTAGTTCCTGCTATAAGGCTTCGTTATAGGGGTTTAGGTTATATCCTTTCCAACTAATACAATACTTTAACATTCCCTTTATAAGTTTACAGGCTAGTATTTCTTTAATTTCCTATTTATTATCGCCATTAACTTAAATTAGTAGAGGAGGTTTATTCTTTTATCTAGGTAGTAGGTTATTTATAGCTTTCTATAGCTTATCCGGTAAGAAGATAGGGTGAACTTTAATTAAGTCTGGGAGCTTAACTTTGTACGAGTTGCCTACTTTATTAAGAATCTTATACGGTTCTGCTATTTTATAGTTTAGCTTATAGCTAGGCCGTTCTATCTTCTAGTTCTTTATTATAACCTAGACTATATCGCCTATAGTAAAGTTAGGCTCACGCCTATACTTATTCGCCTACTATTCTATTAATTTCTAGGCCTTTTTTTGGTTTATATAGGCTACTTTCTAGGCTTCTTCTAAGCGCTTAGCGTACTGCTAGGCTTTCTTATAAGATAGTTTTTGTCACGGGACTCACACGCTCTCACGTCCCTGCGCGTTTTGACGTTCTTGACCCGTGCTTACGTTCGTCCCGAGACACCTACGCACGTTCCCCTACAACCCCTATTTATACCTAACCTGGCACATAAAGAATCTTCTTCTTTATCCAAATGTCTTTGTATTAACCACGCATAGTTACGCGTACGTAGCCTTCTTTAATTACTACCCTGTTTAGTACATTGTATTCCAGCTCGTGCCCACTTCCGTGACACTACATTTGGATCCCTTTTCTATACCTGGCGGGCCTGTGGGCTACTGGTCGCGGAGTATGCCTTTCTACGCCTAATACAAGGGTAGATACAGGAGCTGCTGGCTGCGGGTAGACTGGGACGCTGGGGTTCTGAACTGGTACGATAAGTCTCCGCGCCGATTTGCATACGGACCCGACGACAAGACACCGCGCCGATACGCCTGTGACCTTGATGGCTTGCACCCTACTGCTACCGACTACGAACAGGCACGTTACTGCCCCTCGGTTTGACCTGATGGCTCGCATCCTACTGCATGACGAACACGAACACGGAAGCTGGTATCTTACTACTGTCCTACCGACCTGCACGCACTGCCCTACGTACCGACAAGACCTCGCGCCGATACGCCTGCGAAACGACCCCGATAACCCGTCGTGCCGATACGCCTACGACCCTATCGCTTGCATCGTACTGCTACCCGAACACGACTAGGTAGAGCCTTGCTCCCTAGACCCCCGAACCCGTCGCTTGCATCGTACTGCTACCTACCCGAACCGANAAGCCTCGTGCCGATATGCCTACGAGACGACCCTATCGCTGGCACCGTACTGCTACTACATGAACTGATAAGCTCCGTGCCGATTCGCCAACGGAACCCGAACACGTCGCTAGCACCGTACTGCTACCTGAATCTGATAAGATCCCGTGCCGATATGCCTACGGAACCCGCGCTGGCACCGTACTGCCACCGACAAGAACCTGCCTATGATACGAATACTGCACCGCACTGATAAGAACCTGCTAAGAATATGCTTTACCACGACCACGAACACCATACTGACCGTACTATACTGCCGTTTAGGCCGATAAATACTGCCTAAAACGCCCATTTTGGACTAAAAATTGGGGTAATTTTTTAGGGGGACCTGGAGTATAGGAAGGGAAGGCCGTAGAGCTGCTAGAAGCGAGAAAGGGACTGTATGAGCTTCAGTAATGCGTCTCCAAGCGGCAAGGACAGGAGTGTAGCTGGCAACGGAAGCTGGGCTATGCTTTGGGCCTGACAAGTTAGTGGCCTAACGATTAAATATGGAAGGACCGAACTGGAGGAGCCTGTGCAACGGAGGACATAGAAGGGCGGAGAAGGCTAACGAATTTTTTTTTCCCGTATTGGGTTTTTTTCTGGTATATATGACACGATACGCCTTGCAGGAGCTCGGAAGTAAGGGGGGGGTACTATCACGGGACTCACACGCTCTCACGTCCCTGCGCGTTTTGACGTTCTTGACCCGTGCTTACGTTCGTCCCGAGACACCTACGCACGTTCCCCTATAACCCCTATTTATACCCGACCTGGCACACGAAGAATCTTCTTTATCTAAATGTCTTTGTATTAACCACGCATAGTTACGCGTACGTAGCCTTCTTCAATTACTACCCTGTTTAGTACATTGTATTCCAGCTCGTGCCCACTTCCATGACAGTTTTTCGCGTATAGTCTAGGGCCCTTTTAGTCTTTCCTAGTTAAAGCTTATATGGGGTAGGTAAACCATTTCTAGTTAAATAGGGGCAAATCCGGTAGAGTTATGGGGTAGAGTCGCTTAGGCGTAATCTATTAAGGGCAATAGTTTAGCCTAGTTATCCTAGAAGTAGTTAATAAAAGGCTAAAGTTTCTAGTCTAAGTATTAATTTATAATCTCCGTTTAACCGTCTATTTAGAGGTAATATGCCGTAGAAAGCTTTAGCTTAATGCCTAAGATCTAGGTAAACTTATTCTAAAAGGCTAATATAAACTACGGCCTATAATCGGATATAATAGTGTCTGGTAGTCTATAAATTTAGTAAACGTAGTAAATATATAGTTGGGCCGCCTCTTTAGCATTAATATTCTTATAACAGGGAATTAAGAATAGGCGCTTGCTAAAGCGGTTAACTAGAATTATAACTATATTATATCCGTTACGGTCTAGAGGTAGCTTATAAAAGTCTATAGAGATATATTACTAGGGGCGGTTAGGTATTAGGAGGGTTTTTAATAATCCTAGGGTCTTATCTTATAGAATTATAGACCTATAGCAGTTATTGCAGTTCCGTATATAGTGGTTAATATTTATAATTATTCCGGGCCAGTAATAGCGGTCGCTAATAATCCTACGGTTTTTATTTTTTTTAGGGTGGGCCGTAGAGACCTAGGTATATACTTTAGCAATAAGCTAAGTCTGTAAGTTCTGTTCCTCTACTACCACTAGCCGTTTATAGTGCTTAAGCGGTCCACTTTTAAGGGACTATAGGCTAGAAACATTCTTTACCTCTTTTTAGTACTCCTATAGAGAAGGGGCCGTATAGTTTACCTACAGTAGTTTATTAATAAGGTTTAGTTCTATAGAGTTAATAGAGTATATCTTAGCATTTAAAGAGTCTATATTTAGTTTTGCCCATATTTAGGGGTTAAGGTGCTCTAGTTATAGTAGCGCCTAGGTCTATAATAAGATCTTTACGGCTGTCTGGTTATTTATATCCTATTTACGCCTTATAAGAGCGTCCGCACAGTTAGTAGCGCTAGGCCTATATATAATTAGGAAGTTAAACTAAGATAGGGTATCTGCCTAGCGCGCCTATTAGGCCATAAGGGCCTTTATTATTATAAAATATTCTAAAGCCTTATAATTAGAAACTACCTAGATAGACTTAGGGGTGCCCTCTAGTTGGGCTCGCTAGTGCTAAAAGCTAGAGATAATAGCCAGCATTTCTTTATCGTAAATTGGGTAGTTTAGCTTAGTATCTACTATAGTCTTCAAATAGTAAGCTGTTACGGAACCCCACCGCAGGGGCCTCCATAGGAGAGCCCCGTGCTCTCGCGTACACCTCGCGTATAGCTTATGTCAGCTACGCGTAGGTATATTACCTCCTTACGCCCTTAACCCTTACGATCGATCGCGCAACGTCTTGTAGACTCCTTAAATATATACGCTCTATAGCTACTGCCCTCGTTCCGTAATATTACGTTACGCCTTTTTACTATTAACGTTTAACCTATAACTAATTCTACATCTCTATAATACTATAGGCGCTGCCAGAAGCAGCGTGTCTATAAATTACCTTACTTTATACTTCTAAGGAACCTATAATAGTAAGACAATATTCCTTACTAGCTACTATATTAAACCTAAAAAATAATCTAATACCTACACTTAACCTACAACGCCAATTAATCCCAAGAGAATTCGATTTATTAGCCCTAACCCTTAAGGAAATAGATACCAATAATATCTTATCTTTTATTAACTATATAACTACGGATAAGCAAATAGAAGGGCTATTACCCATTAAAATTAAAATATAAGACGCTGAGACGTTTGTAAAAATAGTAGTACGAGACCCTAATAAATACTACCGCCTTTTATAGAACTACTACCTAAAGCTTATATAAGCTAAGATGCGTACTACCTAAGATCGCGATATTATCTAAGACCTATAAGCTTGTAAGGCGCTCGCCGATAACATATATTAAGAAACTAAAGATAACCTCCGCGTATCTAAACGCGACGTCTAATAGTTAAAGAAGAATAAGATTGCACTAATTGCTATAGTTACTAAAAAAGAAGGTATAATTAAATACCTATAATCTTAGCTTAATAAGCATATTTGTAATAACGCTAGATACTTCTCTACTATATATAACGCCACCTAAGTCTCTACGCCCCCGGTAACTTTACCTACTTAATACTTAATAGAGGGTTAGCGCTAAGTAGCTTTACCTAATAGGAACCCCTACTAAAGTAGTAATAATAAAAGCCATAATAATTGGACCTAAACTGCTACCGTAGGATCTAATATATACTACCTTAATCCCCTAGTCTTTTAAGGAGACCGTAAGGAATACAGCCACTAGAAGATATAAATTTGTAAAAAACTAACTTAAAGCGCCTACCTTTTTCCTATAGAAGATATTAAGATTAGCTATATTATCGGGCGAATAAAGGGTATACTATTTAATAGACTCTTCGCCTAATAGAAGACTAGTAGTCCCTAGAAGTAGCAGTCTTATTAAAAAGTCCTTAATAATCTTAACCTAATATACCGTAACTATAACCTACTAGCTACTAACTAAGCTAAACTATATACCCTAAAGATAAGCCCTACCAAATTATTTAATAAGTTCTATGTTAAATTCTAAAATATATACCGGAGCCCTTGCCTAAGACAATACTAAAGACTAAAAGGATCTCCTTAAAAAAGTTACTTATTGCCTTAGTTATGTAGCCGCTAGCTATAACTATAATAATATTTATAAAATGGTAGCAGCCCTATAGAAGATTAAATAATAACTAAATTAGATTGCTACTACTAACCCTTACTTAAAGACCTCTCTATAGAAGCCCTTTGGGCCTACTAAACCTATATATACTAAGCTACCAACGCCTACTATCTTAAGTACTACTAGAGCCAATATTAACCTCTCTATACTAACCTTTCCGTAAAAACTCCTAGATAAAGAGCGCGAGCTATTTTAGAAATTAGGATGCTGCTATAAAATAATATAAAAGCCGTCCTATAATTAATTGTAAAGCTACTAACTAATTTATAGATACCTAAGTTGTGCGTACTTATAACCTATTTACCTTACCCCTTACTAAAGCCCGCGCCCTATAACTCGCTAATAGTAGTTATACTATATAGAAGATTACCTATATAATATAACTCTACTTAGATATAAACAGGCACTAGAAAGAGCTCTAGGCCTATATTATACTACTTACTAACTACCCTATTATCCTTAAAATAAGCTAGCTTAAATAATATAACCCCGCTATTAACTAGGAAAAGAAAAAAGTAACCTTTAACTCTAAATACTATAGAGAGACTTGCTTAGGATATAGCCTAGCCGCCTCTATTTACTTACTAGGATATTAACCTAAGAAACCCCTTATTACCCCACCTATAACTAACTGCTACTATATAAGTGCCGCGGCCTTCTACCGCATAGTACGTAGGAAAGGCTAGACCGTTGCTATAGCTTCCTAATTATAACTATATAAGCTTAATAAAGAATAGGACTATATCCTTTATAGTAATATAATAGACATAGTTAACCTTTTAGAAGACGACGCCCCCGTGGAACTCCACAGACTTTTACCTTTAGACTTTAAGAAGTTTATAAAACTTAAAAAAGGACTTACTAATAAAGAACTCCGTAAGCTCCTCCCTAAGAGGTACTATAACTTTATTAATATATGCTCACAAAAGGGCGTAGATATACTCCCCCCACATTAACCTAATAACTATGCCATTAATATTAAATAAGGAAAAACGCTACCTTATAAGAGACCCTACCTAATATTAAAAGACGAACTTTTAGTTATAAGAAAGTATATTAACGAGCACCTTAATAAAGGGTTTATTCGTCCTAGTATATTACTAGTAGCTACCTCTATCCTTCTTGCTAAGAAGCTAGGAGGTATTTAATTCTATATTAACTATAGAGGACTTAACGCTATTATAATTAAAAACTAATACCTAGTACTACTTATACGGGAGACCCTTAAGCGGCTTAGCTAGGCCAAAATCTATACTAAGCTTAATATTATTGCTACCTTTAACTATTTCTAAATACGGGAAGGTAATAAATGGAAAACCGCATTTATATTACGCTTCAGCCAATTTAAATATACCGTTATGCCCTTTAGCGTATATAACGGCCCAGCCACCTTTTAAAGCTATATTAATAACGCCTTATAGGACTACCTTAACGACTTCTGCTNNGCGTACCTNGANAATATACTTATTTATAGTAATAACCCTTCTAAGCATACTAAACACGTTTAAAAGGTCCTATAGCGCCTTAGGGACGCAGGACTTTATATTAATTTAAAGAAATGCGAATTTTTAGTTATAGAAGTAAAATACCTTAAACTAATTATTACTACTAAGGGTGTCTATATGGACCCTAAGAAGGTACGTATAATTACTAAATAGTAAGCCCCTAACTATATTAAGGACGTATAAGCCTTCCTTAGTTTTGCTAACTTCTATTAGAAATTTATATATAACTTCTTAGGCGTAGTAGCACTACTTATAGCAATAATATAAATAAAGGGCCTTTCTGCAAAAGGAAGAAAAACGCACCTACGCTTTACCTAGACGCCTAAATACGAGAAGGCGTTCTAAGACCTTAAAAATGCCTTTACTAAAGCACCTATCCTAGCCTACTTTATACTAGGACGATAACTCTATCTTAAAACTAACTCCTTAGACTACATTAACATAGGCGTTTTTTTCTAAATAAGTAATAACAGTTTCCTTTACCTAGTCGCATTATACTCGTCTAAGCTTATATTATAAAAGTATAACTACAAAATCTATAATAAAGAACTCCTTATAATTATATAAGCGTTTAAAGAATTCTAACTAGAACTTTCCTTAGTAGAGCCTAACTAGCTAACTAAAGTCCTTATAGACCATTGTAACCTTAAGTACTTTATAACTATAAAGCAGCTAAACTAACGCTAAGTATATTAGAACGAGTTCCTCTCTAGTTTTAACTTTAAAATTATATATAGACTAGGAGTATAAGGTACTAAACCTAATAGCCTAATACGCCGCTTGTAAGACCTTCCTTAGTCTAAAGATAACCCCTATAATTAGTTCCAATAATAGACAATCCTAAAAGCATAAATTTTAGCCCTAGGTATACTACCTATAATAGAGCCAACTATACCTTAGCTTTATACTATAAAACTAAAGTTACCTTCCAAAATTAATAAGCTTATTACTACGGCATATAACACCTTTATTAACCTATTACTATATTAACTTATTACCGCAAAGACCGCCAGCGCCTATATGCTACCTACTAACCTCTAAAGCTTAGGCTAAATTAATATAGCAGCCTTAGAAGTAAAAGAGAATAGGCTCTATTATAGAGGTCGCCTATTTATTCCTAACTTAGAAAATCTATAACGGCAATTAATCTAAATAGCCTACAACCTCTAATTAAGTGGCTACCTAGGTAGAGGAGGAACCTATAAGCTTTTTAGCCGATACTACTTCTAGCTAAAAATAATAGACTTAGTTAAACGCTTTATAGGTGCCTACTATAGTTATAAGCGCGCTAAGGCCTTTAATACAAAGTACTAAGGACTACTATACCCTCTACTAGTACCTATATAACGATAGGCAGATATTACTATAGATTTCATTATTAACCTACTACCCTATAAACGATACGGCCGTACCTATAAGAACATCCTTATAATAATATACCGAGTTATAAAAGAGCGCCACTACGTCCTAACCGAAGGCGTAGCCGTTAGCGACGTTACTAACGCCTTCCTTCGCGAAGTCTACCGACTATATAGGTTACCTAACTTAATTACGTCCAACTAAGGTATATAATTTAACTCTAATATATAGAGACAAATCTGCTAACACTTTAGTATCTCTATTAAGATATCTATATCCTTCTACTATAAAACTACTAGGTAACCGGAAAACGCTAATACTAGCATAAAAGTGTACCTATGATAGGTAGTCGCCTATAGTTAAGATAACTAGGTAGATTACCTCCCACTAGGTAAATTCGTAGTAAATAACTACGTCTTAACTACTATAGGACTTACCCCGTTTTTCGCGAATAAGGGTTATTACCCCTAATCTAGTATAGAGCTACTAGAACCTATTAATAAGAAACTACTATATAGAAAACGCCTTAAGATGCTACTTATTAACTAGTATATAGACCGTATAAAAAATTTACTTAACTACTGCAAGGGAGAAATAGCCTAGGCTTAAGCAAAGTAGGCCTACTTTACCGACCGCCATAGAACGCCACCACTGGAGATGCGTATTGGCGACTAGGTATAGCTAAATATATATAATATCTTTACGCAGAGGCCTATAAAGTCACTTAATTATAAAAACCTTAGCCCCTATCTAATTAAATAAGTTATTAATAGGGGAGCCGTATATAAGCTAGAACTCCTATCTACCCTAGCTACCCATAGGATATAGCCTGTATTTTACCTATAGCTACTATACCTTTACTAACCTAACCCCTTACCAGGGCAAATACAGCTTAAACCCCTATTAGTATTAATCTAAGATAAGAATAAAGACGAGAACTATAAGGAGTGGACCGTTAAACGAATTATTAACTCTAAATACTTTAGTAAAGGTAGAGGATGACGGCTCTACTACAGAGCTATATACACAGAATTCGATATAGATTAGCCAAAATAGTAACTATGGGAAGACTTTAAAAATGCAAAGGATCTAATTAGCAACTTTTACTACGCGAACCTATAAAAACTAGGCCTAAGTAGAGATTTTATACCTAATCCCCTATGGGAGCCCTTATAGAGTTAAACCGTTATATATTACCACGTAAGGGTAAATTACCGTTAAATTGCGGTAAAGTGCGATTACATAACTAAAATATTGTTAAAATGTCCAGGAACTTTAACCGGCGGTTAAAGTTATCTAATTGGTTAGATTCTTAGATGCTAAGCTTTATTATATAATATTGTTTTAAACCTTTAGCAATACCCCCCTTTCTTCTTTTTTATACCTTAAGTGCCCCTTCTATATATATATAGTAACCACAGCGTCGCCAGAGCTCCGCCTCTATAGGAGGGGGGGTAGTATTACGGAACCCTACCACAGGGGCCTCCATAGGAGAGCCCCGTGCTCTTACGTACACCTCGCGTACAGCTTATGTCAGCTACGCGTAGGTATATCACCTCCTTACGCCCTCGACCCTTACGATCGATCGCGTAACGTCTTGTAGACTCCTTAAATATATACGCTCTGTAGCCACTGCCCTCGTTCCATGACATAAGTAATAGGGTACTATTCTCTGTCTATCTACTTTTAAGAGTAAACGCTAGCTATAACGCCATTTAAGGCATCGGTTTCTAGTATTAAGGGCCGTTTTAGGTTAAAGTGGGTAAGTAAGGGAGCAGAGACCAGTCGTTTCTTAAGCTTATTAAAGGCCTGCCTATATACGGTATTAAAGTAAAAGGGCCGGTCCTTATAGGTAAGTAGGCTTAGTAGCTGGGTAATCCTACTATAGTTCTTAATAAAGCGTTAGTAGAAGTTATAGAACCCTAAGAATAACTACACCCCCTTTACGGTCCTTGGGGGTACCTATTAGTTAATTATAGCCGTCTTTTCTAGGTCTGCCTTAATTCCGCTTATACTAATAATAAACCCTAAGTACTTTATCCGCTTAATACTAAATTCTAACCTTTTAATATTAGCTTAGAGGCTAGCTTCCTAAAGCCGTTACAGGACTTTATAGATATGCTCTTTATATTCTAGTTTATTTTTAGAGTAGATTATAATATTATCTAGGTATACTATATAGAAGTTATTAAGGTAGTTAAATAGTACATTATTTATATATCGTTGGTATATAATAATAATTCATTACTTAACGTCCGATTCGGATCCCTATTGGGCCCACGCGGACTACTCCTTATTATCGTTGGTATATAGCCGGTCTATTAGTTAGTCTAAAAGGCAGTACTTTATATTTATATATTCCGTAATAGGTCCGAAACATAGTAAGGTCTTCTAATTTAGGGTCTATCTTAATTTGGTAAAAAGCCTAGCGGATATTAAGCTTTATAAAGATCTTAGCTCTACTTATTTGGGCTAAAGTCTTATTAAGTAAAGGCAGTGGGTAGCGGTCTTTAAGGGTTAAATTATTAAGCTTGTAGTAGTCGATACAGAAATAAAGTCCTTTATTTGGTTTTTTGGTAAAGAGAATAGGTTAAGTTAAAAGGGGCTTAACTAGGCTTAATAAAGCCCTTATCTAGGTTATTAATGAGATACTACTTTATGGCCTATAATTCGGCAGTAGATTACTATCGGAGGGGGCTATAGCTAAGGGTAACCACCTTATCTAGCTTAATTTTAATCTTATAGTTATACGGTCGGTAAGGCGGAAGTATATTAAACACTACTTTGGAGAAGGTATCTTTAAATTTCTAGTATTAATAGGGCAGTTTCTGTTCTACTAGCTCCTTATCTATAAGTTCGCCTTTCTCTTAGGCTAGGGCTTCTTTCTCTTTAATTATTTAATTAATTTCGTATAAGCTAGTTGTAAAGGTAACGGTATTAGGCTAAACCAGGTTCTGGTAGAATCCTATAGCGCTAATACAGCAGATATTAACTGGTGGGAGGTCCGTGGGTTTCTTTACGGATATTTAGGCCGTATTTTGCGGTATAGGGTTTATAGTCCTCCTTAGCTTATATTCTATTTTCTATAAGTTGTCCTTCTAATCTATTAGTTTAGTATGTCGTCTAATATCCCTAGTCTTTTTTTATAGCTGCGTAGGGCCTAAGTTCTCTATTAGGGACTTAGCTAGGCCACTACCGACTTTCTAAGTCTTTAGTGCGGATAGTGTAACATAGGCAGTCTAGGGGCGGCGTAGTATACGGATCTGTTATGGATTAAGCTATATATCCTTTTTAAAAGCCTAGTCCCTACGTATTATATCGGCCTAGTAAACGGTGTTTATCTATAGCCGTATAAGGTTTTCTATTATAATACTAATCTCTTTTATAAAGGAAGGCATTAGGGGTATAGTTTCGGGCTAGATAAGCTGCCTATTCCGTATATTAAGCTATAAGCCTAAATAGGCTAGCTATTTTCTCCCTAAGATTATATTATAGCTTCTAAGGTCCGTAATAAGGAAGGGGACGTTATATTATTTTTATCTATTAACGCGGAGGTAGATCTACAAGATAGTTGTAATAAGTAACCCTATTTATCCATTATACCCGCAAATAGGGATTAGTTTAGGTAGTTCTTTAAGGGGTGTATTTAAAAAGTCAGCCAGTTTTGCAGCGTACTTTATATTAATTAAGGTAAAGGTATTTACTCCTAAGTTAGCTAAAGCAGAGGTTAAAACTTAATATTTATTACGGAATAAAGTATAAGGCATAGTGCAGCTTTTT
Source organism: Cenococcum geophilum 1.58 (assembly GCF_001692895.1). Classification (NCBI taxonomy): domain Eukaryota; kingdom Fungi; phylum Ascomycota; class Dothideomycetes; order Gloniales; family Gloniaceae; genus Cenococcum; species Cenococcum geophilum. The sequence goes on along the minus strand of NW_027137592.1, from coordinate 1,003,060 downwards.
TTACTAACTAGATAACCTAAATCGACATATAATATATTAATCCCTTTTAACCCTAGAGAGAAGTCTTCCTCTAGGGTTTCTCTTTTTCTAACTCCGTACTATCCTTCTGAATTAATAGGACCTTATTTATCTTTACCTTTATTAGGTAGTTCCTTATAGGGTAGCCTAGTTAACTGTATAAAAAGCAAGCTCCTTAATTGCTAAGGGCCTATATACAGGGGTCGCTATATATAGGTTAGGTGTACACCGGGCCCGTAGTAGGGGTAGCTGCACGGCTAGCTGCTAGGTTAACTGTTAGCTAAGCGGCCGGTGCTATAGGGGTTTCTAATTATACCGGGGCACTATAGGCTATTCTTGCAGTACTTATAGCCTAGTTTATAAGGTTTCTAGTTTTTAGCTAATTAGCGTATACCTTAATACAATAGAGGCCTTAGTTAATAGCTAGGTAATAGTCTATAAGTTTCTTTAACGTCTATGCTATAGTATAAGCTAGTAATACGGCCCGCTATAGGTTTAGGGTAAGCTTGTCGAGGAGGTTTAGTAGTAGGTCTTCCTAGGGGATCTAGGCCTATCCTACTAGGTATAAAAAGCGGGTTTAGAAGGCCGAAAAGGTCTCCGTTATTTTTTTATTTAGGCTTTTATAGCTAAGGCAAGCGTTCTATACTTTAAAAGGGTCTTTATAAATAAAAGACAAGTATTTAACTATTTCTTCTTTAGAGATAAAGGGGTTTATAGAGTCTTTAGTATATTACGGGCGTAAATACATCTAGGTGTCTCTGCCAGTACGGCTAAAGACATAGGCCATTCTGGCTTAGGCGTTAGGGAAGTAGTCTATATTAACTTTAAGCTTATTCTATAACTAAAGCTTCCAATTATTAAATATAGGGTTAGTTCTATTTGTAAGTAGCGGGGGATCCATAACCTTTACTAACCGCTTCGGTGCTATATAGGCCTTAGTAGATTTACTAAGGCGCTAGAATAGGGCCTAAAGGACTATAGCAAGTCTTTAGTTATCTAATAATGACTTATTATTAGATATAGGGGTATCTCTAGCTTTAAGCAGCTCTCGCAGTCGTTTAATTTCGGTATTAGCCGCCGCAAGCTCCGCCTAGGGGGTTAAGACGTTAATTATTTCCTTATTTAAAGTATTTAAGGGTTATATAGCTGCTTTACTTACTGCTGTGTTTCGTGGCATAGTGGTAGGGGTATTAGGTAATTTTGGGTAATTTCTTTAGGGGTTCTAGTCTGTGTGCGTCTTATAGGTCCTTTCATTAGGGTTCTATTCTTTTCTTATAGGTCCTGTCCTTATAGTTCTAGTAATGTCCTTAGGGTCTTATTCTATGTTCTTGTCCTATTTATAGTCTTATAGATATATTTAAGTTTCTTCTTAGGAAGAAAGAGTAGAGAGAGCTTTAGATAATATTAGCGACTTAGTTAATTGAGATATAAGCATAGCAAGAAGGACGTGTGCAAGCCTATATAATTTGATTGTCTATAAACGAGAATCTAAAGCTAAAGAAAGGAAAGAAAAAGGAGAGCAGCACCAGTTGAAGAAGGGTTCTTTTATGCGGTCCTTTAGTCACGTAACCGCAAAGTTCTACCAAGTTCTGCCAGTGCCGTAACACTTAGAGTTATTTTCCTCTCCAATATACTAGAACCCTTTTTAGCCTCCTCTAACTTAAGTTTAAGAAAACCTTATTTTATAAGACGCTACTCTTTTAAGCGAACCTTCTTATAACCCTTTTTAAGATATATTAGCTAAGCGGACGCGGTTATCTGGGCTTAAAAAGCCCTTTATTTAGCAATATAAGAATATTTAAGCTCCTTAAGAACTAGGGCGAGTTTACCTTCTAGGCGTTTAGCCTTAGATTAAATATAAGACTATATAATAAATTAGATAAGGTATTAGACGCCTATAAAAAGTAATAAAATATATATACTTAATATTAGAGATAGTGTTGGACTTATAAGGGGATATCACGTAGCTACGGTTCGTAGATAGTATAATAATTGTTCTATGTGTTCTTCTTAAAGAAAGGGGTGAGGAATCTAAGGTTCCTTACTACGCTAGTGCCGCGGCGGCACGTGATGGCAACTTGCCGTACGTAACGGCAACTTGCCATACGTGACGGCAATATACCTTATATAGTAACTATTTGCCTTTATTCCTAACACTAGCAACTCTTTTTTTATAGTTGCCATCTATATATATATACCGCTTAACTAGCGGAATAAAAATTAATCCTTTTTACTTACTATTGCCATTGTAATATAAGTCTCGCTGTCCTAAAATTTGCCTCTTAGCACGTGGTGCTTTCTTGCTTATAAGTTATGGGTAGGTATCTTGTTAGTAGGGCCGCTAAGGCGCTAGCGGTAAGCGAGCCAATAGCGATTTTTTATCCCGGGGATGGAAAATCCTAATTGGCTAGTTTAAGTTAGGGTCTGCAGAATCTAACTAATTAGATAACTTTAACTGCCGGTTGAAGTTCCTGGATATCTTAAGACCTTATATAACTAAGAAATTTCTAGGGACTCCCTTTTAACCCAACCTTTAACTCGTATACGTAGAGTATTTATATTAATAAACGTCTCTAGTGCCTTATTTAGGTTCGCCTTTATTATTATATCTACCGGGTTATTTTAGCTATTAATTTATTAAATCTTAAAGAGTTCTTAACGCTTGTAGGATTGCTAAAGTGCTATAATATCGATTATAAGGCGCTTCTCTTTTATAGTACTAAGCTTAATTAAACACTCGTAGAGGGAATATAAGTTGGTGTATACGATTATAGGGATAATAGGAAGTTCGAGTTAATCTATAATTATCTTTAGGGTAGTTCCAATTGCAATTGCCATATTAACTCCGCTAATTATTCTATATATCTCTAACGCTAAAATACTTTAGGTAACGCGCTTACTCTTAGTTAAGCTCTAATAGATAAAATTGCCATAGATTATAAAGTTATTCTCTCTAGTAAATTTATTTGCGATAATAATCTTATATCCTAACTGGGAGCTAAAATCTTTATTATTTATAAATAATCTATTAATAAATATAAAGAGCTTAGCGGTAAGAAGATTAATAGGCATATAGAGTAGTCCCTAATTAAGATGGTTTATTTACTAGAAAAGACGCTTATTTAGGGTAAGGATATTATCCTTAGTTAGTTTCTGGTGTTAGGCGGCAATAGAGAGATTAAATAAAGCCTTAGGTTAATAGATAAAAGCAACATAAGCTCTATAAGCGCGTTGCTCTACGTATCCTTGCTTTAGAGAATTAGCATTAATAACGTTAATCTTCTTACCTTAACCCTTCTGGCGCAGAGCAATAGAATCCTCGTTTAGGGAGAGGATGCATCTATTAAAGAATAATAGTATTATTAAACTAAGCTTTTCCTTTGGCTTTGCCATAAGATTTACCTTTACTAGCTCGTCTTCTTTAAGAGCTAAGAATTAGTCGTTTTCTAAGATAATTATATCATTAGTTTATATGCCGACGATTCTAAATGGAGTTTCTATAGTTATAATGAGGAAATAGGGATTAAATGTAGAAGTAGTTATTAAAAGCTTCTCTTTATAGTGCTTGCTGTAGGTAGCCCACTAGTAAGTTCCTGCCTCTGCGATTCTATATAATAGCTTAAGTATAACCATAATTATATCTTTAGGATACTGGTGGCGAATTTACTCCGGAAGGTATGCCAATATTAAGCGCTAAAGGTGCGTCTCTAATTGGGTGTAGGCTTAAGTAATATCTCGTAAATAAACCGCTATTCTATTCTTTATTAAGGAGGGAGCTAGCGTAATAATAACTCACTAACTAGCTTGTTGAATTGTAGGAGATTACGTAAGAATTACCTCCTTACTATTATTGTTGTAACCTTAGATGATAAGCCTTAATTTCTTAAATAGGGCGTTAGTAGCTTTGCCTTTAATCTCGTTAACTATTCTTAACTTAAAGATGCAAACTTTATTGAACTTAGTAGGGTTATACTTCTTAAATTTAAAGACTTCTCTTATAATAAGACTGTTAATTTCCTGCTTATTAGATGCTTTGAAAGGAGCTCCTAGAGTTATAATACGGCCTTCCTTTTAGAGCTGTTTTGCGAGCTTAAAGTCAGCCTTCTCTTTAGCTATTATAAAGGCCATTAATAACTTATCTCTACTTTTAATAGCGGTAATAAATTGCTCTTTTAAATTAATAAGGTATTGGTAATTTCGTAATCCTTTTAGGCGACCTCTACCGCGTCGTGGTTACGGCATATCTGCTACAATTATATTAGAATTATGGTCTCCTTCTAAAGTACGTTAATTATGGTTCTCCTCTGGGGTATCCTCTAGGGCATCCTCTAGGGCATCCTTTAGGGTATCCTATAAAGGCTCGGAACTGTTATTCCTATAGTAGGGCTTAATAACGGTTAAGCGGAATTAAGTGGGTTTATAGGGCATCTAAAGAGTATAAGTTTAACTATTACTTATAATAAGTTTATATAGACCTAACTATCCTCCCTTCTTACGCTATACCTATACTTTAGATTAGAGTGGCAAATTAAGCGTAGTTAAGGTGTTTGGGCCATTTCTTATTCCTAGTGCGTTGTTGACCTAGCGCGTGGCGTAGAGACGTCGCACCTTTTTTATTGCTTTGCGGATAGCCTTAGCTTATTATATAATAGAGGGAGATAGTGGAGAATTGTTAGTTATTTAAGGGTAGGCACTAAAGACTAGTAATGTAGGTATAAGCCTATCTAGACTAGCGGAATTATTAACAGCCTTAATAGCTATCTGTAAGATAAGCTCTTTGCTAGCGTCCTCTAGTTCTAAAGAAATAATCTTATACGCTTAGTATAATGGCGTGTAATATCGTTCTACTTTTTTAATACTATTATACGCCTTAACGGGGACTTTCTTAACCTTAATTGCTATTGCCTTTATCTATTATCGGAACTTTATAGATAAGAAGTTCTTTTCTACGTTATAGACGATTTAATTAGGGGGTCCTAGGTAGATATTAATCTAGTATAACTAAAGGGTATCCTATACGTTCCTAGCTAATATATCCTTTAAGAATCGTACGGCTTGGAAGGAGGTTAAGAAGTTAATAACTTGGAGTACTGGCTTGCTGCTAAGATATATAACGTCAATAATAATACAGAAGTTAAAGTTATAGTTATCTTTAAGGGTGAACTTAAATCGGCCAGGGGACTTTTAGTTCATTTAGCAGTAATAGTAGTACTTTATAAGATACTTAATTGCCTTAACCTTAACTTTATGGCCTGCTTGCTAAAGAACCCTAAGTAATTAATAAACGGATAGGTGGCCAAAATAATAGTATAGTTGGCGTAATTCCGACTTAGTTAAGTGGCTCTAAGTAATACTCTTTTCTAGTTAATAAAGGAGCAACTAGGGGTAACCCTACTTACGCATAACAGGCACCTAATTGTCTCCCTAAATAAGTATATTCTTAAGGTTATTAAGCCTAACACTTAACTTATCTATATCTTTAATGCAAAATAGAAACGGAGTATTTATAGGAATAATGTGGAAACTAATATACCCTAAGGGGATTTGAACCCTAATTGTGCCGAGAGAGATTATAGTACCTTTGCTAAAATAAATTATATATTGGCCTACCGTTAAATAGTTAATCTAAATAGAGTTATTAAGCTGCTAAAGGGCTCAAACTTAAGGTTCTTCTGCTATAGATACTCCTACGGCTCTAGTATCTAGTATAATACTATAGAAGACATTTACCAAGTATCTATTATTAAAGGAGAACGCGAAGCTTTCCTTTGGCTTATTAAAGATATCTAACTTTATAATAGAATGGAGCGTAAATTAGTTATTAAAAACAGCAACGGTTTATATGCCATCTACCTCACTATACTTAGTAAAGTATTAGTTAGGAGAGTAGTTCTTAATTTCCATATCTATAAGGAGCTGTTTAGTCTTATTAACCTTACCCTTAAGATCTTCTACGCCTTTATATTGAACTAGGAAGCTTTAAAAGTAGGCCGCAGTAACTTTACAATTTCTAATATTTCTTATACTCTAACGGAACTTGTTATATGCCTCTTTTTACTTATTAAGGGAGTGTCTAGTTAACTAGCAATTTAGCTTCTTATAAACGTAGTACTTCTTCTAGTAATTACTTTAAAATAAACCTCTATAAGGACCTCTATAATTACCTTATAATTAACATTAATTATACCCTTTGCCGTATTCCCTATTACGGCCGCCATATATTTAATTAGTCTAGTTATAATTATATTAGTCAGGAATGCTTAGTTAGGTAGGGCTTTTAGTATAAAGCTGTTAAGATTCTTATATTCGCATCGCAGTACCTATAGCAAAGCGTAGCTCGGTATATACTCCTTTAAATATGTTTATAGGTTTATATAGCACCAAGTTATACTTAGGAATGCTATAGTATGCTAAGATAACCTAGTCCCTTAGGCTATTCTTATTTTAGTAAGTTTTAGTAAGGCCACGTTAGATTTTCTAAAGTTTATTAAAGAGTAGTTAAAGGCACTCTAAATAAGTCTTTATTAAGTTAGAAGTAATAACTCTCTAGAATATAGTCTCTCGCTATTCGGATATATAAAGTTAACGATTTTTATTAGTCTTAAAGTGGGCTCTAGTAAGCTAAAGCATTATATTAAAGCTATAGTTTTTACCTGTAATATAGTCGTAATAGAATATTACTGTCCGTCCCTTTAATATAATGGAGAAAGCGTAGTAGTACTAGTGGCATTAAATTTTAACCTTATTACAATAGTTATAGAAGACTTATAGTTTTACTCTAAGTATATTATATAATTCTCCTTTAAACTTCTTCTTTTTATCTAAATATACCTTTATTAGATTCGTAACTTCTTATAGTAGAGGGTTACCGGTTAGCTAGAGTAGAAGAGCTAAAGGTGGCGGAGGTGGAGGACGAGTACCTCTAGGTGGGAGAGTACCTTTAGGTAGGAGAGTAGCGTTTTAGGGGTTTTATTCTAAATTAAAGTTGCCTTTTAAAGAATATAGGTTAGTTCTAGGTTTCTATAGTTAATATATAATCTTAGCTTCCGTCTATACTAGTTTTTCTATACTAGTAATAACGGCCTAAATATTACTAGCAATTAGGTTACTATTCTTAGTAACATATACCCTGTTTCTATAGAGGAAGTTTTAAAAATCCCAAATAATATTAATATTACTAAGTACCTAGGTATTAGCGGTCTATCCTATAAAATCCTCCCTAAAATATTCCCACAGCTATATATTGGTGTAGTGTCTACTTTAGTAGAATATAATACGGTATAGGAGAAAGCTATTAACTTATTTTGCGGTATAAGTTATTGTGTTAAAGGTAAATTTATCCCAATTTTTATTAATAAGTTTCGCGTATAAAGCTACCCCTAGTAATAAGGAGTCTTCCCAGTTATTTGAAGTAGGCGTAGCTATGTTTTTAGAGGAAGGGAAGTGTTATTGGCGTAGGGATTGTCGTTTGGTACGCGTTTATGATATATATTTATTATTTAGTACGCGTTTATAGTTTGGTACGCGTTTGGATATGTATTTGCAATTATAGGGCTTAGGACCAGTTCTAGCCTTAAATTGCGAAGACTCGTAAAGCGTATTGTTCTGTATAATAGACGTAAGAATCTATAATCTAGGAAAGGCTTAGGACTAGTTCTAGCCTTTAGATCCTTAGATTTATAGAAGAGTTCTATTTAAGGTTTAGGACCAGTTCTAACCTTAAAAGACAGCTTCCTTTAGCATAAGTAGCACTGGTATAGTGGCTCGTCTCTTCTTGGTGAAATACCTAGCTGCTCTATAGTATAACAGTAAAGTTAACCACTAATTAGTGTTGGACTCATAAGGGGATATCACGTAGCTACGGTTTGTAAATAGTATGATGATTGTTCTGTGTGTTCTTCTTGAAGAAAGGGGTAAGGAACCTAAGGTTCCTTACTACGCTAGTGTCGCGGCGGCACGTGATGGCAACTTGCCGCACGTAACGGCAACTTGCTACACGTGACGGCAATATGCCTTATATGGTGACCATTTGCCTTTATTCCCAACAGATAGATTAAACGTTATAGAATAAACGTATATTTGATTTTGTATACTTAGTATAGAAAAAAGGATAGCAACTAAATAGAGCTGTAATTACAATATATACTAACTTTTTCTCCATATAATAAGAATATAATAGTATAACTTTACCCAATAAGAGGATAAATATAACTAGCTAACTATAATAATTAGAATATAAAGATCTAATAGGAGGTATTAGAAATAATAAAGGTTATTAAGTTAAAAATAGAAATACTATACCTTTAATACTTAGAGATAGGAGGTATCTTTAAGGACAAAGATAAAAAGGAGGGAGATAGTATTATAGACCTTATATCGGTAGTAGTACGGCTACTAAAAAAAGATATAGATAGATTAGTTAAGATAGTATAAAAGATGCTAGAACTAATTAAGCTATAAAATAAGGGGCAACTAAGTTACGCAGTAAGTTATATTATAAGTTTAGAACGTAGGAACGCGATATACTAATTAACTAACGTACTAGTATATTTCTTAGACGTAGTATTATATATTTAAAGGATTATAGTCCCTACCTAAATAGTTCTCTTTTTTATAGTAAATCTTAGAATATAATTAGAGTTAATCTATTGGGTAACCTACTCTACTAGTTATATTTACGTTATTAACTTCTTGTTTACGTATATACCTAGCCCATTAGCGAGTTTACCGTAGTATTTCCTATAAGGCTTTATTACACCTACAAATTAGGGAGTATAACTTCTATATTACCACTATATAGGACCCTTACTGCCACTACTCTTAGTATATATACTTTAATTAATATAAGGATCTATTTTAGTTCCGCTTCTACTACCTCTAGTATTTTAATCCTAACTATAGATCTTACCAGTACCACGCTAGGTATACGCTAGTGTAAAAGTATATATATTAGATCCCGCCGCGCTTGCGACAAGTTCGCAAGCACTCCGTGTCTTTTTGGCTATATGGCGACGTTAGGGCGGGAAACGTTACAGCTAGAGAGTTGCCAGTCGAGCGCTTGCAGCGATATTGGCCTATAATAATGGCTTTACTGCCTATACTGTTGGTGTTCCCTATAATTTTATAGTGTCCTTAATACGCCCGAGCCTATCCTCTACCGCATTCTAGTTCCTATTGTACTTTGTCTATTATTTATAAATTATAAAATTTATAAAAATATATAAATTTTGTAATAAATTATATAAATTTTATTTATACTAACAAAATCTATTTACTATGTCTTTTTAATATAAAATACGGCAGTATTTAACGTATAATGCGTAGGAGTTGATACCGTAGGGGCTGACAACATCTTTAAACACCTCTCCGTTCTAGCGCAACGCCGTGTTCACTCATGTCATCGCCACCATCAGTGCCCTTCTCGATCTTGCGCCTTGGAATTTTATTGCTTGGTTTGGGCGTAAAAGAAGGACTACGAGACGAGAGTGAGGGAGGCTTTTGGAGCCGGGGTGACAAGGGTTGTGGGATTCGAACTGAGTGGTTCCGCTCCACACTCTGCTGCACGACAGTCACAACTTTTATTTCGTTGTCTTCGGGTGTGGCATTTCTGGGGGTAGTCGATCTGTCCTTTTTGAGATCGGTGGAGCCACGTGCACTGTGCAAAATGCGGCCGGCGCCTTCCTTTTTGGATGTCTTTCCGTGTTCTTCGAAGTCATGACCCGTACCGACTCTCGTGGCCTGAAAGCCGAGCATTTCTTCTTCGCTCTCTTTGTCGGATGAATTCAACTTGGTGCCTCTAACGCCACTAAGGTGGATATTATAAAATTGCCGATTTGAGTCACCACTACGGTAGTAGCCTGCCTGCGGGTAGTATTTGGAGGCACGGAGGGTGCTGGAAAAGACGCTGGGAAATAGCTGGGACAATAATTGTCGCAGTGTTGGTAGGCTAGCACAAATGAGGCCCACGTTAATCTCGATGGAGGACCAGGTTGCTGCGGGAGAATTATCGAATGTCGGATCGGTGGAATTTGAAATAGAGACAAGAGATTTAAGGCGCAGGATAGACACAATGCAAACACTAGAAAAGCGACCATCAGTAGAGTCTTATGAGATGGTTAAAAGTGTCCAAGACAAGTGACGGGCATTTAAAATCAGCAGGCCTGGATATTCTGGTATAGGAAGTACCACTAAACTTACAATCCGCCGAGAGCAAACACAAGCATTAATGCTCTCTTTTGCTTCAAGGGCAAATTGAGACTCCGTAATACCGGCATCGGCAAAATAATGATGGCGAAATCCGTAACGATGTTTACGGCTGCGTTCGTGAACCAAACAGCATCTTGGTTCATGCAATGACCGCCTTTAATGGTTTTATCCCAGAAGTAGGCTACTGGCATGCATTCAAAAATACTGCTAAAGAACGTCCACGTACTGTAAATGGCGACGAAACCTAAGAGAGCCCAGCAGAAAACCCTGAACTGCTTAGTTGTGAAAATCCGTAGGTATTGGAGGAGAATTGAGACTTTCGTGAAGGTCAATGAGAGGTTGTAAATCCAGATACTAGCCCAGAACGGCTGGGAACTCAAATCAGCAACTTACTTCTCATGATAAAAGGCGCCACATGTTACCTTTTGCGAGTTGATCAATGTCTCTTTGGACAAAGTGTATACGTGCTGTCCCATGCCATATTTTACCTCTTTATGAAGTAAGTTTTAAGATATGTAAGAAGTGTTCGAAAGACCTACGCTCGCAAATTGTTACAGTTAATGCGATAGAGCACAACTTCGGAGAGCATCAGTATAAGTTTAATATATGAAGGAGCTGCAATGAATGGCCCCAAAGTCTAGTGCCTAGGTATGGAGGGTAACATACCATGGCGAAAGCAATGCAGAAATCCTCGCTGCCGGCATTGCGGATAAGTGCGAAGCGTGTGAATAGGCGCAGAAGAAGGATGACTCCAGAAAGTGTGGTAAATGAGACTGTGATGGCAACAACTTGATGTCCTGAATAGTGAGCCATAGAAAATAATAAGACTGAATGATTCGTTTTCGTTCCCTGACTGGCCGAACAAATACAAAGATGGACAACGAAAACGCGAAGACTGCAGGTGGGAATATAGTACAAGATTTATCTATCTGAATCATGCTGACGGGCAGGAATAGAACGAGTAATGAACGCTGTCAGAAAGGCTGAGGGTTGGCAGGGTTCTCTTGCAGGGTACAGGCAAAACTCCTTAGTACGATATGGGTTTTGGTGCCAAATATATCGTAATACCAATGGTATTGTTATATCAAGAGTCACGTGTAGGGCGAATAAGCAGTAAAACTTCAATAAAAAGTGGATCTTAAAGCCTAAAGGGTATAGATTTCCTCTTTACGGGCCGGATATACCCCCTTCTCATACAACTAGTTATACCGACATTCGTGGTAGAGCTTAACGATGTCGTCAAAAGTCAGATTATCGTTAGTTACACCAAAAAAGGCTTGATCATGGCGTGCAGATCGTAATACCAAATATGTCGTTATATACCCGGTATCGCATTAAGAAGTTTTGCCTGCACCAGTAACAGCGTATGTTAAACATACAGTACAGTTCGCACGAGCTCCGGCGTCCGCGCCCTTGGCGCGTGGCTCCATCAAGCCCCGCCACTTTGCGTACTAGAAAACTTTAAATTTAAACATTTACTACGAAGCTTAAAAATCAAAGACTTTACCTTTCTTACCTATGCACAGTGTCTGCGCTGGATGATGCACTTAGCAAAATTTTGATGCTAGCCCCGCGCGCATACAAGGGAGGGGGGACACCGAGGTGGTTATAAATTAAGAAGGGGAAAAAGCTATAGTTATAGTATAGTAAAAGGGTATTTTAAAAAGGCGGTGATATGAATCGCGATCAGGGGATGACTGTCTCGTTTGAGTGGCGATTACGTTCCCCTGCAGCGATGAACATACGTAACGTAGCTGACCGGGAAGCGAGCTCTTCGGGGAAGAAAATATTGGCTGAAATTGGCACTTGCGCTAACACTAAATCGTAGACACTCTGCGATTCTAATGCACTAAACCGTATAAATTTTTAATGAGCAGTTGTTTTGATATTGAATTAAATGTGTTATATGCCAATTTCGGCCTTTTTTCTTCCCCGAAGAGGCGAGCCACTCATGGGGCTCGAGAAGTTATTACAAAGTAGCACGTGCACGTCGCCGAGCCCAAGAGACTGCCCAACTACAGTCAAACCTCCTTAATACGATATGGGGTATATAACGATATCCTCTGCATTACTATCTCCACACTTTACTCCAGCCTTTTTTGGTGTAATATTACGATAATCTGACTTTTGATAATATCGTTAAGCACCTACTACTAATATAGTGGAGAATTTGTGTGGGAGAGGGCCCGCGAGGTGGATATCCTAAGGGGTCGTTCGGTTGTAAGTTCAGATCAGAATCAGGGCTTCAGAATGGAGTTGATCTGGAGCTCCAATCTGATTCTGAGGCGACCGTTCGGTTGAATTCCAGTTCAACTTGACTTCAGCCACAAAATTTTGATGTTCCTCTAACCGCCCAAAAAACACGCTAAAAGTCACTAAAAATTTGGCAACTTTACCGTATATAGAATCTGAACAGAGGTCTTGGCGTCAGTTCAAATCAGCTCGAAGCTCATTTGAATCTGAAGGCTTCAGATTGCACACGTCCGTGCAACCCATAGAGCCACAGACGCGTGTCAAATCGGGAAGGAACGCGTTCGTTCTGCCAGACCTTCAGTTCAGATTCAATCTGACGCTTTTGCAACCGAACGACCCCTAAGCCTTTTTAGGTATTAAGCTCCTCTTGTTCCTACTTATTCACCTAACACATGACTCTTGATATAACAATACCATTGGTATTACGATACGCTTGGCCGAACAAACAGTATCGTACTAAAGAGATTTGACTGTACCTTCTAACCCCCTGTCAAATGTCGGCCTTGCGACAACTTCAATCGAACCCTTGGAGTCTAAAATGACGTCCAAACGCCATTCTCAGCTTTCTTTCCTCTCAGCTAGATTTCAATAGCATGTGGACGGCAAGCCCACAAGGCTACCCCGCGTATGGTGGTTTCCTGCCTGCGGCTCTACCACTTCTCTGCCTTCTCTCTTCGCGGACGCTCTCTACTCCCGCCCGTTCCTGCGGGCTTGCACAGGAGCCTACGAAAATAGGCACATCTTCTGGTTTGATACTCTCGCAGCGATTGCGTGAGGCTTTCCCTTGGGGTAGCGGGAAAATGATCGGGTGTTGCTCCTGCCTAGGAATAGCGTAGCTGACCGGGAAGCGAGTCCACACAAACCATTTTTAATTACACGGTAAATTACACAGCAAATTACACCACAATCAAAAAGCCTCAACATATTGCACGATGCCAAATCAATCCTTAGCCTCTCGTTCCTAGACCTTCTACCATCACGCTAAACCGTATCAAGAAAACTTTCGTTCACAACGACCACAAGAAGGAATGTCGTTCGTCCCAGGGAAAGCAACAATGCTTTCACTCTGAAGTGAGTTGATGATCAAGTTACTGATGGTAAGATGGTGGTAGAAGTCACTAGCATCCAAATGGATTCGTGCTGCTAAAACCAACCCGGTGTTGATCGCGCTTGTATTGCTTTTTGCTTTTTTGGAATGCTAAAAGTCTTCCCAGGTGGTCCCTGTAGCTCTATCCGGGATGTTCGATCAGACTCTGCCACTGTAGTTGATGCTCCAGGGATGGTTGAAAGTAGTCTTGGCGAGAAGCGTGAGTCTAACGTATTCTCGCGTGCATAAGTATTTGCACATTACTGTTATTGTGGTTTTCTTATCTACGGAGGACGGCCCAGAAAGATATTTCTCCTTCCTTTTTGGGACGGGGGATGACACGCTAAAGTTACGGAGGCTCTATCCCCAAAGCAACCAAGCTTGGGGCACCCTAGGTCCCCAAAGGGCTGTTAAAAATAGGGAGCTTACCTCCCGTCCTAAAAAGGAAGGAGAAATTTCTTTCTAGGGCCGTCCTCCGAACTGCAACTCGCTTCCAGATAAGAGCCTCCCACATCAAAATATGTCAGACCACTGATCAGGCTGGCGGAAAAGATACATACAGTCAAATGCACGACCAGCTTCACCCCCCCCTTTAGCGAGCGCTGCGAAATTTTGAATTCGGTACGCGCATCCAATCTCGCTTGATTGCCACCAACTGTACATAGTAATCGAAGCGAAGCCCTATGCTTGGCTGTAAGAACCTTGTTCCTGACAAATCTAAAGCTGTCCGCGATCGGTTTTCCTATGGTGTCGTGATCATTGTTAAATATTGCAAGGTTTCTACCTATCCTCTACCCGTAGTATGGCTCCGCGAATGGGCCCATATTAGCACGCTCTAATTAAGGATCTTCTTTGGCTTGGAGCGACTCGAGCAGAGTATGCCTCCGCCGCTGGTTGTACAATTCGCTTAATTGCCTTAATTAGAAGGAACTTACAAGTCTTTAGCTTAACTCTGGCACCTTTAAACGGTAAAGGTGGCTAGTTCCTACTAAGTAATTCGATAATTGTGGTGATACTAATGCGGCTGAAGGAGAAGCCAAATCTCTTTAGTGACGAGTTGTAGTGGCTAATCTACGATACGTTTAACGTCGTAGTAAGCCGCTATACGATATTTTAAGAGCTCTATTTGGCTGGCTGGATAAGGAAGTAGGTAAGTTAATTAGATCCTCTAGTATAGAGCTTAGAAAGTAGCTTATATAAAGAAGTGTTGCTAGGTAGCCCTTAAACGTAGCGCTTACGATCGCGATATATATTTTGCTATTATATCATAGTATACTGCCAATTAACTGGTATTTATAGATAAGTTAGGTGCGGATTTAAAGATAGGCATATAGAAGGTAGGCTGGGCTCCTTCTAGTATTGCACTAGTCTTATAGACGCCATATAATCGGGGTAAGAGGAGGCTTAATATACTACCTATGTATATAATTAACGGCGTACTAGCAGCTTTGGTATATAAAGGCTTAATAAATGGCGAAGGCTTTAAGTTCTGGGTGGCAAATACTCTTCTACTACGGTGTAATCGCTTTTCTGCTAAGCAATTAGTAGTAGTTATAGATAACGCTAGCTTCTATTATTTAGAAAGGATACAGTCTCTCTTTAACGCCTTTAGCGTTAAGCTAGTATATTTACCTCTATACTTACCTAATCTAAATCTAATTAAAGAGTTTTTTAGAGAGCTGAAGGCCTTTATTTGGCGGGAGTAATACTCTTAGCTAGAGTACCCGGAAACCTTTAGCTATAGCTTTAAGGCGTTCCTTCTTTAGAGTATAAATAAGGTTGGTAGTAAGAGTAAGAGCGTAAGAGGCCATTTCCGACATAGTAGATATAATTGTTGAGGTTTTTAGGGTAAGAGTTGTAATTAATCTTTGGCGGCGTTTTTGACCGTATATAATATTTATAAATACACTAAAAGGCTCTATATAGGGTGTCTTTATTACTATAGGGGCGCTAGCAGTGACAAAGACACCTTATATTTTATTAATTATAATAATCTATATCTTAAAGAACCTAGATATAGGGCATCTCTACTACTATAGGGGCGCCAGCAGTGGTAGAGACACCCTATATTTTGCTAATTATCTATATCTTAAAAACTTCCCTTAAGCTATATACGACGCTTATTTGCCCACTTCTTTAAGTCCTTTTATAGCCGTCTTGCGACACCTAATTTAATACTAGCACTAATAAGCTCCTTAATAGGATTAGCACTATTAGATTTATTATATAGGAGCTCTAAGTCCCACCTTAAATCACGGACGACTTTATACGTAGCTTTAAAATCAGCCTCCTAGTTAAGATTGCCAGCTATACTCTACCTTTAATACTTAAAGAACTTCTCTAGATCCTTTACGCGGTTAATACCTTATGGCCGGTATATTAGTAATATAGGTAAGGATAATAAGGGTAGTCGGCTTACTAGTGTATAAGTAATTTGCTAATCTAATATTAAGCCTATAGAGCTAATATAAAAGTGATTAATAACGCCTGGGCTATTAACTGTAGAGCTTTTGCTTAAGGTAGATTGGCGTACTCTTCTACTACCTTTTCCTCTTGTCGCCGCTCTCTTAGTAAGCCGAGTAGCAAGCTTATAAGGTGGATTCTTAATATTTGCGATGCCTTGCTAAATACTAGTTACCTACTTCTATAAGTCCTTATCTATTAATTTGATATCTACCTGGCTAAGTATATAATACTAATTAGTGTTAGGATAGTGTTATGGCTTAAACAAATGCCTCTAAACCGAAGCTTAAATGAATGCTGTATTACGAAGATACTAAGCTAAAGAGAAGGAAAAGGGGTCGCTAGGACCGATGTAAACAAATATATAGGGTAAGCCGCCAAGGCGCTAGCTTTAGGCGGGCCAATTGCAGGTCAGCAGAATATGGCAGAATTTGGTAGGTAATGTGCGATAGCGCCATTACATCGCCCCCCTCTTTAAAAGAAAGCCTGCCCTTAGGCTTAGTTAGAAAAAATAGGGTAGCACTAGGCTTATAAATATAGGATTATAAAAATATAAGATAAGGAGATAAAGGGGACACGAGTCCGTCCTAACTAAGTACAAAGGGCGATTGTGGGCTAAGTGGAAGCACTAGGCCAGAAAGAGTAGCCGCTAGGTCTTAGCACGGATCTAACTAATTAGACAACTTTAACCGGCGGTCGAAGTTCCTAGACATCTGAAATTTTACGGTACTAGCAGAAAACGGCAGAATATGGCAGAATTTGGCAGATAGCTATATTAGGGCTTTAGGGCGTTTTTGTCCCTATATTTTTCCGGTAACTTATTATCTTTATTATACTAGCATTCTATCTATTTATCTAGGTACTTTAGGGGTCTAGGCGCATTAGGGTATTAGTTATAAAATTCTTTAAGCTTTTAGGGGTAGCCTATAAAGTTCTACATAGGGTACTAGGTTAAGTTAGGATCGTAGCCCTTCTATTAGATACGGTATTTTAGCGCTCCCCATACTATCTTATAGGCTAGCATTTTATTAACCTCCTATTTATTATCACCGTTTACTTAAACTAGTAGGGGAGGCTCATTCTTTTATTTAGGTAATAGGTTATTTATAGCTTTCCGTAACTTATCTAGCAAGAAGATAGGGTAAACCCTAATTAAGTCTAGGAGCTTTATTTTATATAAGTTGCCTATCTTTTTAAGAACCTTATATAGTCCTACTATTTAGTAGTCTAGCTTACGGCTAGGTCGTTTAGTCCTCTAATTCCTTATTATAACCTAGACTATATCGCTAGGGGTAAAATCAGGCTCTTAACGGTGTTTGTTCGCCTGCTATTCTATTAACCTTTAAGCTTTTTTTAGGTTCTCACGGGCTACCGTCCAGGCCTCCTCCAATCGTTTAGCGTACTGTTGGGCCTTAGTATAAAATAGCTTCTCTTATACAGTTTAGGGTTCTTTTAGCCTTTTCCAGTTAAAGCTTATATGGGGTAAATATCCTATTTCTAGCTGAATTGGGGCAAACCCTATAGAGTTATAGGGTAGGGTTGCTTGCGCGTAGTCTATTAAGGGTAGTAGTTTAGACCAGTTATTCTAGAAATAGTTAATAAAGGGCCTAAGCCTCTAGTCTAGGTACTAATTTACAATTTCTATCTAACCGTCTATCTAGGGGTAATAAGCTATAGAAAGCTTTAGCTTAATACCTAAGATCTAGGTAAACTTATTCTAGAAGGCCGATATAAACTATAGCCTATAATTAGATATAATAGTATCTAGTAGTCTATAGATTTAGTAGACGTAATAAACATATAGCCGGGCTGCCTCTTTAGTATTAATATTCTTATAATATAGAATTAAGAACAGGCGTTTACTAAAGCGGTTAACTATAACTATAACTATATCGTATCCGTTACGGTCCCTAGGTAGTTTATAGAAGTCTATAAAAATATACTACTAAGAGCGCTTTAGTATTAGAAGTGGCTTAAGTAGTCCTAGGGTCTTATCCCGTGGGATTATAGCTCTCTAGCAGTCTTTGCAGTTCTATATATATTAATTAATATCCATAACTATTCTTAGCTAATAGTAGCGGCAGTTAATAATTTTACGGGTTTTATTCTTACCAGGGTATACCGTAAAGACTTAGCAATAAGCTTCGCGGATTAGTTTGGTCTATAGATTATTAATATTAGGGACTATAAGCCACTCCTAGTATAGAAGCAATCCTTCCTTTATCTTAAAATTAGGGTCTTTTTTTACGGCTTATTTACAGAGGGCCCTTAGGGCGTTAGCCGTACGGTTTGCAGTTAGGAGGCAGTTAATTAGCCCTATTAGCTTATCTAAGAACTCCTCTATTAGTGCTAGCTTGTTTTACTAGGAGTCTAGCTCCTTAAGAATCTATAGGTTAAGCTGTTTTAGATAAAGGAGGGCGCGTGTCTAATATTAGGTCTTTAGCTTATCCTAGGGTCCTACGTCTTATTCTCTTTAGGTTAGGGTATTAGCCTTAAAGTTTTACTTACTAGAACGATATATAATTATAAAGAAGAATTAGAAGAGTATTTTGGCCTACTAGGCTTATCGCCCTATAAGCTGCTTTATAGTTATAAAGTACTTTAGGGCTTTATAATCTATATATATCTTAATCCGAGAGTTTATACCTTTAAGCTCTACGCGCTATTAGGAGAGTAATTAAATAATAGCTAGCATTTCTTTATTATGTACTTTATAGTTATACTTAGCTAGGTCTATTATCTTTAAGAAAAAAGCTATAGGGTACTATTCGCCGTTTAGATATAACTGTAATAGGATTCCCGCTATAACCCTATTAGAGGCGTCTATTTTTAGCATTAATTTAAGGTCCGGGTTATAGTAATAAAGGATTAGGGAAGAGATAAGCCAATCCTTTACCTCTTTAAAGGCCTCTATATAGCTATTATTAAAGACAAAAGGTGTATCCTTCCTAGTTAGTCATATAAGAGGTTTTACTATAATTCCGTAGTTATAAATAAACTAGCGGTAGAAATTATAAAAACTAAGGAAGAATTGGATTCCTTTTACTATATAAGGGGGCTTCTAGTTATAGATTACCTCTACCTTTTTAGGGTTAACCTTAATTCCTTCTATAATTATAATAAACCTAAGGTATTTTATACGTTTTACTCTAAACCCGCATTCCTTAATATTAACTTATAAGCCCGCGTTCCGTAGTCTCTCTAGGACCTTTTTAATATAAACTTAATGCTTAAGTTTATTATCTAAGTATATAAGAATGTCATCTAGGTATACCGTACAGAATTCGTTAAGGTAATTAAAAAGAACGTTATTTATATACCTTTAGTATATAGCTAGTCCGTTTATTAGTCTAAAAGGAAGAACTTTATATTTATAGGAACTATAGCGGGTATAGAACGTTGTTAAATCTTTAGATATAGGGTTTATCTTAATTTAGTAGAAAGCTTAGCGGATATTAAGTTTAGTAAAGATCTTTACCTAGCTTAGACGTGCAAGGGTTTTGTTAATTAAAGAAATAGAATACTGGTCCTTTTAAGTAATAGTGTTTAGCTTTTAATAGTTAATATAAAAATAAAGGCCTTTATTAGGCTTTTTTATAAATAGAATAGGGGAAGTAAAAGGGGCTTAACTTAGCTCGATAAACCCTTTATCTAGGTTATTAATTAAGTACTACTTTATTACTTTTAGCTTATCCGTTAATTAATAGTAGAGGGGGCTATAGCCTAGCAAGTTATTAGCCTTTAATTAAATCTTATAATTATATATCTAGTAGGGGGGTAACTTATCTAAGGCCGCCTTTAAGAATGCATCCTTATAGCCTATATAAATAGTAAGAAGAAGGCGTTTAACTAATTCCTTATCGGTTTCCTTATCTAGCCTTTCCTTTCTATTATTAATAATTTGGTTAATCTTATATAGGCTTATTATAAAGACCTTATTATCCTTCTAGTATATATTAAAGTAGAACGCTATAGCGCTAATTGCGGTAATATCTATAGTAGGGGGGTTAACTAATAATAGGGGCGTATGTAACTTTAGGGACTTCTAGGGTATTAGCGTCATCGTTACTCCTTTTAGCTCCTATTATATCTTTTAGAGGTTATCCCTTATATCCTATTAATACGTTCTTTTCTATAACGGTTAGATCTATATAATTTAGATATTATCTACATTATTATCTATCCTGCTTTTATATGTAGAGTCCTCTTTAAATATAGCGCTTTAGAAGAGTATCTTTATTAGTATAAAGTTCTTTCTAGCTTCGTGGTGGGCGTCCTCTTAGGTAAAGGCTAGGTCACGGGCCTAGATATCCTACTAGTAGGTAGAGTTAGCCCTTACGGCTAGTGTATTGCGGTTAGTTTAGATCTCCCTAATAAAGGAGGGTAACCTTAGTCTATCCTCTGGCTAGATAAACTAACTTTTTTGTATGTTTAACTAAATATTAAAATAGGATATCTATTTTTGTTTAAGGATTATATCGTGGGACCCTAGGTCTAGAATATAAAAGAAAATACTATATTAGCGTTGTCCGTTAAGAGCGATATATAACTTTAAGATATAGGTAATAGGCCGACTGGCTTAGCCGTTATAGCCCTTTACCTAGATAGGCTTCTCTAGTTAGATAGCTTCTGCATTTAGAAACTTAGTAATATTATTTATATAGGCAGTATTTATAAAGGCGAAGCTATTTACTCTAGTATTAATAAGGGCGGTTATATTAACTCTATATCTATTTTAAGATACTATATATAAAACCGTAAAATGCTTTCCACCTATTAACTAACTAAGATTAATCTCTTTAAGATTAATAGGGTACCCTAAGGGGGAGTCTTTCCCTAGAATTCTTCTTTTCCTAACTTATTAGACGTTTCTCCTTCCTCTATCTCCTTAATATTACCTATATCCTTTAGCTCCAGGCAGAATAAGGCAAAGTAACCTTACTTATTATAGTTAAAGCATATAGCCAAGGCAGGGTTAATTAGAGTATTACGGCGAATACTAGTTAATAGCGTAGTATATAGCTGGTCGGGCAAGGCTTGCTAGTATATAGTTATAACCGCCTTTAGTATAAGAGCAGTTGTAACTTATCTTCCTACTCTAGCTTCTATAGGTATAGCTAGCGAGTTCTAATTATTATGGAGTCGCTTTTACTAATTAGGGCGGGCGTTAATCCGCTTTAGTTTTAAGTCTAATAATAGGTAATAAGCTGCAAGTCTTTTATAGGTTAATAGGTTATCTAAGGTTATAGCGATCTTTTCTTATAGCTAGATTGTTAGCTTATTATATAGGTCTAATTAGTAGTTCTTAAAGGGAACTTAGCCTTCTCCTATAAGGTATAGGAATTAAGTCTAGAATTTAGCAAAGGGTTAGTTTAGTTTTATTATTAGGTAATTATAGTTATAACGGGCATTCTATACTTTGTTCGGGTTAATATAAATAGCCGCTAGGTGCCGTATTATCTTATTAACAGATATAAATTAGATAGGGAAGTCGTCCTTAAACTTAGCTTAAAGGTGCCATTAGGCGTCCCCAGTAGTTTGACTAAAGAGGTAGAGTATTTTAGCTTCTTTAGAAAGGAAATAGTTATAGTTAACGCAGAGCTTTCCTTATACTTAAATCCTCTAATTTTTAAAGGTAAGGTCTATCCTATTAGACAGTAGTAGGGGGTTAGGGAGCTTAACAGACTTTAATTACTTTATTATTATATCCGTACTCCCTAGTATATTATATTTAGTAGAGTAAACAGGTTAGCTAGGGCTTTAAGAAGGGGAAGCTAGGCTATTTTATAGGGCCGTAAGGCTTTCTAGGATCTCTTATAGGGTCTCTTATATATTTCTCGCTTTAAGACAATTAGCTTCCTAGCTAGCTATAAGGGCGTAAATCTACTCGCGTATATCTATAACATTATTATTATCTTCAATTTCTAATCCTAATTGGATCTTAGATTCCTCTTGGGTAAAGGCAGCTCTCTTAGATAAGCTTACTTTAGGTGCCATTATTAGCTTCCTAAGGTTTATCGGTATTGTACGCTTTAGTTTTAATTCTGGGGGTATAGGTCCAGTCCTGTCTAGTTTATAAGGTAGGATATTATTTAGGCCTTCCTAGGCAATATAGAGTTGTTTTAGTGTCTAAGTATAGTACGTTAATGCGTCATTGCAGATAAAGTTTCTTTAGGGTAGGATATTATTAAGGCCTTCCCAGGCAAGGTAGGGAGAGCTTAGTATAATATCACGGCTTAAACAAATGCCTCTAAACCAAAGCTTAAACGAATGCTATATTACAAGATACTAAGCTAAAGAGAAGGAAAAGGGGTCGCTAGGACCGATGTAAACAAATATATAGGGTGAGCCGCTAAGGCGCTAGCTTTGGGCGGGCCAATCGCAGGTCGGCAGAATATGGCAGAATTTGGCAGGTAACGTGCGATAGCGCCGTTACAGATAGTGCTTTTTACAGCGCTAATACCTAGTAAGCTTGACTCGTAAGCCTATTAAATTTGCAACACTACCGGTAGGTATATAAGGCGTTATATTAAGCTCTAAGCTCTGCGAGGGCGTTGGAAGTTTATTACGGAGTTAATTAATTATTAATAGGCGAGAGCTACCTCTAGAGCGAGAGGCTGCTAGCTAATTTCCATCCAGAGTATATATAATTAAGAGGTTAATAGTTAGAGCCTTAATCTTGCCACGTCTATTAGTATATTAAGCCTATATAATAAGTTGCGTGTTAATCTTCTACTACTAATCTGTAACTTTAGAATCTATATTAAACCTAACGTCATGAACGCCTATATGCTGAGTGTTAACCTTTACCTTAATTGGCCGGAGCTTAACGCGAATACCTTGCTCTTAATAATATAGCTCCCTCTTACAAATAGGAAAGACTTAAAGTCGCTAAAGATTATAATATTAAAGGCTTGTATTAACAAGAGTTTTAGTAAAC
Organism: Cenococcum geophilum 1.58; assembly: GCF_001692895.1. Lineage (NCBI taxonomy): Eukaryota > Fungi > Ascomycota > Dothideomycetes > Gloniales > Gloniaceae > Cenococcum > Cenococcum geophilum. The sequence continues at coordinate 980,093 of NW_027137592.1, read as the reverse complement.
GCTGGCTCCTTTAGATATTAAATTAATATATTATAATTGTAAGTAATAAACACGCCGCCGCCAGCTCTTCCTATATTATTAATCTTACTCTCTACGCATAGGCAAGGTAGCGGAGTTATTTCTTCTTTATCCTTAATCGTATTTTATGGAGGAGCCCGAGAAGCCCAAGAAGCTTGAGGAGCTTGAGCAGCTACCCGAGAGGCTGTAGCTTGATATCGCGGTGTTGACATATTTGACTGTGGGTAGGTAGGATCCTGTGTCGGATACGGCGACTTATACGGCCTTGATTAAGTTGATCGGCTGATCTAACTTTGAGAAGCCTGTTGGCTCTACGTACGAGAAGTCTGCTGACTTTGTATGTAGTTAAGCTAAGCCTCCGTATCTTCCTTATTGTCCTTATCTATAGCTTCCGGATCGTTTTCTATTTCCTTAAGCTCCTCTAATATAAAGTCTGACTGAATGGCGTTGTATTCGCGTCTTGGCGGCTGTTGTAGGGCACCCTAGTAAGAAGTCTATAAAGGCAGAGGCGTATGCAATAAGGAGGGAGGAAGGAAGCTTTGTCGATTTTGTTGAGGGTGAGGAGACATACCTGTTAATTAAGCCGCTACGCGTTTTAAAGGAGGATTTATATTGAAGGCAAATTGACGATTTTATAGTACGATTTTGGATTGATATTAAGACTTTGGCAAGCCAGCCAGGTAAGTTCTGAATAGCTTCAATTTGATTGCCCCTAGCAACTAGCACGACCCTTGCGTGCAAGCACTCGGCTTCGCTTCGATTACTATGTATAGTTGGTGGCAATCAAGCGAGATTGGATGCGCGTACCGAATTCAAAATTTCGCAGCGCTCGCTAAAGGGGGGGGGGTGAAGCTGGTCGTGCATTTGACTGTACAGTGATGTGCACGACCCCCCCCCGTTTAGCGAGTTGCAGATTCGGTTCAGGTATCCAATTTCGCCTGATTGCCGTATGCTTGGCTACAAGAACTTTACTTCTGGCGGACTTGCGACCGGCCTTCCTCCGCAGTGTCGTGATCTTTGTCAAATATCGTAAGGTTTCCACCCATACGGTATTGCCAAATTTCATCGGCAATTGAAGAGACAGCGTTGTATTCGCGTTTTAGCGGCCATAACGGAGGCGTAGTTAAGGGGGAGAAGAGGAAGCGTACGTCTTCAATTTGGTTCTCCTGGCCAACCGCGAATCTCCAGGTCAACCAAAGCGATTCTCCAGGGCAACCAAAAAGGTCCTTGCGCGTAGCCACAGCCGTTCGCTACAATTACTATGTACAGTCGGTGGCAATCAGGCGAAATTGGATACCCGTACCGAATCTGCAACTCGCTAAACGGGGGGGGGTGAAGCTGGTCGTGCACATCACTGTAGCTTCCACCCCCCTTGAAAAAAAAAGTATATTTCGCTTCGGTACGCGGGCTCGCCAAATCGCGTACATGTAGTCGTAGCGAAGCCGTAAGAACTTTGCTTCTGGCGGACTTGCGATCTGCCTTCCTCCGCAGTGCCGTGATCTTTGTCAAATATCGTGAGGTTCCCACTCGTACGATATTGCTAAATTTCATCGGCAATTGTAGAGACAGCGTTGTACTCGCGTTTTGGCGGCCACAACGGAGGGGGAGAGGAGGAAGCGTCGTCTTCAATTTGGTTCTCCCGGCCAACTAAGGCGATTCTCCCGGCCAACTAAGGCGATTCTCCAGGGCAACCAAAAAGGTCCTTGCGTGCAGGCACATACGCTCGCTACTGTTACTGTGTACAGCTGGTGACAGTCAGGCGAGGTTGGATGCGCGTACCGAATTAAAAAATTTCGCAGCGCTCGCTAAGGGGGGGGTGGAAGCGCTGTGAGATTTCAAATTCGCTACGCGCATCCAATCTCGCTTGACTGCCACCAACTGTACATAGTAATTGTAGCGAAGCTGTATGCTTGGCTGCAAGAACCTGAAGTTGTTCGCGATTGGCTTTCCTCCATAGTGTCGTGATCTTCGTCAAATATCGTAAGGTTTCCACCTGTACGGTATTGCCAAATTTCATCGGCAATTATAGAGACAGAGTTGTATTCGCGTTTTGGCGGCCACAACGGAGGCGTAGTTAAGGGGGAGAAGTGGAAGCGTACGTCTTCTGCAGAATTTGATTCTCCTGGCCAACCAAGGCGATTCCCCAGGGCAACCAAAAAGGTGCTTGCGTGTAGCCACAGCCGTTCGCTACAATTACCATGTAGTAAAATAGGAAAAGGAAACTATATCCCTAAAAGAACGCAGAAAACCTTATCCTTAGCCCTCTTATTAGAACTATTCTACGGTGTCCTTCTGTTATCTATAGCTAAGATCTAATCTTCGTATTAGTAGCAACTAGGACAGCAATAAATTGGGAGTAATAGTAGCAGTGACAGTGGTAATAATAATAGTAGTAGTAATAGTAAAAAAGTAGATAGTTAGCGCGGTAAAATAAAATAGAATAGTTGGCGGTAGAACACTCGGTAGAAGAACTTAGTAATAGTTAGTAAGTAGTAGAATATCCGGTAGTAGAACTTTTAATAGTAAAATACTAGGTAATAGGATGGCCGGTAGTAGTTAGTCGGTAGCAGTTAGTTAAAATAGTAGTAGTAAAATAATTAAAACAGCGGAACGGAATAGTTAGTAGATATAGTAGTTGGGTTATCGCCAGCCAGTAGAAGACATGCATTGGCGAAAGTCGTTTTGGATTATTCTGAGCGGCAGACGTGGTGTAAATAGGAAGTTGCGGATGCGGCTGGAGATTTCCATCACCGCGTTCACGATACTGTTTCTCCTTACGCACATGCGGCTGAACCAGCGCCCAGCCCAACCACATCAATGTCAGCTTGGGTATAGGCTTCCGCAAAGATGTATCACAACCCGTACTTGCATTGATGGGTCAACATCGGGTGGCAAGACTCTTGTTGGGAGCAGTGTTTCATTCGCCGATTAAGTTGTAGCGCGACCGAAGGCCCTGGCACTTGATTCTGGTATTGAATCATATCGCAGGCAGGAAACGAAATGCCCTGTGCGAATATATAGCCACCCCCGGAGAAGCACACCATGCTGTGTATCTAGAGCCAGACTGGCCCGGGATACAGTCTTGGTCAAGGGCATCAGATCCATTCGGATGGAAGATTGTCTGTGGAGGTGCTATAACCTGAAATCGCTGATGTGTCGTCGCAGGAATGGCCATGCCCAGCTGTCTGGAGATTGACCAGTGTCATTAGCAAGGGCCGTGATCGCTCTGTTTTGGATCGTTTCAGTCCGTCAGGAATGACCAAGGATCTGTCTGGACCCCGGCGCCGTTCGTTTTAGATGGGGGGCGGGAGGCACGCGCTGAAGGCGTAGGTGCGGTTCGCAGCCGGACGTTGGGCGAGTCGGGTTCAGACTAGATCCAAAGGCCAATTAACTTCAATTTAAAGATCCACTGGGGAGTATTCCCAAGTGAAATCTGCCGTTCGAACTTTCTTTCATCAAGGAGTTGACGCTGCGGAGGAAGGCTGATCGCGAGAAGCTTCTTCGCTTCTGGATTTGATTGGGCACTTGCATTAAACCGGGCTCTCCGACTGGCTGGTCCCTTATCGATAACCGTACGACCCAAACATAAGCTCTCACGTCATGTCGGTGGTGGCTTGCAGTGATCCCCGCCTAGAAACGCGCCACATTCGGTACAGGAGTGGAGTCCAATTATTACTACCTTACACAACTAGACGGCAAATGACCTGAGCACCTTTCTCTCCCAGAGTGCCGAATATTTTTCGCAAAACCGCTTCATCACTGTCGACTGAAAGGTAATCTCTCTAGAGTTAACCTGCATAGCAAACACGTTTGATTCCAACAACTCAGCCGCAGTATGGGCATCTACTAGGTTATAATATGATCGTTTCGAGATAGATCCCTTCTCTAAAAGTTCACGTATAATCACCGCTCCGTCTTTGTAGTAACGAAGTCCAGGAAGAATTTCAACGGACTCAAGTTGATCTTCAGTTTCGTTGAACATCGTCTGGCGTATAGCTGTAAAGGTGGTAAGAAACTAACCATGTTTCCTATACAGTAGTACTCTATACGTACCTTCAATTGTGCTGAGGCTCGTTCTCATCCATGCTATTTATAGCAAGCTTAATTAGACTAGTCTTTCCAGTTCCGTGCTCTCCAATAATAAGGGGGTAAAGACGACTTTTTTCCGATGGTGTGATGAGCTTCCTTATTTCCTCAACAAGGGGCTCGCGTGGTACAGTAAAGTCAACTTCCTCCTCAAATACCGGTCCCCTCTTGAGCTTATCATAGATTGCACCGTCGCGGTCAGATTTGAGTCCACGTCTGACATGTGCTTGGTACCAATCTTCCCAGAATGACTTGGTGACATATCCGAAGACCTTTAGTTATTAGCATGTATAAAATAGCATATAAAAGGTAGCCTGCACGTACAATAGTAATTAGGGTGAAGGCCACGGTTATGTACCGAATCTCGACCCAGCCCTTATCCCCAGGCTTAGAAGATTTTGAGCCCTCAGTAGATCCGGAGGTTTTTGGAAGGGGAAGATTGGGAGTAGATTCTGAGTATGATCTGAAGCTGAGAATCAGCGGCGGCATAGGCCGGCCAGGATTGGGGCATCCAAGCTTGTTGACAGTCGCAAATGAAACAGTACCCTAGTAAGATAGTCGAAGGAGAAAAGGAGCCTTAAAGGCTGAATTGACCATGAACTTGCGCATCATGGTTGCAATGATGAGTGAGGTCTTGTAACGAAGGAAAAGCTAACGCGTTGAGGGGATTCTGCCAAGCGAGAGTGACACTAAATCCGAATAGGATGGCAAGGTTTTCTTGGCTCTTGCCACCCATTTGTGGTGGGGGCGGAAACCTCACGAACTTTCCATGTTGGTGAGATATAACAAGCCCGCCAAAGGCACATGTAAGGCATATTGCCCAGGTGTACGGTAGGGAGCAGGCAAGCCGAGCATGAGTCACAAGGAGAGTCGATGGAAGAGGACGATATGGTACGGAGGACGGAGCAGAAAGAAATTTCCCCTTCCTATTTGGGAAAAGCGTAGTTTGGTGCCAAGACCACACCAAATTTTTGACTTCGAGCAACTCTATACCGACTTTTTGATAGAATCTACTTACTTAATCGCTCGCAACGTCCTCTACATACCTTCTACTGTTTTTCCTTACTGTTCTTTAAGCCCAAAATGTCTTACTACGGCCTTGCAACGAGGGCGCAGGCCGTAGTAATAAAGGCTTTGGGTATACCCCTAAAACTAATTACTTAAGCTACTGGGATTAGCGGCAAGCACATTGGTAACCTATTAAAAAAGGCAGTAGAGAATGGCTGGCGTGCAGATTAGGTCCTCCTTAATAACTACCTTAAGAATAAGCCCCGCGTAGGGCGTACTAAAAAGATTACCCCCGATATTAAGCAGAGAGTCGTTAACGCCGTTACATACGATTGTTATGGGCGTAAAAAAAGCAGCTAAAAAATCGCTCGAGAAATAGGAATCTCTATAGCGTCTATTTAAACTATACTTAAAAAGCATAGCTTCCGTAAGACAAAGCTAATAAGAAAGCCTAGATTAACCGCAGCTATAAAGAACAAACGGTATAGATTTACAATAGCCTACCGCCACTGGACCCTAGAAGATTGAAAGGCTATAATTTGGTTAAATAAGACGAGTATTATTTTAGGCCACCGCCGAGGGGGCTACCGAGTATAGCGACGATCCTATAAGGCCTACGTACGCACCTACGTACAAGAGCGGTGGAAGGAGTACTCCAAGTTTATATTTTGGGGTTGCTTTACATATAACTTTAAAGGCCCTTACTATATTTAGAAGCCCTAAATAAAGAAGGAATTTAATAAGTTAAAATCTATTATTAAGATCTGGAACGAAGCTCTAGAGCTAAAGGCGCGTAAGGCCTAGGAGAAGAAATAAGCCTATAAAAGAGATCTATATAAACTACGCTATAAGAAGCGTATAGGCGGAGCACCTACTAAATAGAAGTTCACGGCAGCATAAGGAGCCTTTACCCGATCAGATAGAGGTAAAATTAATTAGTAGCGATATTTAACAAATATCTTACTGCTAAAACTTCTTCCTTTTGCCTAGAGCCTTACGTGCTTAAATCCTAATATAATTATATAGGAAGATAAGGCTACTTCTCATATTGCAAAGATTTACTAAACCTACTTTAACGTCTGCGAGATTCAACATCTCTTTTAGCCAGGTAATTCGCCTAATCTAAATATAATTAAGCCCTGCTGGAGCTACCTAAAACGGATCACTACAAAAAGAGGCCCACTTACCTCTCGTACAGCTACAGAGAAGGCTTAGCTTAGAGCTTAGCAAGATCTTAAGCAGTAGCGAATTCAGTAGTGGATTAAGAGGATCCTTTGCCATATTAAGAAGGTTATAGAACTTAAAGGAGGCAACAATTATAAAGAGGGAGCAGAGAAACAGTAGCGAAGCCAGAGGCAGCTCCGTAAGGAAGCTAATCGCAAGCTCTCTATAATTATTAAAGTGCTTAAAACTGGTTACCAGACGTTACGCAATTACTGTAGTTTACCTAACGCCTATCTATAATTTTTCCTTCCAAAGCAGAGCCGTAAGGAAATTAAGGAGATTACTAAGGAAGAGTGGCAAAAATTAGTTAATTTAGTTGTTCTAAATCAACGTTAAAACACCTAAGGTCCTAGCTTAATTGTAGATCGCCAGCTCTATAACCAAAGGAACGATCACAATTAGGTAGTAGAACGGGTAGAGAGCTAGACGGAAAGCTAGGGAGAAAGCTAAGGGCAGCAAAGGCAATTAAGGCCTCAAAAACCTCAAAAGCCTATAGAATATAAGGTGCGGTAGAACGAAATTAATCAGGTGAACTTTAGACACTAAAACACCACGTTTTAGAAGCTATATAGATGATATACTAGTATCAGAAGCTTCAATCACGTTGATTGAGTTGATTTTGGTGGGGTCTTGGCGCTCAAAACCACGCTTTTCCCAAATAGGAAGGGGAAATTTCTTTCTGCTCCGTCCTCCGTAAAGAGTATGGCAATAGCCTCGTACGGAGACGAATCGCTGCAAGCCCGAGGTGCTTATAAGGAGGTGCCAAGCCTAGCCGAAGGCTAGGCCTTGGCTACCCTTACAGCACACCTCACATCCCAAGAGATTGCACCTTTGGTTGAATCGCAAATGACTGCACAGGCACTCGCTACGATTACTATGAACACCGTCTCGACGCATCCGGTGACCAAAATGCGTACATTTGTACCCAAAAGTAGGTAAAAATACGTTTAAATGGCCGTGCTTATTACTTCAAAAGGTATAAATTCTGCCGTTTGATCACCAAGGTCGACCGGATGCGCCGGGACTCAAGTTGGTGGCAATTAAGTGAAAATAAATACGCAAGCTGAGTTGTACCCCTGTTAATCGGATCGACGCACGGTTCAATAAGAGCCTACCTAGGTATGCCCCGCGCTTAGCTCTGCGGGTAGAGAACGTTTCTATGGAGCTGGTGCGTTTGCCTTCAGCTGTGGCAGGCAAACCACCCCCTCTCAGCCCACATGTTGATGCGCGCAATCGCTGCGCAATATTGACCGGCCCCCACCCGTCCTGACCGGCTCAGAATGGCACGGAGTCGGAAGAAGTGCTGATAAGGCATGCTCTGCTAGTCGCTCAAAGCTCATGATATGCAGGTCACCTTACTGTTCTCCAGTCCACGAACTACTGCAGCCGCATATCCTATACGCCTTCTTGGCTTGGATACGTGGTCTCCAGACCCGACGCTAGCTTGAGGCTACCAATAATGGCTTCTCTCGATATTCACATAGAAGCTCCTCCTGACAAGTACTGGCACAAGCGGAGGACACATTACGATGTAGACACCGAACGATCCAGAGTTAGACTCAGTAAGAGCATTCCAGGACGCTATCATGACGGACATGCCGACTATGATGAAGTGGGAGTGCTCCTGATAACTTGGAAGGACGATGACATGTATTGTAAAGAGAAAGAGGTAGGTCCCACTCTAGCCCTGCAGCGCAGACAGGTTGAATAGCTTATGCTGTCCCCTCATTATTTATCAAGAGTTGTACTGACGTTGATTTCTAGGTTGATCGACTTCGAGACGTTTTTAAAAACCAATTTCATTTCAACACAGAAACATTCGAGATACCCTCGGATCGCTCAGCAAGCGCACTTTGCCTGAAAATATCGGATTTCGCATATCGCTACGATCACCCCAAGAAGCTAAGCATCATATACTACGGCGGGCACGCAGACTTTGTGGGGGAGAAGATAGAGAAGCATCGGCATAGTCAGGGCGGGTTGCAGATCTTCGCGTATGTTCAAAGATTAAATCCCATGGAAAATTTGCTAAATTTTATTAGGAACCAAAGAAACAATGACCCTTCGGCCTTTTTCAATGAGTGCATCCATTCGCTCAACATCCCGGATGCAGATATATTCCTGGTTATCGATTGCTGTCATGCTGCACAGGCGTTTGCGCGGCAGGAGGTCGGCAAGCGGAAGTTTGAGCTGCTGTCATCAACTCCCCCAGACAAAAGAGCAAGAGGCCCATCACAGGGGTCATTCACAAAAGCCCTTACGGATCTGCTCGAACATCTGCTAGAGGACTTTCCACGAGGATTCTCGACGTCCAAACTCTACAGGGAAATCTACTTCCAGCAGCACACCACGCTCAAGCCCTTTCTATTCGATCAATCACCTTTCGACTTTGGTAAGATCTGGCTCCGACCGATGAATCTAGATGAAAAACCATCCCTCAAGAACGACTCAGGGAGTGAGTCTAGAGCAACGATCGACCTGCGGCTACATATGACTAAGATGCCGGATCAACTTATGGTCAGCGAATTGGCCAAGGCAATGCAATACCTACCTTATGTCGAGGAACTTCAATTCGAAGACCTTCGGGCGCCCGATGCCCAGTTGGCAGAGTTTATAGTAGGTTTGAACAAGGCACGCGTCTTGAAGCCTTTGGTTGCAAAGCTACGCCGTAGACTGGCTGTGAAAAGAATGAAGCAACAAGGCATCGATGTATCCCCAGGCTCTGCACCTGCTCCCCACAATTCGCCCTTGAACACTCGTCCACGGAACTCACCACTGTACGACTGGTCTGCGAGTGTCGCCGAATTCAAGGATGGTACTGAAATGCGAGTGGATGGTTCAGCTGCGCCTGCCCTACCTACTGTTCCGGAAGGTGTCGAGCCACTAGAAAAGCCTCAAACACTCGAAGAGGCCAAACCCCACTCCTTTGGCGGCTTGTTTTCCTACGCATTTGTGCTCGATGTTAGTGAGATTAAAAGTTTCGTTGCAACACGCGAGCAATTTCTGTTTCACCATTCGTTCGCTGGGATGCATCGGAAGTTTTTCTTTTTCCTTTCGTTAGTCTTCCTTTCGTATGTCATCGTTATTCGATGGGTTCGTGGACCCTTTGTCTAATGAGGTCATTTCCGACCTCTGTACATGTAGTGTATTAGTGTCTCGTTGGCCGGGAAATTTTTATGGCTGGGAGTTCAGTAATATTCTAGGATAACTTGGGAAGCCGACTTATGCNCAGGTCTTTTAGAGACTCTTCGCAAATGCCTTTAAGGCCGAGAGGCCTATTTGATACCTAGATATTGCGTCCATGTCCAGGCATGCACGATCCGCCATAAGAAGCCCCGTTACTCAAAACGCGGCTGGTCAATAATGTCAGCTCCAGGCAGCCTTTTATGCACGAAGCCATTGCCACCCATTTATGGTGGGGGCGGAAACCTCACGTTGGTGCCTAACTACGGAGGAGATATAACAAGCCCGCCAAAGGCACACTTCGTATCCCAAGAGATTGCACCTTTGGTTAAATCGCACAAATGACTGCAGACGTGAGGGTCGCCTTTTGAGCCTCGCTTTTCCACAACGCAAACGCGCTAACGTATTTACACTTCAGGACCGGGGCGACCGGACGAATAAGCCAGAAGAAAACAATAACATTACCACAACAAATAATACTCTTCCAGAGGGCCCCGAATTTAGAGCTGATGTTGGCAGAGGGAAATTCAAAGCGGTACGTTGCTCACAATAAGCAGGCGGAGCTGCCGACCAACAGGCTGACGAACAGCCCCGCAACAATTTCGACCTTGATGAAGAGGTCTACATAAAGAGAAAACCACGGGGTCTAGACGGCCCCTGGACAATCATTCGAAAATGTCGACCTACAGGGCCAAATAATCCAGATTGGAGATATGACTTGCGACACGCAGATGGGAGGACGCGGATCGGCGTGAAGGAGGATGATCTTGGGTAGATAGTCTACAATACCTATCATTTTGCTGCGCCATCATGTTTCTTAATTCTGCATTTGGTCTCAGCTTTGTGGGGTTTGCCTGTACAGCCTCCTGGCGCATCCGGTGGTTAGCGTGTTTTATTAACTTTCCCTTAAACAGCCAAAGTACCAAAACTTCCCCTACAAAAAGGCCGTGCAGACATGGCTGCGCTAACCACCGGAATTGAAGAGACGCTGAAGTCCTGTCTCACTCTGTCCAATCTGCATCACAGCCTCTCGTCAACAACCCCTGTCTAGCTGACCGGTCAGCTACAATGAGCGGTGGCATTCCGGGCGTTACAGCACTGATACTGCACTGCCTTAACCCCTTGCTTAGGGCAATCACACCGAGGAGCCTCTGATTTAGAAGAGCAGAGGTCTGCCAGGTATTTTGCTGTCTAATTTCTCCATTTTACGAAGCAGACCACGAAAAGATGGCCCCCAATCCACTGACCCCGCCACCGTCTGCGCCATGCTCGCCGAGGATCGCTACCTCCCCTGCTGAGACCTCAGCGACACCAATTGTTGAGGAAAATAATGTCAACGACGCCGCAGTGACTGATGGAAGTCTCACTGTTGTAGAAGGAGAGGAACCGGACCGAGATCCTGAAAGTATGGCTGAGATCTTGTGCCGAGCATCGACGCTCTTTAACGCATTTCAGGTCTCGAGAAGCCACAGTTCAATCGCAGCGTCAGCAGTTATTTGAGACGAGTGTCGATAGCGCCTGTCCTATCAAAGATTCCGGGAGTCCGAAAACGGTCGGAGAAAGAAGCGGACAATGACGACCCAAATCGGAGTGAGTGATGCATCCCGCTACGATATTGTCCTGCATCAGGAAAAGAATATTCACTGAACGACTACAGTCGATGCACATCCAATGGGCTACCCAAGGCTAGCGGCTTTTCTAAATAGCGACGAGAACTTTCTTCTTTGTCGAAAATACGGCTTTCTGCACAACCGCGTTCTCCTTTACCGACAAGATGAACTTCGAGAGCTGGAAAACCAGCTCCTGGATTTGGACGCCGAGGATGAGGAGCTAGATGACAGAGCCCTTCGGTCGAGAGTCCGTGACGACAAACGAGAAGGCTGTCGTCGTAAAGCGTTGATACAAGAGGTCGATGACAAGCTAAAAGAATATGGTAAGTAGTGGGATGCTACCATTACATAGATATGATCTAATTAAGTGGCCCCAAGACGATATTGTGCTCCGGACCCGAGCGATGAACACTTTGCCGAAGGCTACGGGGCGCAACTATACCAGCGTAGACAATTGGATATTTCACAACGCGCCGCTCTGCGGACCGGAAGCCAAATTCATCAAAAATGACAAAGATTTTGTGGCTCTTACTGAGCCAAGGGAAGGGAGCTGGTTCGACGGTGCGGTTGAAGATGTTTTAAGCAAAATCCCATGCAAGCTCACTCGGGTATGATTCTTCCATCTAACCTCCCGACCGCTAGCTTACTCTCGGTCTGACTTTTCTACAGCTTCTCTTCATCGAGCCTCGAGAACGAGCCAGTACCGAAGACCACCTCGTTCGCCTATGGTCTAAGTCGCGAATTGATACTTTTGTCCGCCTCGTCATCACCTTCCTAGCCGTGGCGCTGCTTATGGCGCCGGTGGTGGTCCTCTTCAGCGCACAGAAATCCGGACCTTTCAAAATTGCGATTATTTTGATCTTTACCCTTTTCTTCTCTGCCGCACTATCGATATTTACAAAGGCAAAGAGACACGAAGTTTTTGCTGCCACTGCTGCGTAAGTCTCACCCAACCTCGATTTGTGCACTCAAAACATTCTATTCATTCTTTTCTCTATCTATCATATTACCATCAATGATGGACCGTGCGGGGCACGGTATTTCCACAGTACTGTATTTTTAACTAGCTAGTTGTGTGAATTTCTTTCTGTATTGTGCTCTCTTGCTCTTATCATCGATTGGGCATGCAGCTTAACCAGGCTCGCCGTCTAATGCCATTTTATTTCCAAGTCACTGTCAAATGTCAATCAAATCAGCAATGCTGTCATCTCGCTCCGTCTCACGTGTAATTCCTTGACCTTTGAAAATGATAAGCTGAGTGTCCCGTAGATACTGCGCTGTGCTAGTCGTCTTCCTCGGCAACTTCGTACAATCGTGATCACAGAAGGTGTCGTAATCGCACGGTGAAATCGACAGAACTGCCGAATCCCGGCGACAGAGGCTTAAGATGGAACGCCCTGCGGGCTGGAAGATTTTCCCAATTGGGTAATCTTACTATGCTCCACAAATCTCTCCCTGAATTGGGTCCACCAAGGACGTGATCTGGGAGGAGAATGACAACCGAGTGTTTAGAAGGAGAGAAGCATCTTTGGCTAGGGATTCAGATTCTGGAGAGAAAGAAGAGCCTGGCTCCGAAGGCTTTGGCCAAGAGTTGATGTAGATGTAATGGCCGCTAGTTTGCAACTGCTAATTGGAATTCCTGTTGCTGTTAGCTTAGTATGTTAGGACCTCTAAGCGAGCCTAGCACAGGCTGCACAGCAGTATGGTGGGTTCCGTATGCGGACGCTCTGACGGAGTAAGGCTGGTGATAATGGAGTCTATTTATAGGAGGGAACAAAATCAGTATGAATAAGATGACCCTGCTGAGTCTTGGCAGCCTCGCTGACATGACAGGTTTCAAAGTCTTAGCGTGGTTGTGGTGAAATGTATGTCTTGCCCCAAGGACTAGGCTGAGAGGGTAGACACAGAAGCGGAGATATGGTATGTCGTTGTTCGTCATGTAGCTGTATTGATTATCTTCGGCATTCTGAACCAATTCGTAAATAAGCGCGTATCTATTGAGTAGAGTTCTGTGGTAAGTCTATTTTATGTCAAAGACACATTAATCGCGCTTCCTAAGGTGCAAACAAACTCAATTGTCCTGACCGGCATTCTCCGCAGCAACATCGAACGCTTCCTTCCACTGCTCCGGCGGATACTTCCCAATGATCTCAACACCAGCACTATCATCTAACTTTAGAAGTCCAATATCAATCATCTTAACTAACAGCGTATCGTCATCTCGACTGTACAGCCACTTTCCGTCCAGCTTAATATCCAGCCTCATAACAGAGCAATGCAGTATCCCAATGTCTTCGATAATTCCACCCATCAAATGACTCTCCTACCATTGCGCAGGGATAAGATGGCAGACTTGATGTGGTTTTGGCAGCTTCAGACGGCGAAATATCGAAGGATGCATCAGCCTTGCCGAATTTGGTGAGAGCGGCCGTCTTGCTTTCAACACTGCCAGTAATTTGCAGAAGGTACCACCATTGCATGGACAAAGTACAACGTGCCTTCCTCGGGCTGCTGGAGATTCAGGATGTCAAGTCGCCGTCCACTGTTGGTGAGTCGTTTGTTGTGTCTCGTTCCCATCTTGTGCAAAGTTTTTTTTGCTTCTCTGTTCCAGAATTGCACGATAGCACAATGGTGTTAGTCTTTCGCACCGTCCCTCTCCGTTTATTCCGGGTCAACAATGGCCCTATTACGAAACTTCGTGCTTTCGATGCCCGGCCCTCGAGGCGATCCTTTGACCTTCTCACTATCAAAGGAAGAGCTGTCCCCCGAGCTCTGATGCCGGAGACCTACAAAGGTGGGCAGCAACGTTATCCTGTGCTGTTCAGTCGGAGTTTGACGAATGTGTAGCACCAAATGGCGCCTCTATGAGGCCCAATACGCCAATTCTGCATGAATTGGTTAGGAATTTTCGTGGTCGCCAAGTGCGGATCACGCAGATTGAGCAAGGTCATTGTTGTTGTACATATAGCTTTAACCAAGACTGAACGATATAGGAACCCTACTGCCTGGCTGTCTCCTCCTGGCCCACGAAGATAGGGACCATTTCTCCTTGCAGCCAGCGGAGGAGATGACCGTTGCCGGTATGTACGCTGGGTGTTCACTACTATGTATAATTCTCACCCTGTGTTAGAGTTGAATGCTAGGATTGATAGGTTCTTGGAGTCATGCGGCACCTCCATGTCAAAGGAGGAATTCTTCGAACGGCATCAAAAGCCGTCAGACCTTGCCACGCTCCTTGAGGCTGCGATCGCCTCCAGCGCGCCCTCCTCCAACCCTACCTCATAAATTGCGGTTCTTCTTGGCCTTGGGAAGGAAATAATTGTGCGAAAACCTCCTACTATGGCATCATCTAAAAGGGTTTGCTGTAGACAAATCATGAACATGTTCCTGATCAAGCTGACCTATTCTTGTCCACTTCCTATCTGTCGACTAAAATCAGGTTCCCTACCACCCTGCTGCCTGCCACCTTATTCAATACCACCTCGCTACCTGCCACCCGTTCCTTACCGCCCTTCCTCGCATATATATAAGGCTCCTTAGAACCAGTTTGAATAGACAGAGTCCTCATTCTTAATCTTCCAATCGATCCCATCTTCTGACCCTCTTCCTCTGATTGGCGATTCTCTAAGCGGGAGGCTTGCGGCGCCTTGGCATGATATCGCTTGTAGGCTCAGGATACTTTTGTAACCATTCTTCTACACTGAGGATTGACCCAGAGCTTGATAGGAAATTACTTATTGACTGGTTGAGATCTAGCAGGAAGGTCATCAGCCCACCCCCCGGTTTCTCTCCGATAAAAGCTTAACGATCCGGCTAGTGCTTACTATCAATATGCATTTCTTCAGCAGGCTGAAGAGACCAGTGATCCGCGCGTTCGTGCACGAGAATCAGGTCGTTGGGTAGTCGAGTCCCTACCTGGTTGTTAGCTAAAGAGCTTCTGTTGAGTTGTGCATCCAGCAAGAGAAGATTGCGGAGTAAAAGCATTAAGGAGCCTTTTGGATGTCGCTACAGTGGACAGATGATGAAGAACGGGGGTCAAATCCATTTAATTTTCTGAAGCCACCGTTTCCGGGTAAAGTTGAGCCAGGAAACACCCGGGCAGATGCGGGCTGCCCTACCTTCCTGAACAGCATACACTAAAACGTTGTTCCCTTCAAACCCATTCATGAGATAATGCTGATATGGAGAGTTAGGTCTCATAGACGCGCCGTTCGGAGCTACTGGATAATTAGAGGTAAATCCTAGGCAAGATTTGTTTGACTTACCTTTGTAGGAAGCTCGATCTAGAGCCTTGGGTAACGCAATATCTTCATCTGTAAGATATATATCGAAGCGACGAGGCTTTCGGAGGCTGTCCCAGGGTCTCAGTCTCACCAAGAGACCATTGTTGATACGGAAGAGCTCCTTAGGTAGGATCCTGTATGAGTTGATGAACGTCGTCATCACAGAAAACGTCCAGGGGGTTCTTGGATAAAATCCGATTGGAAGATAGTGAAAGCCTTGAAATGGGAGAGCTTCGGAGTGGAATGCGTTGTAGCAGGAAAAAAGCTAACGTGTTTGTTGGTGCAAAAAGAATGATAATCCTTGGCGTGCTTGCAGTAGCGTCGAAAAAAAAAAAACATGCCGGAGGTTTTGACGTCATTCACAGGACCTCCGGTCATGCAATTGGCCGTTTTGCGACACGACTTTTTCGAACGCTCACCGCCCTAATTAATAGCCAATTCCTTCGTACCAGCATGAGGTTATTCTCGAGCAGTGCCAAATCCAAGAACTTCAAGCTCTGATACAATAAAACGCTACTAGATCTAAAAAAATTGGACACTTACCGAACTTTTCCTGTATTCCCGATTTATTTGTGCACTCTTTCAAAATCAGCTCTTCCCGATCAAACCGAGAGTTTAACAAAATCCGGATTTGCTGAAGATGCTGCCAGGGTGTCTGCGGGTGGCTTTTTGTACCCGTCAGTCTCGAGAAAATCGCCCTGTAAGTTTTTGTCAGCTAGGACCATATGACTGCGATGGAAATCTCATCAAGGCACTCCCTTCACAGAAAATAACGACGCACTGTTCATGCCAAATACATACTTATGCAGAAACTGATTCGGAATTTTGTGAGGGAAGGGCTCGGCCTGGATCTCAGTTCAATCCATCAATCACTCGTATTGCGAAAGGCATGACATTCCGGGACCCTTTTTGTGCCGTCATGTTATTCTAATGCTGCTAATAGGAACACCTATCCCGAAGACACTCATTTTAATCTATGAGCACTCCGCTCGATTTTCTCTGCAGCCCGCTGATAAGATGACAATTAGTCGTGAGTTCCACTTTAAGGCAGTTATTGAGAAGTGATGGAGACTTATTGATATCTAGAGCTTTACCAAAAACTTGATAATTTCTACGCACAAGTCGCAGAGTGGACGGATGTTGAGCAATGGCCGGACTGCAATGGCTATGCTGACGCTCGTGACGACTTTGATATTGACATGTGGATGGAAGAGTAGCACAATAAATTTCAAGAAGGCATCGTCAGTAACGGTGGGATGAGCGTCAATTTGAAGGTCCGCCTGATTCGGCGGAACCTTCAGCAAAAGGGTTAGCACAGCGGATAGCCCTGTTAAATTGCATCTGTATCTTTCAAGCGTATGGAACTTTATGCAGTTGTCATTGTGGAAAACATATGCCTCTCAAAGGGGGACTCCGATTCCATCCTGCGGCCTATTAACCTGGAAAACATGAGCTCACCCGTAAAATCTTTTTTGGCAGATAATGAATGCTTTGTTTCCATGCCATGAAATTGATATCTCCTGGAGAGGTTTGGTATGCTTATTTTTCGCAATGCTGTTTGTGATTAAATATAGGGCTCCCAGAATGGTAACAAAGAGAAATCCCGCTAGAGGTGATGTACTGTAGTGGGGATCTTTAGCCATTGAACTTGACGGCATATTTACACTATTTTGGCGTGCATAGCCACAACCTAGGCCTAATTAAGGAGTCATCTCCGAGGATCGTCGGACTCGATATTACCAAGATCAATACCGTGTCCGACGCTTCTTGTAGTTAGATTGTAATAACTAAGCACGATATTCTTACGTGCCTCCCCTTTTTTTATAGGTAATGCTATATCACTTATATCTACGATATCGCGATTATTCATTCATATCACGATATTCTGGTTGGCTTATGAATTAAATGCGATATTGGGCCTATTTAATCATTCATTCATTACTGACACCACTGGTAGAAAGCAAGACACTCAGTTCTCAATGAGGGGATAGAATTGTAAAGTTAACCCTTGGGGCGAGAATTCCGCACCCAGCTACTATCTTTGATATGTAACTCGTACGCACCGTTATTCATCAAGGCACTGATCTATCATGTTAGGGTTATTTGAAGTCGGGCGGACAGTGAGCAAGCCGAATGGTGATGTTTTCCTTACCTTTCCGCTAACGAATTTGGGCTTTAGATGATAATTATAGTTTGACGCGGCCAAGGCTCTGAAACCAGCTCCTCAAACACCTCTTTACTTTGTCTCAGTTTCTTCGAACGCCGGTGACTATCTGAACCAAGTCGACTTCGTAGCGAACGTTTTGATACCTCACGTACTTTGACAAGCTCCGGAGATGCTATAAATCTTTGATGGATATACTGAAGGGAAAGCACTCCAACACGACGATAAATTGTTATGCCATTTGACGTGCCATCAGTACCTTCCAAGATGAGTAAATCTAATCGTCGATCTATCGATGGAAAGTGTTGAAGCATTTGCAACGCTGCGAATTGGCCGTTAGAGGAAGAGAACCTTTCTTCAACCTCTCCGATACTCTCTTCCTCAACGATATTCGAGACGTAGCGTTCCAACGCTGACATGGGCGTTTCCTTGCACTGCCATTGCTTATTGTAAAGCCTTGATAATCGAAAAATTGGGCCGGTAATGGTGATGTTCCCGCTCCTCACCGCGCCGAACGGATTCGCCCTATCGACAAGATTAACTTGCACATCTTCGATGACGGAGAAAGATCTGAGTCCATCCTGTCTTGCGTGATCGTTGACCACAACATCATAGCCAACACTGGCCCAGGTCCAAGATGGAAACCTATCAATAGGAACTGAGAAACCCTGTAGAGTCTTGCTTGGGATCAGTTTTGCGCCACGAACGTGCCATGAAAGGCCACGGACAATATCCTGTTTCCATAGACCGGCTACATATTCATCATTTCGGATCAGGTCTCCAAATATTTTCGCTATACCCGAGATAGCCACAAGACGATCCTGAATATATTTGAAACGGCGTGGAGTATAGTCTTCCACAAGCGCGTACCACAGACGGTACTTTTCGGAAAGTGAGGTTTCTGGGATTAATTGCAAGTACAAAGGCAAAGCCTTGAACTTTGAAAACGTATCAAAGTTCCAGATCTCTGTGCCTCCGGCATCGATGAATCCATGAACGACTTCCTTTGATGGCTCTTGTTTGACCCCTCTTTCGTACTCGATTACGGTGCAGCATTTCCAGATGATCTGGGTAGATGTGTAAAATAGCAAACGATTGGGAAGCAGTCCTTCCTGCATCGTCCATCCACGTGTAGTCCAGGGCCCGGTGATCTGGTCATCCTGTGAATTCCATGATGGAGAGATATGTATACGCTGTGGAGCTAAGCTGTAAAGTGGTTCTTCGGGACGTACTTTATGAGGTAACCAGCCGAGTGGTATGTATTGCAGCTTTCGCTCCTTCAAGAATCCCTGTATAACAGAGCTCGAGTTTGCTGCTACTATCGTTAAGGTTGAATCCCCGTAGATGATATTCATCTTAGAAGATTGCTCGATCCAATCTTGTGAATCGCGGTCCTGAGATATGCACAACGCATCAATCCACAGGTAAGTTAGACCCAAGGCCCTCGTGACCAGTATGGCATCCCGAATGGTAGCATCAAATCTGTCTAGGGGAATGCCCTGCTTCAGTCGGCCTATGTTGTCCTTGGTAAGTTTCATTGAGGGCTCGCCTCCCCAACAGTAGCTCAGTGCTACCCATCTCCCCGACCGGCTATCCGCAGCAGGCTCGACGAGAAATGGATCTGTAGTCTCATCGCCTACATTAAGCACTCTCTTTGGTAATATCTGGCCGCCGGGCACGGTCGGGGAGCAGTTGGCATGATTATTGACGCAACTAGCCAGCCAGTTGGAGGCAATCCTTAGAGAACCCTTAGAGCCTGGGTCTCCATGCATTTCCCGTAAAATTCCCAGTGGCTTCTTTTCGTCCGCTTGGATCAAATCTGAGAACCGCATCAGAATTAGGCTTGAAGGTCAGAGTTCAAGGGTGCAACATTCCCATAGATGAATGTAGCGAAATCACTCACCTTGGTGCATGTACACATCAAAACCACAAAGCTCAATAAGACCTTCAGGGCTTTCAATGCCAGCTGCGAGCTTGTTGTTGTTTCTACTAAACACCATTGGCATGCCTCTTGCGATGTTTTCATCCTCAACTTTTCTACCCTCAAAGGCTTTGATTATTACGGCGCACAGCTCGCAACCGCCGTCTGCGGAGCCACGGACCCCGAAGATGTCATCATGATGCTTAATCTGACCTTCGATATGTTGCGAGTGCCCAAACTCTTCAGCCTCTTGATAAGGCTTTGTTTCGAAGCCCTCATCGGCGAAGATGGGCAACAAAGAGCGAATGTCGATGCTGCTGCAGATGGAGCACAACATCATGGGACAGTTACCTCGAATAAAACCGATAATTTTAACATAGAGAAGTGGATCCTTTGAGTATTTTGACCGTAGGCGCATGAAAGGGAGAACGGCAGGGATTCTTGGTAGCTGGTAATGGTTCCTGTGATCAAATAATTAGTGCACTCTGCACCAAAACTTCTTTGTTGCCAAACAGCCATAAACTTCACTAGCCGGAAATCCACCCCGCAGACCCGCGGATTTGTTAATTAGTGAAGAGGAACCAACCAACAGCGGAGACGCTAGCCGATGGCAAATATGGAGGAGGCTAGCCGCTAGGAAACGTGGCCTAAAAGGCGCTGGGTTCTAGCTGCGTCCAAATTTATCTAGGCTGGTCAGCAAAGCCAATACGCAAAAGTGATAAGATAGGTTTGAGCCGAAGTTGAGCCGGGGTAATTTTGCCGATGAACAGGGAATACGGAGCTAGCCTAAAGGGGAAATTGAAGTAATTCAAAGATCACTCTCCAAAACTTGTTTATTCCCCGCCATCGAGATAATGTCTGGAAAGATTCTTTGATATAATATCTTTTTCTCCCCACATTGGTATTAGAGGAAGTGGAAGCTGTTCAAAGGCACGGCACAATTAGCTTCATGCCTTATCTCCTAGGACAATACAATATTGGTTATAGTAAATTTCACTTCCTATTATTGCTATTATATTTTGCAGCCTCTGGTAAGAGTATTTCTCAATAAAACCTTTCTTTCATCTCATCCCAGGTAGCCAATGCCAGTTATTTCGCACTGAATGGTCGAGGAAATTTTTCCACTTCGCGTAAAATTTGAAAATCGAATCAAAATGGAAACAGCCAGTGATGGCAATAACTATATAACCATAATCAGCCCCATGCGTAAAATTTGAAAATCGAATCAAAATGGAAACAGCCAGTGATGGCAATAACTATATAACCATAATCAGCCCCATGATTCCGATTATTATATAATCAAAGAAAGTGATTCTGATTTGGTTATATAGTTATATTGATTACGTCTTTTAGGCACGGGCCTCCACGTGATGTTACCTACACGTGAGTTATCACGTGTAGATAACATACTTGCCCAGAGCTCCCCTACCTCTCCTTCTTTTTATTTCCGCTATTTCCGCAGTTGATTATATAGTTATATCTACGTAACAAAATCAGCAGGTGCGATTATGATTAGGTTGGTTATGTTCCTATATAATACAACATAATCGTAACTAACTGATTATTGCCATCACTGGAAACAGCAGTCACAACAGGATCCATAACATGGTATGGCGTATCCTGATCATCCAGCTCCTTACTATGCCGAGTAAAAATACCCTCCTTGAGGTACTTCTTCTCGTCTGCGGGATCAAAAGTGTCGCTCAACTGCCACACATTATACAAACTGCCCCGCCAATCCTTCACAGCGTCACCCTTGCTCTCAGCCGCGTTGAACACCACAATGGCGTAGTTCACGAGATTCAGCTCTTCCTCGACCTTCATGTCAGGAGCGTTGGGATTTGGACAGCCAGCAGCCACTCAACAGGACGATCGACTGGCAGGGCCGCAATGACGTCTTTCTCCTTGAAATTCTGGAGCTCAGCGAGCGTCTTCGGCGGTGGCTGGCACAGCGGCGGCGGTTTGTTTACGACGAAGGGCTGGTAGTATTCCTGAAGATAGTTGACAGCGGTGTGCTGGGACGAGGCGATATAAATGCACATGGTGACTGCGTCGATTAGAACGTCGAGAGGTTTGATGTGGGGGAAGCTCGTCAGTCATGCGCCCTTGCTTACGACCTCCGCCCACCAGTTCTGGATAGCCTCGTCGTTGAGAACCGCCTTGTCGGAATTCAGGTCTGAGCTCTGCGTCAAGTAGCCTTTCACGAAATCGCGGAGCGCCTCCCACATGATCTTCATGTTTCTTGCGTAGGTGTAATTGTGGAACTGTCTATCCCACGGTTGATGACACTCGTCGCTGCATTGCACCTTACATGTAGCCCCCGGTGCGGTGTTGCACTGTTTGGAGCAGTTGCATCGATAATCACCCAGCTTGCTCAAAGGAAAGCCTCGTTTCTCCAAATCATTGGGGATGTACTTGTCCATGAAGCCGAAGTTCTCGTAGGAGTAGTGAATGAGCTCCTCACCCTGCTGAAGCGAAACGCCTGAAATGAGATGATAATCTGTGGTACGAGAGTGTCGCGCGCAAACGCATTGAGAGAGAGGGTGTTGAACCAATGTGGCATAGCAGGCTGAATACTGGATGTTTTACGGGGATTGTCCTATGGGTGGCAACGATGATAGCCTCATCGACCAGATGGGTGTCTGTAAGATGGATCCCAATCTCGTGCCGCAGCTAGTCTGAAACTTGAGCACAGGTTTTTGCGTAACGCCAAGGCCAGTCGTGTTTTTGGTCAGCGGCAGCGGCATAGGCGTCTAATTGCTGGTTGAAGATCACTACGGGGTTTTTGATGTTACCCTTATAATCAATTATAATTGCCAAGGGATGAAGGCGGCCTTTGCTGTCCAGATGGAAAAGCGATACAGTGCAGGGGGTAAAACGTGGTCCATAACCAAGCTTTTCACGTTGGGTCATGACGGCTTCATCGAACTTCAAGCCCACGGCCTGGCGGAATAGCTGCAGCCATGGGCATACGGAGAACTGGCATTAGGGCCGCTGAGGAAGTTTACCGCCGCGCCATTCCCTTGGTCCTTCGCTGTCGTAATGGACTTAGTAGTCCATTGGGATGCCAACCTAATTGTTGTCGGGTTTGTGCCGTAAATTGCTACTGAGCGAAAACAGCGTCTGTGTACCAATCCCGCCCGGGACAATCACCGACAGTGTCCTGCTGCTGGTCGGGTGTGTTTGGGTTCTTCTCGGTGCCGTGGGCTGTCGCTCTTTTCTTGCTCTGGTTATCGTTGTTAAATGCGTCCACGTTAGCGAAGCTTTATGCCCCCCTAAAGCCTTTGACCGAATTAGGCGTGATGAAGCCTAGCAAGGAGGCAGCCCTGGTCGGGACATCGTGGTTTGCGAACACGAGAGGCTTAATTTCAGCCAAGACTTTCGGATCGAATAGTTTGGCGGGTCCGTCTGCTCCTCGGCGAACGACCTTCTAAATAAGTCGAATATACCGTATTTGTACTTGAGATGTAGTAGATAAGCCCCGTTGTCGACCGTGTAAACATAGTTTCCTCTTCTCTGCAAGGGGTTGCAAGGCAGGAATGTTTGTCTAGCCCCGCCATATCGAAGTACGAGTTATAGCTTCAAATATGAGCTTTTTGGGTACAAGCAATTCCTAAAAGAGGGCTTACGGTTTGATGATTTCCTGGTATGTCGCAGTCAGGCCTTTTTAAGAATTGTTGTAAGTCTTCTCATCAACAACATCATTGGCCTCTTTGGCCGACTTTTGATTCTTAAAAACAACCTCGCACATCACCTCATTCTTCTAAACCGCTGGATCCCATGCTTTTAGACTGCAATATTCTGCGATCGGGATGGGGGTCGCAGTAGCCATGCTTGCAATGAGAAATAAGGTGGGGAGTAACAATAACTTGTACTGTTGAATAGGATTATGCCGCAGTACAGCGTGATACAGATCTGAGATGAGCAGCGGAAATATGAAAATTGTATACGAACTTTGAGACCACCTGGAGTAATTCCTTTTTCAGCCTGATGAATCTCCCAGCTTTCTTTAACATATGCAGTTGCCCAGCCACGGTGAGGCACTGAAGGCTGAAGTCAGCCAGCCTTGCGCGACAGTAAACATCTTAATGATGATCTAGGACTCTGGCACAAATCCTTACTCAGGGTGCCTGGCGGCGCCGGCAACGACAACGCTCTGTACCATTTCTCTATCAAGGCTGACGGTATTTGCCATGGTTTTATTACTCTCTTTCGATCTTCGTGGCGTCTATGTTAGAGTTGTGTCAGTCAACTGTTGCCGCACCTTACAGTTTATTAGCGTATCCCTAGCGGCGTCGGTGGGTTCTAGCCTGGTCGGGTCCCGTGCCGCTAAACTCACCCGAGCCTCTGCTTCAGCTACCCTTCTATTATTCAAACCAATCATATTTTATTTATTTTCTAGTAGTTCATCAGTACCCTCACGTCACAGATTCCCAGCGCGGGCTCAGTTACATTTTAAAAAGAAGCTAATGCGGGTAATATCATACGCGGCCCTAAAATTTCAGTTGGTGATAAGGCTGACTACTTCGACGAGCTGCAAGTGGCCGGCGTATTGGGAGAAAGGTTTTTGCCACTAGAGAACGCTTCGTTAGATTTCATCGCCACGATCAATTCGCGTAGATATTGGCTGAACAATATATCAAAATCTCGGGGAGAGTGACTCTAAGGATTAAATCTCATTTAACGAACACTTCCGAAAGTGATGGGGATTACTATGAAAAGCCTGCTGCGCCCAAAAATTCTCGTACAAGCCATAACGCCAGTTGTTTCACCCAATCACCTCCGGAACTTGCTGACAATGACTGCAACAATAAGTAAGACAAGTACAGTGATAATAGCAATTGTGATTATCCGATTTGTAGCCATCCTGAGATATCTGTCAGCATTCTTCAAAAGGATACAACACTACTTCATCTGGCTTTGCAGGTGAAAATAGTAGGGCAAAGGGAGATAAATACCTACGCGCCATCCCCCTCAACGTCTTGATACTCCGATCCGTATAACTCTCGCTCTCTAATAGGGTGGTTCTCGTATGTTCAATCGTCTCCCGTTGCCTTGATAAGTCCGCAAGTGTGTTCCGTCCAATATCTTCTGTCTCCAGCGCGATCCTTTGGCTCTCCCTTAGCCGCCCGCTACTACGTTCGAGACGATCTGTGCCCGACAAGAGTTGTTGTCGCTGTTCCAGCTGGTCGTCCGTAGTAGGACTGTCTGTGTACCGAGAGCCAAAGAGCGCTTTACGGTCGTCGGAGAGGGATTTCAGTTTCCTTTTTAGACCGTCGATATCGGATTCAAAGTTGCGGAACCGTTGGTTTATTTTCGATTTAGCGGGGGCGGGAATATTGGGTTTTTCGATGCGCATTTGATCGAGCTATACGATGCAACCAGGTTAGCATGCGCTCTTCCAGATGGAGTTACTCAGCAGCGTCTAGTGTGCCCTCAATTTCAATGTGTCGTCGTCGGCAAGGCAGCGGACTTACGAGCTCATTTGCCTCCTCTAATGCCCGCTCTGCTTGTCGCACAGCTGCCTTCCGTGGCTCGCCAGAGAGCTCTGGGATCTGGTCGAGTTTCTGGTTGAGGTCGGCCTGGACAAGCTTCAGCTCGGCTTCATAGCTGCTGAAGCGTTCGGAGCCGGCGTCTGAGTCTAGTAAGCCCGACATGGCAGGCGAAGGGGTTCGAGGCTGTTTTCGTGACTTCTATAGAGTCTGTCCGGAGGGATGAAGATTCGATCGACGTGGGTATGGTATCTGTTTGGTGTTAATGTTGGGAGTAGAGTGATGTCCGTTGCTGCAGGTGTCAAGAAGGTTGACGTTGGTCTGGATTCTAGGAGTCGCAAACACCGAGCGCCGGCCATCCTTGTTTGGAGAATGGCTGCCAGGGCTGAGATCACGTGCATGCGAGGCTGTAGATGTCTCGTCTTAGTCTGCGCCTCAACCACAAAAATGCACACAAACACTATCATGCATACCTGTCTTTTGAAGACGTCTTATTGCTTCGGTAGGGTCTCTAAGACCTATTCGGAGAAACTACAGCTAAGATGAAACTATTTCTGTTCCAAGAAGTCATGATCTCATGACTTTTCTCTTCCCTTTAGTTTCTTAGCTTCTTCAAGTCTTCGCATTCTTACTTCAACACATTTTTTAACATGGAAAATAGGAGAATCGCCATTGTTGGCAATGGAATATCAGGCCTAGGAGCTTTATGAGCTCTCTGGAACTCTCCCCATGAAGTCCACCAGTACGAAGCAGCAGATCGCCTTAGCGGCCATACCGATACCGTCGCTTCCAAGCACAATGGGCATAGTACTCAAGTGGATACGGGATTTATAGTGCTTAACGCAGCTACGTATTGTCAGTACGCCTACTAAGCTTGCTAGACCATCATTTCCATACAATCAGTTGAACTAATACCTGTTTCAGCCAACTTCATCGCGTTTTGGAAGGAACTTAACGCTGAAATTATACCCTCTAAAATAACTTTTGACGTCTCTCGCGATTACAGAGCTTTTGAATGGGCGGTAACATCTCCCTATGCCTTATTTGCGCTGCGTGAGAACCTCTTCCGTCCAACCTTCTGGTGTATGATTTTTGATATTGTTCGGTTCAATCAGTTTTCTTTGGATCATCTTTCAGCAGAAGAGAAAAGGTTCTACTAGAGTCCAGAAAGAACAGAGTATAGGAGACTGTCTGGAGAAAGAGGGCTACTCTGCCAATTTCTGCGGCGACTACATCATCCCTATGATCGCATGCGTCTAGAGCACGGGACCGGGCAAATGCGCGCTATAATTCCCGGCCACGTTTGTACAGTTTATGTGGAATCACCATCTACTCAACACATTCGCTGCACACCCTCCATGGTTGGCGATCGAAGGCGGTGCGCAGAAATACATCGATGCAGTCCTGAGGGACGCTCACAGGAAAAATCAATCTATCCACGCCAGTAGTATCAATTCAGAACTAGAAGGACGGAAAAGTTATTGCTAACCTAGGCGGAAAGGCCTAAGCAGACAGGAAGTCTTCGATCAGGTCATCCTTGGATGCCATGGGGATCAAGCACTTCGCATAATCTCGCCTCCCGCAACGGAAGAAGAGAAAACCATCCTGAGTGAATCCCAAACAACGCCAAATATGGCCTATCTCCACTCCGGTCTTTCCATAAGTCTCATTCTCATTTCCAATACATCTGCCCAAAGTAAGCACATACTGAGACGTTAAAGTTAATGCCCCGCCGGCCTCTCGTCTGGTCCGCCTGGAACTACCTTACCCTGTCCCCCCTCCTCCAAACCCTTGTAAACGGCCTTCCTAACCTACAACATAAACACCCTGCAAAAATCTCTCCCGATCCACCTTTGGCCCGATCCTCGTAACCCTCAACCCACCCCATGCACCGTCCCAAGCACTCACCCAAGGCGCCTTTCCCTACCGCCATCCGCTCTACACGGCACGCTCTGTGCGTGCGCAGGATGAGCTGCAGAAGATTCAGGGAACTCGCAGCATCTGGTATTGTGGGGCTTGGGCTGGGTATGGGTTCCATGAGGATGGATTCACTAGCGGGATTAGGGCTGCGGTGGAGGGCCTCGGCGGCGAGGTGCCGTGGGAGCGGGTGGATGCGAAGTTTGTGCGGGGCTGGAAGCCGGTATTAGGTTGGAAGGACTATGGAGTGAGAGCTTTTGTGATGGTTGGGTGGTTGGTTGAGCTTACGAAGCCGGAAAGAATTAGGGTCGTGGCGCCAGAGGCCTGGAAGGATGATAGTGGGAAGTTTAAGGAGCTATAGCACTTTTAGGTAGTTTAGGGTGTAGTTTTGATGTCTTTGGTGTTTTAGACAATGTGAGGGGGTCTTAGATAGAGCTATTGACAATGCCAGCGGTACTTCGCTTTAGACTGCCCCCAAAACCTGTAATATCAACAGCGCACCGCTGGCATCCCTACAACCCTAATTTTGCCTTTCCCACTAGAACACAAACATCAACCACTTCTCCATACCACCAATTCCTTTCCTCTTAAGTACTACTCCACCTCAAAAACCCAAACACACAATTCAGCGCCACCCCCATCATAACAGCGACCTGCCTCCTACGCGTCCACACGCCCTCCTCCCTCGCACCCCAAACCAGCGCGGCTAGCGGCCAAAAAAACCCCGTCAACCACCCAAATAGCATATCATCGAGCCCCCCATCCTCCACCCCAAACCCGGCACCCCACCCGTTCTCCCCCTCCGGCGTCGTCGTCATCGTAGCCGCAGGGTCCCCGGCCGCGGTCTCGTGCGCGGACGTGTCGAGCCAGCGGTCCTCAAGCGCACGCAGCGCGGCCCCGGACGGCATGTCGTCCGGGGTGTGGGTGAAGGAGAGGTTGGTCAGGAACTGGGAGCGCAGTGAGGCGATCTCAGTCGGCGTGAAGCCGGCGCCCAGCAGGCGGTCGAAGCCCTGCGGCGCGGCGGTCGTGGCCACGCTGTCGCGTCTTGCTGCCGCTCTTCTGCCGCCGCCGCCGCCGCCGCTGTTGCCGCTGCTGTTGGTGGAGGCGTCTTGGGTGGATTTTGTGGTGGTTTGGCGGGTGAGGGCGGCTTCGGAGGTTAGGGTTGCGGAGGCTTCGGCGGCAAGGTCAGTGGGTGAGAGTGCGTCGCTGAGAGAGCAATGGATGTAGAGGCGGGGGTGGTTGGGGCCGGGAGGCTCTGAGAGGTCCCGGATGGGTTCTTTGCCTTTGCTCTTGCTTTGTGACGTGTCGTTGGGAGGATTGGAGCGAGGTGGAGGAGGGGGCGGAAATTTGAGAGAGGAGGATAAGGGTGCGGTGTCTGCGAGGACTTTACCGGCGTATATGAGGCGGAGGCGGTTAGATGCATGGGATGGTGGGAGGTGAGAGCGGATGAGGCGCTTGAGGGAGAGGGTGGTGGTTGTTCTAGGTGAGGGGATACTAAGAGGAAGATCCGGTATCGAGGCTGTGAAGCGTATTATTAGGTATAGAATTTGTGAGGGGAGGGGATTGGCCATGTTAATGTAGCAGCGTAGTGAAAGCTCGGAGGCTTGGGGTTGAGGACAAGGTTAACGCGGAGCGCGATGCTGCGAGATGATCGATAAGCAAATTAGTGTACGACAAAGCCGACTTCATGACTTTATATTAAGACAGCAGCACTGTCTATAACAGTTTGTTCAGACGCCGCATCAGAAGTGGTATACTCGAAGTCATCGGTAAGTGGTTCCGCTGAACTAGAGCCCTAAATCAACCTTGGAAACGTCATATCATCACCAAACCTCTCAACTGCATCAATCCAGAATTCAATTCTGTCGAGTATTCCGTCCAAACCCAGAACAGAAGAATAAGCAATACAAAATGGGCATAATTCACATTGTGCTCTTTGAATTCAAGCCAACTGTAGGCCATAAGCAAGTAGAAGATGTGAGTGTCGGGAAATGAGTACTATTACATTTCTATCTAATGTTATATCAACACAGGCCTGCAAACGCATGCTCGCACTTCGGGATAAATGTCTACACCCAACTACCCAAAAGCCTTACGTAAAGTCATCCGTGGGTGGTAGAGACAACAGTCCCGAAGGGCATCAAGTAGTTGCAACCCCGTTTCTTTCTGTTTGTGCTTAACGATAGAGGCTGACTTCAACCTCTTCCTGCGCTCTAGGGTGGCTTCAGCCATGGTTTCGTATCGGAATTTGAAAATGAGGAGGATCGGAAATACTATCTTGAGAAAGATCCTGAGCAATTGGCGTTTGTGAAAAGCCTCGAGGGTATAATCCAAAATGTAAGAGTCGTTGATTTCGAGCCTGGTAAATTCTAGGATGGAGAGGAGGGAATGATAGCTATGGTTTTGATACAATCAATGCAGTATCGAATCCCTTGATATAGATGCTTAACGCCGAGGTCCTGCTTGCTATGCTATGCTATGCTATGCGCTCATAAACAGTTTGTACAAGATCATAGACAAACGGCCCGATTATGAGACGCTGAAGGACTCTCCACAACCGCATTGCTCCGCTACAGTCTTATCAGCGTAGGAATTTACAGGATAACGGGGAAGCTTACTGATGTTCGGGTTCCTAAACACGAATCGTCTACTGAGCTTATCCTCAACCCAATCCATCTCACTTCCAATTATGTTTATTAGAGCCTTATTGTCTATCAAAACCTTGACTCCATCCTGCTCTACTTGTTCATCCAACATCCCAGGTTTATCAACATATTCAAGATGGTACGCCAATCCAGAACAGCCCTTTGCTTTTGTTCCTATGCGAATAAGTTTCGGCTCAGGTTGGTCAAGCAGCTCTCTTAAATGCGTGACGGCCGAATTTGACAGCTTTATTGTTGCTTTGCGAGCTGCGAAGTTGTATCGTCTTGGTTTGAAAGAGGAAGGCTTGGGTGCCAGTGTAGGCTTGCTCTTCTGCGCTTCGCCCTCCGGAACACCAAAACTTGATCCATTCTCCAATCCTGATGCTGTTCCACTTCCTCTTTGTTCCGTCAAACTGGGAGGTCGCCTTTCGTTCATCTCGGGTATGCCACCGACTATGGAAGTATCCGGGACGCCCAAATTACGGGGGGGTAGCGGTTCTGGACTTAATGTCGACGGATGGTATGCACTCGCAGTCTGTAGTTGCCGTTTCGACGATTGCCGAAAGGCTCTGTAGGAAGAAAAGGTGCGGAGACATTGAGGACATCTTCGGGATGCTAATGGCAGAGCAGCAAACTTTAGAAATGTTGTGGTTGCACATGAGGCCAAGCCACCAGCAGTTCGAGGCAAGGACATGTTGGCTATTGCATACAGGACTTGCGTTCGATGTGCTAAGAAGCAGATGGTAGGTGTAAGGTGAGGGTGGTGAGCAATTAGTTATGTCGGCGATGGTGTTGAGCTGCAGTCTTTGAAATCCTGAGTCCAAGCGTCATAATCGCATGCCAGGCCAACAGCCAACCAGAGCGCAACGGTTACTAAACCAAAAAGTCCTATCAGATCCGCGTTTCTTAACATCAAATCCTCTAGCCTATTGCCACCCCAACTGCATGATATGGCCACCGCGTTACTTAGCTTTTCGTTCAATAATTACTCAACTCTGAATAATCAGTACCACATAGTCAGCAGAACTTATCTTTTCTTTAGATGCTGTCTTCCGGTCTGTACCAATATCAGTGAATCTCTAACACCTCGCATTCAGCCTTTTCAAGTTGTCTAGAAAGCTACACGTGTATTTCGGCAATCTCATAAATCTATTGACCCCCTAAGATTATAAAGAATCTGCATGATCTTTAAAGTCACATTCCGCTACATACTTGCAGCCAAGATATCCACAACTCCATCTCAATTCATCAAAAAGTTTAAACGCCTTCCATTTAGAATAATCTTTATCCTTTGGCTAGAGGCTCCTCACGTAAACCAAAATAAGGGCCTAATAATTAGGCAGACGGCGTAGGTGAACAACACTTTTCCAGGTATTTCTGGCGAGTCGTAAATCTAACAGTCAAGACCTTAAATTTGCGATTAAATATCTGCGACAGTGTGTGGAGCTCTAGCTTTCATTCACGGCGCCAACGGGCCAAAAGGTATATTGTTTCATCGAGAGGACGATCTAACAGCTGGATACATACAACAGTCGTGACAATTTTTATTTTTATTCATATAATATAGTTACCTTATAAAATTAAATATAATGTAAATATAAATGTAAATAACTTTTATTTAAAAGACTTGCTATAAGAAGCCACTTCAGGGTAAACTCCGTAGAAAACTGTATCATATTTCCACGTGCCAGCGATTGCTGAGCCACGCTGATGATAGCCACAGTAAGACTTCCTACTTTAGAGCCTCTCTTTAATGTTTCATCTTAACTGGGAAAGCCGCGTAACATACCACCTAGGTGTGTACCGGTTTCGCCGCTGCAAGGCGGCTGTGATGCTCCCTGTAAATAATATCAAGCCACTGACTTCTATTATCTTGAGCCCAGATTCCTGGCCATATGGCCTTCTGAGCGGCCAACTCGTCTCGAAAGCGGAGATATGACTCAATCTCCACCCTGTCCCGGTTAAGGCAATACTCTAAGAACTCTGGAAGAAAATCCTCGTAGGCGGTCCAACCATGCTCATCATGTTCTTGCGGGGCAAGCTTCACAATGAACACATCTCCCGCTGCTAAGCGATTCTCTCGACAGAAAATGAGTGGGACAGAACTATTTTCTGGGAGATCATCCAATGCGAATGAGAACCATTTTAAGTAGACTCCATTCCAAGCCTTATTCGGCTGGCCCTCAAATGTCATTTGCCCTACATCCCGAAACTCCCATCCCCGTGGTACCTTCCAGAACGCACGCAGATCGGGAACACGAGAAAAGCAGCTATCGGGTCCCTGGTATATGTGGTCGGAGGTAGTTGTGAGAGGTACTAAACAAGGCGCGGAGCCGTCTGCCGGAAATCTAGCGCCGATGATTGTGACTGCTGGCGGCGCTGGCTTAAAGAAAGATTGAAAAATTGACCATAGTTATTTGGCGGAAAGCGATTGAAACGGGTGGCACTCTTGAGTGCAATGTTCTTACTTATCTTTAACTCGTTCTCTAGGACTTAGGACAGTGTTCTTATCTCGATATCAAACAGGGTGCTCATCCGAAGTATCCCTTCCCAAGCTGGCGTCCACAACTTGGCACTAAGCCTATGGACAGCATTATCAGAGCCAAAGAGCCTGTGACCCTTATCGATATGCGTGGACGTAAACCAGCGTGCGGGTGGAAGCACCAGGGTGAGTTTTGTGAGTTTAGTTAAGGCAGCAAGGCAGAAATTGTTAATTAGGACTGCCTCATCAAAACTAGTTAAGAAAGTCGTGAATATGATAGCTGAGGCCCTACTTTAACCCTCCAGAATACAGATAATAATTAAAAAGGTCTTTATTGTGGACATGTGAATGACTATTTAAATTTGAGGTGTGTGGCGAGACCGCACTTACAAATCTCACCGGGTAAGCCACTCTGGTTACCTCAGAAGCTCAGACCAAGAAATCGATTACGGATATAAGAATATCCGCACCGTCCGCTAAGCTGATTTAGGACGGTAATCGTTTTCTTGGTCTGAGTTATCTCATGAATCAGACCCCCGGGGAGAAATCGCGCCACGACGTAGCTAAGGGCTAGCGCTACGCTTGTGGACCTTACCCTAGTACTGTGGACTCCTGGACCAATTAGATCACACCAAGAGGAATTTCTCCCCGAGGGTCTGAGAGCTTATAGGCGCCCTTTGTATAAGAACTCAATGTTTCTTATTAGGCGACGACTCTTCTATTACAACGCTATATCTCAACCCTTTTATAACGTCTAGTTATTATAAAAATACTATAAGGTAGGAGCTCTTTAATTTCTCTATCTATTGCAATAAATAACAACGTCGTGGCTATATTAGTTAGTCGTATTTTCGTTAGTTGTATTTTCATCGGTCGCAAAAATCGTCAGTCGCAAAACTCGTCGGTCGCAATCTTACCTCACTGCTCTGCTCAAAGCTCTGCATGAGGCTCTGCTCGAAGCTCTGCACGAGGCTCTGCTCGAAGCTCTGCTCGAAGCTCTGCACGAGGCTTTTCTCGAAGCTCTGCACNAGGCTTTTCCCGAAGCTCTGCACGAGGCTCTGCTCGAAGCTCTGCTCGAGGCTCTACTCGAAGCTCTGCTCGAAGCTCCATACCTTATATACTTCTCTACGTCTAATTATCTCTAAAATACTACAAGCTAAAAGCTCTTTTTCTTCTCTATTACCTCTACGTTATAGCAATATTATAGCTCTATTTTACAAGAAGTTAGACATAGGCAGTTGGTCGTTTTAGTCTATTTTATCGCAATCTTGCCTTACTACCAAAAATTACATACTTCTCTACGTCTAATTATCTCTAAAATAGTACGAGCTAAAAGCCCTTTGTCTTCTCTATCGCCTCTATATTATNGCGATATNGTAGCTTTATTNTNTAAGAAGTTAGATATAGGTAGTNNGTNAGNTTTGGCCNAAAATCTACAAACATTCAAATTTAAAATTAACTTACGTTCTACGACGATGTATCTCGCCCCCTAATATTCTTAGTAGGGGGTTATAATTTATAAATATATAGATATAATTACCTAAAGAATCTATTGCATCAATAAAATATATAATAAATCTCGTGGTTAGGACGTCGCTCGTAGAAATACACAAAATTTGATTTTTAAAACATTCATTTCTTACCAAAGCGACGCCCATAAGCTCTCAGAAGATTTTGCTGGTGGCAGGGGGGTGCGCAGGGGGGTAAAATTAGTGCACTATTCTGATTGGTTTAGGAGTTAGTGTCGCCGGAACAAATCTTTTGCGGAGCGTCTGATTCATGAGATAAGGTCTGAGAGACTTTGGCGAGATTTGTAGAAAACGTAAACACTGTTTATATGAGAAGACCTCATCAACTTTAACGAAATTGATCTACCCTTCCACAATACTTGTCAATATAAAAATTATACCAAATTATAGAGAAAAGCCTACTCTATATATCTATGAGATTCTTAGCTCCTTATACCCACGCGATGTTAAAAGGAAGTTGTCGTGGTAGAGGCCACAATTTTACCTCTGCACGAGGCTCTGCACGAAGCTCTGCACGAAGCTCTGCATTAAGCTTTGCACGAAGCTTTACTAAGGCTCTGCACGAGGCTCTGCCCAAAGCTTATCCCCTAGTAATAGCAGAGGCACTCTAGGCCAAGGGAGGATATTTTCAAGGAAGGACCTAACTATAGCACCTACTAGGTGTTACAATAGCTTTAAGTAGTAGATATTTATATATCTATATCGTTTTATCTATATTAGCAGACTATTTAATTAGATATAATATATGCTTACGCTTTAACGAAATTAATGTTAAGACCGAGCGATAGCTATATAATAAAATTTATACCATTTAGAAGCCCTAAGTCTTAAAAAAAAAGTGACTACGTATAGTAATAATAACGCGTTGTATAAATAAATAAATTAGATATCCGCAATATCCGTTTTACGGATTTTGCTTACGCTTTAAACAAAACTCGCCAAACGCTCTCAGACGTGATTTTGCCATTCGGAAGACGGCGTAGGTTATTCCGACACTAGCTAAAATATCACGTCTGAGCTCGCTGAGGTAACCACCCGGAATTCAGCCCGTGTCGTAAACCGCCAATGATAGCCTAGAATTATTTTCTCGCCTTGGATTGCCAGTTCGATTTGGAGTATTTCTAAGGATATTAGCTGCGCAACCCCCGCCTCGACTCATCATGCATGGAATTCCGCTTCAGTCTCTCCATTGCCAACAGGCTGCAGTCGCCAAATCCCGGCACGTTTCTAGATGTCCATCCTCCACACAATCTCAAAATCGTTTAATAAGTCAAGTACAATTCTCGTACGACTGCACAGCTTTGACGCCTTGAAGGAAGAATTTTGAATATCTTTATGAGGTCAGCGAAGGGACCCGCCCGGAGCCTCGACTAAGCCTGCTGCCTCAGACGCGCATATCCTGTGAATCTACAACAGTTAACCAATGGTGGTCTGGAATTCCCAACCAGCCATAAATTTTAGGTTTCAATTTGTAACAATTTCTAACATTAGCAATACCGTTGAGGCTCAAAGAAACTGCGCAACCCCCGCCACCGAAGTAGTCTCCAATGTCCGCCTTGTGTCTGCCTGGACCCTCAACCGGCCTACGAGGCATATTTTCAGCGCCAACATCAAACCCTGGTGCCCCGTGAGCAGCGCCCAAGGTGTAAAGACCAATCATAGAGCAGATTCTCTGCACGAGTCTTACTTGTGCTCGCCTCACTTTTCAATGTTGAGACGCTAATCCAGCAACATGTCCAAAAGTATACTAGCAAAGTGCCAAGCACAAGTCAAAGCCCAATCAGAGCGTGAGTACTCTGGTGACAGTGAATTTTCAGGTTCGAAATGACTGCAGGAATCTTTCACGAGTATGACAGGTTACTGCGTAACCCCCACTCCGTGAGTAATTTTCACCACTCCTAGAAATCAAATCTGTGGAAAACTATTAGCAGCGATTCATTATACGAGCTCTAGAGAGGTCGTTAGCAACAAGAAAATAATTTCTCATTAGCCTTACAGGCGAAAAGCTCTGTAGGGCGTAAACACATCAACCAGTAATCCTGTATGATTCGGTGGCAACCAGCAGCAGCTTAAGCGTAGTACCGAAGCAGATAGGCAGACCTCACAGAGAACGAGACAATTACTAGGTGCATGCGCGACATAAATCAATATTTGGTCCAGTAGCTGACATCTTTAGAACCCCCTGTTATTATCTAAACGTTCTTTAATCCACTAACACAACCATATATTCGATGAAACAGTATTATTAACCTTGTTTCTGAGCCAACTCCAGCGCACGATCCTCCGATGATACCTCCTGTGAGTTTAAATACCTTTGAAGTGCTGCTTGTTCTTCAAGATGCTGTTTTATGCAAGCTTGGCCAGTTACGGATTGATAGTGGCGTGCCAAAGCAGCAGCGAGAGCAAAACCTCTCCCACAACCCCATTCGCTACCATCTTGCAATGTCCCTCTACAGTAAAATTTCTTTTCTCCACTATGTAAATTTTCGTGTCTCTTGCGATCGTGTTGTCTTGCAAAGCCCTTCCCGCATATCCTGCACGGGAAAGGACGTTCGTCTGTATGCGTTCGACGGTGTGCTTGCAGGTTGTAAGCTCGTGTAAACTTTTTAGAGCACATAGGGCATTGAAAAACAGACGGCGTCTTTGGCTTGCGAGCGCTCTTCGAGACTAAATTGGACGTAGGGATGGCCGCTGGCTCTGGCGTTGAAGACCGCGAATTTGTTGGGGATTTGGACGGCGCTCTGGCAGGGAATTCTGATGGGAATTGGACTTCTTCCACCACAGATAACCCATGATAGTCTGCCATATGCTTGTCTAAATCTTTCGCTGTCGCACATCCGAAAGCCGCCATCTGACAACCTTCAATAGTACAGCGGTATGCGCGATCATGCTTTGATACATGCTGTTCACGCTGCTCTGAATTAGGAAAGCCAGCTGAGAAGAAATCGCAACTGAACCTAGGGCACTTGAATAAATTGGTACCGTACAGTCGCTCGAGTCTGCAGCGACTTGAATCGTCCGAGGCAGAAGAGACTTCGCGCTCCAGGGCTATCCGAACACGACTGACAAGGCCGGATAAATTCAAAATTGCTTCCTCAGACGATGTGCTTCCATGGAAGTGCAGTTTCTTTCTGGAAGCAACAGCTGCCTGCATGAGTCTGTCGAAAAACGGATAATCCTTTAATTGCTTCAGCCTCTCATAGTTTCTGTTTGAAACCACGACACGGCTCTTTGGCGAAGCCCAGTGCAGATCGAGAAAGTTATCCAAACCTTCGGCAAGCAACCGTAGTGACTCACAACTTATATCACTGCTAAGTCCGGCTTCCAAATGGCTCACCCAATATACCACAGCATAATCGAAGAAAGCGAAATAGCCTTTCGGAAGCAAGGACTGGATATCATCTCCGCAAAAACCCGGGAGGTTGAGGTAGTTTAAGCACAGGACTGCCATATTGAGCTCTTCTACATTGCGAACAATGTGACGATCATCAATTAGGAAGCTGGAAGCCATTGTTAGTATGAAGTTCATTGATATGCGTCGACGGTAGATCTATGCAGGCCACTTACAGTTTCGCTGTAAGGTGAACAAGTTCAACTGTTCCATCACCACGGATCTCAACAAGGGATCCGCAAAGATCCTTGGAGTCCACTCGGAACCGACGGCGTTCCATTTCAACAGAACGACGTTCAATGTCGATTGATTTAGCTCCTTGGATTTCATGCCATTTTAGAGGACGTTTGGTGCACACGAGCCAGCCTAGCAGCATAAGAGAGTCTTTTTTCTCAGGAAGAGAAATGTGGTCATTGAAGATTCGTTTTATGATTCTTGAATACCTGTCGCCACAATGTCAGTTGCATATGGACGAAAGCAATTAATACATACGCCTGGTTTATCTCTTTGGGAAATACATTCGGCTCAAGTTCCTCATCTAGGCTATCTTGGGACGTTTGATCTAGTAGGTTGCGGCTGATTAACTTTGCCAATAAGAACATGCCTTCAAGTTCGTTGAAGTTAGCGGTTTGGTAAGCTTCGAGAAGGTAAGTAGCTCTCCTCTAGGAAAGGTCCTACCTCCAGAAGCTGTGACTATTCTCCCTGCTATCTCGTCTCTGTTATCATCCTGAAGTTCAAATTTTTCTTGAATCTTTTTACTCCATGCGTTAGCATACAGTTCAATATCACATCTGTTATCCTCGCCCCTGATTTTCAGCGTTGGAAGCATCGAAAGATCCTTTCGACCCGGGCCATCATCCTGACTGATGAAAAGACAACGAATACTGCCGAAATCCGTCCGAGAAGGGGAGTCGATTAAATCACGGAACCAAGATGTGATCTCTTTACGATCCTCACGGTTACATTCATCCAGACCGTCAAGGATAATGTAGGTGCGTTCGCTGTTCTTTATCGCCATACTCAATATTTCTTTTACCAAAGAAGGTCCGGTCAGAACTGCTTCACCGCTAGTGGAGGCTTTCTCGTATA
Source organism: Cenococcum geophilum 1.58 (assembly GCF_001692895.1). Taxonomy (NCBI): domain Eukaryota; kingdom Fungi; phylum Ascomycota; class Dothideomycetes; order Gloniales; family Gloniaceae; genus Cenococcum; species Cenococcum geophilum. The sequence continues at coordinate 942,054 of NW_027137592.1, read as the reverse complement.
GGTAAGATAGTAGCATGTCATTCTGGCACAGGATCTGGGATATTAACCCCCGCGCGACTGCAACAAAACTGTTGCGTTGAGAGTCATCATGCCTACAATAAAAGAATAACACCGTCGTCGAGGTGAGTTTTCGGGCCCTTTCAATAACAAGAGATGCGAGGATCGTCTTACCTAAAGCTTATCGTCAGGAAAATCCGGAAGAAGTGGACTTTGAAATAGATGGAAATCATGTTATTGATATACTTACCAGCGCCAGGAATACCGTTGAGCCACAGTGCAGGTGTCGAACAGAATTGGGGGTCAAACCAGGCTTTAAATTTATTCATATCGAAAAGCCACCCACCAGTCTCCGGGTACTCTGATCGTATGGACGAAGCATTATACTGGTCTGTCTCAGTGCTGGCTGCGTGAAGCCAGGTGTTGACGGTAGTTCGGCGTCGAGATTCCTCTGCGTCCCTGATTAATTTGAACTGAGCTTCATGATATGCCCGAGATTGTTGGGATTCTTCAATCTGGAGCAAATTCGCTTGACTTTCTATCAAACTTCTATGCCGACGCATGCTATCAGAGAGACCAGAAAATTTAGACTTGAATGTTTTCCAAGTAGCTTGAAACAGTTGTCTCCACACTAACTAACATGTTAGCAAAAGGGTTCATAAAGTTGCATTAAGATAAAACAAACTTCGCTGTTGAAAATACTTCAGGGCTCTTCGGTGGAATTCAAGGATATCCTCGTACATCAAGGTTAAAACTCTAACCATATGCGGATTGTCTTGAAAGACGGATTGATACTGTAATAGAAGTGGCATATCCTGTCCAATTGTCTGGTACACATCTAAGAGTTCATTGAATGCCTCTGCGTATGAACTAGCGACCTGATGCATTATAAGCCTCTCGCAAGATTAACGTTGCAAGCTTTAGAAGCCAGCTTTTCCTAATTTGAGAAATGAAGAAACATTGTAGCTTATTTCATGAGTAAATATATGGTTGGATGGGTAAGAAAAAGAGACGTAGTAGTTTGAGACAGGGTTTGCGTCTGCGAGACATCTTAAACCCATTTATGGGACGGCCGTGTCTCTTACAGTGTACTTGACGACACCTGAGTAGCATGTGTACTTTGTTAATCTAACAGAAAAATCCTCATGGCTACTTAAGCAGCCATGGTGTCCCTAGAAACCACATGGTAGGACCACTGAAGATGCTTAGGCATGCGCGAACCAACCAAGCCAGGATTAAGGATATAAGTCTTGAGTACTTACTTGCAAAAGAAACTTCATTGGACCCCAAACGAAAGCAACGAATTCGGAGCTATTACAAAAGACTTCTACCACTTTACCGTATTGCTCCATCGCTTCAAGGAAAGGTTTCAACCGGGATAGATTTTGTAGCCTTCTTTGAGAGTGCTGCTTCTTTTGCAAGTCATCGATAGCGAGATTGAGACCTTTGATATCGGTGAAGGAAAAGTTCTGCTTTTCTTGCCTACTGAGGTCTTTCTTGAAAGAATCTAGAACTCTTCGAAACAGATCATCCTGGGGCGGAGAAGCGGTGCTCATGATGGAGGCTAGGTGTACCTAGGTATACGGAAATCTAAACGAAACTCCGTTATGGCCGATTGCTTGCTGTTGTTGTGGCGCGGAGTTTTCCACATGAAGGTTGAGTTCATAAGACCATGCAGCAGTGCAGATTATTTTGCCTCACCTGAATATCCCCGATGGAACGTGGCTGTGCACATCAGCCTCCAGATTCGCCTTGCCCCGAGTCGGGTTATGCTCCGCCACCTGGCTTAGCTCTAAGCAAATTTGACAGAGCATTAAGCAGACAACAATAATTTCTCAAGGAAGTTAGGCAGCCATATTTAGGCGAGCTTTCGTCAGTACTCATCCCCACCAGTTTTATGTCTACCGCCGCCCAAGCCTCGCATGAACTGAATGTTTAGCCTTCTGGGTCTTTCCAAATGATAACTACAACAACTCAGAAGCGACCATGCCCATTTACGGATGACACTCGAGATGATTTCGAACCGTCGCCGCTGAGATTCAGAGATCAGTCTCCTATCACCGAATTCGAGGCGGATGAAAACTACGAAGCAACGCACTTGGCAGCTTCGCCGGAGATATGTTATGGCTCAGTAAGGTTTCCCTTCCTACTACTCAGTCAATCAAAATGCATATAAAGCCTCGGAGAGGTAAAGACGAACAATTAATCAACCCACACCATCTAAATGTTTCCATTGCTAGGATGGATTCATGTTCTGTATCCTCGAAAACAGACCTGCCCCCTAAGAAACTATTTCTATATTATAACTAACTTAGTGTAGATCATCGATGTTAAAGCCCGGGTTCATGACTGCGTGATAGATTCAGTCAGTACTTCCATTTCGGGCGATGAATTTGTCAAGTTCGACCTTCTTAGGCGGAATGGCGTTTCAGCCCTTGCAACTTCAGCTGGATCTATTGCAGCAATCATCAACACCAAGACAAGTCTCGGGCTTCAAGGCTTAGACTTGGCAGATCTAAAGCTTGTCCGCCTGGAAGCCTTTGTTTCAGCCATGGAGTGGAATAAAGGTCTCCGTGCCTGGAGAAGTAATAAAGAACACGCAGTTATTATGGTGGAGATTAATATCTACGGTCCTAGGCAAGATGCCGAAGCAGTGGGAACGGTGCTTACGAAAGCCGCACTTTTTCTGCAACAGCCGCGCTATAATCCCGAGTCTAAAGATTACTTTAATCCCCATTACATACGACTCGTCGATTCCTTGGACGACATATATACCACGCTGACGATATTTACGGGGGATAGTATAGAAATGGGTGAGGCCGTAGCTGTGAACCAGGCCTCTACTTCCGACATCAGCTCAATCCTTGACACACTCTCTCACCGTGGCTATTTAAAAAATGGCACAACCGATCGCCGAATCAAGAGTGTATTGCTGGAGTATGTATTTTGTGTTTCTTGTTACATCACGCCATTCTGGGATATTTTGCTCTCGATATGTACAAAATGCAGGCTGTTTTTTGGGCAATAAACCCATATTAAACACGTAAGGCCACGCAAGGAAGACATACACACAAACCCACGTATTTTACTCACACACTGTATCTAGCTTCTTGTAATCGAGTCGAAGATCTGAGTGGCGACTTACTTCTTCATAATTGCTTTCACACTGACCATGCTAACTCTCTTATTGTGCCCATAGCCACCAAAAACAGGCGGTGGACTTTATCGCAAGAAGAGAAACAGGCGACTTGCCTCTCTCACTAAGTCTTTGGCGATATGAGAACCAGACATCTGAGGTACCTTAGTGAGTCTCTCCCATTAGAATAATATGAAACTATTGCTGGGAAACTGCACGAGAAGTTCAAAATTCAGCCAATAACTATGCTCATGTTTGTGCGGAGTCTCTGAAGTGGCTGGGTAAATTATAACTGGTTAGATTTGTATGGCGAGGATGCCATAAGATATCTTGACTGGACTAAGTTCTGTGAAGAGAGGCACAAACTGACAAGGCGCTCTAGTTATCAACACCTCATCAGTGGCGTCAAGAGCAGAACACTGGACGACGCTAAAGGGGGTATTCTTGCCGATGATATGGGTCTTGGAAAATCTCTCGTTATGATATCAACCATCGCGGGCTCACTCGAACGGGCCCATACCTTTTCGACGAGTGAGAACAATCTCGCGTCTGGAAATCGGCCGATTGTTGCATCTAAAGCAACACTAATCGTTGCTCCATCTCCATGTATGTTCGCAAATACTTGACAATTTGTGGATGTCTCTAACTCGCCTCAGTGTTAATAGACAGTTGGGTAGACGAGATTCGAAAGTGAGGCTTCTGGCAACCGTCTGCATAAGTAGCTGCTAATCGCTTCTATCAGGCACACTTATTCAAGCTCTCTAACGTTCCATAAACATCATGGCCAAAACAGGCAGTCTGAAATGCCTCGACTGTTTTCCTCCGAAATTGTACTCACTACATACGCTACAGTCGCAGCTGAGTACTGTCGTGGTGGAAATATTCTAGATCAGGTAAGATGGTTTAGGATAGTGCTTGACGAAGGTAATAAGCATCATTTCCCTAAATTATCAATTTCAAGATCCTGTAGCTTCGATTAAGCGCAACACATTGCATGCACAAGAATCAACATTTACGCAAGTTTACAATGCGTGAAAATTAGTAATGCTAACGATATTCAAGCGCACGATATTCGAAATAAGTCCACAAAGCAGTACGAAGCAATCTCCGCACTTCAGGCACAGCATCGCTGGTGTTTAACAGGCACACCTATCCAAAACTCTTTAGAGGATCTCGGAGCTCTTGTTTCCTTTCTTCGGGTACCGATTATGGAAGAATCAGCTAATTTCAGAAAATACATTGCTAATATGGGCAAATCTCCTTCAGCCGATTCGTTCTCAAACTTACGTTTGCTGCTGGGATCCATCTGCTTGCGACGGACTAGAGATATCCTGGATATGTCCACTCCAGTCACAGAGATACGTCAAATCCAATTTTCAGCAACGGAGCGTGCGGAATACCAGCTTATAGAGCAAAGTTGCAGGCAAGCAATTGACATGGCTGTCAGCGGCAGAAGACGTGCGCTAGTCAATCATACTGTGCTAGAATCACTTCTAAAGCTCCGCTTGTTTTGCAATAATGGAAGTAACGAGCAAACCTTCGAAGTTTTTTCAGATGGATTACCATCAGATTCTTATGAGGCGTTTACTTACCTTCAACAAATTGACCAAGCGGACTGTGCGTACTGCTCATGTAGTGTTTACTTCGTGGATGGCACACATGATTCAGGCGGGGCAAAGCTGACAGCGTGCCCTCACCTCATCTGTGTAAGTTGCATAGGGCGTTATCAGATGGAGCTTGAGCAGCAGCGTAAAGGAAATAAAAATTATTGTCCGATATGTCGAAAATATGACCGCTCTAACCACGCCGAAAGAACGGTTGAGAGATCACAAGAAAATAGCTTGGGCAAAAGCCAAAATTATAACAAGCAGCTACAACACCACTATCCTATGTTTTCGGATAGATCTTACCCGTCGAAACTTTTGGCGCTTCTAGAAGACTTGAAAAACTTGCGAAATGGGGAAAAAAGGTTGTATTTGTACCAAGTTCTTGTGGTCTTTCTAGCGTACTGTTGCTAACTTGATATTATATAGCATTGTCTTTTCCTCATGGAAAAAGACTCTCAACATTGCTGCTCGCCTTTTAGAGAATACTGGAATACGCTTTGATCGCATTGATGGGTCGCTAACACTTCCAGAAAGGAAAAAAGTGCTGGCAGATTTCCGGTCGAACGGAGGAGCAACTGTTTTGTTTATGACTCTCGGTACTGGGGCTGTTGGGTATGTCTCATTTCTATTCAATCAATATAGTCTTATAGAAAGAAGTCATCTTCGGTCTACATAAGATTGTAACATGGCTCACTTTCATCTGTTAAAAAGCCCTTGCCTTTCATACCGTACACGCTAATCTTAATAGCCTCAACCTCGCCGTAGCATCACGAATTTACCTTCTCGAACCTCAATGGAATCCTTCAATAGAAAATCAGGCTATCGGGCGTGCCCTCCGTATTGGACAGACGAGCCAAGTTACTGTAATCCGGTATATTATGAAGAGCACTGTAGAAGAGGTCTGGGCTAATGTCCTGGAGCTTTGGCAATCTGCTGATTCACAATCGTAGAGTATTCAAGCTCGTCAACTGAGAAAATTGCATCTCGCAGGAGGTGGTTTCCGTAAAGACGGCAAAGAAACCCAGCTGTTAAACGATATGATGGTATTGTTGTCTCCTTTAACATTGATTTATTATCACTGACTGTTACAGGATATGCTCCAACCAGGGCATTTTGCATGAGCTATGATATCCTGAGAGGGACACGACAGGAGAGTATCACATTTACCAATCACATAGATTGTCCCTTCCAGGGTTGCATTTTGGCGCTAGGGTATTAGAAAGTTGCTCCTAGAATGTTACTGGGCATTTGCGCTTCCAGCGTGCTTTTCTGTTTATTATATTTCCCCACGAATTCGACTAGGTTGTCCGCGACTTCCTTCAGGTGCGAGAAGCTGAGGAAATGCTGTCCGTCCTTCATTGTTACTAGTCTCGCATCAGGCGAGTTCTTGAACAGCTTAATTTCTTGTTCCGCATTTAGAACTGAGTAGACAGCATCACCCGTACCCTAAACTCATGTCGTTAGCAAAAATATTGATCTACTTCTGGGAGGTTGCTTGGAACCTTGGCAAACTTACATGTAACCATAACACAGGGCACTTGTCGACCTGAATCGAAGTTCCTTACTACCATCGTAATACTGTCTGACGACCTAGATCGTCTATACGAACTATGTCTCAGTTGTCTCATATCTTGAGCTCGTATGTCTCATCGAACGTCTCATTACCTGTTTCTCTTAACTATGACCTACTACATGACGACGTCGTCGTCATTGTATTTGGGACCTACCTGATGTATATAAGAGAGCTTCTAGAGCCCTCTTTAATAAAACAGAGTTCTCATTCCTGATCGTCCGTTTAACAGTTATAAGCCCAGGCCGTTTACTGCATTATCTTTGATTCCAAAGCCTTTATTCCCATTAATTTTAATTATTATCTTAATCGTAGATAACTACCCACAATGACTTCTTAACAAGAAACCCCTCCCGTTATTATATTATCCGTTATCCTTACAAGCCCAAATAATTAGGACGAATGGATTAAGGTTATTAAGTTAAAAGCGAATAATAATTGTCTCTAGAAGTATGTTGACCCATTAACACCTAAGACTAATCTGCTATAGCTTAAAGAACCTATTTATACCTTACCTAAGGATGCTAATAGCTGGGGGAAGACGAAGCTCGCGGACCTAGATAAGGAGGAGAAGGAGGAGCTCCATATGCTTAAAGCCGACTATAGGGACAATATAAAGCTATATAGAAAACAGTTGTTAGCTTTTAATACGTTACGCAGCCACATCCTAAGCTCTATCTTATGTACCTACCTTATCTACACGTTTAAATGCACCACCACCTATAACGTCTTAGTATCTCTTAAAAAGAGAATTACTCTAACTAACCACGCCCAAAAGCTTTAAATAGCCACTTAATATGCAAGGCTTAAGAAGGCGCCTCGGAACTAGAACTTTAAGATCTAGTTATAAGAGTGGGAGAAGGTGTACACTAAGTGTAAGGAGTAAGCTCTACCTAAGGTAAATAGTAATTGTTTAGTAAAAGACTTCGCGTATATAGTTAAATTAATTACACTAAGCTAGTTAGAATATTGGAAGAACGAGCTTAATAAGCGTAAGTAGGAGAAGAAGACGCTTTCTACCTTTTTTAAACTGGTTGAAATATACCGAAACTACTATTATACGGACCTCGCCCAGAAGGGCAAAACCCCATAAGGAGGATTATTTAGAGTTACCTTTAAAGATGACTCACCGAATTTAAAGCCTAAATTAAAGCCTTAATTATTAGCAGATAAGTAGAAGAAGGAGAGGCAACCGCTACTAGAGTGCCTATGCGGAAAACGTTACTACTTTAATAAGTGCTAGTACATCGTAGAGTTAATTCCTCGCCTATTGTGGTTTAAACCAAGTAATAAAATTTAGAAGAAGGTAGATAAGAAGATTGCTAATACAACACCTGAAATTAAGGCTCGTATTAAGTAAATTAAAAAGGATGATTAAGCCAATAAGGATAATCAAGCCAATAAAAAGCTAAAGGAAGGTAGCAATTAGAGCTTATAAGGGCCTACCGGAAACTTTACAGTTTATTATATAGAATTTAATAACACAACTTCCAATTACAAGCTTCGCGATAGTGTAATTCTTAACTTAGGAACCAGCCTATATATCTTTAACAATAGAGCTAGGTTTATTAGCGATATTAAGCCTATATTAGAACGTGTCTACATAGGCTCGCATATAGAAGAAATCGTAGGCTATAGTACAGCTATAGTCACAATTAACAACCTAAAAGGGAAGAGATAGATATAGCTCTTAGGAGCAGCCTTTATACCAGGCTTCTATACCAACTTAGTATATCTTAATAAGCTTAATAATAAGGGAGTCTACTAGAATAACAAAGAGAACACTCTCTTCTATAGCGACGACAAGACGTACGCCTACTATGGCCGCCACTATAGTTAAAACACCATTAAATACAATAAGCTAAAAAGTGACTTACCTAAGGCTTTATTTGCGACTTAATTAAAGCCAATAAAGCATTTATTAAAGCCTCTATTAAATTAGGTAGAAGGCTATATATAGCACTAGCAAATGGGCTATGTAGGAAAAGACGCGATTAAGTAACTACCTTAATTAGTAACGGGCGCGATTATAAAAGGCCCAACGACGGTAGAATATAAATCGTATAGAGTAAGTAAAGCTTATAAGGTGGTATCTAGAAGACCTCCAACTTAGTCACTGGTTCCTTTCTATAGAATCTACCTTAATTTAATACCCGGAATAGTCGCATTTAATAGCAATAAGTACGTGGTATACTTCCTTAATAACGCAACGCGAATAAATAAGGTAGAGATAATGGCTAAGAAGTCGTCCCTTACCCAAATTATCATTAAATATTGTAATGTTATTAAACAACAATATAGCTTTAAGGTAGCCATTATCCACATAGATAAAGAGACGTCTCTTATAGGCGAATTTAAGGAATAGGCAGCTAAACGAGAAATTAGTATTAAAAAATCAGCACCTAATACTTAATTATAGAACGGTCTAGCGGAACAATCTAGGGGGGTAATTATATAGAAGGCTTAGTATATAAGAATTAAGGCTTATCTACTAGAGAAGCTATATCTTAAAGTTTATAAAGCAGCTACCTATCTACTCAATCGAACGCCTAGTAGAAGACTTAGGTAAAAGACACCATTTAAGAGAATCTAGTTAGCTATAGGTATATCACCACTAAAACTAAATATAGGCTACCTATAAGTCTACGGCTGTAGGGCCTACCCTCTTAAGTATAATATTCCACGCCTAAATAAGCTTACGCTAAGGGCCTATATAGGATATCTGGTAGAATATAATTTAATAAATATATTCCGAATCTACATTCCTAGTTAAAAGAAGGTTATAAAAACTAGAGATATAAAGTTTAATAAGCGGTTACTCTATAATAACTTATAGCTAGATCTAGCAAATATACTCTAAGTTAGAACTAACTAAATATTAGAAGTTATTAATATTTATTAAATATAGGATCTCTAAAATAAATTAGAATTGTTATCTAACGAAAGCAATAAGACTTAAGACGAGATTTAAGTTAACACTAAAGGGAGACAATAGGTAGAATCTGGTAGAAATAAGGAAGAGCCTAATATTAAGAGTAGTAAGCAACAAGATTTAAGCTCTAAAGACGACTTAGCTCTAGGGCTTCCTACTCTAAATAAGATACCAGAACCTAACTTACCGGAGCCTCTACTACCGTCCTTAAATACCTCGGTAAAGAAGCTATACTATATTCTAGTTCCGACCGATAAAGCTAAGCCAAAGAAGAAGATTAATAGCGATGTAGGAAAGTAAAATGTAGTTAAAGGAAAGAGACTTAAAGGATGATCAAAGATCTACGTAGGCTTTTTTACTAATATTACTAACTAGAGCCTTCTAGCTTAAAGATCAGCCTTTAATATAGGGCTTACATTTTATAAAAAGCTGTACCGCGATTAGCTCCTACCGCCACCTAGAAATTAGAAGGAGCTTTAAAGACATTAATATAAGGAAGAGTTCGCGGCTACTGCCTAAAAGAAATATACGGACCTTTAAAATTAAGGAACGTTTTAAGTTATTAATAAGACAATCTATACTAAAACAGTGCCTATTATCTGGGTATTTATATATAAGACTAATATTAACGGATATCTAATAAGGTTTAAAGCTTGTTTTTACGTATAAGGTAATCTACAAAAGTTAGTTTACAAGAACACCTATACCGCAACTTTAGCAGCAAGATTATTTAGAGCCTTAATGGCTATTATCGCAATATTTAACCTGGACTACTAATAAGGCGACGCTGTTAATGTATTTATAAACAGCGTAATTAATAAAGTTATGTACGTTAAGTATCTAGATAGATTTCTAATTAAGGGCAAGTACCTACTTCTCTAAAGAGCCCTCTATAGATTAAGGCAATTACCTCTACTATAGCATAGTAACTTAACAACAACGCTAAAAAAGAAAGGCTTAAAGCTAGTGGCGGAGGAGCCTTGCCTATATCACAACAATTAGCTAATAGTCTTCTTCTACGTCAACAATATCACAGCTATATTTAGGAAGAAAGACCTACTTAAGCTCTAAACCTTTAAGGAGCACCTTATAAGAAAGTATAAGATAAAGGACCTAGGTAACTTTACCTAGTTCTTAGGAATTTAAATTATCTATAATAAAAAGAATAGGAAGCTCTAGCTTAGCTAGAATTCCTATATTAATAAAATTGCGACAAGCTTTAAAGTTAAAGATTATCGTAAGATATATATACTAATGGGTATTAAGGAACTTAAGCCTAATCTAGAGTAAGCCTCTAAGTAGGATACCTACGCCTATTAGAGGAAAGTCGGATCTATGCTCTATACAGCTAATATTACTTATTTAGATATAGCGAGAACAGTAAGTAAGCTATTAGAATTCTTACAAAATCCATTACCAATTCATGACGCAGCTGCTATAAGGGCAATTGCCTACCTTAATTAAACCAAAACTCTTGCGATTAAGTACTTAAAGGAGAATATAATAAACCAGATCTTTACAAGGGCCAGCGATATATTATTTGGCAACAACCTAGTGAGTAAAAAGAGTACAGAAGGTTATCTATTTACCTTATTTAGAGGGCCAATTAACTAGCGATCTATAAAGCAGAAGTTAGTAATAAAATTAAGCATAAAAGTAGAGTTTCTAGCCCTATCGCATGCAGCTACCGAGTCAATTTGGTGGCAGCGATTCTTTAAAAAAATTAGATTTAACCCTAATAAGAAGCAAATAATATATTGCGATAACCTATAGACGATTTAACTACTTACTAAAAGCGATGTGGAGCTTAACACTAAGCTTTAACACGTTAATATTTATCACTACTAGCTCCGCCAGGAAGTTTGTAAAGGAAGCATTAATATTAAATAGGTGCCTACTGCGGATATAATAGCAGACGGCCTAATAAAGGCTCTACCTTGTTAAAAGCACGAGACATTTGTTTAGTAATTAAACCTTATTAATATTAAGGATCTAATTTAATTCGATTTAAATAATATTTAGGCAAGGTAAATATATAAAGGATTTCCTTTAACTTAACACTAAATTGCTATTATGACTTTTTAGTATTTTCTACAGCAGCCCAGAAGGCTCTGTGCAGCTAGGGGGGTGTATCAACCTAAATCGAAGTTCCTTACTACCATTGTAATACTGTCTGACGACCTAGATCGTCTATACGAACTATGTCTCAGTTGTCTCGTATCTTGAGCTCGTATGTCTCATCGAACGTCTCATTACCTATTTCTCTTAACTATGACCTACTACATGACGACATCGTCGTCATTGTATTTAGGACCTACCTAATGTATATAAGAGAGCTTTTAGAGCCCTCTTTAATAAAACAGAGTTCTTATTCCTGATCGTCCGTTCAACAGCACTCCACACCCCAGAGTCTTGGGTGCAGTCCATCGCGGTCACGCAGGTTTATAACAGTCATTCGCGCTCTGCGTCTTCCACCATCCCCTTAATAGTTCTGCTTGATTGTCTTCTTCTAGAATTCCCGCACTTCCTTCGCACAGTTCTTTCCAAATCCGATATCGATCAGGGAATTGCAGTAGCCATCATCTGGCTCGAAGTTAGGCGCGTAGCCATTAGTAGTCTAGGCATCGATGGTTCCGGTGAGTAACTTTGGGGCATCCCATCTTGGGGAGCGGGTGTGGTCCGACCTGAAGTCCAGAGGTACCGAGAGGAATTATTCCTTAAATCTACTTCTAGGTTAATTTTATCCTTCCATAGTAGTACGCACTTTGAATATCTCTCAAAACTTCCTTCGAAAACCTTTACTAGACCTACCCTCTTCAGTGCAACTAATGCCATTCTTATAGTGATCCATCCACAGTGTGTTCGACAGGCAAGCCGCTCAACAAGCGCGCCTGCGATTGATTGATTATTAATCAATCAATCGCAACCAGGAATTGTCATTAAGTAATTAATTACAACCATGAATTCTCATCAAGCGCCTGCAATTAATTAATATAAAATCTCACTAACAGAGGTGGTTCGTGATAGACTTTTAGTGTTAAGGTGTCCGATTTTAATAAGGTGTACAGTATTAATCTAATTAGATTACTTGGGAATACAGTAATTAAATACGCTAAGATTAACAGGTTTAGCGTAGTCTGCCACTAGAACGCGTTTTATTATCTATATTTACTTACGCCTGTCCCTATAGAGTTTACTTAATTGTCTTCTAACCTCCATTACCTTAACTACCTCTAATACTATATCTCTTAACCCCTTTTAACGAGCCAAACGAAGGCCTAGAACCTCGCCCTTACCCTTACTATCTTCATCATTATTAAATTTAACACCGTTAACACGTAATTCCCCTATTCTAATTAATAACGCGCTTAAATTATAGGGTAGTAAGGTACCCAAAATACTTACTTTACCTTAACTAACTCTATTAAATATATAACTAGGTAACGCTTTAGCTTCTTATATCTTTACGATTAAGTAGGACAAGCTTCGCTATAATTTAAATCTATTAAAAGAACCTCGCTATTAAGCTAGGCACAAGTAGCACGTTAATACTAGTTTTACACCCTTACTAATCTATAGGTATAGTGCAGATATTAAGGATAAAGAGGGTAGGCGCTAGTGGGTTTATAAGCTCTGCTATATCTCTAAACAATACTAGGAGGGCGTATATCTATTAGAAAGTACTACTAGAGCAGTAAGGCATATAAGAAAATAGTATAATATTATTATTATATAAGACAGCGGAAATATTAAATTATTAACGTCTTTACCAGGCAGCTCTTTTAAAGTTGCCGTTACCGCAACTTTAAAGCCTACTACTAAATCTAAAGCAGCGAATTCTTAAATACTATTTAATAGTAAGGAATATAATCAGAATTATATAGATTAGATTATTGCTAATAATATAACCTTTTAGTAGGTATATAGCTTACGGCTTAGGAAGCTACTTATTATACCTTATTTAGCTACTACCTTAGCTAGCACTATTAGTAAATAGGTGCTTAAAGCTCTACCTAAGCAACGGCTTGCAATTAAAGGCCTTCTAAGGGAGAGTATTAGCAAGGTTAATATTAGTAGCAACCTTTAGACGGGAGGAAATAAGCGTAATTACGTTGGCGTTGTTACTTACTAGATTAGTAAGTCCAACTTCTATATTAATAAGTTATTACTTACCTAAATTAGCTGCTAAAGGCAACCTTTCTACTACCCTTATTAGCCTCCCTTAATTAATTAGCTCCTATACTAGCTCTAATATTACGCGATTAATTATAAACGTAATTATAAAATATTATATAGAGGAAAATTATTAGCGACTCAGTCAATTGAGGTATGGGCACGGCAAAGGGGACGCGCAAGCCTATACGATTAGATTGTCTATAAACGAGAATCTAAAGCTAGGGAAAGGAAAGGAGAAAAAGAGCAGCGCCGCTCAATATTTTATAAGATCTTCGCGTCACGTGACCGTAATATACGGCAATCTATAGTAACTTGCCGGTGCGAAGTTCTGCCAAGTTCTACTAGTGCTATAACATTACCCCCCCTTCTAAAAAAGCCTGCCCTTAGGCTTTGTCGCTAAAAGTCTTAGTAAGAAAATTTAACTAATTAGATAACTTTAACCGCCGGTTAAAGTTCCTAGATATTTTAATACCTTATATAACTAAGAAATTTCTAGGGTATTTTATCCTTATATTCTTCTAGTAGCTTATTATCTTTATTATACTAGTATTCTATTTACTTATCTAGGTACTTTAATAGTCCGGGTTTATTAGGGTAATAGCTATAAAACTCTTAAAGCTTATAGGGACTACTTATAAAGTTTTATATAGGGTATTAAGTGGGGTCTAGGTTATATCCTTTCTAACTAATATAATACTTTAACATTCCCTTTATAAGTTTATAGGCCAGTATTTCTTTAATTTCCTATTTATTATTACTATTAACTTAAATTAGCAGGGGAGGTTTATTCTTTTATCCGGGTAGTAGGTTATTTATAGCTTTTTATAGCTTATCCGGTAAAAAAATAGGGTAAACTTTAATTAAGTCTAGGAGCTTAACCTTATATAAGTTGCCTATTTTATTAAAAATCTTATACGGTCCTAATATCTTATAGTCTAGCTTATAGCTAGGCCGTTCTATCTTCTAGTTCTTTGTTATAACCTAGACTATATTACCTATAGTAAAGTTAGGCTCGCGCCTATACTTATTCGCCTACTATTTTATTAATTTCTAAACCTTTTTTAGGTTTATATAGGCTACTTTCTAAGCTTCTTCTAAGCGCTTAGCGTACTACTAGGCTTCCTTATAAGATAGTTTTTTATATACAGTCTAGGGCCCTTTTAGTCTTTCCTAGTTAAAGCTTATATAGGGTAGGTAACCTATTTCTAGTTAAATAGGGGCAAGTCCGGTAGAGTTATAGGGTAAGGTTGCTTAGGCGTAGTCTATTAAGGGTAATAGTTTAGCCTAGTTATTCTAGAAGTAGTTAATAAAAGGCCGGAGTCTCTAGTCTAAGTATTAATTTATAATCTTTGTTTAACCGTTTGTCTAGGGGTAATATACTATAGAAAGCTTTAGCTTAATACCTAAGATTTAGGTAAACTTATTCTAAAAGGCTAATATAAACTATAGCCCGTGGTTAGATATAATAGTATTTAGTAGTCTATAAATTTGGTAGATATAGTAGATATATAGTTAAGCCGCCTCTTTAGCGTTAATATTTTTATAATAGGGAATTAAGAACGGGCGCTTGCTAAAGCGGTTAACTAGGATTATAACTATATTATATCCGTTACGGTCTAGAGGTAGCTTATAAAAGTCTATAGAGATATATTACTAGGGGCGGTTAGGTATTANNAGGGGTTTTAATANTCCTAGGGTTTTATCTTATAGAATTATAAACCTATAGTAGTTATTACAGTTCTGTATATAGCGGTTAATATTTATAATTATTCTAGGCCAGTAGTAGTAGTTGCTAATAATTCTACGGGTTTTATTTTTTTTAGGGTAGGCCGTAGAGACCTAGGTATATGCTTTGGTAATAAGCCGAGTTCGTAAGTTCTATTCCTCTACTACTACTAGCCGTTTATAGTGCTTAAGTAGTCTACTTTTAAGGGACTATAGGCTAGAAACGTTCTTTGCCTTTTTACGGTACTCCTATAAAGAAGGGGCCGTATAGTTTATCTATAGTAGTTTATTAATAAGGTCTAGTTCTATAGAGTTAATAGGGCATATCTTAGCGTCTAAAGAGTTTATATTTAGTTCTGCCCGTATTTAGGAGTTAAGGTACTCTGGTTATAGTAGCGCTTAGGTTTATAATAAGATCTTTACAGCTATCTAGTTATTTATATCCTGTTTATGCCTTATAAGAGTATCCGTACGGTTAGTAGCGCCTAGCCTATATATAATTAGGAAGTTAAACTAAGATAGGGTATCCGCCTAGCGCACCTATTAGGCTGTAAGGGCCTTTATTATTATAAAATATTCTAAGGCCTTATAATTAGAAACTACCTAGATAGACTTAGGGGTGCCTTCTAGTTAGGCTCGCTAGTGCTAAAAGTTAGAAATAATAGCCAGTATTTCTTTATTATAAATTAGGTAGTTTAGCTTAGTATCTACTATAGTCTTTAAATAGTAAGTAATAGGGTGCTATTCTCTGTCTGTCTGCTTTTAGGAATAAACGCTAGCTATAATACTATCTAAGGCATTAGTTTCTAGTATTAAGGGCCGTTTTAGATTAAAGTAGGTAAGTAAGGGAGTAAAGACTAGTCGTTTCTTAAGCTCGTTAAAGGCCTACCTATATATAGTGTTAAAGTAAAAGGGCTAGTCCTTATGGGTAAGTAGGCTTAGTAGCTAGGTAATCCTACTATAGTTTTTAATAAAGCGTTAGTAGAAGTTATAGAACCCTAAGAATAACTATACCCCCTTTACGGTCCTTAGGGGTACCTATTAGTTAATTATAGCCGTCTTTTCTAGGTTTGCCTTAATTCTATTTATACTAATAATAAACCCTAGGTACTTTATATACTTAATACTAAATTCTAACTTCTTAATATTAGCTTAAAGGCTAGCTTCCTAAAGCTGTTATAAGACTTTATAGATATACTCTTTATATTCTAATTTATTTTTAGAGTAGATTATAATATTATCCAGGTATACTATATAGAAGTTATTAAGGTAGTTAAATAGTATATTATTTATATATTGTTAGTATATAGCTAGTCCGTTAGTTAGTCTAAAAGGTAGTACTTTATATTTATACGTTCCGTAATAGGTCTAAAACTAATAAAGTCTTCTAATTTAGGGTCTATTTTAATTTGGTAAAAAGCCTAGTGGATATTAAGCTTTATAAAGATCTTAGCTCTACTTATTTAGGCCAAAGTCTTATTAAGTAAAGGTAGTAGGTAGNGGTCTTTAAGGGTTAAATTATTAAGCTTATNGTAGTNNATANAGAAANAAAGTNCTCTATTTAGNTTTTTAGTAAAGAGAATAGGAAAGTTAAAAGGGGCTTAACTAGGCTTAATAAAGCCCTTATCTAGGTTATTAATAAAATACTGCTTTATGGCATATAATTCGGCAGTAGATTACTATTAGAGGGGGCTATAACTAAGGGTAACCACCTTATCCGGCTTAATTTTAATCTTATAGTTATATAGTTGGTAAGGCGGGAGTATATTAGACGCTGCTTTAGAGAAGGTATTTTTAAATTTCTAGTATTAACGGGTGTTACGGCTCCATAACGGATCTAGTCAGGGGGCTCGCTTAAGCCTTGGCATATGTATATAGACGTGTCCTTTTCCACCTTCTGCTCCTCATCTTAATATCCGGGTCCATAGACATTCTAATTATACAGGCTTGCATACGTTCTAAACGGCGCTCGTGCCTCGATTGACTGAGTCGCTGTGACAACGGGGTAGTTTCCGTTCTACTAGCTCCTTATCTATAAGCTCGCCTTTCTCTTAGGCTAGGGCTTCTTTCTCTTTAATTATTTAATTAATTTNNTATAAGCTAGTTNTAAAGGNAANNGTATTANGCTAANCTAGGTTNTNGTAGAATCCTATAGCGCTAATATAGCAGATATTAACTAGTAAAAGGTCTATAGGTTTCTTTACGGATGTTTATTAGGCCGTATTTTACGGTATAGGGTTTATAGTCTTTCTTAGCTTATATTCCATTTTCTATAAGTTATTCTTTCAGTCTATTAGTTTAGTATATTATTTAATATCCCTAGCCTTCCTTTATAGCTACGTAGGGCCTAGGTTCTCTATTAGGGATTTAGCTAGGCCCCTACTAACTTCCTAAGTCTTTAGTGCGGGTGGTATAATATAAGTAGTCTAGGGGCGGCGTAATATACAGATCTATTACAGATTAAGCTATATATCCTTCTTAAAAGCCTAGTCCCTACGCGTTGTATTAGCCTAGTAAATAGTATCTATCTATAGCCGTATAAGGTTTTCTATTATAATACTAATCTCTTTTATAAAGGAAGGCGTTAGGGGNATAGTTTNGGGCTANATAAGCTNNCTATTCTATANNTTAAGCTATAAGCCTAAATAGGCGAGCTATTTTCTCCCTAAGATTATATTATAGCTTTTAAGGTCTATAATAAGGAAGGGGATGTTATACTACCTTTATCTATTAACGCAGAGGTAAATCTATAAAATAGTTATAATAGGTAGCCCTATCCGTCCGTTATAACCGCAAATAGGGATTAGTTTGGGCAGTTCTTTAAGGGGTATATTTAAAAAGTTAGCTAATTTTATAGCGCACTTTGTATTAATTAAGGTAAAGGTATTTACTCCTAAGTTAGCTAAAGTAGAGGTTAAAACTTAATATTTATTACAAAATAAAGTATAAGGGATAGTGCAGCTTTTTTTACTAACTAGCCGACCTAGATTAATATGTAATATATTAATCCCTTTTAACCCTAGAAAGGAGTCTTCCTCTAAAGTTCCTCTTTTTTTAGCTCTGTACTATCCTTTTAAATTAATAGAACCTTATTTATCTTTGCCTTTATTAGGCAGTTTCTTATAGGGTAGCCTATTTAACCGTATAAAAAGTAAACTCCTTAATCGCTAAGAGCCTATATATAGGGGTTGCTATATATAGGCCGGGTATATACTAGGCCCGTAGTAGGGGTAGCTACGCGGCTAGCTGCTAGGTTAACTGTAGGAGTTACTAATTATACTAGGGCACTATAGGCCGTACTTATAGTACCTGCGGCCTAGTTTATAATGTTTCTAGTTTTTAGCCGATTAGCGCGTGCCTTAATTTAATAGAGGCCTTAGTTAATAGCTAGGTAATAGTCTATAAGTTTCTTTAACGTCTATACTGTAGTATAAGCTAGTAATACGGCCCGCTATAGGTCTAGGGTAAGCTTATTAAAGAGGTCTAGTAGTAGGTCTTCTTAGGGGATTTAGGCCTATTTAGCTATATATAAAAAGCGGGTTTAGAAGGCCGAAAAGGTCTCCGTTGTTTTTATATTTAGGCTTTTATAGCTAAGGCGGGCATTCTATACTTTAAAAGGGTCTTTATAAATAGAAGACAAGTATTTAATTATTTCTTCTTTAGAGATAAAGGGGTCTGCTAAGTCTTTAGTATATCGCGGGCGTAAATACGTCTGGGCGTCTCCGCTAGTACAGCTAAAGATATAGGCTATTTTAGCTCGGGCGTTAGGGAAGTAGTCTGCATTAACTTTAAGCTTATTCTATAATTAAAGCTTCTAATTATTAAATATAGGGTTAGTTTTGTCTGTAAGTAGTAGGGGGTCCGTAACCTTTATTAACCGCTTCGGTGCTATATAGGTTTTAGTAGGTCTACTAAGGCGCTAAGATAGGGCCTAAAGGACTATAGTAAGTCTTTAGTTATCTAATAATAACTTATTATTAGATATAGGGGTATCTCTGGCTTTAAGCAGCTCTCGTAGTTATTTAATTTCGGCATTAGCAGCCGCAAGCTCCGCCTAGGGGGTTAAAACGTTAATTATTTCTTTGTCTGAAGTATTTAAGGGTCCTATAGCTGCTTTACCTACTACTATGGTTTGTAGTATAGTAGTAGGGGTGTTAGGTAATTTTAGGTAATTTCTTTAGGGGTTCTAGTCTGTATATATCTTATAGGTTCTTTCCTTAGGGTTCTATTCTTTTCTTTTAGGCCCTGTCCTTATGGTCCTATTCTATATTCTTGTCCTATTTATAGTCTTATAGATATATTTAAGTTCCTTCTTAGGAAGAAAGAGTAGAGAGAGCTTTAGATAATATTAGTAACTTAGTTAATTAAGGCATAGGTACGGTAAAGGGGACGCGCAAGCCTATATAATTGGATTGTCTATAAACAAAAATCTAAAGCTAGGGAAAGGAAAGGAGAAGAAGAGTAGCGCCGTTTAATATTTTATAAGATCTTCGCGTTATATAACCGCAATATGCGGCAATTTGTAGCAACTTACTGGTGCGAAATTCTGCTAAGTTTTACCAGTGCCGTAATAGAGGAAAATATTGGCGCCTTTATAATAATAATTATTCATTGCTTAACGTCCGATTCGGATCCCTATTAGGCCCACACGGACTACTCCTTATTTACATATGGGGAGAAAACTCTATTTAAGAAAATGAGAAAACCCCGTGATCTATCTCCCTACCTTTTAGGACTCGCCTGCGGAGCGCCTGCGAGTTACCTGTGGTGCTCTACTACCTTACTTTTTTAACCTCCTTGGGAACTACTACTGCTGTAACAAGCCTACGGACGCGCTAGTATTGTAAACTTAACTCTACTACTGTAGAGTTATTAGGGGGCGCCTAATCCTTGCCCCTTTACCTTCTATTACCATTTCCTTTATAACCCGGAACTAGTCTAGTATATTTTAGCTAATAAGCCACTAGGTAACCGCCTTAAGACCTTTTTATATTAAGAGCAGTGTATTATAGTTCTCTGTACCAGCTACTAAGAGCATTATTTCTCGGTTAGTGCGTAGGGGGCATAATAGTATTACGTGCTTTGGTGTCTATCTTAGCCAGCTATATTTATATCTTAGGCTACCTACTAGGACACCCACCCAGTGGAGCCAATCTTTTAGTCCTATTATTCCTGTTCTTAAGAGTATTGCTATTATATTTTCTACCTTTATTAGGCCTTCTCGGAGCCCTTAGGTATTTACCCCCTATAGTGTTAACTATGCTACGGCTTAGGATCCTCTTGCCTAAGACAGCCTCTATACCTCTTTAGTATTAGTCCAACTAGTATTGTACTGCGGTAGATGGTTTCCCGGTACTCTTTTATGCTCTGCTTTAGCTCCTTTCTCTCTCTTACTGTTGTCTTTACTAGTCTCTTACGCGTCTCTCCTCCTCCTTAATATAGGCCTAGGCCCTAGTACGGCACCATTCCTCTTCTACTTTCTCTACCTATTTCTTTAATATATCTTCCCTACTTTAGGGTTATTAGTTTACTCTCCTATGGGGCGCCCTAGGGTCACTCTATAGTTTGTTTAGGCGTGTCTTAATGTACTTTATAATATTAGAATTGCGCTCCCTTTGCACCCTTTGTATTGTAGCGGCTTTAATATATAATTATAGGGGGGGGATATTAGCTTCCTTCTTAAGCAGAGCTGTAGCTATTCGCTTATACCCGCCTATTATACTCCAGAGGTAGGCTATTTAGACCTTTTGGAGTAGTTTAAGGAGTAATTTAGGGGGGCCTTTCTCGGTTTCTCCTATGGCCCAAATACTGGATCTATATGTTATAGTTGGCTAGACAACTGCTGTGTATAGTAGGCGTAACCTCTAGAAGCATGGACCCTATATAGAGTTAACGATCCTAGACATTATAATATACTGTGCTTGGCCCTTACAGGCCGCTTATAACGCATATGCGCTCCACTAGAGCTTACTATCTACCCATACTCCTAATACCCTTAGGCCTTAAACTGGTTAACCCCTAAAGCCTTAAATATAGATTGCATACTAGAGATCTGCAGATTGGTTGCGTTTTCTTATAAAATAGATTAGCTGGTATTTCTCTAGTAAGAATTAAACTCTATGTCATCTTGCCTATTCTATATAGGTGTTATAGGCTTTCTCTAGTAATCTGCAATTCTCTACGGCTGTTAGACCGTATATAATTAGGTTTGTATTATTAATAAAGCCTATCCCCTAGGTCGCCCCTTCCTTAAAGGAGTTAAGTAGGTTGCTTATAAAGAAAAGGAAGAGTATAGGCAAGAGGGGTAATTCTTATGGTATTCCTATTGTAACTGCGATAGGGGGGCTCTAGTATCCGCTAAAGACTAGTAATGTTTCTTTCTGGCCTATAAACCCTTAAATAAATTGTATAATCCATTCTGGGAAGCCCTTTGCCCTAAGGATATATAGGAGGCGCTTGTAGGGTACGTTGTTGTAGGCTCTACTAATATCTAAGCTAAGCATTAATACTATGAAGTCCCTTCACATCGCCCATGCAGATTTAATAGTGGTAGCGAGTAGCGTAAGTGCTAATAGTGTTAAGCGGTTCTTTCTTGCCCCTATTTAACTTTGTGGTAGTAGGGCGTGTTTCTTAGCCGTATCTACTATATGGTCCGCTATTACCCTTTCTAAGATCTTGCTAAGGGTGTTTTCTAAAGCAATAGGGTGGTAGCTTTCTAGGATTGAGTAATCTGCTTTGCCTTCTTTTTATAGGATAACCGTCGTTATAGATCTTCCGAGTTGTGGGTAGTAGCCTATAGCAAAGTATGCTTTAGCTACATCTGCAAGCTAAGGTGCTATAAGTGGTCTATAGGTCTTTAAGGCCTTATTTAGAATTCCATCTAGTCCTAGTACTGTGTTATTTAAAAGGCGGCTAATAGTTCTAGCCATTTCCTCTATTATTATGTTGCTGTTAACCCGCAGGTGAGTTACCGGTATGTTACCTATAATATCACTAAGGTCTACTAGAGCCGGTTAGGGGAAGAACCTTTTTATAAGGATCTTTGCCTTTTTATCGTTGTTATTAGTGGTCTAAGCTTCCCCTGCTCTTCGTAGGGGTGATAGGTATAGGTCTTCTGCTAGGCGCCCTACCTTTTTCTTTGCCCATTTTGCTATAGCCCAAAGGCCCTTATTATAGGGGAGGCTTAGGTTAGAAGTATACTCATTTATAAACCGTCTCTAGTTATTTCTTGCTTCTTTTTTTAGGGTATTCTTTAACTAGTTTCTTATGTCTTTATATTATCTCTTATCTTTAGGGTTATGGCTACTTATATATTTCCTTCTTATTTATCGTTAGCTGGTAATAAGAACCGCGCATTATGCGGACCATGTGTGTCGCGCGTAGGGGCCTAGTTTTAAGACTGGGCAGTGCTCTTTTAGCCCGTTTTTAATTACTGCCTAGATCCTTTCTAGTCTTTAGTTAATTTCCTTAGGGGTAGCTAATAAGCCTCACTTGTTTAGTATCGGGTGGATTTCTTCTAGGTCTTAAAGTTGTTATTTAACTATATTAAGGAAACTATCTATTTTAAGCTTCCTTATTACGTGCCTTTTGCTATTTAGTTGCGCCTTAATATCCAGATCTAGCTATATCTGGATGGGGATATAGTCTAAGGTGAGTGCCCATTCTTCTTCAAGGTTGCACCTTTTGAGTCTCTAGTATAGGCCTTCGTCCATAAATATAAGGTCAATTATACTTCTAGCGGTGCCTTGTTACCATGTAATTGCTCCTAGGGGGGTGGCTAGCTTAAGGCCCCAGATGTCTATAGCTCTTAGTAGGCACTCTACCTATCGATTAGCAGCAATATGGATACCCCCCCACTGCGGGTAGTGGAGGTTTATATCTCCTAATAGGATAGACTCTAGGCCTTTGGTTTCCAGTAAGCTTATTACTAATATAATATTCTCTGTTTGTGGGACCCCTTCTACCCTTAGGTTATATATATTAATAATTTATACCGGTCCCCTATATGTCTAGATTATTATAACTGCGATATCTAAGTTAACTGCCTACTATAACCATAAGGACAGGCTGATAGCCTTGCTAATCATAAAGCATACGTATGTGGCTACTTTTAGTTCGTATAGGAGCTGGAATCCTCAGGGGCAGTATATTGATTATATATAGGTATTATAATACGGCTCTTATATAGTAAGGATATGGTATTTCTCTAGGTCTAGACTATCTAGTAGGGGCCTTATAAGGCGGTGGTTTATATTACTGCAATTGTACTATATAATGGATAGGTGGCGGACCCCTGGTAAGGGTCCTTCGTCTCTCCTTTATTCCTTACTTCTTCTGTTTCCACTTTCTCTAGGATATTTAGAACTTCTATCTCTTATAACTGCACCCTAGTCGCTACTCATTTTGTATAGAGCTTTCCATTCCCATATCTTGTGTTCCTACTAGCGCTTCTAAGTCTAAATCTGTTATTAACTCCAGTTCTTCCCCTAATCTTACTGGTCGGCTATATGCCCTTTATAGGTCGGCTGTAAATGTTATATTTGCTGCGTTAAGTCTAATTCTTAATTATCCTGGTCTTAAGCTTGCTATAGCTGTCCATAAGGGTCTTCCTATAGGGCGTCCTCTCCCTTGTGTCCCCTGTGACCCTTAAGTCTCTATTCGGTCTAGTGATATTATACAATATCGCTTCTAGCCCGTTAAGGCTTGGGATAGCTGGCCTAGCCCCCTAGTATTAAAGGTAGGAAACGCTAGAAAGGCACCTACGTCCCCCTAGCTTATTGCCTATTGTTTCCATTCATATAACCTAGCGTATAGTTATTCCCGCAGCTGTTAAGCCTTTACCTTCCGTCTCTTGTATTTAATACAGTCTTCTCTCTCCTATACCTTATGTGTGCTTCGGTGGCAGTTTACGCATTTTATTTGGTCTTAATTTAAGCAGTGTCTTATATTATAGGGGCCTGCACAATAGCCGCAGTACACCTATGCTGCGTATGTGGTTTAGGTATATCCCTATTATACGCAGCAATAGCATCAATCTAGGCGTAATCTGTAGTTATATAGCCTTATATTATATATAAGGCCATTTATAATTATTCCTTTTTAAATAAGAAGTTTTTACATTCCTGGCGTGTGTGTGCTGACGATAAGGGAGCCATGCGTTCGTCTGGCGTCTCCCTAGCAAGTCTTTAGTAACCCTTATGTCCTCTTATTATTCTCGTTATATACTTAGTTTATATTTTCCTGTTAAAGCTATTAGATTCGGGTAATCTCAAGACCTGGTATAAGGCGTTCCGTTTATTTTACTATCTTGTATATAATTGCTGTGTTATCCGCCTGGCGTCCCTTTTCTACCCTAAGGCTTATAGGAACCGCTAGGACTTTAACTAGGTAATCTTCGCGGAGTACTTTTATGCCAATACGTTCTCCTAGCCTATCCCCTGCCCTTACGGCTCGCTCCTTTACCTATTAGTTCTTTAGGGTAACTCTAATATCTCCACTCCTAAGGTATTAGACTATAACAGCGTTATAAACCTCTTTACGAATCTCCGTAAGAACTTCTATTTCTAATTATCCCCTAAGCCCCTCTGCTTTTTCTATATTTGGTTATATTATAATTATATACCCAGTTATTATCTTAAGGGGGGTAGGTTCCCTATGCTATGGAAGCGCAGCTATGGCGGCCTAGGTGCGGTTCGCCGGTAAGGAGGGGTTTTATTTATTTTTAATTTTGCTTAGCCATTAGAGGATTTAATTAAGGGTTTACTAAAGGGGCGCCTAAGGTTCGCTAGACTGGCGGAGCCATTCTGCTAGCTGCATTAGTTTGTTATAGCTGACGGTTGCTCCCCTGTAATTGCGGATACTAGACGCATCTAATAAGCTTTATATTTTGTCAGATGCCTTCTTAATGGAGGTATTTCCGCTTTATAGTGTGGTATTCGCCCGTTTTTATTATAGAGGGCCATTGCTGGGCGTGGTTCTGGCGGTCGCGCGCGAGTGCGAACCACCGTCGTTCGACGTGTGCCTCCCCTGCGATGCATGCATCTCAGGGGGATTCTCTGGGTGTTTTTCAGGGTTCTTTTAGTTGGTTTTGGTCTTTTTTGGGCCGGGTGCAGCACGAGCTCCTCTTTGCCTTAATATACTTTGGCGCCTTTATAATAGATAACGCTAAAGATAATAATAAGCTTATAGAGACAATTATAATAATATTTCTAACCATAGATCTAAAATAGGCTTAACTTTGGTGTGCTAGATATATTATTAACCTTATTATTTAGGCCGCGCTCTTTAATAAAGACGTAAGCAAGCTTTAAAAGTAAATTATTAATATAGGTACTAATAATATCTTCTAAATCTAGAGCACGATAGGGCTAATTAGCAGAGTAAAGATAATTATAGTATATATTAGACGAACTAATTAGTAGTAAATAGCCTTTTGGAACTGCTAAACTAACTATAAAAAAGGTAATAAGGAAGTCTTCTATCTAGAACTCTTAAAAGATAGTAGAGTACGCTAGAACGCTATATATATAATAATTAAGAGAGGTATATTCTAATACTATTACTTCCTTTTAGGTAGGGCTTTATATAGAGTTTGGTTATTACTAAATATTCTACTTAACTTCTACCATTCTCTACTACCTTATTATATCGTCAAACTACCTTTAACGCACGTAGATACAGCCTATAGCTTACCCCTCCGCTAGTAGATTTAATAAAATTTAATAGCAATAACGCTCTGCCTCTTACTATTAAATTGCTTAAAAATAGACTTTTACTAACTTCTTATATTGTAACGAAGCCTTATAGCAGGAACTACGGTAAACTTATTAATAGGCTGGGTATATAGGTATAGAATAGTCAATAACGTAATAATAACTAGTGGAGTAGTTATAACGAAGCCTTATAGTAGGAACTACAGTAGACTTATTAATGGGCTGGGTATATAGGTAAATAAGAAGTTAATAACGTAATAATAACTAGTAGAGTGGTTGCCTAACAGATTAACTCTAATTATATTCTAAGATTTACTATAAAGGAGAGAACTATTTAGGTAGGGACTATAGTCCTTTAAATATATAACTATACTTTTAAGAAATCCCCTTTATATATAAGGTACGTATATTCTATCTACTCTATTACGGATTATATAAATCCTATAGATTATATAGATTACGTTATATAACCTTAGTTACTATTCCTTATTATATAGCTCTATTAGCTCTATCCTAAACTATATCTATATTAACTAACTAGCTTTTTCTAACTCCTCTCTAAGTAGTTATAATATTATACTTAAAGCGTCTATAACACCATCTCCTCCTCTTTATCTTTATCCTTAAAGATTCTAAATATCTCTAAGTTATTTACTAGAGGTATAATATCCATCTAATTAATTTAGTTAATATTGTTGCTTATTATACCTAAAGCTCTTTCTTCTTCTTTAACCATTTATCGTACTCGCACTGTCGCTATAATATTATCTCTTAGTAAAATCATACTATCTCCATGTTCTTACTATTTAAAAGAGGGATTAGTCTATATTATATTAGCAAGTCTATCTTTACAATAACCGTTTTTTTATTTAAAGTGCACTAAAGCAAATATTTATTCGTCCTATAACGTTTGCTTTATCTCTAATACTAAATATATATAACTTATTACTTTTAATAGTCGTCTAGTTCCTTAACTAATTTATTTTAGGGTCTTGTATTTAATCTACTACTACGCGGCTAGATAATAAACTGTTCATTACTCTAGCGGAGTTATACCGTTCTTAGGACGCTAAATAGGAGGCTACTAATGCTTAGTAACGGGCCCTTAAGTCTTATCTTACGGCGTCTACTCGGTTAATCCGTCTTAAGAAAGTTTATAAAAAGGTTTATTTTAAGAAGTAGAAACTTATAGAATAAGGTTTATAAGAACTTAGTGATAAAAAAATAGATTCTTTTTTAGCTATAAAGGAAATAGATTTAAGCAGTTCGGCAACTGCTCTTCTTAGGTCCCCCTTAGGTAACTTATTCTTTAGCAATTTTCTTTATTAATACTACTTAACCTAATCTCTTCTAATACTCCTATACCTTTCCTATAGCGTTCTTTAAATTTTCTAGTAGTTCTTAGGTAGTCTTATTATAGCCTATCTACTTAACCTTATACTATATTTTATTATTAATATCCTTATAACTAATAATCTTTAAAATTTACTATTTATCTTTTTCTTATCCTCTATATATGTCTACTTTATAAACTAGTAGCTTAACATTTCTATATACTAGTTTTAGCATTACAATATATTATATAGGGTAGATCTTTATCTTAGCTAGTAGGTTTAACTTAAATATAACTAGTAAAATCTTCTATGTAATTTTAAAAGGTCTTAGTCTAATATAGTCCAACTTCTTACTTAGTTGTTAACTCTTAAAATTTTTATATAATAGCTATACTTTATCTCCCTCCTTAAGATCTAGTCCCTTAAATCTCTTATTATTATAGTACCTTTTTATCCTTTCTTATACTTTCTTTATTAATTCTATAAGGTCTATATAAAGATTTATTAACATTTTTATTCTTTTTTTAGCTGTACTACTTATCTTTTTTACTTACTATAGTAATAATAATATTCTTAGCTTATATCTATAATTTGCTTTAAATAGTAATATACCTATCCCTTCTTATAGTATTATATTATATATAAACTATATAATTAGTAATAGCAATACCTAATTATTTTATATATAATTAATATAATATCTTAGATACTATTCTAGCGTCTAATTTAATCTTTCTATTTAACCGTCTATTTACGGATAATATACGGTAAAAGTTATTACTTAAACTCCTTACTCCGCTAAGAATACCTCCTAGAATACTACTATAAATCTTAAATCTCTATCTAATATAATCTTACTTAGTGCTCTATATCTTATAAATACTTCTTTAATATAGATTCTAGCAATATCTTCTGCTAAGATTTCTTCTATATATACTATAAAGTAGCCCTATTTAGTTAACTTATCTACTATTACTAAGATTACGTTATAATCTTATCTGGTAATAGGATCTTTTAATTTTAGTAACTTAATAATAAAGTCCTATAATATAACCTCCCATAGTTTCTCTAGTATTTTAATAGGTTATAGCCCTCTATACAGCTTATACCTTATTAGTTTATTCCTTTAGTAATATAAATATTTTTTTATAACTCTCCGTACTAAGCCCTAGATTCCGTTAATAATATACTCTTCCTAAAGTCTTAATACTAAGCCTATCGCTCTATTATACCCTTAAGTTATCCCCTTATAGAAATCTTCTATAAAATGCTCTGCTATGCTTCTTAGGATATACTTTACCTCTTTATACTTATACAGTATTTCTTTTTCTAAATATTCTAACTATTCTTCTAGCTATACCTTAAAGATTCTTTATACTTAAAAGCTTTCTAGTATTTTATAGACTCTTCCTAGTTTATTATTTTCTTAAGTTACTACTAGCTTAGGGTAATTATATTTAATTAATCCGTCCTTATCTTTACGTAGTATTGCTCCTAATAGTTTCTTATTATTTTATAGTTTAGCCTTTCTACTAAGTATATCTACTCTTATATTCTTAGTTCCTTTAGTATACTAAATCTTAAAATAGTATTCTATAAGCATCTCTACCTATCTAACCTATTTTTAATTAAGTTTTTTTATTATTAGGAACCCTATTAGGTTTTTATAATCCGTTTTAACTATAAATAGTTTCTTTACGCCTTATAAGAATACTCTCTATTCCTTAAGTATTATAACTATCCCTAATAACTCCTTATTATAGACGTTATAGTTTAACTTTAGTAGTATTATCTTTCTGCTATAGTATACTACTAGGTACTATACGTCCTTATACTTTTATAGTAAGTATACTCCTAGTATATAGTCTAATATATCCATTTCTACAACCGTATCTAGTCCTAGTTAGTAAATTTTAAGAATTAGCTCCTAGGTAAACAACTCCTTAAATTCCTTAAATAACTTCTTTTATTTATCTCCCTATACCTATAGTTCCTCTTTCTTTATAAGCTTAGTAAATAGTTTAATATTCTTTAACTATTATGTTATAAACCTTCTATAGTAGTTATAAAACCCTAAAAATAACCTTAACTATATTATATTCTCTAGTTCTTGCCAGCTTACTATAGCTTTAATCTTCTTTAGGTCTATGCTAATATAACCTAGTTTAATAATAAATCTAATAAAATCAGTCTTTCTTATAAAGAACCCGTATTTTTTAATTACTACTAATATCTATTTTTTTTAAATAGTCTCTTTAAGACCTATTTAACGTGTTCCCTATATTCTTCCTTAATTATTAAGTAGATAATAATATTATTAAGGTATACTATAATAAACTTATTAAGGTATTCTTCTAATACACTATTAATTCTTTTCTAAAATATTATAGGTGCATTTATTAATCTAAATTATATAACTAATAGTTTATATAGTTCTTCTCTTAATCTAAAGGCTGCCTTTTATTTATTACCTTCCTTAATTCTAATTTAATAGTATACCTATCTTAGATCTATCTTTATAAAGATTTACGTATTACCTATCTAATCTTAAATTTCGCTAATTAAGGGTAAAGAATATCTATCCTTTTAAGTAATGCTATCTAACTGCCTATAGTTAATATATAGCCTAAGTTTTCTATTCTTCTTTAGTATAAATAATACTAGATAGCCTACTAATAACTATAATAGTCTAATATATCCCTTTTATAAGTTTTCTTAGACAAACTCTTTAAGTGTGCTTACCTCCTCTTAAGTAAGCTTATAGGTTAGAAAAAACCTTAAACTTATTCCTAGTTCTAACTCTATCTTATAGTCCTATACTATATAATCTACCAGCTTTTTACTTTTTAGTAACTATAGTTTCTTACTATACTTATAGTATCTTTTTAGTATATAACTTAAGCCTTACTTAGTCTCTTTATATATTACTCTAACCTAATACTATACTAATTTAGTCTACTATTATATTTTATATTATTAAGTATTTCTAATATTAATCTAACCTATAATCTAATTAATCCTTAGGTTATATTTCTATAGCTAAGGTATTTCTAATACTACCTTATCCTATTCTAATAGTAGGATATTAAAAGATATCTTAATTTATCTTTTTTTAATAGTTACTTAAATAGGTCCTATTTTAAGATTAATAATCCCTCCTCTATAGGTTATTAGATCTTCTAAAATTATAACTAATAGGTAAAGTTGCTCCTTCTATCTATATAGTAATCCTATTCCTTAACTATTATTAGTAAAATATAGTTCTATATTACTCTACTATCTATTAGCACTTTAAACTTTTAATCTTACTAATTAACTTATAAATTTAGGTATTGTCTTTAAATTCCTTTAAGGGTCTAAGGCTCTACTATTAGTTCCCTTTTATTTTATAGGCCTCTACTTTTCCTAACTATTAGCTACTTAATCCTATTATACTTAGCTTATCCTTTAGCTAATACCTAGTTTACTTTTTATCTTTAATATATTATAGATACATATTTTCTAGATATTCTTACTACTATTATTTATCTAAGCATTCTTCCGTAAGAAATCTTTTTAGTTAAAGTATTAAGTCTCCTAACTCTTAAACTTCTATTAAATACTATCTATATATATACTTAGTATTTTTATACTATTACTTATCTAGCGCCTAATATATCCTTATAGAGTATTTCTAATTCTTTTTCTTTAGGTTTTTATATATTTTATATATATCGTCTACGCATACAATCTATAATAGTGTATAGTATACTAGGTGCTTTAAGTTAACTCTTAACTTATTTTTATTTTTAAGTTTAAACCTTTACCATATTAATCTAAATATTATAACTTTATTTATAGGTACTAAAATACGTCTCTTACTTCTCTAGTCCTCTAATTATTCCTTTAAATCCTTTAATATTATAATTAAGGCTCCTTTAATATAAGTTATAGCCTTCTCTATAATTAGGTAGTTTTAAATAACTTACTCACCTAACCACATATAGAAATCTTCCCACTTATTATTATATCGTTGCCTATACTACTTTTAGTACAGCTACTAAAGTATATACAGCTTATCTATAAAGAAGTATCTTCTTATTACTACGTTATAACAGCCCTTTATATGTTATTCCTTAAATCTAGTAGGAATCCCTAGATCCTTTTTATTCTTCAGTTTAGTAAACCACTTAGCTCTTAGTATGCCTACCCTAGGCCTATTAGTAATTCTTTATACTAGTACTCTATCCTTTATACGTCCTAATATACTAGATCTCTTATCTAGTTTTTATTCTTACTATACGATAATTCTTTATCTAAATTCTTCTATAGTTTCTTTTAGTTTACGTCTCATGCTTAAATCCTTAAAGTTTTCTTACTTCTTAATCTTAGTATTAACATTTTAATCCTATTACTGCGTCTTACTCGCAATTTCTTTAATAGTCCTTATTCTATTATTAAAATCTTAGTCCTATAAGATTCTTAATCCTAAGCCCGCTTTTATCTTAAGCTTAGCTCTAGCCTTAGTCCAACTAGGCTTTACTAGTATTCTATTCTTATCTTAAGAATCTTAAATCTTACTCATCTTGTCTTAAAAGTCTTATGTTTTTTAGAAACTTCGTCCTAAGCTTATTTATATATTACTAAACTAAGCCATTACTCTACTTTATCGGTTATTATCCGTTATAGGTCCTTAAGCTTACCTTATCTTATATCTCGTCTTAAAAATCTTAAGCTTTTAGCCTTTTGCCTTTATTAAGTGCTAAAGTAGTTCGCTACCCTACTTTTTTTTATAGGGAAGCGATAATCATACACCCCCTAAATGATACGCGTACACCCCCTGCCTCATTTGGTTTGGACGCTTCCTTATTAAGTTAGAACACCACGTGCGTTTGACTTGTTTGCGCCTGCATCGCGAAAATCGAAGTGCGCACCCATCCAAATTAACACCTCGCATTTGCCCCAACTTCGCATCCAAGAGCCTATAATTATTTAGCGTCGCTGCGGTCGGCTAGTTACAGTTGGGTGTCATAAGTGTCCGTGCTAAGCGAATTTTCAAGACAACCCACCCCATTAAATTATATATAACAACCATATAATTAATTTTAAAGCTTTAAAAAATAGCTGAAGTTTATATTATATATTAAATCTAGCTATTACAGCTTTTTTTATTAGTTTAAAACCTATAACTCTTTTAGAAATCCTATTAGTTCCCTAATAAGATCTATAATATTTAATATATATTTTCTACTACTAGATATTAATTTTTTTAAAAAAAAAATTTAATATCGCATAAAGATTTATATTTATTATAACTTAGTATATTTAGAATATTATTTTAAAAGTATAAAAGTTTATTATAACGTTATAAAGTTGAAAAATTTTATTTTATATGAGGAATTTCATTTTTTTCTACTTTTTTGACTTTATAACCCTATAATAATTTTATATATTTTTTAAACAAAATTTTAAATATAGAGAGTCTTAGTAAAAGCAAATCCCCATAAAATATCAGAATTTTAAGAAATATTTTTAATCCCTAGTAGTAGAAAATATATGCTAAATATAGTAAGTTTAGTAAAAAATTGGTAAAACATCGAGGCTTTTAATAAAGGACTGTAAAATATAAGACTTTAAAAAAAGTTATAATAGCTAGATTTTATATAGTAATAGGCCTTATAACTATTTTAAAGCTCTAGAATTAATTTTGTGGTTGCTATATGGTAATTTAGCAAAAAATATCACATTTGGTGTGGTCTGGGCACGGACACTTATGACACCCCACTGTAGCTCTATAATTGCTAATCGCGTTAACATATTTACTCGTAGAGAGCCCTTAGCATTTAAGCGAAATACTGGCCAGACTCCTACGGGCGCAGGCGCGGGGGGCAGTGGCAGCACTTAAATTAGTTCGCGCGACGCCTCGCAAAGCACCATACAATCCAATTAATCGCTCCTTTGGCGCGTTCCAAATCTAATTTGGACTCTACTACTTGTACCATAACTAAAATTAAGACTTAATCGTGGTGTCGCGGTCGTGGAACTTACATGGCGCGCACTTTGATTTTCGCGATGCAGGCGCAAATAAGTCAAACACACGTGATATTCTAACTTAATAAGGAAGCGTCCAAACCAAATAAGGTAGGGGGTGTATGCGTATCAATTGGGGGGTGTACGCGTATCATTTAGGGGGTGTATGATTATCGTTTCCCTTTTTATATCTTATAAAGCAATAAACATTATATCTAGTAGGGTCTTAATCCCTACTAATATTCCCTATTCTATAGTGGAATTATTCTTTACCTCTTATATAATATCTCTAAGGTCTATATACTCCTAGTAAGCTACTTTTATTACCTTATTATTACGGAATATTTCGCCTATATTAAATTTATCGTCTTTAATATCTAATCTACGAACTAGTTTATTAGTTCCTCTATATTCTACTAAGTATAGCTCTTATAGCTAATAGCTTATACCGTACTTAGCGTCCTTATAAATTTAGTATATATTATTATAATAAAACGCAAAGCTTTTAATTAAATATTCTTTTATTCCTTATAGTATATTATTATCCCTCTATACATGTATATTATTTACTAATCTCGTTCCTTTTACTATATAGTAATTCTAACTACTTCTATAGTCTTTAATATAGTAACATTATTTTCCGCAATTTATATAAGCTCCTTTTTTAAACTATTTTTCTTACTATAAAGTCCGCCTAAACGTCTTCTATTATTAAAATCCCTAGTTTAGCCTCTACTCCTTAGACCTTTAATTACTTAATCTTTATCCTTTAGGTTTCCATAATTTCTTATTTTATCTTTTAGATTCTTTAGTACCACTTAGGTCTATTAGCTCTACGCTATATTATAAGTTTTAACTTTAACTTTATTATTACGTGCTTTACGCCTTATATAACTATAGAACTCTATCTTAACCCTTCTTAGTCTACTCTCTTTAGTAGATCCTATTATTAATCTTAATTGCTTAATTAATTAAATTCCTAAGAATATCCGCATCTTCTATTAGAATAATTACGTCCTAGACTTTTACCTTAAGTCCTTATTTATACTATACTATAAGCGCTTTATTATTCTATTTAACCTATATTACTAATATTTAAAACTATATTATATACTTAATTACTAAAGTTCTCTATACTAGGTTTTAAAGCTTTCTTTTTACTATTATAGTTACCTCTAAGTCTTTAAATATTTGCGTTAATTATTCTATAAACCTATTTTAGCTTAAGAATATATACTAAACCTCCTAGTTAGTAGTTGTTATACTATATTCTTATATTTCCATAAGGTAAGGTTTAAACTATTTAAGTGTCCTTTTTATTAAGAATAATCCTATATAAGCAACTTAATCTATAAACGTTCCTAGTTTAACTCCTTCTTATATAACCTTAAAGTGCATTTATATAAGGAATCCCTTAAGCTTTAACTTTTCTCCTAAAAATTACTTAATTGAGGGTAACTTAACCTTAGCTGCTCCAATCTTACTAATCCTTTCTTTAAGTATCTTATTATTATCTATTAATTAATTAACTATTTTCTATAACTGTCCAATGGTAACTAGCTAAGAGTTAGTGTCTTTTACTATACTGGTGTTATTATCTAATCTTAATATAGTTGCTGCCGTTAACAGCATTATAGCTAATGCTTTTAGTAGTATATTATTTAACTTTATTAATACTATAACCTTAGTAGTAAATATATAACAAAGCCTTATAGTAAAAACTACGGTAGATTTATTAATAGGCTAGGTATATAGGTAAATAAGAAGTTAATAAATATAATAATAACTAGTAGAGTAGTTACCTAATAGATTAACTCCAATTATATTCTAAGATTTACTATAAAGGAGAGAACTATTTAGGTAGAGAGGTCCTCGAAATCGGACTCTGCACCTATACGTGGTGAGGCCTACGAACCTACTAGTCTTCGGACTTAGTAGAGCCAACGCAGAGACGTTGCATAGCTGTAGGTAGGACCTAGTGGTGGTTATAAGCGTTGTGGGCGGTGGTGAAAAATTTTTAGATAGTGAGATCTCGAAAACTACTACTGTTGGCCCTTTACAATTTAGCTACTACACTATTCTCCTATTCCAACCCTGTGTAATCCTCGCGGATATATATAGAATCCAACGTCCCTTGACCCCCAATTAAAAGCATTAACAACCTTATATTAACGGATAAGTAACGCGAACGAATAAGCGAATGAGTAAATATACGGCCCCTCCTAACCCCTAGGGCGATCGCCCGCGAAGTATACGGTTACTTGCCGCCTTACTGCCGTACTGACTAGCAGCTAGATCACAAGACATGGTTTTCCTCATCTCCTCTTAACGGAGTGGTAACCCTTAGAGAGGGCCTAGCAACCAGGGCCTAGGTATAAAAGATACCTGGAGTATATATATACATATCCCACTCGCCGTTTAGTATTAGGTGTGTCACGGAACCCCACCGCAGGGGCCTCCATAGGAGAGCCCCGTGCTCTCGCGTACACCTCGCGTACAGCTTATGTCAGCTACGCGTAGGTATATCACCTCCTTACGCCCTTGACCCTTACGATCGATCGCGCAACGTCTTATAGACTCCTCGAATACATACATCTTATAGCCACTGCCCCGTCCCATAATATTACGTTGCGCCTTTTTACCACCAACACCCAGCCTATAACCAATTCTACGTCTCTACAATACTATAGGTGCTGCCAGAAGCAGCGTACCTATAAGTTACCTCACTTTATACTTCTAAGGAACCCATAATAGTAAGACGATATTCCTTACTAGCTACTATATCAAACCTAAAGAACAATCCAATACCTACACTCAACCTACGACGCTAATTAATCCCAAAAGAATTCGATTTATTAGCCCTAGCCTTAACCCCTAAGGAGATAGACACCAATAATGTCTTATCTTTTATTAACTACACAACTACGGACAAGCAAGCGGAAGGGCTACTACCTATTAAAATCAAAATACGAGACGCCGAGACGTTCGCAAAAATAGTAGCACGAGAACCTAACAAATACTACCGCCTTCTACAGAACTACTACCTAAAGCTTATACGAGCTAAGATGCGTGCTGCCTAAGATCGCGATATTATCTAAGACCTACAAGCTCGCAAGGCGCTCGCTAATAACACGCGTTAAGAAACCGAAGATGACCTCCGCGTGTCTAAACGCGACATCTAATAGTTAAAGAAGGCTGAGATCGCACTTATTGCTATGGTCACTAAAAGAGAAGGCATAATTAAATACCTATAATCTTAGCTTAATAAGCACATTCGTAATAACGCTAGATACCTCTCTACTATATATAACGCCACTTAAGTCTTTACGCCCCCGGTAACTTTACCTACTTAACGCTTAACAGAGAGTTAGCGCTAAGTAGCTTTACCTAATAGGAACCCCTACCAAAGCGATAATAAAAGCTATAACGACTAAACCTAAGCTGCTACCGTAGGGTCTAATATACGTTACCTTAATCCCCTAGTTTTTTAGGGAGACCGTAAAGAATACAGCTACTAGAAGATGCAAATCCGTAAGAAACTAACTTAGAGCGCCTACCTTTTTCCTACGGAAGATACTAAGATTAGCTACATTATTGGGCGAATAAAGGGTATACTATTTAATAGACTCTTCGCCTAATAGGAGACTAATAGCCCCTAGAAGTAGCAGTTCTACTAAAAAGTCCTTAATAATCTCGACCTAATATACCGTGACTATAACCTACTAGCCACCAACTGAGCTAAACTACGTGCCCTAAAGATGAGCCCTACTAAATTATTTAATGAGTTCTATATTAAATTCTAGGAATACACCGGAGCCCTCGCCTAAGATAATACTAAAGACCAGAAAGATCTCCTTAAAAAAGTCACTTATCGCCTTAGTCACGTAGCCGCTAGCCATAACTACAATAATATTTATAATATGGTAGCAGCTATACGGAAGATTAAATGACAACTAAATTAGATTGCTACTGCAAACCCTTACCCAAAGACCTCCCTATAGAAGCCCTCCGGACCTACTAAACCACTAACGCCTACTACCCTAAGCAACACTACTGGTCCTAA
The DNA here is from genome assembly GCF_001692895.1 of Cenococcum geophilum 1.58. Lineage (NCBI taxonomy): Eukaryota > Fungi > Ascomycota > Dothideomycetes > Gloniales > Gloniaceae > Cenococcum > Cenococcum geophilum. The sequence goes on along the minus strand of NW_027137592.1, from coordinate 904,793 downwards.
TATCGACCTTTTTATACCAACCTTCCCGCAGAAGCTACTAGACGGAGAACGCGAGCTACTCTGGAAGCTAAAGCGTTGCTATAGATATTATCAAGAAGGCTATTATAGCTATAACCTAAACTACCTAATGGCTAGGTTTAGCAGCCACCGCTTAATACCTAACCCAGTACCTTAAATACTAAATACGTTGCTATGTGCCACTACCGTATAAGACGAAGACGCAGTAATAGCGGTAGAGTCGGATACGGAAACAGAAAACGCTAAGTCCTAGCCCTAAGTCGCAGGTTAGGACGCCCTAATAATAAGGGAATCTATATATCGGCCTGCTTAATAAATAACTTAGTAAAGATAAATGGACGGAAATAGATAGTTTTACCTGTAATAAAAACTACTGCCAAAAAACAATATAAAAGCCGTTTTATAATTGATTGCGGAGCTATTAATAAATTTGTAGATACCCAATTTGTGCGCACTTATAACCTACTTACCTTACCCCTTACTAAAGCCCGTGCCCTATAACTCGCCGACGGTAGTTATACCGCACAGAAGATTACCCATATGGCATAACTTTACCTAGACATGAATGGGCACCAGGAAAAACTCTGGGCCTATATTATACTACTTACTAACTACCCTATTATCCTTAGAATAAACTGGCTTAAATAATATAACCCCGCTATTAACTGGAAAAAGAGAGAAGCAACCTTTAACTCTAAATACTATAGAGAGACCTGCCTAGGATATGGCCTAGCCACCTCTATCTACTCTCTAGGATACCAACCTAAGGAACCCCTTATTACCCTACCCACGACTAACTGCCACTATGTAAGTGCCGCGGCCTTCTACTGCATAGCACGTAGGAAAGGCTGGACCGTTACTGCAGCCTCCCAATCACAACTATATAAGCTTAATAAAGAATAGGACCACGTCCTCTATAGTAACAGGATAGATATAATTAACCTCCTAGAAAACGATGCCCCCGTAGAACTCTATGGACTTTTACCTTTAGACTTTAAGAAGTTTATAAAGCTTAAAAAAGGACTTACCAACAAGGAACTCCGTAAGCTCCTCCCTAAAAGGTACTATGACTTTATTAACGTATGCTTATAAAAGAGCGTAGATATACTCCCCCTATATCGACCTAATGACTATACCATTAATATTAAATAAGGAAAAACGCTACCCTATAAAAGACCTTACTTAATGTTAAAAAACGAACTTCTAGTTGTTAAAAAGTATATTAACAAACACCTTGATAAAGGGTTTATTCGCCCTAGCATGTCCCTAGCAGCCGCCCCTATCCTCCTTACTAAGAAGCCAGGAGGAGGTATTTAATTCTGTGTTAACTATAGAGGACTTAACGCTATTATAATTAAGAACTAATACCCCGTACCGCTTATACGTGAGACTTTTAAGCGGCTTAGCCAAGCCAAAATCTATACTAAGCTTAATATTATTGCCGCCTTTAACCGCCTCTGAATACGAGAAGGTGACGAATAGAAAACCGCATTTGTATTACGCTTTAGCCAATTCGAATATACCGTTATGCCCTTTAGCGTATGTAACGGCCTAGGTAGCTTTTAAAGCTATATTAATAACGCCTTACAGAACTACTTTAATGACTTCTGCTCTGCGTACCTGGACGATATACTTATTTATAGCAATAACCCTTCTAAGCATACTAAGTACGTTTAAAAGGTCCTACAGCGCCTTAGGGATATAGGACTTTATATTAATTTAAAGAAGTGCGAATTCTTAGTTATAGAAGTAAAATACCTTAGACTAATTGTTACTACTAAGGGTGTCCGTATGGACCCCAAGAAGGTACGCACAATTACTAAATAGTAAACCCCTAACTGCATTAAAGACGTATAAGCTTTCCTCGGTTTTACTAACTTCTATTAAAAATTCATATACAACTTCTTGGGTGTTATAGCACTACTTATAGCAATGATGTGAATAAAGGGCCTTTCCGCGAAAGGAAGAAAAACATATTTACGTTTTATTTGGACGCCTAAATACAAGAAGGCGTTCTAAGACCTTAAAGATGCTTTTACTAAAGCACCTATTCTAGCTTACTTTATACCAGGACGATAACTCTATCTTAAGACTGACTCCTCAGACTACGTTAACGCAGGCGTCCTCTCCTAGATAGGCGATAACAGTCTCCTCTACCTAGTCGCATTCTATTTATTTAAGCTTATACTATAAGAATATAACTACGAGATCTATAATAAGGAACTTCTTGCGATTGTATAAGCGTTTAAGAAATTCTAACCGGAACTCTCCTTAGTAGAACCTAACTAGCTAACTAAAGTCCTTACGGATTATCGTAACCTTAAGTACTTTATAACTACGAAATAGCTAAACTAACGCCAAGCACGCTGGAACGAGTTCCTCTCTGGTTTTAACTTTAAAATCGCATATAGGCTAGAAGTATAAGGTACTAAGCCTAATAGCCTAATACGCCGCTTACAAGACCTTCCTTAGTCTAAAAATAACCCCTATAACTAGTTCCAACAACAAATAATCCTAAAAGCACGGAATTTGGCCCTAGGTATGCTACCTATAATAGAGCCAACTGTACCTTAGCTCTATACTATAGAACTAGAATCACCTCCTAAAATTAACAAGCTTATTACTACGGCATATAACACCTCTGTTAACCTATTACTATATTAACTTATTACCGCAAAGACCGCTAGCGCCCGTACACTACTAACTAAACTCTAAAGCTTAGGCTAGATTAATATGGCAGCCTTAGAAGTAAAAGAGAACAGGCTCTATTATAGAGGCCGTCTATTTATCCCTAACTTAGAAAATCTATAACGGCAACTAATCTAAATGGCCTACGACCTCCGATTAAGCGGCCACCCAGGTAGAAGAGGAACCTATAAGCTTCTTAGCCGATACTACTTCTAGCCTAAAATGATAGACTTAGTTGAACGCTTTATAGGCGCCTGCTACGGTTGTAAGCGCGCTAAGGCCTTTAATATAAAGTACTAAGGACTATTATACCCTCTACTAGTACCTATATAACAATGGGCAGATATCGCCATAGATTTCGTTGTTAACCTACCACCCTATAAGCGACATGGCCGTACCTATAAGAATATCCTTATAATAATATACCGACTTATAAAAGAGCGCCACTACGTCCTAACTAAAGGCGTAGCCGTTAGCGACGTTACTAACGCCTTCCTCTATAAAATCTACCGATTACATGGGTTACCTAACTTAATTACGTCCAACTAAGGTATATAGTTCGGCTCTAATATATAGAGACGAATCTGCTAACGCCTTGGCATCTCTGTTAAGATGTCTATATCCTTCTACTACGAAACTGCTAGGTAACTAGAAAACGCTAATGCTAGTATAAAAGCGTACCTATAATAGGTAGTCGCCTATAGTTAAGATGACTAGGTAAATTACCTCCTACTAGGTAAATTTGCAGCGAATAACTACGTCTTAACTACTATAGGACTTACCCCGTTCTTCGCGAATAAGGGATATTACTCCTAATCTAGCATAGAACCACCAGAACCTATTAATAAGAAACTGCTATATAGAAAACGCCTTAAGATACTACTTGCCAACCAGTATATAGACCGTATAAAAAATCTACTCAACTACTGTAAGGGAGAAATGGCCTGGGCTTAAGTAAAGTAGGCCTACTTCGCCGACTGTTATAGAACGCCACCACCGGAGATGCGTGTTGGCGACTGGGTATGGCTAAATACACGCAATATCTCTACGCAGAGGCCTATGAAGTCACTTAATTATAAGAACCTCGGCCCCTACCCAATTAAACGAGTTATTAATAGGGGAGCCGTATACGAGCTAGAGCTCCTACCTGCCCTAGCCACCCGTGGGATATGGCCTGTATTTTACCTATGGCTACTATACCTTTACTAGCTTAACCCTTTATTAGGGCAAACATAGCCTAAACCCCTACTAGTACTAATCCGAGATAAGAATAAAGACGAGAACTATAAGGAGTGGACTGTTAAATGAATTATCGACTCTAAATACTTTAGTAAAGGTAGAGGACGACGGCTCTACTATAGAGCTATATATATAGGATTTGATATAGACTAGCCAGAATGGCAACTATAGGAAGACTTCAAAAATGCAAAGGATCTAATTAGCGACTTTTACTACGCGAACCTATAGAAACCGGGCCTAAGCAGAGATTTTATACCTAATCCTCTATAGGAGCCCTTATAGAGTTAAACCGTTGTATATTGCCACGTAGGGGCAAATTGCCGTTAGATTACCGTTAGATTGCGGCAAAGTGCGATCACGTGACCGGAATATCGTTAAGATGTCCAGGAACTTCGANCGGCGGTTAAAGTTGTCTAATTGGTCGGATTCTTAGATGCTAAGCCTTATTACATGACGTTGTTTCAAGCCTTTAGCGATACCCCCCTTTTCTTCTTTTCTATACCCTAAGTGTCCCTTCTATATATATATAGTAACCACAGCGTCGCCGGAGCTCCGCCTCTATAGGAGGGGGGGTAGTGTTACGGAACCCCACCGCAGGGGCCTCTATAGGAGAGCCCCGTGCTCTCGCGTACACCTTACGTACAGCTTATGTTAGCTACGCGTAGGTATATCACCTCCTTACGCCCTTGACCTTTACGATCGATCGCGCAATGTTTTGTAGACTCCTCGAATACATACGTCTTATAGCCACTGCCCCGTCCCGTAACAAGGTGGTTAGAACGGATAAATCCCCCTTACGCCTTTAATAGGCCCTAGGGGGGGGGGGAGGGGGGGGGAGGTATAGTGTATATGGTAATGGTTAATAAGAGATAGTATATAGGGGACGGTTAAGATATAGGAGAAATAATAAGTATATAGCGATCGATCGGCAAGGCCTAGCTGGGACGTAGTGAACCCCAGCTTTGGATAAGCTAGAAAAGGAAGTAATGGTTCCTAAGGAGTTTAAACAATCCAAGGAGGGCGGTATAGGACGTAGCCGTAGGCCTATAGGGCCGCTGCTACGTGCGGACATAGTAAATTAGGGTTTTTTATCCGACTAAGGTAGCTTATAGGGTTTTTCCTCCCCCAAACTGTAGGGTTTTCTTCCTATAAATATATAAGTTTTCCCCCTGTAACGGAGTAGTCTGCGTAGTGTAACGGAACCTTATAGCAAGAACTACGATAGGCTCGTTATTAGGCTAGGTGTGTAGGAAATATAAGTATAAAAGTTAACAACGTAATAATAACTGGTGGAGTGGTTACCTAATAGATTAACTTTAATTATATTCTAAGAATCACTATAAGGAAGGAACTATCTAGGTAGGGACTAAGGGTCCTTAAATATATAACCGTACTCCTATAAAATCCTTCTTATACGTAATATACGTATACTCTATCTGCTTTATTACAGATTATATAGATTATATAGATTACATAGATTATATTATATGATCTTAGTTACTATTCCTCGTTATATAGTTCTATCGGCTCTATCCTGGACCGTGCCTATATTAACTAACTAGCTTCTTCCGTCTCTTTTCTAAGTAGTTATAATATCGTACTTAAAGCGTCCGTAACACCATCTCCCTCCTTTTTATCTTTGTCCTTAAAGATTTAAAATATCTTTAAGTTATTTACTAGAGGTATAATATCCGTCTAATTAATTTAGTTAATATTATTGCTTATTATACCTAAAGCAATTTCTTCTTCCTTAACTGCTCGTTGTGCTCGCACTATTACGGCAATATTATCTCTTAGTGAGATTATACTGTCTCCGTGTTCTTATTATTTAAAAAAGGGGTTAGTTTATATTGCGTTAGTAAGTCTATCTTTACAATAACCGTTCTCTTACTTAGAGTGCACTAAAGCAAATATTTATTCGTCCTGTAACGTTCGCTTCATCTCTAATACTAAATATACGTAACCTATTACTCTTAATAGTCGTCTAGTTCCCTAATTAATTTATCTTAGGGTCTTATATTTAATCTGCTACTACGCGGCTAGATAATAAACTATCTATTACTCTTGCAGAGCTATGTTATTCTTAGGACGCTAAACAGGAGGCTGCCGATGCTTAGCAACGGGCCCTTAAGTCTTATCTTGCGGCGTCTACTCGGTTAATCTGTTTTAAGAAGGTGCGTAAGAAGGTTTATTTTAAGGAGTGGAAACTTATAGAATAAGGTTTATAGGAACTTAGTAATAAAAAAATAGATTCTCTTCTAATAGAGAAGGAAATAGACCTAAATAGCTCGGCAACTGCTCTTCTTAGGTCCCCCTTAGGTAACTTATTCTTTGGCAATCCTTCTTTATTAATACTGCCTAACCTAATCTCTTCTAATACTCCTATACCTTTCCTATAGCATTCTTTAAATTTTCTAATAGCTCCTAGGTAGTCTTAGTGTAGCCTATCCACTTAACCTTATACTATATTTTATTGTCAATGTCCTTATAATTAATAATCTTTAAAACTTACTATTTATTTTCTTCTTGTCCTCTATATATGTCTGCTTCATAGACTAGTGGCTTAATATTCCCGTATGCTGGCTCTAGTATTATAATATGCTATATAGGGTAGATCTTTATTTTAGCTGGTAGGTTTAACTTAAATATAACCAGTAAAATCTTCTACGTAATTTTAAAAGGTCTTAGTCTAATATAGTCTAACTTCTTACTTAGTCGTTAACTCTTAAAATTTTTATATAGTAGCTATACTTTATCTCCCTTCTTAAGATCTAGTCCCTTAGATCTCCTAGCGTTATAGTACTTTTTTATTCTCTCTTATACCTTCTTTACTAATTTTATAAGGTCTATATAAAGATTTATTAATATCTTTATTCTTTTTTTAGCTATACTACTTATTTTCTTTGCTTATTATAGTGATAATAATATTCTTAGTTTATATCCATAATTTGCCTTAAATAGTGATGTACCTATTTCTTCTTAAGGTATTGCATTGTATGCAAACTGTATAACTGGTAATAGCAATACCTAATTATTCTATGCGTAATTAATATAATATCTTAGATACTACTCTAGTATCTAATTTAATCTTTCCGTTTAACTGTCTATCTACGGATAATATATAGTAAAAGTTACTGCTTAAACTCCTTACTCCGCTAAGAATACCTCCTAAAATATTACTATAAATCTTGGATCTCTATCCGATATAATCTTACTTAATGCTCTATGTCTTATAAATACTTCTTTAATATAGATTCTAGCGACATCTTCCGCTGAGATTTCTTCTGTATATACTATAAAGTATCCCTACTTTATAAGTTTATCTACTATTACTAAGATCGCGTTATAATCTTATCCGGTGATAGGATCTCTTAATTTTAGTAACTTAATAATAAAGTCCTATAATATAACCTCCCATGGTCTCTCTAGTATTTTAATAGGTTATAGCCCTCCGTATAGCTTATACCTTATTAGTTTATTCCTTTAGTAATCTAAATACTCCTTAGTAACCCTTCTAGCTATCCTCTAGATTCCGTTAATAATATACTCCTCCTAAAGTCTTAACACTAAGCCTATAGCTCTATTATGTCCTTAAGTTAATCCCTTATAGAATTCTTCTATAAATTGCTCTGCTATACTTCTTAGGATATACTTTACTTCTTGGTTTTTATATATATCTATCTATAAATCTTTTAGCTATACTTTTAGAATTCTTTATGCCTAAAAGCTTTCTAATATCTTATAGACTTTCTTTGGTTCTTCTTAAGTTACTACAATTTTTGGATAATTATACCTAATTAATCCGTCTGTATCCTTTCGCAGTAAAGCCCCTAATGGCTTTTTATCGTTTTATAGTTTAGCTTTACGGCTTAGAGTGTTTGCCTACGTATTATTTATACCCTTAATATGCTAAATCTCGAAATAGTATTCTATAAGCATCTCTGCCTATCTAACCTATCTTTAGTTAAGTTCCTTCGTTGTTAGGAATCCTATTAGGTTTTTATAATCCATTTTAACTATAAATAGTTTCTCTATGCCTTACAAGAATGCTCTCTATTTCTTTAATGCTGTAACTATACCTAATAACTCCTTATTATAGATGTTATAGTTTAACTCTAGTAGTGTTATCTTTCTACTATAGTATGCCACTAGGTGCTATCTATCTTAATATCTCTATATAAAGTATGCCCCTAGTATATAGTTTAATATATCTGTCTTTATAACTGTCTTTAGACCTAGTTAATAGATCTTAAGAACTAGCTCCTAGGTAAATAACTCTTTAACTTTCTTAAAGAGTCCTCTCTATTCCTCTCCCTATACCTATAGTTCTTCTTTCTTTATTAACCGCGTAAATGGCTTAATATCCTTTAACCACTGTGCTATAAACCTTCTATAGTAATTGCAAAACCCTAGGAATAATCTTAACTATATAACGTTCTCCGGTTCTTACTAATTCACTATAGCCTTAATCTTCTTTGGATCTATACTAAGTTAGCCTAGTTTAATAATAAATCTAATAAAATTAGTCTTCCTAGTAAAGAACTTGTATTTCTTAATTGCTACTAGCATCTGTTCTTCTTATAGTCTCTTTAAGACCTATTTAATATGTTCCCTATATTCTTCCTTAGTTATTAAGTAGATAATAATATTATTAAGGTATGCTATAACAAATTCATCTAAGTATTCTCTTAATACATTATTAATACGCTTCTAAAATATTGCTAGTGCGTTTATAAGCCCGAATTATATAATTAATGGTTTATATAGTCCTTTCTTTAATTTAAAGGCTGCCTTCTATTTATTGCCTTTCTTAATTCTAATCTAATGGTACGCCTATCTTAGATCTATTTTTATAAAGATTTGCGCGTTGCCTATCCTGTCTTAGATTTTGCTAATTAAGGGTAAAGGATACCTATCCTTTCTGGTAATGCTGTTTAACTATCTATAGTTAATATACAGCCTTAGTTTGCTATTCTTCTTTAGTATAAATAGTACTGGATATCCTACTAATAACTGCAATAGTCTAATATATCCCTTTTATAGATTTTCCTAAATAAACTCTTTTAATGCTCTACCTTCTTCTTTAGTAAGCTTATAGATTGGAAAGAACCTTAAACTTATTTCTGGTTCTAATTTTATTTTATAATCCCATACTATATACTCTAATAGCTTTTTACTTTCTGGTGACCATAGTTTCTTACTATACTTATAGTATCTCTTTAGTATATAACTTAAGCCTTGCTTAGTCTCTTTATATATCGCTCCGACTTAGTACTATACTAATTTAGCTTATTATTATATTTTACGGCGTTAAGTATCTCTAATATTAACCTAACCTATAATTTAATTGATCTTTAGATTATATTCCTATAACTAAGGCATCCCTAATACTGCCTTGTCCCGTCCTAATGGTAGGATATTAAAAGATATCTTAATTTGTCTTTTTTTAATGGTTATCTAAATAGGTCCTGTTTTAAGATTAATGATCCCTCCTCTATAGGCTATTAGATCTCCTAAAATTGTCACTAATAGGTAAGGTTCCTTCTTTTGTCTGTAAGGTAGTCCTATTCTCTTAACTACTACTAGTAAAATATGGTTTCTCGTTACTCTACTATCTATTAGCGTTTCGAACTGCTAATCTTACTAATTAACTTATAAATTTAGGTGTTGTTCTTAAATTCCTTTAAGGGTCTAAGGCTCTACTACTGGCTCCCTTTAGTTCCGTAGGCCTCTACTTTTCCTAACTATTAGCTGCTTAATTCTTATATACTTAGCTTACTCTTTAGCTAATACTTAGTTCGCTTTTTATCTTTAATATACTATAGATATGTATTTTCTAGGTATTCCTACTACTATTGTCCGTCTAAGTATTCTTCTATAAGGAATCTTCTTAGTTAAAGTACTAAGCTTCTTTCCTCTTAAACTTTTACTGGATGCTATCTATATATAAACTTAGCATTCCTATACTATTGCTTGTCTATTATCTAGTATATCCTTATAGGGTATTTCCGATTCTTTTCTTTTGGATTCTTATACATTTTATATATATTATCCATATACGTAATCCATAATAACGTGTAGTGTGCTAGGTGCTTTGGGTTAACTCTTAACTTATTTTCGTTCTTAAGTTTAAACCTCTATTATACTAATCTAAACGTTATAACTTTATTTATAGGTACTAAGATGCGTCTCTCGCTTCTCTAGTCCTCTAATTATTCCTCTAGATCCTTTAATGTTATAATTAAGGCTCCTTTAATATAAGTTATAGCCTTTTTTGTAATTAGGTGGTCCTAGATTACTTTCTTATCTAACTATATATAGAAATCTTCCCACTTATTATTATGCCTTTGCCTATACTACTTTTAATACAGCTGCTAGAGTATATATAGCCTATCCGTAAGAAAGTATCTTTTTATTACTGCGTTGTAATAGCCCTTTATATGTCGTTCTTCGAACCTAGTTAGAATCCCTAAATCCTCTTTATCTTCCAGTTCGGTAAGCCACTTAGCTCTTAGTATACCTACTCTTAGCCTATTAGTAATTCTTCGTATTAGTACTCTATCCTTTATACGTCCTAACGTACTAAATCTCTTATTTAGTTTCTATTCTTGCTATATAATAATTCTTTACCTAAACTCTTTTATAGTTTCCTTTAATTTACGCCTTACGCTTTAATCCTTAAAGTTATCTTACTTCTTAATCTTAATATTAACTTTTTAATCTTTAGTCCGAATAATGCGTTCTATTAATAAGTCTTCTAGGTCTATATATTCGTCTCCTAGTTTAATTGCTATTTATGCCGCAGATTCTCTAATCTATAAAGAAGCTCCTTGCCTTTTACTTATAGGTGTTTTAATTCGTACTCCGAATTCTTAACCCCTTAGATTCTTTAATCCTAAGCTTGCTTCTAACTTAAGCTTAGCTCCAGCCTTAGTCTAACTAGGCTTACTTAGTGTTCTTATCTCGTCTTAAGAGTTTTAAATCTCACTTATCTTGTCTTAAGAGTCTTATACCTTTAGGAAACTTCGTCCTAAGCTTATTTATATATTACTAAACTAAGCCGTTACTCTACTCTATTGATTATCGTCCGTTGTGGGTCCTTAAGCTTACCTTATCTTATCTTAAGAATCTTAGTTATCTCTTATCTTGCTATAAGAATCTTAAGCCTTTGGCCTTTTGCCTTTATTAAGTGCTAAAGTGGTTTACTATCCTACTTCTCTTATATCTTATAAAGCGATAGACATCATATCTAGCGGGGTTTCGATCCCTACTAATGTTCCCTATTCTATAGTAGAATTATCCTCTACCTCTAGTGTAATATCTCTGATGGCTACGTGCTCCTAATAAGCCGCTCTTATTGCCTTATTGTTATGGAATGTTTCGCCTACGTTAAATTTATTATTCTTAATATCTGATCTGTAAACTGGTTTATTAGTTCCTCTATATCCTATAGGTGTTGGCTCCTATAGCTAATAGCTTGCGCTATACTTAGCGTCCTTATAAATTTAGTATGCATTGTTATAATAAAACGCAAAACTTCTAATTGAATATTCTTTTGTTCCTCGCAGTATATTGTCGTCCCTCTATATGTGTATGTCGTCTGCTAGTCTCGTGCCCTTTACTATATAGTAACTCTACCCACTTCTATAGTCTCTAATATAATAACCCTATTTTCCGCAATTTATATAAGCTCCCTCTTTAAACCATTTTTCTTATTATAGAGTCCGCCTAAATGTCTTCTGCTATTAAGATCCCTAATTTAGCCTCTGCTCCTTAGACCTCTAATTACTTAATCCTTGTCCTCTAGGTTTCTACAGTTTACTCTATCTCTTATAGGCTTCTTTAGTACCACTTAGGTCCATTAGCTCTGCGCTATACCATAGTTTCTAACTTAGTTTTTGTCGTTGCGTACTCTACGCCTTATATAACTGTAGAACTCTATCCTAACCTCTCTTAGCTTATTCCCTTTAGTAGATCTAATTGTTAATCTTAATTACCTAATCTATTAGTTTCCTTAGGGTGTCCGCATCTTCTATTAGGATAATCGCGTCCTAAACTTTAGCCTTAAGTCCCTGTTTATACTGTGCTATAAGCGCCCTATTATTCCACTTAACTTATATCGCTAACGTCTGGAACTGCGTGGTATACTTAATTACTAAGGTTCGTTGCGTAATGTCTTAGAGTTTTCTTTCCGCTATGGTTACTGCCTCTAGGTCTCTAAACATTTGTATAAATTGCTCTATAAATCTATTCTAGCTTAAGAATATAAACCGTACCTCTTAGTTTATAGTTATTATTCCGTTTACCTGGATTTCTATAAGGTAAGGCTTAAACCATTTAAGTGCTCTTCCTGTTAGAAATAATCCTGCGTATACTATTTAATCTATAGGTGTTGCTAGCTTTGCTCCTTCCTGTGCTACCTTTTGCTGCGCCTATCCCGTTAATCCTATTTTCCAACGTTATATTATTTTCTATTAACTAGTCGACTATCTCTTATAGCTGTCCGACCGTTATAGGTTGCTGTAAGTTAGTGTCTGCTATACTAGTATTATTACCTAACCTTAATGTAGTTGCTACTATTAATGGCGTTATGGTGGCTGCTTTTAGTGGCATATTATTCGACTTCTTATATTAATACTATAACTGGGTAGTAATTATGTAACGGAACCTTGTAGCAAGAACTACGATAGGCTTATTATTAGGCTAGGTGTGTAGGAAATGCAAGTATAAAAGTTAATAACGTAATAATAACTAGTGGAGTAGTTGCCTAATAGATTAACTCTAATTATATTCTAAGAATTACTATAAGGAAGGAACTATCTAGGTAGGGACTAAGGGTCCTTAAATATACAACTGTACTCCTATGAAATCCTTCTTATATATAATATACGTGTGCTCTATCTGCTCTGTTATAGATTATATAGATTATATAGATCACACAGATCACATTATGTAACCTTAGTTACTATTCCTCGTTATATAGTTCTATCGGCTCTATCCTGGACCGTGCCTATATTAACTAACTAGCTTCTTCCGTCTCTTTTCTAAGTAGTTGTAATATTGTACTTAAAGCGTCCGTAATACGTAGGCCTAGATAGGATCCGTATTAGACGTTAATTAAAGAACTACTATTACTACTATTTAGGTAGAGACTGTGGTCCTTTAAATATATAACTATATTTTTAAGAAATCCCCTTTATATATAAGGTACGTATACTTTATCTACTTTATTACAAATTATATAGATCCTATAAATTATATAAATTACATTATATAACCTTAGTTACCATTTCTTGTTATATAGCTCTATTGGCTTTATTTTAGACTATACCTATATTAACTAACTAGCTTCTTCTAACTCCTCTCTAAGTAGTTATAACATTATACTTAAAGCGTCTATAATAGTAGTTGCCTAATAGATTAACTCTAATTATATTTTAAGATTTACTATAAAGGAGAGAACTATCTAGGTAGGGACTGTAGTCCTTTAAATATATAACCGTACTCCTAAGAAATCCCCTTTATACGTAAGGTATATATACTCTATTTACTCTATTATAGATTATATAAATCCTATAGATTATATAGATTATATTATATAACCTTAGTTACTATTCCTTATTATATAGCTTTATTGGCTCTATTCTAGACCGTGCTTATATTAACCAACTAGCTTCTTCTAACTCTTCTCTAAGTAGTTATAATATTGTACTTAAAGCGTCTATAACACTATCTCCCTCCTTTTTATCTTTATCCTTAAAGATTCCTAGCATCTTTAGGTTATTTACTAGAGGTATAATATCTATTTAATTAATTTAGTTAATATTATTACTTATTATACTTAAAGTAATTTCTTCTTCCTTAACTGCTCGTCGTGCTCGCACTATCGCTGCGATATTATCTCTTAGTGAGATTATACCGTCTCCGTATTCTTGTTGTTTAAAAAAGGGGTTAGTCTATATTATATTAGCGAGTCCATCTTTATAATAACCGCCCTTTTACTTAAAGTGTACTAAAGTAAATATTTATTCGTCCTATAATATTCGCTCTATCTCTAATGCCAAATATACGCGACCTATTACTCTTAATAGTTATCTAGTTCCTTAACTGATTTATCTTAGAGTCTTGTGTTTAATTTATTACTTTAGCGGAATTGCGCTATTTCTGGGACGCTAAATAGGAGGCTGCCGATACTTAGTAACGGGCCCTTAAGTCTCGTCTTACGGCGTCTACTCAGTTAATTTATCTTAAGAAAGTTCGTAAAAAGGTTTATTTTAAGGAGTAGAAACTTATAAAACAAGGTTTACAGAAACTTAATAATAAAAGAATAGATTCTCTTCTAACCGTAAAGGAAATAGATCTAAGTAGTTTAGTAACTGCTCTTTTTAGGTCCCCCTTAGATAACTTATTCTTTAGTAATTATTTTTTATTAATACTGCCTAACCTAATCTCTTTTAATATTCCTATACCTTTCCTATAGCGTTCTTTAAATTCTATAGTAGCTCCTAGGTAGTTTTAGTATAGCTTATCTACTTAACCTTATACTATATCTTGTTATTAATATCCTTATAACTAATAATCTTTAAAACTTACTATTTATCTTCTTCTTATCCTCTATACGTGTCTACCTTATAAACTAGTAGCTTAATATTTCTATATACTAGTTCTAGTATTGCGATATACTATATAGAGTAGATCTTTATCTTAGCTAGTAGGTTTAACTTAAATATAACTAGTAAAATCCGTTATATAATTTTAAAAGGTTCTAGTCTAACGTAGTCCAACTTCTTACTTAGTTATTAACTCTTAAAATTTTTATATAGTAGCTATACTTTATCTCCCTCCTTAAGATCTAGTCCCTTAGATCTTTTAGCATTATAGTATATTTTTATTTTTTTCTTATACTTTCTTTACTAATTCTATAAGGTTTATATAAAGATTTATTAATATATTTATTCTTTCTTTAGCTATACTACTTGTTTTTTTTACTTACTATAGTAATAACAATATTCTTAGCTTATATCCATAATTTGCCTTAAATAATAATATGCCTATTTCTTCTTATAGTATTATATTATATATAAACTATATAACTAGTAATAGCAATACCTAATTATTCTATACGTGATTAATATAATATCTTAGATACTATTTTAGCGTCTAATTTAATCTTTCTATTTAACTATCTGTCTACAGATAATATACGGTAGAAGTTACTACTTAAACTCCTTACTCCGCTAAGAATACCTCCTAGAATGCTATTATAAATCTTAAATCTCTGTCTAATATAATCTTACTTAGTACTTTATGTTTTGCGAATACTTCCTTAACATAGATTCTAGCAATATCCTCTACTAAGATTTCTTCTATGCATGCTATAAAGTAGCCCTATTTAGTTAACTTATCCACTATTACTAAAATTATATTATAATCTTACCCAGTAATAGGATCTTTTAACTTTAGTAACTTAATAATAAAGTCCTATAATATAACCTCCTATAGTCTCTCTAGTATTTTAATAGGTTATAGCCTTCTATATAGCCTATACCTTATTAGTTTATTCCTTTAGCAATCTAAATATTCTTTTATAACTTTCCGTGCTAAGCCCTAAATTCTATTAATAATATACTTCTCCTAAAGTCTTAATACTAAGCCTATTACTCTATTATACCCTTAAGTTATCCCCTTATAGAAATCTTCTATAAAATGCTCTGCTATGCTTTTTAGGATATACTTCGCCTCTCTATACTTATACAGTATTTCTTCTTTTAGATATTCTAACTATTCTTCTAGCTATACCTTAAAGATTCTTTATACCTAAAAGCTTTTTAGTATCTTATAGACTCTTCCTAGTTCGTTATCTTCTTAAGTTACTACTAGCTTAGGGTAATTATATCTAATTAATCCATCCTCGTCTTTGCGTAGTATTACTCCTAATAGTTTCTTATTATTTTATAGTTTAGCCTTTTTACTAAGTATGTCTGCTCTTATATTCTTAGTTCCTTTAGTATACTAAATCTTAAAATAGTATTCTATAAGCATCTCCACCTATCTAACCTATCTTTAATTAAGTTCTTTTATTATTAAGAACCCCATTAGGTTTTTATAATCCGTTTTAACTATAAATAGTTTCTTTACGCCTTATAAGAATACTCTCTATTCCTTAAGTACTATAACTATCCCTAATAACTCCTTATTATAGACGTTATAGTTTAACTCTAATAGTGTTATTTTTCTACTATAGTATACTACTGGGTGCTATACGTCCTTATACTTTTATAGCAAGTATACTCCTAGTATATAGTCTAATATATCCGTTTCCACAACTATATCTAGTCCTAGTTAGTAGATTTTAAGGATTAGCTCCTAGGTAAACAACTCCTTAAGTTCCTTAAACAACTTCTTTTATTTATCTTCCTATACCTATAGTTCCTCTTTCTTTATAAGCTTAGTAAATAGTTTAATATTCTTTAACTATTATACTATAAACCTCCTATAGTAGTTGCAAAACCCTAAAAATAACTTTAACTATATCGCATTCTCTAGTTCTTGCCAGCTTACTATAGCTTTAATCTTCTTTAGGTCTATACTAATATAACCTAGTTTAATAATAAATCTAATAAAATCGGTCTTTCTAGTAAAGAACTCGTATTTTTTAATTGCTACTAGCATCTGTTTTTCCTATAGTCCCTTTAAGACCTATTTAATATATTCCCTATATTCTTCCTTAGTTATTAAGTAGATAATAATATCGTTAAGATATACTATAACAAACTTATTAAGGTGTTCTCCTAATATACTATTAATTCTTTTCTAAAATATTATAGGTGCGTTTATTAATCCAAATTATATAACTAATAGTTTATATAGTCCTTCTTTTAATATAAAGCTGCCTTCTATTTATTGCCTTCCTTAATTCTAATCTAATAGTATACCTATCTTAGATCTATCTTTATAAAGATTTACGTATTACCTATCCAATCCTAAATTTTACTAATTAAGGGTAAAGAATATCTGTCCTTTTAAGTAATGCTATTTAACTGCCTATAGTTAATACATAGCCTAAGTTTTCCATTCTTCTTTAGTACGAATAATACTGGATAGCCTGCTAATAACTGCGATAGTCTAATATATCCCTTTTATAAGTTTTCTTAAATAAACTCTTTAAGTACGCTTACCTCCTCTTAAGTAAGCTTATAGGTTAGAAAAAACCTTAAACTTATTTCTAGTTCTAACTCTATCTTATAGTCCTATACTATATAATCTACTAGCTTTTTATTTTCTAGTAACTATAGTTTCTTACTATACTTATAGTATTTTTTTAGTACGTAACTTAAGCCTTACTTAGTTTCTTTATATATTGCTCTGACCTAGTACTATACTAACTTAGTCTGCTATTGCATTTTGCGTTATTAAGTATCTTTAATATTAACTTATCCTATAATCTAATTAATCCTTAGGTTATATTTCTATAGCTAAGGTATTTCTAATACTACCTTATCCTATTCTAATAGTAGGATATTAAAAGATATCTTAATTTATCTTCCTTTAATAGTTATTTAAATAGGTCCTATTTTAAGATTAATAATCCCTCCTCTATAGGTTATTAAATCTCCTAAAATTATAACTAATAGGTAAGATTACTCTTTCTATCTATAAGGTAATCCTATTCTCTTAACTATTACTAATAAGATATAGTTCCGTATTACTCTATTATCTATTAGCGCTTTAAACTTTTAATCTTACTAATTAACTTATAAATTTAGGTATTGTCCTTAAATTCCTTTAAGGGTCTAAGGCTCTACTACTAGCTCCCTCTAGTTCTATAGGCCTCTACTTTTCCTAACTATTAGCTACTTAATCCTATTATACTTAGCTTATCCTTTAGCTAATACCTAGTTCGCTTTTTATCTTTAATATATTATAGATATATATTCTTTAGGTATTCCCACCACTATTATTTATCTAAGTATTTTTCTATAAGGAATCTTTTTAGTTAAAGTATTAAGTTTTCTAACTCTTAAACTTCTGTTAAATGCTATCTATATATATATTTAGTATTTTTATACTACTACTTATTTAGCGCCTAATATATCCTTATAGAGTATTTCCAATTTATTTCCTTTAGGTTTTTATATATTTTATATATATTGTCTATATATATAATCTATAATGGCGTATAATATACTAGGTAGTTTAGGTTAACTCTTAACTTATCTTTATCTTTAAGTTTAAACCTTTACCATATTAATTTAAACGTTATAACTTTATTTACAGGTACTAAAATATATCTTTTACTTCTTTAGTCCTCTAATTGTTCCTTTAAATCCTTTAATATTATAATTAAGGCTCCTTTAATATAAGTTATAGCCTTTTCTATAATTAGGTGGTCTTAAATAACTTATTTATCTAACTACATATAAAAATCTTTCCACTTATTATTATATTGTTGCTTATACTACTTTTAATATAGCTGCTAGAGTATATACGGCTTATCTATAAGGAAGTATCTTCTTATTACTGCGTCATAACAGCCCTTTATATATTATTACTTAAATCTAATAAGGATCCCTAAATCCTCTTTATTCTCCAGTTTAGTAAGCTACTTAGCTTTTAGTATGCCTACTTTAGGTCTATTAGTAATTCTTTATACTAGTACTCTGTCCCTTATATATCCTAATATGCTAAATCTCTTATCTAGTTTCTGTTCTTACTATACAATAATTCTTTATCTAAATTCTTCTATGGTTTCTTTTAGTTTACATCTTACGCTTAAATCATTAAAGTTTTCTTACTTCTTAATCTTGGTATTAACATTTCAATCCTATTACTACGTCTTATAATTTCTTTAATAGTCCTTATTCTGTTGCTAAAATCTTAGTCCTATAAGATTTTTAATCCTAAGCCCGCTTCTATCTTAAGCTTAGCTCCAGCCTTAGTCTAACTAGGCTTTACTAGTGTTCTATTTTTGTCTTAAGAGTCTTAAATCTTACTTATCTTATCTTAAGAGTCTTATATTTTTTAGAAACTTTATCCTAAGCTTATTTATATATTACTAAACTAAGCCATTACTCTACTTTATCGGTTATTATCTATTATAGGTCCTTAAGCTTGCCTTATCTTATCTTAAAAATCTTAGTCGTCTTATATCTTGTCTTAAGAATCTTAAGCTTTTAGCATTTTGCCTTTATTAAGTACTAAAGTAGTTTGCTATCCTACTTCTCTTACGTCTTATAAAGCGATAGACATTATATCTAGTAGGGTCTTAATCCCAACTAATATTCCCTATTTTGTAGTAGAATTATCCTTTACCTCTTATATAATATCTCCGAGGTCTATATACTCCTAATAAGCTGCTTTTATTACCTTATTATTATAAAATGTTTCGCCTATGTTAAACTTATCGTCCTTAATATCTGATCTATAAACTAGTTTATTAGTTCCTCTAAACTCTAATAATTTTAGCTTTTATAGCTAATACCTTACACTATACTTAGCGTCCTTATAAATTTAGTATACGTTATTATAATAAAACGCAAAACTATTAATTAAACACTTTTTTGTTCCTTATAGTATACTATTATCCCTCTATATATATATGTCTTCTACTAGTCTTATTCCTTTTACTATATAGTAACTCTAACCACTTCTATAGTCTTTAACGTAGTAATCTTATTTTCTACAATTTATATAAACTCCTTCTTTAAACCATTTTTCTTGCTATAGAGTCCGCCTAAACATCTTCTGTTATTAAAATCCCTAGTTTAGCCTTTGCTCCTTAAACCTTTAATTACTTAATCCTTATCTTCTGGGTTTCTATAGTTGTTTATTCCATTTTCTGTTTTCTTTAGTACTACTTAGGTCTATTAGCTCTACGTTATACTATAGTTTTTAACTTTAACTTTAGCTTTATTATTACGTGCTCTACGCCTTATATAACTATAAAACTCTATCCTAACCCTTCTTAGTCTGCTCTCTTTAGTAGATTCTATTATTAATCTTAATTGCTTAATTAATTAAATTCCTAAGAGTGTCCGCATATTCTATTAGAATAATTACGTCTTAGACTTTTGCCTTAAGTCCTTATTTATACTATACTATAAGCGCTTTATTGTTCTATCTAACCTATATTGCTAATATTTAAAACTACATTATATACTTAATTGCTGAAGTTCTCTATACTAGGTTTTAAAGCTTTCTCTTTACTATTATAGTTGCCTCTAGGTCTCTAAATATTTACGTTAATTATTCTATAAACCTATTCTAACTTAAGAACATATACCTAACCTCTTAATTAGTAGTCGTTATACCATATTCTTATATTTCCGTAAGGTAAGGTTTAAACCACTTAAGTGCCCTTTCCGTTAAGAATAATCCTGTATAAGTAACTTAATCTATAAGTATTCCTAGTTTAACTCTTTCTTATATAACCTTAAAGTGCATTTATATAAGGAATCCCTTAAGCTTTAACTTCTCTCCTAAGAATTGCTTAATTAAGGGTAACTTAACCTTAGCCGCTCCGATCCCACTAATCCTTTCATTAAATATTTTATTATTATCTATTAATTAATTAACTATTTCCTATAACTGTCTAATAGTAACTAGCTAAGAGTTAGTGTCTTCTATTATACTAGTGTCGTTACCTAATCTTAATGTAGTTGCTGCCGTTAACAGCGTTATAGCTAGTGCTTTTAGTGGTATATTGTTTAACTTCTTTTACCGTAACCTTAGTAGTAAATATATAATAAAGCCTTATAGTAGGAACTACGGTAAACTTATTAATAGGCTAGGTATATAGGTATAGAATAGTTAATAACGTAATAATAACTAGTAGAGTGGTTGCCTAACAGATTAACTCTAATTATATTCTAAGATCTACTACAAAGGAGAGAACTATCTAGGTAGGGACTGTGGTCCTTTAAATACACAACCGTACTCCTAAGAAATCCCCTTTATACGTAAGGTACGTATACTCTATTTACTCTATTATAGATTATATAGATCCTATAGATTATATAGATTACGTTATATAACCTTAGTTACCATTCCTCGTCATATAGCTCTATTGGCTCTATTTTAGACCGTGCTTATATTAACTAACTAGCTTCTTCCAACTCTTCTCCAAGTAGTTGTAATATTGTACTTAAAGCGTCCGTAATATATATCTAATAGTACTTAAACTTTAGAATCCTATTAAACTCTACTAAACCTACTAAGTTAAGCCTGCCGATAAAAAAATATATAATCTCTCGCAGGACTTCCTTATAAATAAGGACTTTAAAACGCTAAAGAAGTTTAAATAGCTTCTTAAGCCTTTTAAGGCTCTTACTAATAAACTATAAGGTAACGCAAACGCCAGAGGCTTTAAGGGCTCTTATAGTGCTATTTAGGAGGTTCTTTAAAGCATAAATTATATATTTAAGGTCCTGCAGTAAGCTAATAATAAGATTAAGGTGTTACTAGCGAAGTACTTAGAGTACTATAAAGCAGGAGTTTATTGCGCGTATATAAAGCTTATTAAATATTTTAGCCTTACTAACTAAACACCTATTTACCGAGCAGCAATCGTCCTCTACCCGGCCTATAAGTTTAACTACTTTAAACAGAAGTGGGCTAGTAAGGCTATATGGCAATTATAATATAAGAAAGATGTTACTGCGTTATATAAGCAGTATAAGAAGAAGTATACGCGGTTAGGGGATAAGGAGAATAATAAACCGGTTACTTCTAAGCGGCTTATATATAAGAAGCGTTATAATTTAGATTTATCGTTATTAGGTAAAGAAGGCTTTAACTTTTATAGTATGCTTACTAGTAAATATAGAGCTCGCAAGCGTTAAAGGCTTAAATCTAAACTTAAGCGCTTTACTAAAGATACCCCTACCAAAGCTAAACAATATATTGTTAACCCACTGGCTTATTAGTAAGGTATTAAGCACATCTATCCAATCCTTTATTATATGGCAATGGACCTTTTTTCTATACCAGCAATAAGCTCTAAATGCGAGCGTGAGTTTAGCTCTACCAACGACGTAATTACTAACGACCGGAACTACCTGGCTAATGAGACGATTAAGGCGCTAGAGCTTTAGAAAAGCTGGTTAAATAAAGGGCATATAGGAAAGAATAAGGGTAAATAAGGAGTATAGGGAGGACTTATTTTAGAGTGTACATTTACTATATACGGCGAAGCTCTGCCGGAAAATCTAGTACCTAGATTCTCTATCACGGACTACCCAATTGGGTAATTCTTAGCAATCAATCGCAATCATTTCAATCAAGCAGCTAATTCTCATCAGTCGATCAATCGCAACCGGGGGTCCCTGCCTGCGATTGATTGCCTGTCGAACACACTGTCCATCCACCCTGACTAGTACCCAACACGAACGCCTTTTCTATCCCTAAGGCATCCATGACCTACACATTCATGATCGCTGTGTCCCAGTACGTCCAGTTTTCATTCTCAGTACGAGTTTGGCCATGCCCGAGCAGTTCAATTGCAAGCAGGTTCATCTTGTTTGTCAGCTCCTTGTTGGTGTACTGTTCTCTGTACAGCTCGGACGAAGTGGTGAAGCTATTCGCCATGATCAAAGTTGGTTTGGAGGAATCATATGGATGTGGCATTAGTAGGCGGCAGTTATACCACCCAGATGGGGGACGCGGACGGTTTTGGTGTTAGGCATCGTGTAAATCGCATGCGAGGAGGGTGAAATTTCAATGAGAAGCTAAATATGGTGGTCACCCAAAGGTCTAGAGCAAAGATAAAAGCGAAGATATTAAGTTCTACCTACTTTGTATATTCAAATTCGTTGCCAATGCTTTACTCAATCCCCCCGCCCGCTGGAAACCCTCGGCAGCTGTCGCAGATGCGGGGAGCTGCTTGCAAAATAACATTGCCGCGACGGTGGTTAGCGGGACGATGAACCATAGCATCAGTGGTAGAGAACTGGTGGTTGTGGATTGGCCAATGGCAGGGCATCGGATATGGGTCATGGTCTTTTAGTATGCTTTCGGGAATAAGGGATGATGGTTCCAGGTGTTTTTACCCCGGATTTTCGAGCGAAAGGATTTAAGGCCTTTGGGTATTCGGAGGAAACTCGGGGGAACGAGAATAAGTGGGAAAGGCTTACGAAGTCTGCCGTCTAGTAACCTAGCCTGCAAGCCTGGGCGACTGTTTTCGGAGTAACAGAGTTGTGAGGAAGTGTAACACCCTTCTGAGAAACCAATCGGAGCTAACCGGGACCTGCTCCCAGCGCCTGTGCTGAGCTTGCAAGCCAAATTTACTCTTCAGATTTTGAACAGGTGATATACAAAAGGTGTGAGCAAATCATACAGTTACAATCCCAAAATGACTATCCGCCCAAATTACACCTACTCCAACATAGTATGGCTTCCAACGCTCTCAATCAAACTTCCCACCCCTAATCCCATACCTCCACACCATATAGTCTACTGTACCCACCGTCATGCCCACGCCCGCACCACCAAGCGCCAGTGTCCCCATCTTCCCCGCCATTCTAGGAATCATGCCCCTCCTCGCCGCCACCACCGCCGCAACCGCGCCGAGCACCCCGCCATCGACAATCCAGAAGTCGAGCTGCGACTGGCCCTTGTTCTCAATCAACCTCCACGCGCGATCCTTCCACTCGATATCCTCCTTGCCGCGCATGCGCCCGGCGAGCGCGAGGCCAGAGAGCAGCACACCAGCAGCGATACCGCGAGCGGAGTGGACTATCAGACGGGGGGCGAAAGCGGAGAGTGTGCGCTCTTGGTGGTAAAGGGTTGAGGCGGTAGCTGTGAGGAGGGAGATGAGAGAGCCGGTCGCGGCGCCCGCGCGCAGGACGTGGAAGGTGAGGATTGAGCGCGCGTAGGGCTGGTCTTCGGCGTAGGGAGGGTGTGAGAGGAGAGAAGTCATCCTCGCAGTATTTCCTTAGAGGAAAGCCTCTAGTTAGGCGGGGAAACAACTTGTAGGGTTGCTTTGGAGCTGTGCGGGACTTTGAGAGGGTTTGATGTCAACGAACGATTAGCTGGGTGTTTCGCAGATGGGCAAATCGCAGAGTGTGAAGTGCTGAAATCAGTGTCATTCTGACTGAGATTTAGGTGACTCTTTAAACTATGGTCAGGCCACAGGGCAACGAGTTCTGCTGCAGCATAACGTTAAGATAGGCCAGTCTGCGGCCGTTATGGTCCGTGCGTCATAGCGTGAAGCTTTCCGCGTTCTTGCTTCAGATGGCACCTTTAGGCGAGGCGCTTAGGCGGGCCACCTAAACCCTTCCGAACCAGCATGTCTTGCGACATAAGTGGACCCTCCAAGCGGTAGCGCCCCGCATTTGTCTAACAATCCGTCAAGCGAGCGGGTCAGTAGACATGAGTCGTTCAAACTTGCCCAAGCAGGTGCTCCCGCAAGATCCCGCGCTCTTACTGAAGCGTTTCGAAAACATTGTAGTCTAACGTTCTGTCCGACCTAATCAGGCTGCCAACTAAACGAAAGTTGAACACCGTTGAAGGCGGTCTCGCTACATTGATACCAAATCCGGTCAGAAGTCCGCAGCACTTTGCCAAAGTCGAGGATACGTCGCCGCTAAGCCTTGTCCGGATTGTGCGAAGGGCGAAGGTCCGTTCAAAGAGTGCGTCCTTTTTGACGGTCACATTGGTGGATTATGTGTCAACTGCTATTTGAATAGCGACGCTCCGCGCACATCGAAATGTCCTCATCGGACGAGAGGTAGTTTTTCTTTATCGGGCAATAAGTTCGAACTTCCACTAAAAAGATTTAGAACGCATGCAAGCCTGGGATGTTCAGAGACAGAATCAAGGTCTGGCCGCAGCTAAGAACAAGAAAGTCGACCCTCGAAAGAGACAAGCGCCCTCTCTAGAGGAGCCGGATAGGAAACGCCTGCAGGTCTCTTCGTGGCAATCACTACAGGCGCCATCGACATCTGATGCGTTTGTCCTCATGGGCATCTTAGAGCTCCCGAAATTAGACTCGAGCGGCTTACATCCTAGGTTCGTTCAACATATTAAAGAAAATTTGCCTGATATACAGAAGCTAGACAACCGAGATTTCAATAGTAAGGCTACCTTGATCTGGACCGGCACTAGTGTGGTACAATTTCTGACTTCTTTGTCGCTTTAGCTTTGCCACATGGTATCGTTGACTTGCAACATGAATTTTCCGATTTCAAGCGTAAGAAAGCGCAGGCTTGGGCGCAATCAAGACGTGTGCCAGAACCCGGAAGCTCTCTGCTTCATCCATCGGGAAGCCTGGAAGCTACAATTGCCCACCGACTCCATCAGCCTTCTTTCACAACTAGCTTATGTACTGGGACAGGGATGGCCGACAAGAGTAATGGATGTATCGCGATGGTTATGGGGAATGCATATCGCGAGAATGAGACCTTAATCTACGATCATTTGCATCGACGGTCTAAGAAATCAGAAGGTCTCGAGAACTACCCAGAAAACGTGGTGGAATGCCACGAACAGTTTACCCAGAAGATTTTGGAGTCTTCACATGCGAAGGTCGAAGTGGTCTATGGGAGGCAAGTGCAAGCTCGTGTCCTGCATTCAGGGCTGAAAATTACGGCAATTCCTCTCTGGGGTAGCTTCGCGAACATTGTTCTCTATTTTGTACACAAAGACAACTTTGAAAACAAGCAGCCAGGTCACCGCTTCCGGAAAGTTTTGTTATTCGCCACTCATCCTCAACGAATGTTTTACGAACGCAAAGGTGGCGAAATTGCCATTCGACAAGATCGAATTCCTGAAGCAGCCGTGCGGATCGCCGATGCAACAATCACCTTTCAAGCTGACTATTACCAAGCCAAGCGATGGCGAGAATATGTTCCACCTGTCAACCAACTCGCGCTATATCGAGCCGCAAGACTTTATGAGTCTTTCCCCTTCGAAGATCTCCCCGAGGTTCGCCAAGAACCGCAAGGAGTGGAAGCGGCACCAAAACAAAGACACAGCGGTAGATGGGATGAGATCTTCAGCCCAGAGCCACACAGCAATGAAGCGATTCGGAAAATGCTTGGCGAGGCGATCAGAGCAACTGAAGCTCTTGACCAAGGACAGCCCACAAAGTGGCAGGACCCTGCTCAGCTTCCTCCTGCTGTATTGACTTGGCTCAAAGGCCAGAAACAAGTCCTTTTCTACGATAGACCAATCAACGACGAAATCGATATTGCAATCACCCTTGATAAATGTAAGACGTCTCTTTCACGGTCCGAACGCTGAGAAATTGAGCGCCGCTTTCCAGGTCAAGGTCTGCGGACGATGCTGGGGCAGTTGATGCCGATGCAAAAAAAGCATCTTGAGTCATTGGATTGCGCCCATCTAGACTACTTTCACAACCGATTTGATGCAGTACCGGTCCAGACTGTACGTAATTGTGGGGAATTGAAGAGTCAGGACGGTAGGCCAAGATTTTCTTGTATGAGGGTGGGATCGTATGTTTGCAGGTTATCAAAACGCTGTAAATCAGCGGAATGCAGAGGCCGTTTGCAGTCAATGAGACCAACGTCAAAAAGCCAAACATGGATTCACTAATCCAATGTCATGTCCAGTAGAGGGCGAATATATAGGGACTGCAGCATAGTCTTACAATCGCCGCCCAACGGACTCCCTACGATCGTAAAATTATGGTGTGTATGGTGCAGGGAGAAGACACAAGTTGAAGGCAATTACGGCTTCTATGAGGATAAGAAGGCGGAATGGACACTCGGCGAAACCCGCCCGCTTTATGTGGAACGACGACCGCGGTGCATTCGCTGTTTTGGATGCGGGCGTGAGGGTAGGCTTGTTCCAATAGACCCAGAGATTGCCTCTATTAGCAGGAACCGTCTTAAGGATTTCGCGCGCCAATTCGGTTATTTCGGCCAGGCCGTGAAAGGCTTCATTCTCGACGGGCGGATGCCATCATCGAGAGAACCAAGAAGTCAAGTGTACGAGCCTACCAAGGATGAAGATTGAGATGTTATTAGCGTATCCCTTAACCCGCCAAATTTCGTCCACATGTTATCGATAAGGATTTACCAATCAAATCAATGCATTGAAATCGTCGTGCTCAGGAATATACAGCTAGTAATATTTGCCAAATCTTATATAAATAGATCTATATAGCTTATTCTTTGGAGTTAAGTCGCTCAATATAAGGTAGCCAACACGTGTCCTCTCTGCAGAACGGTATTTAGCATACACTACAACCATATCTAGTCCTTGGCGTCCGCTAAGGCCTTTTCCAATCCTTACTATCGCGACGCCTTTTAGTTGTATTTGTAGAGAGCTCCGAAAGAGGCTTACGGCGTCCCTTAATTACTTTCTAAGACTTCCTGCCAACCTCTATACATGCAGAATAGTTAACAGGCTTAGCCCAGAGCTTCTTCAGTATATGGCGGTGTATAGGATACCACAGTATATCGTCGGTAGAGCGTCGCAGAGGTGCATCTTAGGTATAGGTCTTTCGCTTACAAATTAAGCGCTTAAACAAGGCGTCGCGGAGGTCCCTCCTAAACTTCTTATAGCCATCATTTCGACCAGCTCGTCGATTAGTAGGACGGTAGGAGGACAGTAGGTAGGAGTTACTAAGGACTGTATCTAGTAAGAAGTAAAATAGAGGCTTCCACGTCTTTCTATGCGTCCTCTAAGTGTTAAAATATGACCGCAGCTAATTAGCAATATCCACGCCGCCTATATATAGATTGTAGTAGAATATAAAGGTAGGGATGCGTAGAGTCTTAACTACCTTATTGCTAAAGACTTTGCGAGTCATTCGGGCGCCAGTTTAAGTGAGGGGAAGACGTTTTCGGTCGGTTTTCTTTATTAATCGACCTGGCGATGTATAACATTATCAGTATATAAGGCTTAGGGTAAGGTGTATTACCTACCGTCGTTAATCGTACTCATAAAAAGCACAACATTAGTGTCCTTTTAGGCGAACTCCATAACATTTCCGTCTTCAGAAGTCGCTGCATATAGTATACCCCATTCTATTTAAGCTGCGTAAGTTAATTTAAGCTTAGCAAGTCTCTTGTTAATTTGCTCTATAGGAACCTTAACCTTTCTCCCTATTGGTTTTTTTAAAATATCGGCCTCCCCCCCTTCCTTCTTCTTGCGCTCTATTCTAGTTGTATAAACGGTTCCTACGCATCTAATTTTAAGCTTTTAAAGTTATACAAGAAGCTTAATACTTATAAACAGATTATTAAGCTAAATAACGTGCTTTCCTGGAGGATAAAGTAGCTTATCTAACTCTACATCGCGCTAAGTGAGAAGATTAAGAACTACTGCCTACGTCTTTAAAAAGCCTTCCTCAGTAAATGTCTCATCTAGGTCAACTAGGCCTCCCTTATCGCCTCTTGCGTGCTATAGCTAATTAAGTATATAACCCTCATTCGCTAGGACCCATATTTTAAAGCCTTCGGGTATTGGTTTAGTAGGAATATTAATAGTTTTAGGGGCGCGACCTATAAAGCGTTTAATCATTTCGTTAACCGCAAGGTGGGCGTTAGGGCAGTAGAGCTTCCTATAGGTAAGCCGAATGTATTTAGCAAGCTTCTTAACTCTATCAAATGTAGACCATAGTGTAGGATTGTCGTCTAGCCATAGTTCTATGCACTAAAAGTAACGATTAAGCTATTTAAATTGTACCCGGCCCATATACTTTTTAACGATATATTCCAAACTAGTGGTATCTAAAGAGCCCCAGTAATCCTTAATGGACGATTTATATATAAGGCCTATATAAATAAGCACTGCAAAATACCCCCAGAGTTCTTTCTTGTATATTGGCTGCCATTATTATGCCTGCACATTTTCTTCATCCGATGGGTATAGCTCTACATACCTATTTGTCTACTCTACCAGCTCATCTATAATATTGCCCGTAAAGAACTAAGTAAATAGAGCAAAGGGGTCTTATAGATTAAGCCCGGTGGGTAAATTTGGCTTCCTATAGTCGTTGAAATCGTTAATATGGAGAGCTTCGAAATCGGGCAACGGCCAAGGCTTCGGGGGAGGCTTTTTTAAGACACGATTTGGTTGAACGTTATATTGAGTCGGCTGAACAAGGTCTATATCATTGGAAGTACGATTAGAAGGCATAGTTAATGGTTTGTATTGATCAAATCTATACGGCCTATACGCGTTGTTTTGATCCTGATGTTCCCGCACGGACCACTTGCTTTGTGGACGTTGGCGGGTTAAGGGATATATGTTAGGTCCATGTCGTGAAGCACAGATCTCGAAGTGGGACTTTGGAACCAGAGGGCTCGGCGAAGGACTGTCGAGAGCGTACTTGAGGGCTGTACTATGCAAATCTTAGGTGATATATTTAAATTTCCCTATAATAGTAATGTCGTCTAATGATTTTTGTGTGGCTAGAACCAAGCCATCGCTTATCCGTCGGCGTTTGCTCAGTGGCTTGCTGCCTCAATGAAGCTGTTGTTGAGACTTAAACCCTATGAGTTTGAGCGTCAACGTATCCAGAGACAGTTTGTAGGTTTGGTTAGATTAGAACAAAAATTTGCTGCGTTAGCTTTGTGTATTGAGAGTTTATCTGAGCTCGCGGCGGAGAGGAACAAGACGCACAGGCACCATAACGTCATGGAGCTCGGAACTCGCCGGTGCCATCGAAGCGAGCTCCGACACCCCACAATCTGCCGCATGGTCTATTTGATTCTACATGTCACCTGCAATATTTTTAGTAAAGTTATATATTAAGTAAGATATACTTGTCTTTAACAAAGAGGCGTGATGACGGAGTGGTTATCGTGCAAGTTGGTGTTTGCTGCTCCTTTGTAAACTGAATGCGAACTAATGAACGAAAGGCCTGCTAAGCTTGTTCCTTCGGGAGCGCAAGTTCGAATCTTGCTCACGTCGAGTCTTTTTTTTTTATATATTAAATAATTTTTTCCCTTATAATAGTAGAAGCTAAGAATGTAATTTTTACTATAACTCTTATTTTTATTTCTTAATTTAATACTCTAATAGAGTATAGAAGAGGTTCTATATATTAGTAATAGTTAATTAAAGTACTAGCGCTAGTATTATAACGCGCGTAAGCTTATATAAAGTTCTATAAATAAGAATCTAATACTAAAGAAAAGGAAAAGAAGAAGAGTAGTCGTTTAAAGTAGGGTCCTTTTATACGGTCCTTTAATTACGTAACTATATCTCTCTATTAAGTTTTACTAAGTTCTACCAAATTCTACCAGTACTGTAATATTACCCCCCCTCCCTTTTTAAAAAAAAGGCTATCCTTAGGCTTTATTATATATAAAGTAAAAAGGGTAGCTATAATATTCGCAATTTCTACTAGATTTTACTAGGTTTTTATAGTTTTTATATTTTTTATTAGTGTTATAGCACCGTAACGGATCTGGTTAGGGGGCTCGCTTAAGCCTTAGTATATATATATAGACGTATCCTTTTCCACCTTCTACTCCTTATCTTAATATCCGGGTCTATAAACTACTAATTATATAGGCTTGCATACGTTCTTTATGGCGCTCGTGCCTTGATTAACTAAGTCGCTGTAATAATTAGGGCCTTAGGGCGGGTTTATCCCTATACTTTTCTAGTAGCTTATTATCTTTATTATACTAGCATTCTATCTATTTATTTAGGCATTTTAGGGGTTTAGGTAAACTAGGATATTAATCATAAAACTCTTTAAGCTTTTAGGGATAGCCTATAAAATTCTAGATAGGTACTAGGTTAAGTTTAGATTATAGCTATAAGGTAAGAATATAGATAGGGAGTCCAATAATAGAATAATAGGTATATTATATAGATAGAGACAAATCCTTAAGGGAAAAGGAGGAGTCTGTGTATAAGGTAGGAAGGGTTTTCCCTAGGTATATATAGATATATACCTTACGGGCGAGTTACCCCTAGGTTGCCCTAGGGTCGCCTATACTTTATAGCTATATAACTATCTACTTAGGTTTTACCTAATAATGCCCCCCTTTTTAAAAAGGGTCGTCTCTAATCCTTTATATACTTAAGCCTTAATAAAACCCTATAAAAAACCTTAGTAAGAAAAAAATTTAGAGGGGAAAGAGCGTCTTAATTTTGCGTATAGAGAGATGGGTATATAGGCGCGGCGTGAGGATGTTAAGGAACTTTGACTAGCGGTTAAAGTTATCTAATTAGTTAGATTTGCCTTGCTAAGACTCCCACGTATTTAACTAACCTAGTAGTAATTTTATATACCTAGTATAGAAAATCCTAATTAGTCTATTTAATAGGTAAAGCTAGTAGAGCTTAATACTATTACTTAACTTTAGTAGACTAGAAATATTCTAAAGCTTTCTTATATAGGTAGGTCGCTAGTACCTCGCGGGTAAGTTATAGGTTATTTATATATATAGCTAGATTTATAAACGGTAAGGCTATATATCTATTAAATCCGCTGCTAACCCTACTTTAGCCTTACGCTATACTAGTATAGCGCCGTATATACTTTATGGGTAGGTTATAGGTTATTTATATATAGCTAGATTAGGATAGTAAGGCTATATACCTATTAAACCCGCCGCTAACCTATATTTTAGCCTTATACGTTATCTGCGTAGTATATATATAGAATAGTATATAAGTTATCGGTATAGGTTACTACTAGTAGGTTACTAGTAGGTTATAGACTCTGGTTAAATAGACTCTAGTTATAGATAGGCCTATTCTCTAATATATAAATAATCTGCTTAGCTAGTATAGAGTAACGGACTAGGTCTAGGAAGGGTGCTTTTTAAATTAAGGCTGCAGTTCTTATAGTAATTATTACTTATTCTTTAATCCCTTAGAACGTCTTCTGCCTTGCTTTAATATAGGTTATATTTTAATAGCAGTGCTTACTTTTCGCCTACGCTTCGGCTATAAGGCTAGGGTATTCCGCTTACGGTACTTATTTAGCAGTTATTAACAATTCTTAAGTTCTGTCTCATATTTCTATTTATTATACTTATTTAACTATCCTAGCTATTTAATGAGTTACTATAGTTGTCTAGTACGATTCTAGTAGGCGATAATTGCTTCTACTTCCTAGCTGCCTTCCTTAAGCTCTTTTACTGCTAGGGGTTAAAACCTAGGGCGTGACCTATAAGGCTCTAGTAGGGAGATATAAAAGACTGGGTAGAGCTATACTATAGTAGGTAGAAGCTCTAGCTTATATATTTACTACCCTATACGCTTTAGGATCTAAAATAGTCCTATAAACTTATAGTTAAGCTTTTTATAGGGATGTTTTGTGTGGATGTTCTTAGAGGGGAGTAGGACTTGTTTACTAACGACGAAGTGCTTAGCTAGGTAGTAATGATTATAGTATTTTACCTAAAGCTTTTAGGCGTATATTATTAACGCCGCTGCTACCTTATATATAAGGCGCAGGCGTTATAGGTACGTCTCTACGAGTTAGATATTTGTTTAACTTAGATCCCTCCCTACCTTACTAGGCGTCTTAGACGCTATCTAGGACTCTATTTAGGATATTTAGTAGCTAGCTATAGGCGAGCTTAATAGGGGAATACTTTATTATAGTATAGACCTTAGAGTTATAGGTAAAGGCTGCTTCTTTAAGTAGGGAGGCCTAATTAGATTGTTCCTAGTTTGTAAATATATATAGGTATACCTTAAGCTTCTAGTTCTAACGCTCGGTCTAACTATCTATCTGTAGGTAGAATATAGTACTAAGTTTATATTAAACGCGGAGATAGTAGTATATAGTGCTCTAGTACTCGCTTATAAATATACTACCCCTATTAAAAATAATATTATTTAGAGGTCCTATTTATATAAAGACTCTAAATAAGAGTTCTGCGAGTATTAATTATCTTACGCACTAAATAGTAGTGTACTAGCTTTATAAAACGGTCTATAAGGATAAGGATAAAGTTATACTCTACGCTATTAAGAGTTTTAAACTCTGGGAGATCCGTAATAAAGTTAAGTAAATAATACCGCTAGGCTTAGGTAGGGGCTTAGAAAGGCTATAGCTTACTATAGGGTTTATAGCGGCGCGATTTAAAGCGTTAGTAGGCATTATAATTATCTAGGTATTTGCGGAGGTCCTAGGTAAGGCCGTTTTAAGTATACTTCTACACGATTACCTTAAAGGTATGGTTAAAACTTTAGTGGCTGCCTATAGGATTATTATAATTTCACTTAAGGATCTCCTGTTATAGTAGTATGCAATTTAGCACCTAAATCTTATTATTTTACCTTAAGAGTCCTTAATTATTAAGGGTATAGTCCTTATTACTAGCGGGAACTTATTTTTAGGTTAACTAATTATATATAAAGCGTATAAAGGCGTCCCTTTTTTATACTCTATAAATAAAATTAACTAGTGACTTAGGGGGGTGTTCTATAAACGCCGTTTTGGCTAAGGCAGCTATTACTACCTCTTGCTATAGCACGAGACTTTGTGTAAAGTTAGTGCTAATAAAGTAACGTGTAATATATAAGTAACTCGCTAGGTTATTATAGGGGACTATAGCCTAGGCTAAGGGGTCTTTCCTAAGGTTAAGCGCTATTAGGCTAGTTAAGGTAGTTTTAAAGAGAATAGTAGGACGCTCTGGTCCGCCGGCGTTAAGTTTATAAAGGTCGCTTATATACTATACGCATACTACTTACCAGTTTAGTATAGTAGCACTAGGGCCGCCTATAAGGCCTATAACCTATAACTTTTACTATAATATAGGCAGTATGGTATTAAGGATTATCCTTTTACTACTATCTTTAAAGTCTTTAGTATAATCCGGGTGCTAGGATAGTATATTAGCAGGATTTACTTTACCTAGCTTATATTTAATCTTAAAATTAAACTTAGNTAGTTCNTTNGNGTACNNGGCCTANTAAGTANATAAGCTNTTAGTGGTTATAAAGTACCTAAGATTGTTATAATTATAGAGCACGCGCGTTATATACGCGGCGTATTTAAGGTAATAGTGCCACATCTTAAAGCATTGCACTATAGCGAGTAGTTCTTTATTATACGTATTATACTATACTTTTAGGCCAGTAAGCTTCTAACTATAGTAGGAGATTAGGTACTAGTGGAGTTAATCTTTTTACCCTAGAGGCTGTAGAAGTATACCGCTATAGATATAGTTAAAAGCGTTAATAATTACTATTAAGGGTAAATTAGGGTCAAAGTGGCGAAGTAGAGGACCTATATAAATGTAGCGCGTAGCTTATAGAACGCCTACTACGCGTTATTAGGCTAGGACTAGGGTTAATACTATTTAGTAGGCCTTTTTAACTTACGCTTCTTCTTCTTCTCCCTATTTAATATTGGGTTATAATATGCCTATGCAAGATATATATGTAGGGGGTATACGGTATCTAAGTAGTTCTAGATAAATCGCCTATAAAAGTTAGCAAAGCTAAGGAAGACTTAGATATCTCTATAGGACTTAGGCTTAGGCTATTCCTTAATAGCTTTTACGCAGTTAGGGTCTATTATAATACCCCTAGGGATAATAATAAAGCCTAGGAACTTAATGTTCTTAATATAAAAAATATATTTTAATACTTTAGCGTATAGGCCTTAAGCGTAGAGCTATTATAGTACCTACTTAATATGCTCAATATACTTATCCTTATTATTTAAGTAGATAAGAATATTATCTAGATAAACTATATAGATAGTATCCACTAGGGTTCCTAGAGCTTTATAAATATAGCTCTAAAAAGTTATAGGGGCGTTAGTAAGACTAAAGGGTATTATTAGGTATTTAAAGTAACCATAACGTGTTTTAAATGCGGTCTTCTATTTATCTCCCTTTTTAATGCAAATTTTATAGTACGTATTATAAAGATCTAGCTTTATAAATATCTTTATATAGCTAAGCCTATTAAAGAGCTTGCCGACTAGTAGTAGGGGGTACCGATTTTTAATTGTAATCTTATTTAGGCGTCTATAGTTAACGTATAGCCGTATTATACCGTCTGCTTTTAGTATAAAGAGGATAGGCGCTCTAGTAGGCGACTTACTAGGCCTAATCTAGCCCTTTTTAAGAGCACTGTTTAGGTACTCTTATAAGATCTATAACTCTTTTTATAAGAGTTTATAGAGGGGTATTTATAGTAGCGTCTTACCTTCTTCTAAGTTAATTATATAGTTGTATTTAGAGTTTTACGATAGCATACTTACTAGCTTATTAGAAAAGATATTAATTTCCTCCTTATATACCTTTAGTAGGCTAGGGGCCACGGAGGTTAAAGTAATTATTATATAGTAGTATACTTCCGGGAGCTAGTAGAGAAAAGGGTGTAGCTAATATATGTTTTGCAGGTGTGCTTATATAGAGAGTGTATATAACTCTACTATAGTATACTTAATAGTTTTAGGGTTTTAATTACCTCCCCCTTATATATAGGTAATCTGCGCTAGCACCGGAGGGTCTCTATAGGTACTCGCTGCTAGTAATAATAGGTTCTCTACTATGTTTATAACCAGTGTCTCTATATCTAGAAAGTCTGTATAGGTACTTACTACTAGTAATAACAGGTCCTTTATTATATTTATAACCGGTATAGAAAAGGAGTCTTTTAGCTATAATAAATAGACTATTTTACTAGCCTTAATATCTACTAGGAGAGCGTTAAGGGTAATTATTTAAAGGCGTTTAGGGTCTAAAGTACCCTAGATAAACTATTTAAAACGGAAGCTAATTAATAGATCCGCCTCTACGAGCTAATCCTATTTAAGAATTATATTATAACTATTAAATAAGCCGCCCTAAAAGGTCTACGGGCTAATAGTGTAAGAGGTACCCTAGAAGTTATTAGTGGTAACCGTTAGATTATAAGTATCCTAGATTGTTATCTAGTTGCTATTAAGGAAATGTATAATATGTTTACGTAAATATAGCGCGTAGCGTATAGGTAGGTTAAACCTATAAATAATATCTTAATTAATGAGGTTAATTTAGCACCTATTATTATATAAAGTATATAGGCGGACTTTGCCCTAGGGTATATCTATTACAATATATACCACAATACGTTTCTTCTTTCCCTCTATATTAGGCCCTAGTTGTAATTAAAAGAGATACGCTACTAGGGCCTTAGGTTTTCTAAAGCCTAAGCTAACTTTTCTTTATTAGCCTACTTCTAGTATTCCTTATAGTAGCCGCCTATAGTCCTTTAACTTACCTACGTAGTACTAGCGTTTAGGAGGTCCCCTAAGCTATTTAGCTTTTAAGTAATCTCCCCGGGAGTTTATTTAGAAAAGTGTTACCCTTTTTAGGTTCTGTTCCCTAAGCCTAACTCTATAAAGCCTATACTACGACCGCGCTTTATACACGATAATTTGCCGCTGCTACTTATACAATCTTTTATAAGCTTTATAGTATCGAGCAATTACTCTACACGGCGGATTTTATTAAAGAGGTCTTTAGTAGTTTTTACCTGTTAGGTAAAGTTCTAGCGGAAGAGCTCTGCTTATAGGTAGGCTAAAAGACATAAGAACTAAAAGTCTACCTATTGTTTAGGATTAACAAAAGGGGTGTATAAGAAGAGGTCCTCTAAGCTATATATATAGGCTAGAAAGACGTTAAACCTCTAGTTCTCCTTTATAATAGCTATATAGTATATTATAGCGTCATTAAAGCGTCTTACTATAGGGTTCCTAATCTAGTCTTAGACTATAGTCTTAAATTCGTCCTATAGTAAAGGACCCTTATCCTTAGTGCCTAACTAGCAATAAACTAGTTGGGTAATTATCTTCTTTTTTATAAGACCTTTAATGGCCTAGCGCGTGCGTTACTTATAGTTATAGTTAGCGTTATTAACCTTAAATTGGTTCTTAACTATGGCGATCTACCGGTTAAAATACTATTAAGTAGTACCGCTAATATTAGGTAATAACTTCTTAACTAGGGCGTTAAGATTTGTTCGGCGTATGCGTTTACTATATAACTTATACTCTTTATTAAAGAGGTAATAGGAGGGCTTTATTAAATCAATAATGCTCTATAAGTTAGCTATTTTCTTAGCTAGCTTATCTAGCTCCTTTATATTAGCGGTATTAAGTAGGATACTAGTAACCTTATTAAGCTTCTATTAAGCCTAGGTATATAAGTTAAACTAGTTTTTAGCGTTTATAGATATCTAATCGTTTTAAGATTTAGAAAATGGCTTAAATGCTACTAGTATACTTCTAGCGGTTTCGTCTATACTAAATCCTAAGACGTTCTATAGTTGCATCGCTAGTATATTACCGTTAGGTATAGGCGTTAGTTTTCTTTTCGGAGGCATTATAGAAAAATTGAACCGGCTATTCTTCTAAGGGGATTAGTAAGGATTTAAATGTAAGGTAAGGATGTGGATAGGGAGTCCAATAATAGAATAATAGGTATATTGTATAAACAGAGACAAATCCTTAAGGGAAAAGGAGGAGTCTGTATGCGAGGTAGGAAGGGTTTTTCCTAGGTATATATAGAGCACGTACTTTACGGGCGAGTCACCCCTAGGTTACTCTAGGGTTGCCTATACCTTACGGCTATATAACTATCTACTTAGGTTTTACCTAATAATAGCCTTTCTAATTAATATGGTACTTTAATATTCCCCATATAAGTTTATAGGGTAGTTTTTCTTTAACTTTCTATTTATTATTACTATTAACTTAAATTAGTAGGGGAGGATTATTCTTTTATTTAGGTAGTAGGTTATTTATCGCTTTCTATAGTATTACGGCGTTAGTAGAAAACGGTAGATTATAAT
This sequence comes from Cenococcum geophilum 1.58, assembly GCF_001692895.1. Taxonomy (NCBI): domain Eukaryota; kingdom Fungi; phylum Ascomycota; class Dothideomycetes; order Gloniales; family Gloniaceae; genus Cenococcum; species Cenococcum geophilum. The sequence goes on along the minus strand of NW_027137592.1, from coordinate 867,116 downwards.
AAACGTTATAGTAGACGTTATAGTAGATATAGAGTTATATAAGCTTATATAACTTAAGGACCGCATATAACTTTAAGCGGCGTTACTATTCTCCTTCTTTCCTTTCTTTAGCTTTAGATCCTCGTTTATAGACAATCTAATTATATAGGCTTGCACGTCCCTCTTACCGTGCTCGTGCCTTAATTGACTAAGTCACTAACACGCTTAGGGGGTTAAGATAGTAATTATTTCACTATTAGAGGTATTTAAGGGTCCTATAGCTACTTTACCGGCTACTATATTTCTTAGTATAGTAATAGGGGTTCTAGTCTATATATATCCAGTTCTTAGGGTTTATATTCTTAGTTTAGTTCTTACTCTATTCTTTTCTATAAATATATTTAAGTTCCTTCTTAGGAAGGAAAGGTAGTAGAACTTTAGGTAATATTAGCGACTTAGTTAATTAAGGTATAAGTATAGCAAGAAGGATGCATACAAGCCTATATAATTAGATTGTCTATTAACGAAAGAGGAAAATAGACGAAAAGCAAGGTAGAGAGAAAAAGACGCTTAGAGGATACTTAATATTAGTCTCCTTAAATCTAATACGACGGTAGTATATAGGCCCTAGGAGCGGAAATAATAGTTAAATATTTAGAAGTTAGCTAAGAGGGTGCGCATCTCGGTATTAGTTATAATTGGAAGGTCGGCGTTAAGGAGTAGGCGTAGGGCACCGAGGGTGGGGCCTTACAGCAGGGGTATGACAAAGGCAGAAGTGGAATTTAAGAGAGAAAGAGCTGGTAGAGAAGGCAGTAAAGGTAATATAGCATTTTATAGATGTTAAAAGCAGCAGTCGACTAAGCGAGTAATCAATACCCGAAAACGGGTGTCAGGGCCCCGCTAAACTTAAAGAGGTAGCGCACCTGGACACAGATTACCACCCAATGTATGCTAAGACTTGCTATAGATACAGTGATGTGCACGACTAGCTTCCACCCCCCCCCCCCCTTAGCGAGGGCTCCAAATTTTCAAATTCGGTACGCGCATCCAATCTCGCTTGATTGCCACCAACGCATGTGCCTGCACGTAAGGACCGTCCTGGTTGCTAGGGACAATTGAAGCTATGCAGAACTTGCCTAACCTACCAAAGTCGTGATATCCACCTTAAATCGTGTTATACTATCATTAATCTGCCCTTAATATGCATCCTCCTTTAAAACGCGTAGCGGCTTAATTAACGGGCGAGAGTTCTCCTTCTTAACGAACTCAACGAAGCTACCTTCCTCCCTCCTTATTACCTAGGCCCCTGCTATTATTAAACTATTGCCTAAATATAATATAACAGCCGCCAGGACGCGAATACAATGCTGTTTAGTTGGGTTTTATATTAGAGAAGCTTGAGGAAATAGATAACGATCTAGAAGCCGCAGTAGAGGACATTAAGGAGGAGGTAGAAGGTTGGCGATACTACTAAAGTTAGCATAGTAAATTGCCTTAATTAAGATCTTATGAGTTACCGTATTCGATACAGGAGCCGCTAGTATTAACACCATAATATTAGGCCATGGCCTCTTAGGAAGTTGCTTATAGTCTTTAGGCTTATAGTCCTCTAATTACTTATTTACTATTAGCCTTTTACTTACCCCTAAGGGCTTACTTACGCTTATTAAGTAAGTATAAGGATAAGCTAATTCCGCCGCCGCCTTACCTATGTTTTAAGAGTAAGATTAGTAATATAGAGAGGAGAAGCGGCGGCGTGTTTATTACTTACAATTATAATATAGTGATTTAATACCTAAAGGATTCGCCTTTTACTAAAACTCTTGTTGGTATAAGCCTTTAGCTTTATAATCTTTAGCAACTTTAAGTCTTTTTTATTTATAAGAGAGAGCTATATTATTAAGAGCAAGGTGTTTATATTAAGCTCTAGCCTATTAAGGCTAAAATTAATATTTAGTACGCAGGGATTTATAACGTTAGATTTAACGTAATAGAAGTTAAGGTTATAGCCTAGTGGCAGAAGATTAATACCTAGCTTATATCGTAGGTAAAGTATACTAATAAAAGTAGCGTAATTAAGGCTCTTATAGTTAACCTCTTAATTATATATACCCCAGCTATAAATTAACTAGCGGCCTCTTATTCTAGAGTTAGCTCTTATCTATTAATGCTTAATTAACTCTATAGTAAAGTTTTAACGCCCTTATAGATTTTAGAGCGGAACTTAACGCCTTACTTCCTTTTTACTAGTAACACTACCGATTTAATAGGCTTGCGGGTTAAGCTTACTAGATATTAGCATTATAAAAAGCGCTACCTAAATATTAATTAGTGCTATATTCTTGGCTAGGTAGACGTTAAATTAATAAATAAGGACTTAAAAGAATAGGTAACTAGTATCTAGTAGGGTATTATAAATATTTAGAATCTACCTTATAAGCTTACTATATGGCTTACTAAGAGAGTAGTAAAAGAAGGAAATAGTAGTAGAAGAGTATGTTAATTAGCCTCTAGTAAAAGCTCTACTACTAGTACTCTAAGCGTTATTAATTACTTTTACGTTAGTTCTATAAGCCTACTAAATTAGTAAACTCCTATACTAATAAGCCGACTAATATTATTATTCTTACCTATATTACTAATACGCCCCCTATAAGGTATTAACCGCGTAAAAAATTTAGAGGAGTTTTTTGCATATTAAAAGTAGAGTGTATCTAGTAATCTTAACTAGGAGGCTAACTTTAAGGCGGTATATAAAATCATCCGCGATTTAAGATGGGATTTAGAGCTCCTATGTAATAAATCTAATAGCGCTAATCCTATTAAGGAACTTATAAAGGCTAGTATTAAATTAGGTGTTACTAGGCGGCTATAGAAGGATTTAAAGAAGTAGGTAAATTATTACAAACGCTTTAAGTACAATATTACGACTACTTAGGGAAGAGTTAGAAGAAGCTAGTTAGTTAATATAAGCATAGTCTAGGATAGAGCCGATAGAGCTATATAATAAGAAATAGTAACTAAGGTTATATAACGTTATACGTAGTATACGCGGTATATAAAGGGAACGTACGTATAATATGTATAATGCGTATATTACGTATAAGAAGGATTTTATAGGAGTATGGTTATGTATTTAAGGACCCTTAGTCCCTACCTAGATAGTTCCTTTCTTATAGTAATTCTTAGAATACAATTAGAGTTAATCTATTGGGCAACTACTCCACTAGTTATTACTACGTTATTAACTTTAATTTACATTACCTATACACCTAGCCTAATAATAAGCCTATTATAGTACTTACTATAAGGTTTTATTACATAATTACTACCTAGTTACGGTATTAAATATAGAAAGTTAAATAATATGCCACTAAAAGCAGCCACCACAACGCTATTGACGGCGGCAACTACTTTAAGGTTAGGAGGTAACACTAGTATAGTAGATACTAACTTATAGCAACCTATAACGGTTAGACAGCTATAAGAGATAGTTAACTAATTAATAATAAATAATGCAGCGTTGGAAGAAAGGATTAATGGGGTTGGTGTAGTAAGGATTAAGCTACTATTAATTAAGAGATTTTTAGAAGAGAGATTAAAGCTTAAAGGATTCCTTATATAAATGCACTTTAAAGTTACATAAGAAGGGGCAAAGCTATTAACATTAATGGATCGAATAGCCTATACGGGACTATTCCTATTAAGAAGAGTACTTAAGTAGTTTAAGCCTTACCCTATAGAAATACAGGCAAACGGAATAATAACTACTAATTAGGAGGTACGATTTATATTCTTAAGCTAGGAAGGGTTTATAAAGTAACTTATATAAATGTTTAGAGACCTAAAGGTAGTAACCACAGCAAAAAGAAAACTCTAAGATATTACGCAATAAACCTTAGTAATAGAGTACACAATGTAGTTCTAGACGCTAGTAATATAAGTTAAGTAGAATAATAAGGCGCTTATAGCATAATATAAATAAGGACTTAAGATTAAAGTCTAGGACGTAATTATCCTAATAGAAGATATAAACACCCTATAAGATTTAATAGATTAAGCGATTAAGATTAATAACTAGATCTACTAAAGGGAATAGGCTAAGTAAGGTTAGGATAGAGTTCTATAGTTATATAAGACGTAGAGTACGTAACGACTAAAGCTAAGTTAGAAACTATGGTATAGCGTAGAGCTAATAGACCTAAGTAGTACTAAAGAAGCCTATAGGAGATAGAGTAAGAAACTATAAAAACCTAAAGGTTAAGGATCTAGTAATTACCGGACTAAAGAGTAGAGGCTAAACTAGGGATCTTAGCAGTAGAAGATGTTTAGGCGGACTCTATAGCAAAGTTAGTGGTTTAAAAATAGAGCTTATATAAATTACGGGAAATAAGGTTACTTCGTAAGGGATTATAAAGATAGTTAGAATTACTATATAATAAAAGGAACTAAACTAGCAGTAGAAGATATATATATATAGAGAGATAATAGTATACTATAAGGAACAAAGGAATATTTAATTAAAAGTTTTACATTTTATTATAATAACGTATGCCAAATTTATAAAGACGCTAAGTATAGCGTAAGCTATTGGCTAAAAAAGCTAAAATCCTTAAAATATAGGGGAACTAATAAACTATTACGTAGATCGGATATTAAAGACGATAAGTTTAATATAGGCGAAATATTTACAGACAATGAGGTAATAAAGGCAGCTTACTAGGAGCGTATAAACCTTAAAGAAGTTATATTAGAAGCAGAAACTGAGACCGCTATAGAGTAAGGGTTAGTAACGGGCATTATGACACCGTTAGATACGGCATCTATCGCTTTACGAGATAAAAGGAAGAGTATCCTATAGGGATTAAGTAAGTAGACGACTGCTAGTGCTAATTTATTACTTAAAAAAGGCAAAAGGCTAAAAGCTTAAGATTCTTAAGACGAGATAAAAGACAACTAAGATTTTTAAGAAGAGATAAGGTAAGCTTAAGGACCTACAATAAATAGAAACCGATAGAGTAGAGTAATAGCTTAGTTTAAAGATATATAAATAAGCTTAGAACAAAGTTTCCTACAGGTATAAGACTCTTAAAACGAGATAAGTAAGATTTAAGACTTTTAAGATAAGATAAGAACACCTAAGCCTAGTTAGACTAAGGTAGGAGTAAAGCTTAAGGTAGAAGCAAGCTTAGGACTAAGAATCCTATAGAACCAAGATTTTAAAATATAAATAAGGACTATTAACGATATTAAAAAGTAAGAAGACTTTAAAAATCTACTTATAAGACGCGAAAAGCAAGAAACTATAGAGGAATTTAGAGCAAGAATTACCTTATAGCAAGACTAGAAATTAGATAAGAGATTTAGTATATTAGGACGTATAAGGGACAGAGTACCTATATAAAGGATTACTAATAGGCCTAGAGTAGGCATATTAAGAGCTAAGTAGCTTACCAAAATAAAATAAGAAGAGGATTTAGGAATCCTAACTAGGTTTAAGGAATAATATATAAAGGGCTGTTACGATGCAGTAATAAGAAGATACTTCCTTACGGATACGCTGTATATACTTTAGTAGCTATATTAAAAGTAGTATAAGTAAAGGCACAATGACGAGTAGGAAGATTTCTATATATGGCTAGATAAAAAAGTTATTTAAGACCACCTAATTATAGAGAAGGCTATAAGTTATATTAAAGGAGTCTTAATTATAACGTTAAAGGATCTAGAGGAGCGATTAGAGGACTAGAGAAGTAAGAGGTAAATCTTAGTACCTGCGAATAAAGCCATAACGCTTAGATTAATATAAGAAAGGTTTAAACTTAAGGATAAAGACAAGCTAAGAGTTAACCTAAGATACTAAGTATATTATATATTGGTATAGATTATATACGTGGATAATGCGTATAATATATATAGAGTACCTAAAGATAAGAACCGGAAGTACCTAGTAAGGATATATTAGGTACTAGATAAGGCGAAATATAGAAACGCTAGGTATATATATAGTTAGTACCTAATAAAAGTATAAAACTAAGGGGATTTAATATTTTAGCTAGGAAGATTTCTTACGGAAGAATACCTAGATAAATAATAGTAGTGGGAATACCTAGAGAACACGTATCTATAGTATATTAAAGATAAAAAGTAAACTAAGTATTGGCTAAAAGTAGACTAAGTATAAATAGGATTAAGTAGCTAATAGTTAGAAAAAGTAGAGACCTATAGGACTAGAGGGAACTAGTAGTAGAGCCTTAGACCCTTAAAGGAATTTAAGGACGATACTTAAACCTATAAGTTAAATAGTAAGATTAGCAGTTTAAAGTATTAATAAATAGTAGAGTAATAAGGAACTATATATTACTAGTAGTAGTTTTAAAAAAAATAGGGTTACTATATAGGAAAAAAGAGCAACCTTACCTATTAGTAATAAATTTAGGAGATCTAATAACCTATAGAGGAGGTATTATTAATCTTAAAATAGGACCTATTTAGTTAATTATTAAAGGGAGACAGATTAAGATGTCTTTTAATATATTACTATTAGGGAATAATAAGGCAGTATTAGGAATGCCTTAGTTACAGGAATATAATTTAAGGATTAATTAGATTACAGGTTAGGTTAATATAAGAGATACTTAACGCTATAAGATGCGATAATAAGCTAAGTTAATATAGTACTAAGTAGGAGCGACCTATAAAGAAATAGAAAAAGGACTAAGTTATATACTAAAGAGATACTATAAGTATAGTAAGAAACTATAGTTACTAAAAAGTAAAAAGCTATTAGAGTATATAGTATAGGACTATAAAATAGAATTAGAACTAAGAATAAGTCTAAAGTTCTTTCTAATCTATAAGCTTACTAAAGAAGAAGGTAGAGCACTAAAAGAGTTTATTTAGGAAAATTTATAAAAGGGATATATTGGACTATCGCAGTCATTAGTAAGTTATCTAGTACTATTTATACTAAAGAAGAATAGTAAACTAAGGCTATATATTAACTATAGATAGTTAAACAGCATTACTAGGAAGGATAGGTATTCTTTACCCTTAATTAGCGAAATCTAAGATAGAATAGGTAATGTATAAATCTTTATAAAGATAGATCTAAGATAGGCGTACTATTAGATTAAAATTAAGGAAGGCAATAAATAAAAGGCAGCCTTTAGGTTAAAGGAAGGACTATATAAACTATTAGTTATATAATTTAGGCTTATAAACGCACCAGTAACATTCTAGAAGCGTATTAATAATATATTAGGAGAATACTTAAATTAATTTATTATGGTATATCTTAACGATATTATTATCTACTTAATAACTAAGGAAGAATATAGAGAATATATTAAATGGGTTTTAAAGAGACTAAGAAGAATAGATACTAGTAGTAATTAAAAAATGCGAGTTCTTTACCAGGAAGACTAATTTTATTAAATTTATTATTAAACTAGGCTAACTTAGTATAGATCTAAAAAAGATTAAGGCTATAGTAAATTAGTAAGAACCGGAGAACGTTACGCAGTTAAGATTGTTCCTAAGGTTTTGTAATTACTATAAAAGGTTTATAGCGCAATGGTTAAAGGATATTAAGCTATTTACGCGATTAATAAAGAAAGAGGAACTATAGGTATAGGGAAAGGAATAGTAAGAATTATTAAAAAAGGTTAAAGAGTTATTTACCTAAGAGCTAGTTCTTAAGATTTATTAACTAGGACTAGAAACGGTTATAGAGATAGATATATTAGACTTTATACTAAGGGTATACTTTATATAAAAATACTAAGATAGATAGCACCTAGTGGTATACTATAGTTGAAAGATAACACTACTAGAGTTAAACTATAACATCTATAATAAGGAGTTGTTAGGTATAGTTATAGCATTAAAGAAATAGAAAGCATTCTTATAAGGTATAAAGAAACTATTTATAGTTAAGACGGATTATAAGAACCTAATAGGATTCCTTATAATAAAGGAACTTAACTAAAAATAGGTTAGATAGGTAGAGATACTTATAGAATACTATTTTAAAATTTAGTATATTAAGGGCATAGATAATATACAAGTAGACGCTCTAAGTTAGAAGGCTAAATTATAAAATAAAAAAAAGCCATTAGGGGCTTTACTATGAAGGGATATAGATAGATTAATTAGGTATAACCATTTAAAAATTATAGCAACTTAAGAAGAACTAGAAAGAGTTTATAAGTTACTAAAAAGCTTTTAGGTATAAAGAATTTTAGAGGTATAGCTAGAAGATCTATAAATGGATATATATAAAAATTAAGAGGTAAAGTATATCCTAAGAAGTATAGCGAAATAGTTTATAAAAGATTTTTATAAGGGATTAACTTAAGGATATAATAGAGCTATAGGCTTAGTATTAAAACTCTAAGAGGAGTATATTATTAATAGGATCTAGGGCCTAGTATAGAAAGTTACTAAAAAATATTTAGATTACTAGAGAAATAAACTAATAAGGTATAAGCTATATAGAGGGCTATAACCTATTAAAATACTAGAGAGACTATAGGAGGTTATATTATAGGACTTTATTATTAAGTTATTAAAGTTAAGAGACCCTATTGCCGGATAAGATTATAACACGATCTTAGTAATAGTAGATAAGCTTATAAAGTAGGGGTACTTTATAGTATATATAAAAGAAATATTAGCGGAAGATATCGCTAGAATCTATATTAAGGAAGTGTTTATAAGATATAGAGCACTAAGTAAGATTATATTAGATAGAGATTTAGGATTTATAGTAGTATTTTAAAAGGTATTCTTAGCGGAATAAGGAGTTAGGGTAGTAACTTTTACTATATATTATCCGCAGACAGACAGTTAAATAAAAAGATTAAATTAGACACTAGAATAGTATCTAAGGCACTATATTAATTACGTATAGAATAATTGGGTATTATTATTACTAATTATATAGTTTATATATAATGCAATATTATAGGAAGGAATAGGCATATTACTATTTAAGGCAAATTATAGATATAAGCTAAGAATATCATTATTACTATAGCAAGTAAAAAAAATAAGTAGTATAGCTAAAGAAAGAATAAAGANNTTAATAAATCTTTATATANACCTTATAGAATTANTAAAGAAANNATAANANAGAATAAAAAGGTACTATAATACTAAGAGATCTAAGGGACTAGATCTTAAGGAGGGAGATAAAGTATAGCTACTATATAAAATTTTTAAGAGTTAACGACTAAGTAAGAAGTTGGACTATATTAGACTAGGACCTTTTAAAAATTAAATAAAGGATTTTACTGGTTACGTTTAAGTTAAACCTACTAGCTAAGATAAAAATTTACCCTATATAGCATATCGCAATATTAGAGCTAGCACACGGAAATATTAAGCTACTAGCTTATAAAGCAGATATATAATAATAATAATTTATTACTTAACGTCCAATTTGGATCCCTATTAGGCCCACGTAGACTACTCCTTATATATATATAGGGAGAAAACTCTATTTAAGAAAACCCCGTAATCTATCTCCCTGCCTTTTAGGACTTACCTATAAGGCGCCTGCGAGGCGCCTATAAGTTACCTATAGTGCTCCTACTACCTTACTTTTTAACCTTTTTAGGAACTACTGCTGCCGTAATAAGCCTACGGACGCGCTAGTATTGTAAACTTTACTCTACTACTGTAGAGTTATTAAAGGGCGCCCGTTGCTCGCCCCCCTACCCTTTATTACTATTTCCCTTATAACCCAGAACTGGTTTAGTATATTTTAGCTAATAAGCCACTAGGTAACCGCCTTAAGGCCTTTTTATATTAAGAGTAGTGTATTATAGTTCTCTGTGCTAGCTACTAAAAGTATTACTTCTTAGTTAGTGCGTAAGGGGCATAATAGTATTACGTGTTTTAGTGTCTATCTTAGCTAGCTATATTTATATCTTAGGCTACCTACTAGGACACCTACCTGGTAGAGCTAGTCTTTTAGTCCTATTATTCCTATTCTTAAAAGTGTCGCCATTATATTTTCTGCCTTTATTAGGCCTTCTTAGAGCCCTAGAGTATTTACCCCCTATAGCGTTAACTATGCTACGGCTTAGGTTTCTCTTACCTTAGTTAGCCTCTGTACCTTTAACTCCTATATATCTTTTTAGCGTTAGTCTAACTAGTATTATATTATAGTAGATAGTTTCCTAGCGTTCTTTTATACTCTACTTTAGCTCCTTTCTCTCTCTTACTGTTATCTTTACTGGCCTCTTACGCGTCTCCCTTCCTTCTCTATATGGGCCTAGGCCCTAAAGCAGTACCATTCTTCTTCTGCTTTCTTTACCTATTTCTCTAATATATCTTCCCTACTTTGGGGTTATTAGTTTATTCTCCTATAGGGCGCCCTAGGGTCCCTCTATAGTTTGTTTAGGCGTGTCTTAATATACTTTATAACATTAGAGTTACGTTTATTTTAGGCCCTTTATATTATAGCGGCTTTATAGGTAGTTATATATTAGCTATAATATAGTAAAGTTTAATATACCTGCTTATCTAGGCCTCTACCCTAGTTTTTTAGTGGCTTATTCCTACCCTTAGGCGTTACTACCTTCTATAGTTAAGGCCGGGCTAAAACCTCTTCCGCCTAAATAACTCCTATTTACTCCTTAAGCATATCTTACTAATATACCGCCCTAGTGAATAGTCCCGTCTGTTAATATATTAATACGTATATCCGTTCTCTTAAGCTATATAGTAATCTCTCTAGCTAGGACGTAATCCTACCTACCTACTAGGTACACTAAGGGTTAGAGCTTAGCTAAGGGGTAAGGTCCTTAGAGCTAGCAGTAGCTACTACGTACTACGCCCTATAGGAGACTAGTAGTAGTATAGGGGCGTAACACCCTATACTACTGCTAGTTCCTATTTCGCGTTGCCTATAAAAGTCTCCTTATAATAGGCTAACTATATCTTATAGGAGGGGGTTATAGAGACGCTAGGTCCCGTACCAAGCAACCTATTCCCCCCTCTCCTACTAACTAAGCTTATATCCCCCCTTTCTATAAGCTAGCCTATATCTCTAACTATTAAGTCCTTATTTAACTGGCCTGTGTTTCCCCTATAGCCTCCCCTATATATATACATTAGGTTATATACACTATACCTATTAAAACCCTCCTATAAGTCGCCTTATATATATACATTAGGTTACGTACACTACGCCTATTAAGACCCTCTTATAAGTCACCTTTTAATGCTATAGGGCCGTCGAAGCTGGCCTGTGTTTCCGCTGCCTAGAGCTTTACCCGTGTTTCTACCTCGTTAAGCTGTCTGGTCGCCGTCGCGTCGCCATCGCATTACTATCGCGTCGCTGTCGCTGTTGCGTTGCTGTCGCTGTCGACCAGGTCGCGCGCACCACGCCTATTAAGACCCTCTTCTAAGTCACCTGGGTATCCCTTCGCACGTTGGTTTGCGTCCTACGGTATCGATAAGGGCCTGGCCAATAAGAGGCGCGCATTGGGCGCCCGTGTGTACAGCTGGGCCTAGGCTTGGCGCCAAGTGTAGGACTCCAACGTGCGAAGGGATACCGGATACTAGATAGGCCCTTAGAGGGGCCTTAATAAGTTCTCTAGGCAGGGCCTTAATAAGTTCTTCGCGGTGGCCTTAGGGCCTTAATAAGTTTCGTATAAAGTATCTATAACGCGTTAACCTTAATAAGTTCTTATAAAAAGAGGTTCCCTACGCCCTTACCGTATCCTCTTAGTCTTAGAGCTAGTGTAAGCCTAAGGGTGTTCTGTTATACGCCTAGGACGCGTCTATATCCGCTAGCTTAATAAGGCTAGTTTCGGCCCTAGCTATAAGCTAGGTAGTTATACGTTAGGTGGTTTTTATATCCCAGTTTCCCTTAATTAATTGCCTCCCTAGATAGTAGAGCGGGAGCCTCAAGCGGAGGCAGTGAGGCTCCTAGTGGTGTTGGGGGCAATGCTTTGTATGATGCTTCGTACGCGTCGCGAGCTCAACACCACAGAACCGCGACGACAGCGCGCTGCACGCGCTGCGACGGCTCTCTACCATCGCCTCTGCACTTGGCTATCGTAAGGAAGGTTTTCCTAATGATGTTTCCACCCGCGGCGACGTAGACGCGTACAGTAGGGCTTCGCGGGCAAGCAGATATATATAAAGAATAAGAGGAAGATAAATAGTAAGTTTTAAAGATTATTAATTATAAGGATATTAATAACGAAATATAGTATAAAGTAAAGTAGATAGGCTATAATAAGACTACCTAGAAACTACTAAAGAACCTAAAAAACGCTATAGGAAAGGTACAGGAGTATTAGAAGAAATTAGGTTAGGTGTTACGGCACTGTTACAGACCCTCGTCAGGGGCTCGTTTGGAGCCTTAGCGCCATGTATATAAACGTGTCCTTTCCTTAACCTTCTTCTAGTCCTTGTCTTGATATTCTCGTTTATAGACAATCTAATTGTATAGGCTTGCGCGTCCCCTTTGCCGTGCCTATACCTTAATTGACTAAGTCGCTAACATTATATTAAGACCAACCACCCTTTCTTTCTAAGAAGGAACTTAAAAATATCTATAAGGATATAGAATAGGACCCTAAGGACATAGAACAGGACCCTAAGAACTAGAACTAGAACCAGAACTAGAACCCTAAGAACACGAACAGAACACGAACGGAACACGAACAGCATATAAACATGACCACGACCCTAAGAACTAGACACGTATGGATAAGGACCCCTAAAAGAACCTACCAGAAATTACCTAATACCCCTATATCTAGCGAACACTAGATTAATTTAACTAGGTTAATCTAATCAAACTAGAGCCTTAATATAGGCCTGTTACCAAATTAAATTAATTAAATTAAGGCCTTTTAGGGAGGCATAAACGATTAAATTAAGCGTATAACCCTAACTGTACGACCCAACCGACGAACAAACTAACGAATTAAAACATCAAAATAAGGTTTCACTAAGACGCTAACTAGACCCTTCCTGACCCTTTTAAATTAAAAGCAAACAACTTTAACGACTAGTTATACCAGATGTTAATCGTTTAAACGTATAGCCAGTGAATAAGGAACGATTTGGTTAAATCGATCGATTAAATTAAAATTAAAAGGAATTAATTTGGACTACTTAAAGAACCTATATGTCTTAACTTTTAAGCAAGCCTCTACTATTAGTTCACTTAGGTACACGTAATTAAAGTCAAATCTAACCTTTAACAACTGCCTACCCTATAGGACTCTATTATCATTCTCATTAAAATATACGAGTATTTATTACCTAGACATTAAATATACGCGATAGAACTAGTAGCAATATTACTAATAGTATAGCTCTATTAGCTCTTCCGTTCGAACCTTCCTATACTACGTTAAAGAGCCTCCGTCAAAAGGTCTCTAATTACACTATTACCTCCGTTACTCTACCTTATTAACCTAAGAACCTATCTACGGATCTTCACCCCTACCTTAACAACGCTATCGTAACCCTAAGCACCTTAACGGCCTATCTATACGATAATAATGCTCCCTAGGCTGTAAGGGTAGTAGAGGTCAAAAAGGGGGTAGAAAGAGTTGATACAAAAGTCAACGAAGTCAAGGCTAAGGTTACGAAAGTTAAAGCTCAGGTCGATGAGGTTAACAAGAAGGTCGATAAGATTAACAAGAAGGTCAATGAGGTTAACAAGAAGGTCGATAAGGTTGACAAGAAGGTCGATGAGGTTAACAAGAAGGTCGATGAGGTCGACAAGAAGGTCAACGAGGTCAAGACGGAAATTGCGGAAATCAAGACGCAAATGAAGTCGATAGATGAACGTTACACGACACAAGTCAACGACGTCAAGTTGCAAGTAATGTCGTTGGAAATGTAAATAGACGACGTTAAGAACAGCCTTTTTAACCAGACGTAAAGCCTTAATAACCACACATATATTTAACTAAATTCTATATAAAAATGGCTTAATAACCAGATTGAACCTATTATAGCTTATGTTTAGGATGGAGACTGCTATAGGTATATTATAGCTAAAGGTTTTCCTAATAGAGTTAAAGACTTCTGGAGGCTTATTTTAGACCCTAAGACCCTAACGGATCTTATAAAACATTACTTAGTACGAGACTAGGAATGATAGAAGAGGGCTACCTTAAGGGACACTAACGTCAGCTATTATATAGAACTAAAGGATGCAGTTACTGCGCATCTATATAAGTATCTTAGGGCCCTGGCTATAATATAGGCCCTATAGTACAGCGTCCTTAAACCCCCAAAACTATAACGCCAAGGCCTAGGAAAATGTAAGGCAGAGACGGATAATAGGTTAAGACGAGTTAGGGCACAAGAAGACTAGGACAGCGATTCTGCGCAATTAACCTCTTTATAAGAAGTCGAATTAACCTCGTTATAAGATGTTAACGACCAAGGGTCTCCACAAGACGTTAACGACTAAGGGTCTCAGCCAAGCAGGGTGATATTAGTATATATATAGGTATCTTCTAATATAGAGAGAAGAGACCTTATAGAACGGCTGATGGCCCTTAAAAGAGAGGATCCAGGAAGACGTAGCTATAGGTCTATATATTAGGAGCCTAGTAATTCTCCTAAGCTTTAATAAAGGATTAGATCTACTCCTTTTACTAAATAACGGAGGAATCGGATGCGTTATTAGGACGGTTAATTGGTCTATACCTCTGAACTTATTGGACGACATCGGGACCGCAGCCCTAGGGAAGAGCTTACTTAATCAGCCCCTAGCACGGTACCTTTTGGATTAGCTACTCGCGAGGGACTTTAGCTTCTTTATCTACCAAACGAACGGACGATTAACCCCAACCTAAACGACCGACCCTAATACTGGCACCGTACTGCTAAGGACAAGACAACGATAGCGTAATGCGCCTGCTATTACAACCGACAAGACGTCGCGCCAATACGCCTACGACACCGATCCCAACGCTAGTACCGTACTACTACCCAAACGACCGACCCTTACTGCTCCGCCTATAGCTACAATTTGGAACAGATCTGGTGCTAGAAAGGAAAATAATATGGCTTTCTTAACTAGGGGGATAACTATAAAGCCTAAGGGCAGGCTTTTGTGGAGGGGGGGGGTAATGTTATGGCACTGTTATAGACCCTCGTTAGGGGCTCGTCTGGAGCCTTGGCGCCATGTATATAGACGTGTCCTTTCCTCAACCTTCTTCTAGTCCTCGTCTTGATATTCTCGTTTATAGACAATCCAATCGTACAGGCTTGCGCGTCCCCTTTGCCGTGCCCATGCCTCGATTGACTGAGTCGCTAACATTAGGCAGTATTAATAAAAAAGGATCGCTAAAAAATAAGTTACCTAAGGGGGACCTAGGAAGAGCAGTTGCCGAGCTACTTAGATTTATTTCCTTCTTAGTTAAAAAAGGATCTGTTTTTTTATTACTAAGTTCCTGTAGACCCTATTTTATAAGTTTTTACTCCTTAAAACAAACCTTCTTATAAACCTTCTTAAGGCGAAGTAGTTAGGCGGACGCCGTAATATAGGCTTTAAAAGCTTTCTATTCTATATTATAAGAATATTCTAACTTAGTAAAGGCTTAAAATAGTTTACTATTTAGCCGCGTAGCAGCAGATTAAATACAAAACCCTAAGATAAATTAATTAGGGAACTAGACGACTATTAAGAGTAATAGGTCGCGTATATTTAGTATTAAAGATAGAGCAAACATTATAGGATAAATAAATATTTGCTTTAGTGCACTCTAAGTAAGAGAACGGTTATTGTGAGGATAGGTTTGCCAACGTAATATAAACTAACCCTTCTTTAGAATAGCGAGAATATAGAAATGGTATAATCTTACTAAGAGATAATATCGCAGCAATAGTATAAGCATGGCGTTGCGCCTGCAAAGAAGAAGGAGCCTTAGGTATAATAAGTAACAATATTAACTAAATTAATTAAATAGATATTACACCTCTAGTAGGCAACTTAAAGATATTAGGAATCTTTAAGAACAAAGATAAAGAGGAGGGGGATGGTGTTATAAACGCTTTAAGTATAATATTATAACTACTTAGGGAAGAGTTAGAAGAAGCTAGTTAGTTAATATAAACATAGTCTAGAATAGAGCCGATAGAGCTATATAATAAGAAATAGTAACTAAGGTTATATAACGTTATATATAGTGTACGCGGTGTATAAAGGGAACGTACGTATAATATATATAATGCGTATATTACGTATAAGAAGGATTTTATAGGAGTATAGTTATATATTTAAGGACCCTTAGTCCCTACCTAGATAGTTCCTTTCTTATAGTAATTCTTAGAATATAATTAGAGTTAATCTATTAGGTAACTACTCTACCAGTTATTACTACGTTGTTGACTTTAATTTACATTACCTACACACCTAGCCTAATAACGAGCCCATTGTAGTACTTGCTATAAGGTTCTGTTATATAAATAAGCGTTATACTTAACTTAAAGGAAGTTTCTAAGATGTAGATAATTAGCAGAATATAGGGTATCTCTGTCACTTTTGGCGCCCCTATAGTAGTAGAGACGCCCTATATAATAAAATATAGGGTGTCTTTATTATTACTAGAGCCTCTATAGTAATAAAGACACCTAAAAACGCTACTAAAAATTGATCTTCCCTTATACCAAAACCCTTAATAATTATACCTACTATGTCGGAAATGACCTCTTGCGCTTTTGCTTTTACTACTAACCTTATCTATACTTTAACGAAGAAAGGCTTTAAAGCTTTTAGGGTGCTCTGCCTAAGAAGACCACTTCTACTAAATAAAAGCTTTTAGTTCTCCGAAAAACTCTTTAATTAGATTTAAATTAGGTAAGTATATAGGCAAATATATAAGCTTAACGCTAAAGGTGTTAAAGAGAGCTTATATTCTCTTTAAGTAATAGAAGCTAGCGTTATCTATAACTACTACTAATTGCTTAGTAGGAAGGCAATTATACTATAGTAGAAGAGTATTTGCTACCTAGAACTTAAAGCCTTTGCTATTTATTAAGCCTTTATATACTAAGGCTACTAGTACGCCGTTAATAGTATACGCAGGCAGTATATTAAGCCTCGTCTTACCCCAATTATATGGCGTATATAATAGTAGTACAACAAAGGGAGCCTAGCTAGTCTTCTATACACCCGTCTTTAAATTTACGCCCGACTTATTTATAAACACTAATTAATTAGCGGTATACTGTGATATAATGGCGAAATATATATTACGATCGTAAGAGCTACGCTTAAGGGCTATCTAGTAATACTACTTTATATAAGCTACTTTTTAAGCTCTACAATAAAAGGATCTATTTAATTAGCTTACCCGTTTCCTTATCTAGCTAGCTAAATAGAGCTTTTAAAATATTATATAGCGGCTTACTATAATACTAAAGACGTTATAGATTAACTACTGTAACTTATTGCTAAAGAGAGTTGGCTTTTTCTTTAGCCGTATTAGTATAACCATGATTATTTAATTGCTTAGTAAAAACTGGCCACCTTTACTATTTAGAGGCGCCCGAGTTAATCNNAATATCNATANGTTCCTCNTAATCGCGGTAATTAAGCGAGNTNTATAACCNGCNGTAGAGGCATACTCCGNTTGAGTTNCTCNAAGTTAAAGAAGATCCTTAATTAGGGCGTGCTGATATGGGCCTATTCGCGGAGCCATATGACGAATAGTATGGGAGGAAACCTTATGATATTTAACAAAGATTATGACACTGCGGAGGAACGCCGATCGTGAATAGCTTTACGTCCGTTAGAAACAAGGTTCTTGCAGCTAAGCATATGGCTTCGCTTCAATTACTATGTACAGTTGGTGGCAATCAAGCGAGATTGGATGCGCGTACCGAATTTGAAAATTTGGAGCCCTCGCTAAGGGGGGGGGGTGGAAGCTGGTCGTGCACATCACTGTAGTATATATTTGCAATGGAGCGCCACGGCGATCCTGGCGCCAAACCAAATATTGAGGAAGTGGATTGGATCTGACCTCAGATCCACACCGTGCCGGTCCAAATAGATCACTGGTTAGAAATAAGTATTAATGCTCAACGTAGTGTTATACAATTTACGTTATATCGTTCAAGTTCTTATCTTATGCCAGATATATAACTAGCCGCTGTATCAGCCCTCAAGGATCACACACAACCGTAGCCGAGCCATCTTCACCAAACGAATGTCGGGTCTCAGATTTGTAGAAAAAGTTCCATCATTACTTGAATTGCGCAACCCACGTATCCATGGTGCGCACTGTCGCCTCCGGACCTAGTGTTGCAAGAGAGTTCAGCACTGCATCCCGCATCGACCCCAACAGAACCTTGACTCTTTCATCATGAACAGCTGACTCAATCTCTGCCAAAAATTCCTCCGTCTTAACTGTTCCAACCTCCCACGTCCCGTCCAAAAGGCCTTCCTCCGGCACAACTACCGCTTGATGAAGGAGTTTCCAACCCATCTCTTCGGCGATCGCAGTGATTCGAGCTGGCGCTAGCGCAGTCTGTATATTTTCCTCTGAAACACTCTTATATGCTTCCAGAGCGGCCCTAGTGAGGGCGGCAAGGACATGAGGCACAGCAGCAAGTGTGGATGTAGACAATGCGTACTCCGCAATACAGACACGCCTAGCCTTCCTTCGCAGTGCGCGTAGGATATCCATTAGAATGTCCGGAGAGGGAAAATACCAAATGGAGTGAGCTAGCACTGCGACGTCATACGGGCTGTTCTCATCGACAGACATCAGAAAGTCAAGGGGCGAGATTTGGTTCCAGTTGATACGGTCGCCGAGATCAGTTTTGGAGATGTGGGCCTGAGCTTGTCCGAGTGTCACCGGGGCTCCGTAGTCGAGTGACGCGGGATCGACAGCATCAACGCAGCCTTTGGATCCGACGGCAGTTGCAAGAACAGCAGTGCACTCGCCTTGACCGCAACCTATCTCAAGAACCCTGAAACCGGGTTGGATTTGCCATTCGTTGACGAGGTTTATCCGGTGTCTTGTCTGGATTGAGTCGTGCTGGCATTTAGAGGCTACCGTTAGGGCGGCAGATAAGTCGAGCATGCCGTAACTTTTAAACAAATATTTTAAACTAGTTATTGTCAAATGTGGGCCGTAAATTAAAAATAATTGGAATGGCAGAAAGGAAAATTCTTCACTTAACGGCCGTCTTACGGTTTCAGCGCTTACCCTACTTAATAATAAGCGCCGTGTAGAAACATAAAGCATCAACATTACAGACAGATCGTAAATCTACTTGTTTAGTCATGGCTGTGGTTAAACCTCTTCCAATATATATCACGTGATTATACTTCTCGTAGTGCGCGAAATTATGTGGCGGAGTCGATCGGGGCCTAGCCGGCTGCTGCCAGCCTGCTGACGAGAATCCAGCAGCACAGCCTCGTTTTCAGCGCATACGCTTGTCACTACCAACGCGGTTTCTTAATTTCGTTGCGGTACTCTTGCCCTCATAGGCAGTACTTACCGGAATCCGCGACGGATCCAATGGAGTCAGTTGTCTCAGTATTTTCCTCGCTCATAGTTTGAGCCTAACCATTCACAGGTTCCAGAACAACAAAGTGTTTCGCGAAGCTCATGATCATTTTGTTGCATCGCTTTCCCCCAAAGACCGTGACTTGTATTCAAGATGTGATTCCGCTCAAGAGTTTCTCGCGGAAGTGCAAAAGTTTGAAGCTGTCTCAGGGAACCGACTTCGAGGCCGTGGTTTGATCGCAAGGATCAAGTCATTCAGTGACCGCCTAGAGCCCTACTTCGATGCCATCGGAATTATTGTGCAAGCGCGCCCGGAATACGCCGCTTTCGTATGGGGCACGGTTCGAATGGTTCTTCAGGTAAACTTTACTTGCTTAGTTTGGATAGTTATCACCGTATATATTCAAAAAATAGCTCACATGACCCCAGCTAGCTAGCAATTTTATATCTTTCTTCGAGAAACTTGCTTCTACGCTAGAAGAGCTTGCAGCACAGTTTCCGCAGTATGATCTCATAGCAGGCCTCTGCGAGAAGCTAGGACCAGACGCATTCTCAGACCGCGTCAAGTGCTCATTGCGCGAGGCGTATGTGGATTTATTTCGATTTTTCCAGAGCGTCGCAAGAATATTTGTGAAGAAGGATGGAAGTAAGGTTTTCTTCCTATTCTGAAAAGCTTGAGCTAATTCAAAAGAACAAAAACGCACTCCGCTCATTGCCACAGATCTATTCTGGAGGCCATTTGATTTAAGATTTGAAGATCTACTGAAACAGCTTGAATTTCATGCCCGCATTGCGAGAACAGAGCTTGATTTAGCTAATATTTACGCTGGGATAGAAGAGCGCTCCAAGAGCTGCGCTGAGCGGGATGCTATTGCTGCAGAAAGAGTCGAAGCGGAGATAGAAAGGAAGGCTGCCGCTCAAGAGCGAGCAGTATCAGCCGAAGAGAGACTTGCAGAAGAGAAGGAGCGGTATCAGGCTGCCTTGGAACGATCCCTTGCCAGCGATGCTCGGGAGAAGGCGAAGCGTCAGGAAAGCTTCGTAAATTTAAAGTGGCGGGTCCAAAGGGATGAATATCACGGTATGATATGACTCCCGCTGCTTGATACCAGAGGTCGTAGCCAAAGTGGCCATTTAACCCAAACTCCCCTCCTTTTAAAGGACCTAGGAACCCTTTATATATCACTTTAAGGGCTTTAGCAGTAGCACAGTTCATCTTAGACAAGCTCTCAAAGATAGAGAACAGGGGAAGATGGACCACTTGGCTACGACTACCCCACACCACACCCTTGGAATTGAAAGCTCTAATAGGGCTTTACTTGCTGATTTTACTGCTAGAGGAAATTGTGCGCCAAGTACGAGATTGGTTATCGCCTCCTAATTTTGTATATGGGTTAGAACGAGCACAAGATATCCGAAAAAATGGAACTGCAGAATGGCTATTCGAGGAAGCAGTCTACAAAACGTGGGCAGATAGATCACTATCTAAGCCACCCCCCACAACTGATAAAGTTTTTGGAGGAAACGCTTTATGGATTTCAGGTTGAAGTCAATATTCTAGCTTACAGTTTGCTTTCTCTAACACACTGCAGGGAACCCAGGTTGTGGAAAGACTGTGCTTGCTGCCGCAAGCGTTGAAAATCTGCGAAATCAGAATAACCTGGCACATCGAGATGTCTTCTATTTTTTCTTCGAAGCACAAAGCCCGTCAGCATCTCAGATGGCCGCTCACAGAGCTCTCTTAGCTCAGATGGTGCAGACAAACCGTCACGATCACGATCTTATCGACAGATTTAAGTTCTTCATTCGCGATGGCTCTACCGGCCAAAATATCGCATCGAACCATGAACTGCGAGACATACTCAAAGTGTGTATGCAGAGCATCGACAACTGCGTAATAGTTCTTGATGGTCTTGATGAATGTATCGACTGTTCGGAAATTGTGGCAGATTTATTGATCATTTCGCGTGATCCAAATAAAAGTCTATTTATTTTTAGTCGCCCTGCTGGAGCTTCAGTAGCGGACAGGATCCGGGCAGTAACTCTTGGCAGTAACTTTACTGCCCGAATCTTTTGCCAAGTTTGATTCTGCCAGTATAAAATCAGTGGCTTAGAGCTTATTTTTAGGGTTATAGATCTTAATTTTAGAGCCGTATATCAATTAATTGGCGTAAAGCCACGGCGTCGCAATTTAGCTATGCTTAAGTCGTAATCTATACCCGTATCGTGAGCCTTAGCATAGTGTTATACTAGTGAGGGTTTTAATATCAATATTGGCCAATTAGATTGATCAATATTGGCACTAATTAATATTGGCGAGTATTAGCGAGTATTGGCGATATTTGCAATATTTGCAGACCTTCTTGGCGCCCCCTAAAAAATTTTTAACCCCAATATCGTACGAATAGATTATTAAATATTATGGCTTCTGAAGCAGACTTATTACTTTTTACACCTATATTAGACTCCCTTAATACAGAGGAGTCATTAAACCGCTAGCAAAAGAAGACTTCTAACCTATAGATATATACTCGGGCTCTGGACGAAGATAAGGATATATATTATAAGAGAATAAGGCTTATATACTGCAAATATTATACAATAATAGTATATTGCTTAAAATCCACCACAAACTTTTAAAATTACCTAAGAACTAAGCATAATATCTATTTAGAAAAGTAAGAGGGCCCTATTTATACGAAAACCCGCAATTAACTTTAATATCTTTATTTATAACTCCGCGATACAGAGCAGTTAAACGATATTAATACGCTTGCCCTTTAAAACGCCCTAAATTAGAAAGCTATTACTGCAGTACTTATTTCCTTAATAACCGTACAAAGACTCCTATTTAGAATGGTTAAATAGCCAGAGTTTTATATATTTTATAGGGTTCTTAATTTAGAGGTTAAGGGTTATATTATAACAGCTTACTTTATAGTTAGTAATATAGTCTAGAATATATTTATAGTACAGAAGGACATCGTATAAAAGAAGCTTTAATTAGCAATATTAAAGGTTTATCTCTTACTAGATATTTAGACGTCCCTAAATCGATATCTTTTACTTAGGGTTTACGCACACTTTATAGATTAAAATAAAAGATTAAAAAGAGGCCTTCTTATGCTTTATATAACTCTATTATATAGCGGAGAGAATTAGTTCTAAACACTGCTTCTAATACTTTAGGACTATAGTATTGTATAAAGACTTGGTGCTATTATTACTAATAATATATCTATAAATAACGTCCTATGTTATATAATCTAAAAGTATTTTTAAGAAGAATATAATATAGAGTAGAAATCTATACACCAACGAATCTAATACAATGGCCATATTATCCACCTTACTATTAAGGCCTTCCTCTTTAAAGACTTAATTTAAGAAGATAAGCTTATATCGTACGACATTAAAGAGAAGAGAGGACTTAAAGTTAACCTAAACTCTAGGAGTAGCCAATTTTGAGCTCTTAGTGCACTAGGCAAACTCTATAATATTATTATATATACTTAAAGCTCACCTGGCCGTATAAAAGGCTTCTTTACTCTTACTTAAAGAAAAATCCTATTAGATAATCGTATAAGATAGAATAGCTGGTATAAGATGCTTTAGGTTGCCTTAGAGTATAAGTTAGCAATTAATCTTTATATAAAGAAGCATACTAAGACCTTAGGCGAAGATTTCTTAACTTTATAGAATTAGACTTCGCTTTATACAATATATAACTTCCTCTATATCTTTAAGAGGGTAATATTAGAAACTTAGGGATATAATATAACAATCTTAAATATTCTCTTTTTAATAGATATTCTTATAAGGCATTTTAAGCAGAGTCTTATAAGAATTCTCTTTACTTTTAAGAGTTTTTTTAACGTTATATAATAGAAACACTATAAGAATAATAGCTACTTTAGCAAAAGGATCCAAATTAGATAGAAGGTGTTTAATAAATACTACCTAAAGTCTAATAAATCCCTATTATACGCTACGGCAATTATCCTTTATCCTAAATGTTGTATAAGATATATCTAAGTAAATTAGGAAAAAAAGTGGCAGAGAGCTATACTTAAAAAAGGTAAAGGACTTTAGGAGGATTACTAATCGCAAGCTCTTAGGCCTAAAACTCTTTTTACCTAGCTATTAGTTTTACTATATAGGCAAGCCTCTACTAAATAAGAATTAGATTTATATAATTAGATTATTAAGGATCTTAATAAGTTTACTTAACCTTAAAGCCAAGACGAGTATAATAACTATATTACTAATCCTCTAAGTTAAATTAGAAAGCTTTTTGCCCTTAAATAGTAGTGCTAAGAGCAACAGCGTGTATAATAGCCACGACTATTACTACTAGCTATTACTATTCTATTAATTCCAGTAATAAGTAATAAACCAAAACGATCCTTTTTAGGAGGGCGTTATATGATTTTAAGAAGAGGATGTAAATAGGTATTAAGAGTCTTGAAAAAGTAGAATATTTAAAATAATAGCAGCGAACTAAGCTCTTACTTAAGGTAGTTTAACTCATTTTTTATATAAAGCTTTTAATTTAATAGTATCTATCTTAATTATTTATATATATACTAATCTGTTTTAATTTTATTATATAAGATAACTACTTAGCTTATACGGCACGTTAAGCTATAGATCTTATATAAGTGCTGCCAATAATCCTAATAGCTAGATATGTGCTAATATATACTAAATAAAAGTTTGTACGTACCTTATGCAAGAATAATTGCATTTTAGGCCGTAGCCCTAGGCTCGTCATCGTTAATTAATAACGGTGCCGCTACCGTACCGTCCCTACTATTGCTACTAAGCCCTGCCTATAGCAAGCGCAGAGGTCTACTATTATTACCTCTATCCTCGTCTTATACGGAGCAGCGGGATATATAGTTACGCTATTTATAATTTCTATATATTCCGCTAAAGTGCCTAGGTACCTAATAATATAATAGGAATGGGCGGTAGCCCGGGCGAGCGCTAAGGTATATAGCGTATAGGTTACCTACCACCTAACCCCGAGATTATATAAGGATGGCGTTAATATATAAAGGCTAGTAGGAAGCTATTTAATAAGGGGAGATCGCGCCTTATACAAACTCTATATCCTGCCCTAGAAGGGCTAGTAATATATAGCTCTGTAAACTATAACACTAGGGAGCCAACTGCTGCTATCCTATAATAAGGATGGGTTTGGCGTTAGCGCCGGCGAGGGCGGTGGTGGTAGTAATAGTGTTATAGAGAATAAGAGCCCTAAGTTAATATTAGCTTTATACAATCTTTCCAGATAATATATATACATTATTATTACTACTGTATTAATAAAGTGAAGTTAAAGTTAAAGTAAAGAGTTAATGTTAAAAGATTATATAAAGGCGCGCTATTACGTAACTAGATTATATTTTAAGTCATATAATTATATTATAAAACTGCCAATATATGCCAATAATTTATATAATATTTATTTTTAAGATAAGTATATTCTATTATTGTTGGTTACATAAGGTAATATCACGTAGCTACGGTTCGTAGATAGTATAATGATTGTTATTGTCTATATGTTCCTTAATAAGGGAGGGTAAAGAGCTTAAGGCTCCTCGCCACGCTAGTGCCGCGGTAACACGTGACGGCAACTTACCGCACGTAACGGCAACTTGCTATATATGACGGCAATATGCCTTATATAGTGACTATTTGCCTTTATTCCCAATACTAGCAACTCTTCTTTTATAGTTGCTATCTATATATATATACCGCTTAACTAGCGGAACAAAAATTAATCCTCCTTACTTACTATTGCTATTATAATATAAGTCTCGCTGTCCTAAAATTTGCCTCTTAGCATGTAGTGCTTTCTTACTTATAAGTTATGGGTAGGTATTTTGTTAGTAGGGCCGCCAAGGCGCTAGCGGTAAGCGAGCTAATAGCGATTTTCTATCCTAGGGATGGAAAATCCTAATTAGCTAGTTTAAGTTAGGGTTTGTAGAATATTATACTCCCCCCTCTAAAAAAGTCTTAGTAAGAGAATCTAACTAATTAGATAACTTTAACCGCCGGTTAAAGTTCCTAGATATCTTAAGACCTTATATAACTAAGAAATTTCTAGGGACTCCCTTTTAACCTAACCTTTAACTTGTATATATAGAGTATTTATATTAATAAATGTCTCTAGTACCTTATTTAGGTTCGCCTTCATTATTATATCTACTAGGTTATCTTAGCTATTAATCTATTAAATCTTAAAGAGTTTTTAACGCTTGTAGGATTGCTAAAGTGCTATAATATTAATTATAAGGCGCTTCTCCTTTGTAGTACCGAGCTTAATTAAATACTTGTAAAGGGAATATAAGTTAGTGTATATAATTATAGGGATAATAGGAAGTTCGAGTTAATCTATAATTATCTTTAGGGTAGTTCTAATTGCAATTGCTATATTAACTCCGCTAACTATTCTATATATCTCTAACGCTAAAACACTTTAGGTAATATACTTACTCTTAGTTAAGCTCTAATAGATAAGATTGCTATAGATTATAAAGTTATTCTCTCTAGTAAATTCGTTTATAATAATAATCTTATATCCTAATTAGGAGCTAAAATCTTTATTATTTATAAACGATCTATTAATAAATACAAAGAGCTTAGCAGTAGGAAGATTAATAGGCACGTAGAGTAGTCCCTAATTGAGATGGTTTATTTACTAAAAAAAACGTTTATTTAGGGCAAGAACGTTATCCTTAGTTAGTTCTTAGTATTAGGTAGTAATGGAAAGATTAAATAAAGCCTCAGGTTAACAAATAAAATTAATATAAGCTCTATAAGCGCGTTACTCCACATATTCTTACTTTAGGGAATTTATATTAATAATATTAATCTTCTTACCTTAACCCTTCTAGCGTAAAGCAATAGAATCCTTATTTAGGGAGAGGATATATCTATTAAAAAGTAATAGTGTTATTAAATTAAGCTTTTCCTTTAGCTTTGCTATAAGATTTGCCTTTACTAGCTTATCTTCTTTAAGAGCTAAGAATTNGTNNTCNNCTAANATAATTATATNNTNNNTTTNNATNCNNANNATTCNAAANNGNGTTNCNNTAGTTNTAATAAGGAAGTAGGGATTAAATATAGAAGTAGTTATTAAAAGCTTCTCTTTATAGTGCTTACTATAGGTAGCTTACTAGTAAGTTCCTGCCTCTGCGATTCTATATAATGGCTTAAGCATAACTATAATCGTATCTTTAGGATATTAGTAGCGAATTTACTCTAGAAGGTATGCTAATATTAAACGCTAAAGGTGCGTCTTTAATTGGGTATAGGCTTAAGTAATATCTTATAAATAAACCGCTATTCTATCCTTTATTAAGGAGGGAGCTAATGTAATAATAACTTACTAACTAGCTCGTTAAATTATAGGAGATTATATAAAAATTATCTCTTTACTATTATTGTTATAACCTTAGATAATAAGCCTTAATTTCTTAAATAGGGCATTAGTAGCTTTGCCCTTAATCTTATTAACTATCCTTAACTTAAAGATGCGAACTTTATTAAACTTAGTAGGGTTATACTTCTTAAATTTAAAGACTCCTCTTATAATAAGACCGTTAATCTTCTACTTATTGGATACTTAAAAAGGAGCTCCTAGGGTTATAATATAACCTTCTTTTCAGAGCTATTGTACGAGCTTAAAGTTAGCCTTCTCTTTAGCTATTATAAAGGCCATTAATAACTTAACTCTATTCTTAATAGCGGTAACAAATTGTTCTTTAAAATTAATAAGATATTGGCGATTTTATAATCCCTTTAGGCAACCTCTACCGCGTTATAGTTGTGGCGTATCTACTATAATTATATTGGGATTGTAGTTGCCTTCTAGAGTATATTAATTATAGTTATCTTTTAGGGCATCTTTTAGGGCATCCTATAAAGGCTTAGAATTGTTATCTTTATAGTAAGGCTTAATAACAGTTAAATGGAATTAAGTGGGTCTATAAGGCATCTAAATAGTATAAGTTTAACCATTAATTATAATAAGTTGGTATAGGCCTAACCATCCTCCCTTTTTACACTATACGCGTACTTTAGACTGGAGTAGTAGATTAAGCGTAGTTAATATATTTAGGCCATTTCTTATTCCTAGTGCATTATTAACCTAGTATATAGTGTAGAGACGTTACACCTCCTTTATTGCCTTATAAATAGCCTTAGCTTATTATATAACAGAGGGAGATAGTAGAGAATTGTTAGTTATTTAAGGGTAGGCGCTAAAGACTAGTAATGTAGGTATAAGTCTATCTGGGCTAGCGGAATCATTAATAGCTTTAATAGCTATTTATAAGGTAAGTTCTTCGCTAGCGTCTTTTAGTTCTAAAAAGATAATCTTATATACGCGGCGTAATAGCGCGTAGTATCGCTCTACTTTTTTAATACTATTATATGCCTTAACGGGGACTTCCTTAACCTTAATTACTATTGCCTTTATCTATTGTCGGAACTCTATAAATAAGAAGTTCTTTCCTATATTATAGACGATTTAATTAGGAGGTCCTAAATAGATATTAATCTAGTATAACTAAAGGGTATCCTATACGTTTCTAGCTAATATATCTTTTAAGAAACGCGCGGCTTAAAAGGAGGTTAAAAAGTCGATAACTTAGAGCACTAGCTTGCCGCTAATATATATAACGTTAATAATGATATAAAAGTTAAAGTTATAGTTATCCTTAAGGGTAAACTTAAATCGGCTAGGGGACTTCTGGTTTATTTAGTAGTAATAGTAGTACTTTATAAGATACTTAATTGCCTTAACCTTAACTTTATAGCCTACTTACTAAAGAACCCTAAGTAATTAATAAACGGATAGGTGGCCAAAACGACGGTATAGTTGGCGTAATTCTAACTTAGTTAAGTGGCTTTAAGCAATACTCTTTTCTAGTTAATAAAAGAGCAACTAGGGGTAACCCTACTTACGTATAACGGGCACCTAATTGTCTCCCTAAATAAGTATATTCTTAAGGTTATTAAGCCTAACGCCTAACTTATTTATATCTGTAATATAAAATAGAAACAGAGTATTTATAGGAATAATATAGAAAGTAATATATCCTAAGGGGGTTTAGACCCTAATTATGCTAAGAGAGATTATAGTACCTTTACTAAAGCGAATTGTATATTAGCCTACCATTAATTAGTTAATCTAAATAGAGCTATTAAGCTGCTAAAGAGCTCGAACTTAAGGTTCTCCTACTATAGATACTCCTGCGGCTTTTATATCCGGTATAATACCATAAAAGATATACGCTAAGTATCTATTATTAAAGGAAAACGCGGAACTCTCCTTTAGCTTATTAAAGATATCTAATTTCATAATAGAATAGAGCGTAGATTAATTATTAAAAATAGCGACGGTTTATATGCTATCTACCTTACTATACTTAGTAAAGTATTAGTTAGGGAAGTAGTCCTTAATTTCTATATCTATAAGGAGCTGTTTAACCTTATTAACCTCGCCCTTAAGATCTTCTACGCCTTTATATTAAACTAGGAAGCTTTAAAAGTAGGCTATAGTAACCTTATAATTTCTAACATTTCTTATACTCTAATAGAACTTATTATATACCTCTTTTCGCTTATTAAGGGAGTGTCTAGTTAACTAGTAATTTGGCTTTTTATAAATATAGCACTTCTTTTAACGATTACTTTAAAATGAACCTCTATAAGGACCTCTATAATTACCTTATAGTTAATGTTAATTATACCCTTTTTTGTATTCCCTACCACGGCCACTATATATTTAATTAGTCTAGTTATAATTATATTAGTCGGGAATACTTAGTTAAGTAGGGTTTTTGGTATAGAACTATTAAGATTCTTATATTTGCATTATAGTACTTATAGCAAAGCGTAGCTTGGTATATACTCCTTTAAATATATCTATAGGTTTATATAGCGCTAAATTACACTTAGGAATACTATGGCAGGCTAAGATAACCTAGTCCCTTAAACTATTCTTATTTTA
The DNA here is from genome assembly GCF_001692895.1 of Cenococcum geophilum 1.58. Taxonomy (NCBI): domain Eukaryota; kingdom Fungi; phylum Ascomycota; class Dothideomycetes; order Gloniales; family Gloniaceae; genus Cenococcum; species Cenococcum geophilum. The sequence continues at coordinate 837,602 of NW_027137592.1, read as the reverse complement.
GTAAGTTTTAGTAAAGCTATATTAGATTTTCTATAGTTTATTAAAGAGTAGTTAAAGGCACTTTAAATAAGTCTTTATTAGGTTAGAAGTAATAACTCTCTAAAATATAGTCTCCCGCCATTTAAATATATAAAGTTAGTAATTCTTATTAGTTTTAAAGTAGGCTCTAGTAAGCTAAAGCATTGCATTAAAGTTATAGTTTTTACCCGTAATATAGTCGTAATAAAATATTACCGCCCGTCCCTTTAATATAATAGAGAAAGTGTAATAGTACTAGTGGCATTAAATTTTAACCTTATTATAACAGTTATAAAAGACCTATAGTTTTGCTCTAAGTATATTATATAGTTCTTCTTTAAACTTTTTCTCTTCGTCTAAATATACCTTTATTAGATTCGTGACTTCTTATAGTAAAGGCTTACTAGTTAGCTAGAGTAGAGGAGGTAAAGGCGAAGTAACTCTAAGTAGGAGAGCACCTCTAGGTGGGAGAGTAGCTTTAGGTAGGGGGTTAGCGTTTTAGGGGTTTTAATATAAATTAAAGTTGCCTTCTAAAGAATATAGGTTAGTTTTAGGTTTCTATAGTTAATGTATAATCTTAGCTTCTGTCTATACTAGTTCTTCTATATTAATAATAATAGCCTAAATATTACTAGTAATTAGGTTACCGTTCTTAGTAATATATACCCCATTTCTACGGAGGAAGTCTTAAAAATCCTAAATAATATTAACGTTGCTAAGTACCTAGGTATTAGTAGTCCATCCTATAAAATCCTCCCTAAATTACTCCCATAGTTATAAATTGGTATAGTGTCTATTTTGGTAGAATATAATATAGTATAGGAGAAAGCCGTTAACTTGCTTTGCGGTATAAGTTATTATATTAAAGGCGAATTTGTCCTAATCTTTATTAATAAGTTTCGCGTGCTTAGCTACCCCTAATAGTAAGGAGTCTTTCTAGTTATTTGGCGTAGCCATGCTTTTAGAGGAAAGGAAGTATTATCGGTATAGGGATTGTCGTTTAGTACGCGTTCGTGACATATATTTATAATTATAGGGCTTAGGACTAGTTCTAGCCTTAAATCGCAAAGACTTATAAAGCGTGTTATTCTGTATAATAGACGCAAGAATCTGTAATCTTAGAAAGGCTTAAAACCAGTTCTAGCCTTTAAATTTTTAGATTTATAGAAGAGTTCTATTTAAGGTCTAGGACCAGTTCTAACCTTAAAAGATAGCTCCCTTTAGCATAAGTAGCACTAGTATAGTGGCTTATCTCTTCTTAGTGGAATACCTAGCTGCTCTATAGTATAATAGTAAAGTTAACTACTAATTAGTGTTGGTTATATAAGGTAATATTACGTAGCTACGGTTCGTAGATAGTATAATAATTGTTATTATCTATATGTTCCTTAATAAGGGAGGGCAAGGAGCTTAAGGCTCCTCGCCACGCTAGTGCCGCGGCGATACGTGACGGTAACTTGCCGCACGTAACGGTAACTTGCTATACGTAACGGCAATATGCCTTATATAGTGACCATTTGCCTTTATTCCCAACAATTATAATAATTTTATTTAAATTATTGCCAATATTTAATATTGATACTGTAAATATTAATAAATGCCAATATTTTATTGGCTGGAATTTTGCTTATTAAAAACCTCACTGTGTTATATACAAAAATATGCAATTATAAGGCTTATATTATGTTATAATATTTAATTACGCTGTTGCGGCTCTCGTTAGGGTCTATGTAGCGGGTCTATATGGGTATATATATATATATATATAAGGGGGGAACCGTACTACTAGGGCCGGATAAAACCTCTCCTTTTCTTATTATATGGCCTATATAGCCTCTCTTCTAATTAGTAACTACTAAGCACAAGTAGATATCTCTTTAAGGCGCTATAAAAAAGCCATCTTAATATATACTCCTGGGTCTGTCCGGTAGGGTGTATAGCTAGGGCCTAGGTTCCGTTCCTAGCTGCTCTAGTTATCTAGGTATAGCGTAGGCTAGTAGCCTATAAGGCTAGTAGTGGTATAAAAGGTTCCGTTATTTGCATTTATGTTAACGTACGCAGCTCCGTACCTTGCCAAGTTTTATTAAGTTCTATTAGGATATTAACCTCTACTAAATTCTGCTAGGTTACTAAATTCTATTAAATTCTGCTAGGTTGCTAAAGTTCTGCCAACTTCTGTTAGGTTATTAGATTCTGCCAGGTTACTAAAATTCTACTAAATTCTATTAGGTTGCCAAGACTCTGCCAAATTCTATTAGGTTGCCAAAACTCTACTAAATTCTATTAAGTTGCTAAAATTCTGCCGACTTCTATTAGGTTACTAAATTCTACTAAGTTCTACTAGGTTAATAAGTTCTGCTAAATTCTACCAGGTTACTAGAGTTCTGCCAACTTCTGCTAGGTTACCATCTGCAAAATTCTGCCATATTCTGCCATCCCTATAGTATTTATCCTCCGCCTCTTAAAGCACTTTCTGGTCTCCTCTCTTTACCCTAGCTAGTTCTCTAGCAAATAAAAGGTATAGTAAGAGGTTTGTCTGCATAAACTAGTCCGCAACTGCCTTAGTAGCCTTTAGCTTGGTTAGGAGCTCCTTATATAAGGATGTTCTAGTATAGTAATATATTTCCGCCCGGCCAGCAGCGTGCCTGGGGCAGAACACCACTACGTGCATTGTTGATTGTTGGCTGTAGCCGCATGGGTAGGCCGGAGTTGGGTGCCCTGGTACTTTTCGGTGGTGGAGGTATCTGTTAAGCCCTATATGCTCGGTTCTAAGTAGCGTATTAATTGTGCTCTCTACCTTTATAAGCCTCGCGTGGCGTTTAAAATTATAAGGCTTAGGAAGGGGTTATAATTTAATTAAATTATAAATATTATAATATAAAGTCCTCACGGCGTAGTAGTACGGTAAGTTCTATAATTGCTTTAATTTAATTTAGAGCTAGCTTAATATAATTACACTACTTTCCTAAAGTTCTTAAGTGGCCTTTAAGCTATAATATAAATATATAGGTTTAATATAATTTAGGGCGTTAAAAATAAGACGAGAATAATATAATTAATTTAAAGCTTTGCTAATACGTAATTTAATAGGAAATAACCTTTTTTTTTTAATATTTTTTAACGCGCCACTAATAAGAACTAAACCTATAACCTCCTACTACCTAATTAGGCTAAGGGCCTTGGCGACGATATAATAAGGCTTAATACTAGCCAGGCGTTAGAGCTGCTTAATTACTATAGGGGAGCCGTAGTGCTTAGGGTAGTATTAAACTTTAAAAGAGTCGATTATTTAGGGTGTCTCTATTACTATAGTAGCTACTACAGTAATAGAGACACCCTAAATAATTAAGATCGCAATTATTAAAAATTATATTACTAGAAAGCTTGCCGTACAGACGTTATTAACAACCCCCCACTAATATTATTAATATTAGTAGTAGGGTCTAGCTAAGTTATAGAGGACTTTTTTATATATATATTAAATATAGCGTAAGGTAATAACTTTAATAGGGTAAGATAGTAAGCCATAAATTACTACTATTAGTTAAGAACGGTTATATTTATTAAAGCTTTAAAACAGCATTAAATAGCTACGTCTTTAGTTAACTTTAAGTCAGTATACGTTTTCCTAATTTAGCTTAGGTTTATATAGGCAGAATAACTATTACCTATGTCTTAATTTATAATATATTAACTTTCTTACCTAGTTTAAACTATAATAACGTAAAGTTAATATCCTAAGTATTAAGCTATATAAGGGAGTTGTTGGAATTATTAGAGTTATTAAAGTCTTAGCTAGAGAATATTATACTAAAAGGCGATCCTAGTAGATAAATAAATAAATTTAATAATATTAACTCCTGCTTTAGCTCTACCCTTAATATAGGCACTATAGGTAAGCTACCCCGTAATATAACTAAGTTATTTAAAGGCTTCTTAGTAGGCTTTTTAGAGGCTATAGGTAAGGTTAGTAACTAACGTTTCCGCTTCTTAGTAGCTACTTACGGTAAGTCTTATAGTAAGCACTATAACCTCCTAGATATAGTTAATACAAGTAGTATATTTAATAACTCTATACTCTTAAATATTTTAAGCTCCTTATATATACCTACTACTAGCTACTATCTCTTCTTCTATCGCTTCTTATATTGCTTTACCTACTCTTTATTCTTTACTACTCTCTTAGCTTACTTAAGGCTAGTAAGACTACGCTTTCTAGCCTTCCCCTTCTTCTTAAACTCTACCTTTAAAGTTTAAATAGTATTAGGTAGCTTTACTAGTATAAGATTATCCTTATTATATAGCTCTTTAAATTTAAAAAGGAGCTATTAAGTCTACCGCCGGAATAAGTCTATAAGAACTTCTGCTTACTTGGGTGGATATATCTTTATAATTATATTATAAACTATACTTATCGCACCTAACGCTATATCTACTCCACCATTACTAAAACGATCGCTGTTAGTAGTAGCTTTATTATTAGCACTAAGTTAAGTGGTATAGCTTAGCTGCCAGTTAAACGCAATAGCAGATAGCCTATTAAGTAGCTATTGTAGATAAAAAAGACTTAGTAGTAATAACGCTAAGTCTTATATAGCCTTCTCTATCTAATAATAATATAGGAGGCTATGTTAAATAGGAAGATCATAGTTACCTTATGCTAAATAGCAACCGTATTTGCTGTAGCTATCCTTAATATTAAATCTATAAGTATAGAACTCTAGAAGTCGCTAACTTATATAAGTAGTAACTTAGCTTTCCTTAAGCGGCCTATACCTTTAGTAGTCCTTATTAAGTTAGCTAAATTGCCTATAGTTAGATTTAATAACTTCCTAAGAAGAAACACTAAAATCGAGATCCGACCTATACGGTCCTATAGGGGTTCCTTTCCATCTCATCTTGTCCGCATGGTTAAGCTGAGAGTAAGGATCTCGTCTGTTACTAATACAGCAGCGCTACGTTATAGCTAGAGGGGGCCTTCGAATACTCAACCCTTAACGCCGTTAGAATAGTAGAGTTTTTACAGGCCTTGGCGCCAAGACTAGTTAAAAAGACAACTCCATAAAAGCGACCTTTGCACCCCCATGCGGTGGAGCCCGGGAACCTAGCAGCTACTATTAATATTCTATTTAGATTGTGTTAATAGACTACCAAAGCGAACGCAGAGACGTATATACGGCTGCGTAGCGCCTGCGCAGCGACGTAGTAGTGGTGCGAAATTTTTTTACTAGGGGGTAAGCCTTAGCAAAAAGTTTAAATACTACTATTATATCTCTAACGTATATATTCAGGACATTTAAATCAATAAGTATTATTCCTTTAGCGTACCCCCTCCCTCCTATAAATACTACATACACCGCACAGTATAGCATTTATATATATACGCATGCAATCCGTGCCCTAAGCGTAGCAGAGGCCCCCTATTTTAATATTATCCGGTAACCTAGGTATCTAGTTATAGGGACTAGGCCCCCTATTAAATACTAGATTATCCTCCTATACCTAATATATAGGTATAAGGGCCTAGGTTTAGGCCCTAGGGTAAAAGTAATACTAAGTTATATATACCCTATTATAGAAACCCTTTAATAGAGAAATAGATAAGAGACCGTATTTAGATATCCTCCTTTATAAGCTTCTCTATAGCTAATATAAACTTTTAGGCTAGGTATATTATAAAATATAAACTCGTTTATAAAGTTGTGTATCTCTTTAAACACCTACTCGGCTTTAGATAAAATAAGTAAGTATATAATTAGAACTGTCTTACTAGTGTCACCTACCTTTTATATACCTTAATAAACCTACCCTCCTATATTCCAGTAATTACGACTACTAATTAGTAGCAACCTATTAGAGGATAGAAGTTGCCGTACTTCTCCTATAGATGTGTTGGTAGCTTAGTATTTAAGAGCCTCTATTATACTTACTATATAATCCGGCTAGTAGTTCTTATACTTTAGGAGGGTAAGAGGATTTAGTATAGCCGCGCAGGTATATATACCGCTATTAATCTTTATAAGCTAGGTAATAGCTCTATTAACTATATTCTTATAAGCGGAAACCTAATAGGGACAGCTCTTCTTTAAAATCTTCCTATTTGGCCGCCTGAGATATTTACCTCCCTTATCCTTTTACTAGCGGTCCTTTTCTATAAGTTTCTAGTAGTTATAAGTCTCTTCGCTATAAGCTTTATATTTTATATAGACTTGTTATATAACCTAGCCACCACTTATATAGAGCTTGCGGCCTTAAGAAAACGCGTAGTTATTAAAGCGCTGTATTACTAAGTTATAAGTATTATAGTGCTTACTAGCTTCTAGCTTAAGCAAGTATTTAGAAGGGATTAATTAAATAGCTGCCTGTATTACCGCAATTACATCTTTATTTCTTAGCTTCTCGTAGGCCTTCTATTTAACTGGTTGGTTTGCTTAAGGTATAGCGGCAGAAGTAACTAAGGTAGGAGCGTCTATTTTGGATAAGAATCCCAGTATAGAGTATAGGGAGCCATTGCTATATAGAGCTTGGGTGGCAACTAATCGACGCGCTAGTATTAATTTTAGCGGTAACAAAGGTACGTACACCTTCGTTTAATTATGCAGCAGCTTGCGGGGCATGCAGGGGTGGGGGGGTATTTGGTGAACATTGCATATGTATGGCTTTTACTAGTAAAATAGGTGCCCAAGTAGTGCCTTGGCTACCCTTACCGCCTGCTGGGCCGCCGCTGATTAAAAGATTCGGGCAGTAAAGTTACTGCCAAGAGTTACTGCCCGGATCCTGTCCGCTTCAGTAGAACCACTTACCAGCGCCTTCGTAGGAGCAAAAAAATTTGACATCAATAGATCAACATCGAGTGATATCCGATTGCTCTTGGCTCATCGAGTGGATGAGTTGATATGCGATAGACTTTTAAGGGAAAATGTCAATAAAGAAGAAATTGTGGAGCAACTCGTACAGAGAGCCGACGGCATGTTCCTCTGGGCAGATCTAATGATCAAGTATCTTAGGTCTCCGGTTTTCACTCCCACCAAGCGTATCAACATCATTATGGCTGTATCTCTTCCAGAGAAATTGGATGAGATGTATGATCGTATAGTGCATTTAGTATATCAAGGAAACTCAACCGAGCGTCTCCTCGCGCAACGAATATTTTTCTGGATTATATTCGCAAAACGGGCGTTATCTGACCGCGAACTATATGAAATCTTACGATTCACAGATAAATTCGATGCGAAGGCGTTTGGCAATGCTGTCACTACAATATGCGCTAGCTTGGTTGAGAGAGAAAATTCCTTCACATCTACAAAGGTTTATATCAAGTTCATTCATCTATCAGTGAAGGAGTACTTTCTAGCAAAGGACACAGAAGGGTATTTTGGGCAAGTTATTCGACCTTATCCACCTTCACCAATCCGGCCTTTGATCTACCGACCTCTGGTTTCACACATAAGTATCATCAAGACATGTCTGGACTATCTTCAGTTCAATATTCCTGCCCAGCCCTTGGGAGGGAGTATTGGGCAAAATATCACTAGCCAAGAGCTTAACAACAATATCCCATTCGCTGGCTACGCAAGTGCATTCTGGCCACAACACCTTAACGAGACTAGTACAGCAAACTCAGCTTCTTACCACGAGCCTCAGTCTGACCAGGTTGTGTATCAACAATGGTCAGATATGGTTCATAACCTGTCGAAGTTTCTGTCAAAAATTTGTGTTGATGGCATGGATAGAAGCATCTTACGTTGCAAGGCAATCACCACAATGGCAAGAGTTATTTAACTGGTCCCATCACGTACAAGATACTACCCACTTACCGGCTCATGTCATTGAGTTAAGTAAGGATATGTTGGAGTTTAGCCAATATCTCGAAACGTTAAACCAGGATTGGGGCTCCAAGCTAATGTCCTGTCCCTGTTCGATATGGGATGAAGTTACAGCGTTCAACCCCACACGGTTCTTTGCGCGGACTGGAGAGTTCCATCTTAGGTCACTCGCTCCTGAAAAATTAATGAAATCAGGTGTCGGTTCAAGATATCTCTGTAAGATTTCTGAAACCAACCACACCCAGCAAACTATAGGTATTCTGAGTATTTGGCCATCAGAGTAAGTGCACCCTTTACCTTTTGTTATCTCTGTACACAGTTAAGCTTATATACCTCGTTACGCAATATATGCTGCTGTGTGGAACATCCTGCTCTCATAAAACGCCGAGCAAAGACACGTGAACTCAATCGTATATCAAGTTTTATTCCGACTTCCACCTTACGTTAACATCACCTAACACAGGCTGACCATCATCAAGATTATACGAAAAGATGACCAAAGAAGATCCGATGAATGTAACCTTTAGGCGCATCGGTAAATTTTCTTCTGGCTGGCTTGCCCGGTATGAAATTTGGTCACTTGAAGGGCAGCCCAGTCGTCAAATGAACGTCAGCATGCCAATATCAATAAAATCAGTTAAGGAACAGCTAAAAACAGCCTTGCCTTTGCAAAAAGGTTGGAATGTTAGTTTTCCTACTGCCATCAGCCCAACGCTGCGCTCTTTCGTTGTCTTGGACCAGGTCCACTACTTGAAGCATGGTTCCACTTCTAATTGGCCAAGCGGGGCCGTGGAACATCTCACATTCTCCCTTCTCCTGTCGCTTTATATTAGCTTTGTCCAAGCGAGGTTTTGGACTATCTACAGCCCAGACGGGAATACAATATTTTGTATAGAACATTACAAACGCAAGAACTATATTACAATTTATAGCGCTAACCCACAGAGCCAATCTTTTGGTTCAATAATGAGTAGAGCGAATGGCAAACGGCTTTGCGGCGTTGAAGAAGGTCAGGATATGATCTGGCCAAAAGCTGCTTGGCATCCCCTAGGACCTGCAATTGCCTTCAAGTGTAAGGATATTGCGATCCTTTGCATATATTTCCATGGTAAGATTACCCTCCTTGCGATTATAACAAGCACTAGGGGCTTGTTTTAAATTTAGAAAACGCCCGACTGTACCACCTTGGCTTCGCCACAGACATCAGCTTCCATTCTGATGGCACTCTGTTCGTGACAAGAAGCGCGCCGCTTCATTCAACTTGCTATTTCCTACCTTGCGAGAGCCTTGCGTGGCTGCAAGATTTAAAACCAGACCTAACGATCCCACAGCCGCAACCACTTCCTGAAATCCCTCAATTCCTACCTACAATCTCGTCGATGACGGGAATGGGCTATCGTAGATACCCTAGAGAAGTTGTTTCATCGGGTTTTAGCACTACCATGGCCACAAAAGCCTATGCAACTCCAATCAACGGTATCAAATTCGAAGGTAACAAAGCAGAAATAACGCGGACTGTCCAGAGAAATGGAATTATTTCAATCCACCACGTTGAATCCCAGATTGATTTGGTATCGGAGCGGCACAGTCATTCTATCGTGCTACATTCTTCAAGCACTTGTAATGAGCTAGAGCTAGCAACACTTCCTAACTGGCCGGGTGTAGAAACGACAGCGCCATCGGTAGTATGGCCTGTCAGGTCCTCAGGAAACCCCCCTCAGGGTAGCGCGGAATCAACTCTAAACTCGGAGCGCGTTCAGATTATATTGAACAAGGTTGCTCAACCCAAATACAGCCTATCAGGCGCTCTTGACTCGTCGTTTCCTGCGATCTTAACTCGGGATGCTCGCCGTCTACTGTCCCAGGCACAGGCGATTGGTCTCGCAGAGAAAAGGAGGAGGGAGCCAGAGAGCGAAGTGGCACTGCCAAAGCGGCTAAAAACGAACGCCTCAGACCCCTCATTGCTACTTGGTTGGCATTGAATATGGGAGCAGCTGGAGCCTCGTAGGGGTGAAAGTGGAGTTGATGATTATATTTTGACATTTCATTGAACTGCTGATTACTTTTTGTATTTCGTCAGGTACTCAACTGCCGCTCAGATTGCCGATCACCGGAGAAAGCCATCAATGTGTTCCCGTTCATATCCTGAATTACTGCTTATTGAAAGCGGGTTTCTTTACCTTGCAACTCAATTGTCAAGAGTGGGTAGCTTAATGAGAGTTGGTACCATGCTCAGATATGCTCGTATCTTGATTTAACATGTTGTCGATTGGGAAATCAAGGATGAGAAGTCTGTATATTAACGGTGGCTCTAGGGCCTCTATATGTACGTGAGGTAGGTGGCGAAAAGCTGATGACGATGCTAACGACGACGATTCGTAATTGCCATTCGGACCACATCACCACTCGGTCGACACATGTTGGTGTGCATGCACGAATCAGAGACAACTAGTGGTTTACATTGAGTCCTACAAAATTTAGAGTTGCTGATAAACAAACAAGCAAACCCGCTTAGGCCACTAAAACACCTAGCACGGCTTCACGGGACGGGCCAGTAAAGGCGCCTTGCACGAGTTCTCCGACCAGACTCTGACCTGTGCGGGCTTGCTTGTTTTTTTATTAGCAACTCTAATTACAAAATCCTACTTAGGCAGTGATATTAATCCAAAGCCTCATGGAACTTCGGCTCTTCTATAATGTGGTGGGGTGGAAGCCTCGGCACTTAAAATGGACACTCAATCGAACATGAGTGTATCAAGAGCCTCGATGAAGTTCCCGAATGAGATACTAGATCAGGTACAAAATAGAGTTGGCCAAGAACGGATTGTACAGTTGAGGTGGAGTCCAGAACTCAGGCTCCTTGTAACTATATAGGACCCGTGATCTTGCCATGCGTGTAAGGAAGGCGGAAATTTAAGTCCTTGTACGCTTGTGGGAAATGGAATTTATGAGTCACTATGTGGATGCGGTGAGACTGAGTTGGTTAGGAAGCATATGATCCTTACATTATATTCTGTTAAAGTGTTATATTTAACATTTTTAACTAATCCTAATGGACCTTTAGTTAATTAAACAATAATAGAATAGCCTGCTATCACAGATCTAGCCCTCTAGAACATTTACTCTACTCACCAATGGGGTAGCTCCAAATGGTAATCTAGGTAAGAAAGCCATCATAAGTTTGAACAGGATTCGAAGGTGCATTAACACCATTCAAGCTCGCGATAGATTAGTTTCCCGAAGAATTTAATTGCTGAAGAGCCTAGGATACCTCTTTAGTGGAAAGGCTGACCTTTCTGTACAGTATAATGTTCTGAGAAAGGTATGCTGGGTCATTACGTTTAATTATCCTCATAGGCCTCGACTACGAAGTCCGAAAGAGATCATTGAGAGACATTGACCGGATGAACAATAATCGTAGTAGAATTGCATAATGAGAGTTTGACAATAAAAAAGATTCTTTCCTCATTTGTGCACGCAGTCCAGGAGTCAAGTGCCTAGGCTAACATAATTTTTGATGTCTCCAAGAGTAACACCTTCCGTTGTTTGCAAGAGGATATCGAAATGTCCGCAAAAAGAACTCTCGGGATACGGACGCTGCTGGACTCCTGATCCGAGACGGGATGTATATATTAGCTCCAATGAAAATTTCCGGTGGGCCTCGCCGGCCTCACTCCGTGTTGCAGTCACCGCGGAAGCGACCGTAATGAGGCGACATCCGTGTTCTATTCACAAGTCACGGCCGGTCAATGGGCCTCGAAACACGTATGTTAGGATACCGGTAAAGTGATGTTAAGCCGCCGCATCGACACGCACTGAGAGCTAGAGGGCGCTTCTCGGCTGCAGGGACTGATATGCCTTATCAGGAAGTATATGTGCCCCCTCACTGATGTCATACCATCACCTCGGCGCGCCGTCCGGAAAGGCAGTAACTAGCAGCAGCTTGTCTGGAATAACAAATCCAATGCCCCCTGCATATCTTCATACACATACCCAATGGCATTGCCCGCGATGAAGGCCCCCTTAGCAGCTCTCCGCGTCGCGGGGAAAGGCTGGCTAAGGCCATGCGTGACACTGAGAGCTCTTCCGCGGCCAAGAGCGGCGCACATTTTCGGGCTCGTCAAGATGGCAACTGCAGACAAAGGAAATGAACGAACAGCTATTATCCAGCTTGAAAGTCGACCAGAACAGACTTATGGAGGATATACATTACGTGCCAGTGGGGTACAGAAGAGAGGTGGGGGAGGTACGGCATGACTTCAATGTCTCTATACAGCGACGCCTAATCCTCGCGACTTCTGATAATATATCTGGAAAGCCTCAATGTTCTTGAATATATGCCGGAAAATAATGACATAGCCAACATACTGCTCTCTTCGTAAAGCGCACTTACCGAAACAGGCATGTGCTGCCTGGCCCTCCCCGACGCCGACAAGCAAGCTCGAGACTGGTTCGTCGAGGCAATTCAAGCACTGGACTGCCATACTACCATCGATGCCATGGGCAATATCTTCGCCGTGCGACCATGCCTCCGTAACGACGCCCCACTCACATTTACCGGCTCGCACCTCGACACCCAGCCCACCGGCGGAAGATACGATGGCATACTCGGCGTCACAGCAGGAGTTGAGATGCTGAAGGTGCTCGCCGACAACTGGGTAGAGACAGAATACCCAGTAGGCGTCGTCAACTGGACAAAGTAACCTGCACCCCCCAGAAACGACAACAACGCAAGCTAACCCATCCTCAAACGAAGAAGGCGCCCGCTTTCCCATCTCCACGCTCTCCTCCGGCATCTGGGCCAGCAGCATCCCGCTCTCCACCGCACACAACCTCCGCGAAGTGCACCCAGGCACCGCGACCCTCTCCTCCAGCTTCTCGTGCATCGGCTGCCTAGGCAGCACGCCCTGCAGCCACGACGCCGTCCCCATGGCCGCGCACTTCGAGCTGCACATCGAGCAAGGTCCACTGCTCGAGGCCTCGCACCGCCAAATCGGCATCGTGAAAGGCGTCCGGGCGTACCGCTGGTACATGGTCGAGGTTGCGGGCCGCGCGTGCCACACGGGGACGATGGATTTCGGGAACCGCGCGGATCTGCTGCTCGCGGCGGCGAAGATGGTGTTGCAGTCGCATCGGCTGGCGATGGCGCATGCTGCGCTGGCGTCGACGGGGGTTCCGAATCTGAAGCCCGGCTCGACGAATACGGTGCTCGAGAGCATGAGGTATAGTTTGGATACCCGCGCGCCGGCGGACAGCACCGTTGAGACGCTGGAGGCGCAGATTATGGCTGATTTTGAGAAGATCGCTGCAGGCGAGGGTGCGGGTTCGCTGAATGAGTCGGTCACGAAGGGATGGCCGTGCAGTATTAAAATCACGACGGATAGCGTTTCCCCTGCTGTCAGGTTCCATCCGGACTGCATCAAAGCTGTCACTGAAGCTGCGGCGTCCGCGCTTGGGCTAGGCTCCGGTGAACTGACTCAAGAGATGGTGAGTGGTGCTGGCCACGATAGCGTCTATACATCTAAGTGAGTCGACAAGCATGACACTTGTGCCGTGCAGAGATGGAGTGAGTCATAATCCCACGGAGTATACGAGCTCGGAAAACTGTGCGCTTGGGACCAGGTACTGCCTTAGTGTGTTGGGATTTGACCGGATGAGAGCTGAGAGGAGAGTTATATGGAGTTATCAGCTGGTTTGGGTGTTGGAGTAAGCAAATGGGGATGCATAACTTGGGTGGTCCCAGTACATATTGTGAGGGGTTTGGTCGATAAAGTGAAGTGAATATGCATCAGAGCATTGGCGAGCAAATTGTAAAAGGGTATATACCCGAAATTTGCCTGTAATATTTCTTAGAGCAACTGTCTCACTAGAAGTACTTCATCATTACCTGTTGTCGCGATTAGCATACTACACGGTGATCAAGAATTTTCTCGTCGGCGAGAATGGGCATCTGTATTTTCTATTTCACACAGATGTGAGATAAGTGTTTGCAGTGTCATCTGCCCCCTTCGACCTATGCAACCCCGGCAATTTCTGTCACTCGATCGAACACGCTACCGTCCGACCCAACCGACCCTCTTAGAGAAAGTACAAAGTATGATGTGGAGTAGGTGTAGTAAGGTGGATGCAGGTATGCCGTCTAAGAAGCTGGGGCAGCGCCACGGCCACGACCTGGAGGGGAAGTTAGTTGGCAGATTTCGACTAGCGTCCTCAACAGCGGAGGAAAGGCAAATAGACGGAATATTTCTGAACGTACCGAAACCACCACGGAAATCAGGCTTGAACTCTCCCGGTGCGCCACCCTCTTTGCTTTCGCCCGCATCGCGTCTCCTATAATCGCCGCGGTCGCGGTCACCACGGGGGCCACCACGTCCACCTCCCCGCCTCTCACGGTCATCACCGCCCATCATACCGCGTGGAGGTGCGTGTGATCGCTGCTGCTTGATGTGCGTCTGGGGCACGATCTCAGCCGGTAGGTGGAGCCATTCACGGAGGTAGTCGAGACCCTCAGGTGTAAGGGTGTAGTAGTACCATTGCCATGAGAACTGGGTCTTAAGGTAGCCCCGGGAGGTGAGCGATTGGCAAGCCTTGATCACGAAAAGGTTCTTGGTGTCGATTTCACCATGCTTGGGGAGGTTGAAGTCTTTCTTCGCAACGAGAACGCCCTCTGTTATAGCGGTGACCATATGTCAGCCTTTCTTTCTTAACATAACGGCAAGATGCCGCGCTTTTCTACAGATGTTTAATACATACCACGGAAGAGGTACCTAAACGCATGCGTTAGATTAGGATATAAGAGTGGGAAGGATAAACTTACTCGTGGATCTTCTTGCGATCGGCCTTTGGGATGAGCCTGCAAAAGCATTAGCTTTGTCGTAGGCCCAAATTTTCCGTGTGCGCATACATGACGGGGATCTTCTGGGAATATGTTAGTAGGATCGGGTTGATGTGTCGCTACTCGTCGTCAAAAGTCGTGGTTGATTTCGCGAAGTTCGTTGAGAATAGATGTGTGCGCTGACCCAAAAGCTTGGCACTTTTAAACGAGCACTCAAAATTGCACTAAAATTAGCCAACTTTATAGACTAGGTAATATATTTACTAGGGCTCTATGAAAATCGGCCTCTGCACCTCCACGCGGTGGAGCCCGGGAACCTGGCAGACGGCTAGCGGCGTTCTATCAGGATCGTGCCAATAGACTGCCAAAGCAAACGCAGAGACGTGTGTACAGCTGCGCAGCGTCGGCGCTGCGACGTGGAGAATTTTTTCGCTGGCAGGGTGAGCCCTAACGGAAGCTTTAAAAACGACTATCGCGTCTTAAAAACGGCCATCGCGTCTATATACGTTTGGCTTATTCGGACTCACGACATCTACCTCCGGCGTCCCCCCTTCCTCCCGTACGGCATACCTTATACTACGTCCTACTGCAGGTGGTCCATGCGGAACACCAGAATCAGATCTACACAGAAGCTTCGCAGATAATATAGGTTAACTCAATTATCAATTAATCAACTACAATGCCTTCTAATCGTGCCTTCCTTGATCCTGATATTGTCCAACTACTAAATACATCGTTCCTCTAGCTCGTGTAGCAAAAGAACTACCCCCGGAGCCTTGGCAGCTGCCTAAATTTGAACCCTTTATTATAGACGATTATAACGCCCATGGTAAGCCAACCCTTCCCCTAAATACCAATATAAGTGATCTAATGGCGCTATTTAATCTATTTTACACAGATAAGATAATGGATAAGCTTGTAAAGTGGGTAAACGCGTATGCGGACAAATAGTAAAGCCTTAAGGATAAGGACGGCTATAAACGCGTTATGGTGTTAGGACGCCAAGGCCCAAAGGGTATGTAGCAACGTGATAACAGTAGCGGAATGCAATAGGTATCTGATTCTTGATGAAGTAGAACTGTAGAACTGAATTCTGCTATTCTCTGGTGCGGGGCGACTACGTTTTATAGGCGCCTCGCCTGCGCTAAGCCGGTTACGGCAAGTGCGTCTCTATGGCCTCACAATTGCCCTCCCTTTCTTAAGCGGCTGTTCTTAGCCGACGTTATTGTATAATAGGAGTGTTATTATTGTCCTTCGCCGAATAAGAAATATGTAGTACAATATAATATAATATAATTAGATAATAGGATAATAGGATAATAGGATAATAGAATAAGAGAACGCTAGAGCCCTATAGAGACCTATAAAGGTAGGAGTCCCCCCTTAGTAGAGCGCTAGATTTCCCTTATTATACCTTTTCTATTCCTTTAGCCTATGCCTTACCGTCTCTATAACTTCTAATTAACTATAGATTATAAGCGTTAAGCTACTGGTGTTACGGAACCCTATTATAGGGGCCTCTATAGAAGAGCCCTGTGCTCTTGCGTACACCTCGCGTATAGCTTATGTCAGCTACGCGTAGGTATATTACCTCCTTTACCTCAGCGAGCTTAGACGTGAATTTGATTGGAGCGGATGTTCCTTCGACCCGTTAACAAGTTGACTAACATCTACCAAAATCACGTCTGAGAGCGTTTGGCGAGTTTTGTTAAAAGTATAAGCAAAAATCTTAGTTTTGGCAATTTTATAAGGGGATTTCCTCTACAATATAATAAAATAAAGTCTCTAAAAGTTAATACATAAATTTTAGGGGGCTACTTTATATATTAAAGGGCTTTAAATTATATTATCCCTGTAACGGAACCTTGTAGCAGGAACTACGATAAGCTCGTCAATGGGCTAGGTGTGTAGGAAATGCAAGTACAAAAGTTAACAACGTGATAATAATTAGTGGGGTGGTTGCCTAATAGATTAACTCTAATTATATTCTAAGAATTACTATAAGGAAGGAACTATCTAAGTAGGGACTAAGGGTCCTTAAATACACAACTGTACTCCTATAAAATCCTCCTTATATATAATATACGTACGCTTTATTTACTCTATTACGGATTATATAGATCCTATAGATTATATAGATCACATTATATAACCTTAGTTACCATTCCTCATTATATAGCTTTACCGGCTCTATCCTAGACTATACCTAAATTAACTAACTAGCTTCTTTTAACTCTTCCCTAAGTAGTTATAATATTATACTTAAAGCGTCCGTAATATTATCTCCCTCCCCTTTATCTTTATCCTTAAAGATTCCTAATATCTCTAAGTCATTTACTAAAGGTATAATATCCATCTAATTAACTTAGTTATTATTATTGCTTATTATACCTAAAGCAATTTCTTCTTCCTTAACCGCTTGTCGTATTCGCACTATTACTATAATATTATCTCTAGGTGAGATTATACCGTCTCCATATTCTCGTTATTTAAAAAAAGGGTTAGTTTATATTATATTGGCGAATCCATCTTTATAATAACCGTCCTTTTATTTAGAGTATACTAAAGCAAATATTTATTCGTCCTATAACGTTTACTTCGTCTCTAATGCTAAATATATATAACCTATTACTCTTAATAGTCGTCTAGTTCCCTAATTAATTTGTTTTAGGGTTTTATATTTAATCTACTGCTACGCGGCTAGATAATAAACTGTCTATTACTCTTACTAAATTATGCTGTTCCTATAATACGGAACGGGAGGCTGCCGATACTTAGTAATAGGCCCTTAAGTCTTGTCTTGCGGCGTCCGCTTAACTAATCCGTCTTAAGAAAGTGCGTAAGAAGGTCCGTTTTAAGGAGTAGAAGCTTATAAAATAGGGTCTATAGGAACTTAGTAATAAAAAAATAAATTCTCTTCTAATAGAGAAGGAAATAGATCTAAGTAGTTTGGCAACTACTCTTCTTAGGTCCCCTTTAGGTAACTTATTTTTTAGCAATCCTTCTTTATTAATACTACCTAACCTAATTTCTTCCGATACTCCTATACCTTTCCTATAGCATTCTTTAAATTCTCTAGTAGCTCCTAGGTAGTCTCAGTGTAGCCTATCCACTTAACTTTATACTATATTTTATCGTTAATGTCCTTATAATTAACGATCTTTAAAACTTACTATTTATCTTCTTCTTGTCCTTTATATATGTCTGCTTTATAGACCGGTGGCTTAATACTCCTATATACTAGCTCTAGTATTGCAATATATTATATAGGGTAGATCTTTATTTTGGCTAGTAGGTTTAACTTAAATATAACTGGTAAAATCCTTTACTTAATTTTAAAAGGTCTTAGCCTAACATAGTCTAACTTCTTACTTAGTTATTAACTCTTGAAATTTTTGTATAGTAGCCATACTTTATCTCCCTCCTTAAGATCTAGTCCCTTAGATCTCTTAGCATTATAGTACCTTTTTATTCTCTCTTATACTCTTTTTATTAATTCCATAAGGTCTATATAAAGATTTATTAATATCTTTATCCTCTACTTAGCTATACTACTCGTCTTTTTTACTTAATATAGCAATAGCGATATTCTTAGCTTATATCCGTAATTCGCCTTAAATAGTAACATACCCATTCCTTCTTGTAGTGTTACATTATATATAAACTATATAACTAGTAATAGCAATACCTAATTATTCTATACATAATTAATATAATGTTTTAGATACTACTCTAGTATCTAATTTAATCTTTCCGTTTAACCGTTTGTCTGCGGATAATATACGGTAAAAGTTACTACTCTAACTCCTTATTCTGCTAAGAATATCTTCTAGAATACTATTATAAATCTTAAATCCCTATCTAATATAATTTTACTTAGTACTCTATATCTTATAAATACTTCTTTAATATAGATTCTAGCAATATCTTCCGCTAAGATTTCTTCTATATATACTATAAAGTATCCCCACTTCGTAAGCTTATCTACTATTACTAAGATTGCGTTATAATCTTATCCGGTAATAGGATCTCTTAACTTTAGTAACTTAATAATAAAGTCTTATAATATAACCTCCTATAGTTTCTCTAGTGTTTTAATAGGTTGTAGCCCTCTATATAGCTTATACCTTATTAGTTTATTTCTCTAGCAATCTAGATATTCCTTTATAACTTTTCGCGCTAAGCCTTAAATTTCATTAATAATATACTCCTCCTAGAGTTTTAACACTAAGCCTATAGCCCTATTATGTCCTTAAGTTAATCCCTTATAGAAGTCTTCTATAAATTGCTCTGCTATACTCCTTAGGATATACTTCGCTTCTTAATTTTCGTATATATCTATCTATAGATCTTCTAGTTATACTTTTAGAATCCTCTATACCTAAAAGCTTTCCAGTAATTTATAAACTTTCTCTAGTTCTTTCTAAGTTGCTATAATCTTTAGATAATTATACCTAATTAATCTGTCTGTATCTTTTTATAGTAAAGCCCCTAACGGCTTCTTATTGTTCTATAGTTTAGCTTTATAGCTTAGAGCGTCTACCCGTATATTATCTATACCCTTAGTATACTAAATCTTAAAATAGTATTCTATAAGCATCTCTGCCTATCTAACCTATCTTTAGTTAAGTTCTTTTATTATTAAAAATCCTATTAGGTTTTTATAATCCGTCTTAACTATAAATAGTTTCTCTATGCCTTATAAGAATGCTCTTTATTTCTTTAGTGCTGCAATTATACCTAATAACTCCGTATTATAGATGTTATAGTTTAACTCTAGTAGTGTTATCTTTTAACTATAATATGCCACTAGGTGCCATCTATCTTAATATTTCTATATAAAGTATGCCCTTAGTATATAGTCTAATACATCTATTTCTATAACCGTCTCTAGTCCTAGTTAATAGATCTTAAGAACTAGTTCTTAGGTAAATAACTCTTTAACTTTCCTAAAGAGTTCCTATTGCTCCTTTCCCTATACCTATAGTTCTTCTTTCTTTATTAACCGCGTAAATAGTTTAATATCCTTTAACTATTATGCTATAAACCTTCTATAGTAATTATAAAACCCTAGAAATAATCTTAACTATATAACGTTCTCTGGTTCTTACTAATTTACTATAGCCTTAATCTTCTTTAGATTTATACTAAGTTGGCCTAGTTTAATAATAAATCTAACGAAATCGGTCTTCCTGGTAAAGAACTCGTATTTCTTAATTATTACTAGCATTTATTCTTCCTATAGTCTCCTTAAGGCCCATTTAACGTATTCCCCATGTTCTTCCTTAGTTATTAAGTAGATAATAATATCGTTAAGATATACCATAATAAATTCATCTAAGTATTCTCCTAACACATTATTAATACGCTTTTAGAATATTGCTAGTACGTTTATAAGCCTAAATTGCATAACTAATAGTTTATATAGTCCTTCCTTTAACCTAAAGGCTGCCTTCTATTTGTTGCCTTCCTTAATCCTAATCTAATAGTACGCCTATCTTAGATCTATCTTTATAAAGATTTACACATTACCTATCCTATCTTAGATTTTGCTAATTAAGGGTAAAGGATATCTATCCTTCCTAGTAATGCTATTTAACTATCTATAGTTAATATACAGCCTTAGTTTGCTATTTTTCTTTAGTATAAATAGTACTGGATAACCCACTAATGACTGTAATGGCCTAATATATCCTTTTTGTAAATTTTCTTAGATAAACTCTTTTAATGCTCTTCTTTCTTCTTTAGTAAGCTTATAGATTAGAAAGAACCTTAAACTTATTCCTAGTTCTAATTCTATCTTATAGTCCTATACTATATACTTTAACAGCTTCTTACTTTTTAGTGACTATAGTTTCTTACTATACTTGTGGTATCTTCTTAGTATATAACTTAAGCTCCACTTAGTCTCTTTATATATCGCTCCGACTTAGTACTATACTAACTTAGCTTATTATCGCATTGTATGGCATTAAGTATCTCTAATATTAACCTAACCTATAATCTAATCGATTTTTAGGTTATATTTCTGTAACTAAGGCATTTCTAGTACTGCCTTATTATCCCCTAATAGTAATATATTAAAAGACATCTTAATTTATCTCCCTTTAATGGTTAACTAAATAGGTCCTATTTTAAGATTAATAATCCCTCCTTTATAGGCTATTAGATCTCCTAAAATCGTCACTAATAGGTAAGGCTATTCCTTTTGCCTATATAGTAGTCCTATTTTCTTAACTGCTGTTAGTAAGATATAGTTCCTTATTACTCTATTATCTATTAATGCCTTAAACTATTAATCTTGCCAATTAACTCGTAAATTTAGGTACTGTTTTTAAATTCCTTTAAGGGTCTAAGGCTCTACTACTAGCTCCCTTTAGTTCTATAGGCCTCTACTTTTCCTAACTATTAGCTACTTAATCCTACTTGTACTTAGTCTAACTTAGGCCAATACTTAGTTCGCTTTTTGTCTTTAATATACTATAGATATATATTCTCTAGGCATTTCCACTACTATTATTTATCTAGGCATTCTTCCGTAAGGAATTTTTCTGGTTAAAGTATTAAGTCTTCTAACTCCTAAACTTCTACTAGATGCTAACTATATATATACTTAGCATTTTAATACCTTTATTCTTTTGCTAACTAATATATTTTTATAGGGTACTTTTAGTACTTGTTCTTAGGTACTTTGTATATATTATATATATTATCTATATATGCGATCTATAATAGCGTGTAATATGCTTAGTATCTTAGGTTAACTCTTAGCTTATTTTTATCCCTAAGTTTAAACCTCTCTTATATTAATCTAAACGTTATAACTTTATTCGCAGGTACTAAGATACGCCTCTCGCTTCTCTAGTCCTCTAAACACTCCTTTAGATCTTTTAATGTTATAATTAAAGCTCCTTTAATATAATTTATAGCCTTTTCTATAATCAGGTGGTCTTAGATAACTTTCTTATCTAACTATATATAGAAATCTTCCTACTTATCATTATACATCTGCCTATACTACTTTTAGTATAGCTGTTAAAATATATACGGCTTATCTGTAAGGAAGTATCTTCTTATTACTACGTCGTAATAGCCTTTAGTATATCGTTCCTTAAACCTAGTAGGAATCCCTAGATCCTCTTCTTATTCTAGTTTGGTAAGCTACTTAGCTTTTAGTATGCCTGCTCTAGGCCTATTAGTAATTCTTTATACTGGCGCTCTATCCCTTATACGTCCTAATATACTAAATCTCTTATCTAGTTTCTGTTCTTGCTATAAGGTAATTCTTACTCTAAACTCCTCTATAGTTTCTTTCTTTTTGCGTCTTATAAGTAGATCCTTAAAGTTATCTTACTTCTTAATCTTTATATTAATTCTTTAGTCCTTAGGCCAAATACTGCATTTCCCTAGTAGGTCCTCTAGGTCTATATATCTATCTCCTAATCTAGTTGCTATTTATACTACAGATTCTCTAATCTTATTAATAGTCCTTATTTATGTCTTAAAGTCTTAGTTCTATAGGATTCTTAATCCTAAGCTTGCTTCTTTCTTAAGCATTACTTTAGCCTTAGTCTAACTAGGCTTACTTAGTATTCTTATCTTATCTTAAGAGTTTTAAATCTTATTTATCTTATTTTAAGAGTCTTATACCTATAGGAATCTCTATCCCGAGCTTATTTATATATCTTTAAACTAAGCTGCTGCTCTACTCTATTGGTTTTCGTCCGTTATAGGTCCTTAAGCTTACCTTATCTCGTTTTAAGAGTCTTAGTCGTCTTATATCTTATCTTAAGAATCTTAAGCCTTTGGTCTTTTGTCTTTATTAAGTGCTAAAGTAGTTTATTACCCTACTTCTCTTACGTCTTGCAAAGCGATAGACATCGTATCTAGTGGGGTTTTAATCCCTACTAATATTCCCTGTTCTATAGTGGAATTATCCTCTACCTCTTATATAATATTTTTAAGGTCTGCTCACTTCTAGTAAGCGGCCTTTATTACCTTATTGTTATAAAATGTTTCACCTACGTTAAAATTATCGTCCTTAATATCCGATCTGCGAACTAGTTTATTAGTTCCTTTATATTCCGCTAAATATAGCTCTTATAGCTAATAGCTTGCGCTATACTTAGCGTCCTTATAAATTTGGTATGCGTTATTATAACAAAACGCAAAACTTTTAATTAAACACTCTTTTGTTCCTTATAGTATACTATTATCCCTCTATATATATATGCCTTCTACTATTAGTCTAGTTCCCTTTATTATATAGTAACTCTAACCATCTTTATAATCCCTTATAAAGTGACCCTATTTTCTATAATTTATATAAGCTCCTTCTCTAAACTATTAACTTTGCTATAGAGTCCGCCTAAACATCTTCTACTACTAAGATCCCTAGTTTAGCCTCTACTCCTTAGTTCTATAATTACTAGATCCTTAACCTCTAGGTTTTTATAGTTTTTTACTCTATCTCTTATAGGCTTCTTTAGTACTACTTAGGTCTATTAGCTTTGCGCTATACTATAGTTTTTAACTTAGCTTTAGTCGTTATATACTCTGCGCCTTATATAACTATAGAACTCTATCTTAACCTTTCTTAGCCTATTTCCTTTAGTAGATCTAATTATTAATCTTAATCGCCTAATCTATTAAATCCCTTAGGGTGTCCGCATCTTCTATTAGGATAATTACGTCCTAGACTTTAGCCTTAAGTCCTTACTTATACTATGCTATAAGCGCCCTATTATTCCACTTAACTTATATAGCTAACGTCTAAAACTACATTATATACTTAATCGCTAAGGTTTATTGCATAATGTCTTAGAGTTTTCTTTCTGCTGTGGTTACTACCTTTAGGTCTCCAAATATTTATATAAGTTATTCTATAAATCCGTTTTAGCTTAAGAACATAAACCGTACCTCTTGGTTTATAGTTATTATTTTGTTTACCTGGATTTCTATAAGGTAAGGCTTAAACTACTTAAGTGCTCTTCCTATTAAGAATAATCCCGCATACGCTATTTAATTTATAGGTATTGCTAGCTTAGCTCCTTCCTGCGCGACTTTAAAGTGCATTTATATAAGGAATCTTTTAAGCTTTAATCTCTCTCCTAAGTATCTTTTGATTAATAATAACTTAACCTTTGCTGTGCCTATCCCGTTAATCCTTTATTCTAACGCTGCATTATTTTCTATTAACTGGTTAACTATCTCCTATAGTTATCCGACCGTTATAGGTTGCTATAAGTTAATATCTACTATATTAGTGTTATTACCTAACCTTAATGTAGTTGCCGCCGTTAATAGCGTTATAGTGGCTGCTTTTAGTGGTATGTTATTTAACTTTTTATATTAGTACCGTAACTAGGTAGTGATTATATAATGGAACCTTGTAGCAGGAACTACAATAGGCTTATTAATAGGCTAGGTGTGTAGAAAATATAAGTATAAAAGTTAATAATGTAATAATAACTGGTGGAGTAGTTGCCTAATAGATTAACTCTAATTATATTCTAAGAATTACTATAAGGAAGGAACTATCTAGGTAGGGACTAAGGGTCCTTAAATACACAACCGTACTCCTATAAAATCCTCCTTATATATAATATATATACACTCTATCTACTCTATTACGGATTATATAGATCCTATAGATTATATAGATTATATTATATAACCTTAGTTACTATTCCTTGTTATATAGCTCTACCGGCTCTATTCTAGACCGTACCTAAATTAACTAACTAGCTTCTTCCGACTCTTCCCTAAGTAGTTATAATATTGTACTTAAAGCGTCTGTAATAATCCCCTTTCAAATTTAAGATTAATTTCGTTAAAGTTAAAATTCCTATTATTAAAAGTATAAGCACTTTTTATATAGGCCCGTACGGGCCTATATAAAAATATAAAAAGCCTAAAATCTTATAATCTATAGAGCTCAATCTCCTAAGTAATTTAATATAATTTTTACCTTAAAATATATTATAAGGATGTTAATTAATTTTTTTGGGGTTTATAAGTTTTCCTTACTAAAAAAGCTTGTGTTTCTATACAAATCTCGCCAAAGTGCCTTAGACCAAGAAATCGATTAAATATCTGAAGGAGATTAGCACGCTAGCGTAATTGATTTCTTGGTCTGAGCTTCTGAGGTAATTACCTCCTTACGCCCTTAACCCTTATGATCGATCGCGCAACGTCTTGTAGACTCCTTAAATACATAGGCTCTATAGCTACTGCCCCCGTTATATAACATTACGTTGCGCCTTTTTACTACTAACGCTTAGCCTATAACTAATTCTATATCTCTATAATACTATAGGCGCTACTAAAAGTAGCGTATCTATAAATTATCTTACTTTATACTTCTAAGGAACCTATAATAGTAAGATAATATTCCTTATTAGCTATTATATTAAACCTAAAGAATAATCTAATACCTATACTTAACCTACAACGTCAATTAATCCTAGGAGAATTTAATTTATTAGCCCTAGCCTTAACCCCTATAAAGATAGATACTAATAATATCTTATCTTTTATTAACTATATAACTACGGATAAGTAAATAGAAGGGTTACTACCTATTAAAATTAAAATACAAGACGCTAAGACGTTTGTAAAAATAGTAGCATAAAACCCTAATAAATACTACTACCTTTTATAGAACTATTACCTAAAGCTTATATAAGCTAAGATATATACTACTTAAGATTGCAATATTATCTAAGACCTATAAGCTTATAAGGCGCTTACTAATAATATATATTAAGAAACCGAAAACAACCTCCGCGTATTTAAACGCGACGTTTAATAGTTAAAAAAGAATAAGATTACACTAATTGCTATAGTTACTAAAAAAGAAGGCATAATTAAATACCTATAATCTTAGCTTAATAAGCATATTTATAATAACGCTAGATACCTCTTTACTATATATAACGCTACCTAAGTCTCTATGCCCCTAGTAACTTTACCTACTTAATACTTAATAAAGGGTTAGCGCTAAGCAGCTTTACCTAATAGGAACCCCTACTAAAGTAGCGATAATAAAAGCTATAATAATTGGACCTAAACTACTACTATAGGGTCTAATATACGCTACCTTAATCCCCTAGTCTTTTAGGGAGACCGTAAGGAATATAGCTACTAAAAGATATAAATCCGCAAAAAACTAATATAGGGCGCCTACCTTTTTCCTACGGAAGATACTAAGATTAGCTATATTATTAGGCGAATAAAGGATATATTGTTTAATAGACTCTTCGCCTAATAGGAAACTAGTAGCCTCTAAAAGTGGCAGTCTTACTAAAAAGTCCTTAACGATTTTAACTTAATATACTGTAACTATAACCTACTAGCCACTAACTAAGCTAAACTACATGCCCTAAAGATAAGCCTTACTAAATTATCTAATAAGTTCAATATTAAATTCTAGGAATATACTAAAGCCCTTACCTAAGATAATACTAAAGACTAGAAAGATCTCCTTAAAAAATCACTTATTGCCTTAGTTACGTAATCGCTAGCTATAACTACAATAATATTTATAATATAGTAGCAGCCTTATAGAAGATTAAACAACGACTAAATTAGATTGCTATTACTAACTTTTACCTAAAGACCTCCTTATAGAAGCCCTCCGGACTTACTAAACCTATATATACTAAGCCACTAACACCTACTACCTTAAATACTACCAGAGCTAATATTAACCTCTTTATACTAACCTTTCCGTAAAAACTCCTAAATAGAGAGTATAAGCTACTTTAGAAACTAGGATACTATTATAAATACTATTAAGAAGGCTGCTATTATAATAACCTAAACTACCTAATAGCTAGGTTTAATAGCTGCCGCCTAATACCTAGCCTAATACCCTAAACACTAAATATATTATTATATACTACTACTATATAAGATAAAGACGTAGTAATAGTAGTAGAGTTAGATATAGAAGCGGAAAACGCTAAGTCCTAGCTTTAAGTTATAGGTTAAAACGCCCTAACGACGGAGGGATCTATATATTAGCTTACTTAATAAATAACTTAGTAAAGATAAATAAACGGAAATAGATAGTTTTACCTATAATAGGAACTACTACTAAAAAATAATATAAAAGCCGTTTTATAATTAATTACAGAGCTATTAATAAATTTATAAATATTTAGTTTATATATACTTATAACTTACCTACCTTACCCCTTATTAAAGCCCGTGCCCTATAACTTGCTAATAGTAGTTATACCGTATAGAAAATCACCTAGATATAAATAGGCACCAGGAAGAACTCTAGGCCTATATTATACTACTTACTAACTACCCTATTATCCTTAGAATAAACTAGCTTAAATAATATAACCCCGCTATTAACTAAAAGAAGAGAGAAATAACCTTTAACTTTAAATACTATAGAGAGACTTGCCTAGGGCATAGCCTAGCCGCCTCTATTTACTCCCCAAGATATTAACCTAAGGAACCCCTTATTATCCTACCTATAACTAACTACTACTATATAAGTGCCCTAGCCTTCTACTATATAGTATATAGAAAAGGCTAAACCGTTACTATAGCTTCCTAATTATAACTATATAAGCTTAATAAAGAATAGAACTACGTCCTTTATAGTAATAGGATAGATATAGTTAACCTTTTAGAAGATAACGCCCTTATAAAACTCTATAGACTTTTACCTTTAAACTTTAAGAAGTTTATAAAGCTTAAAGAAGGACTTGCTAATAAAGAACTCCGTAAGCTCCTCCCTAAAAGGTACTATAACTTTACCGACATGTGCTTATAAAAGGGTATAGATATACTCCCCCTATATTAACCTAATAACTATACCATTAATATTGAATAAGGAAAAATGCTACCTTATAAGAGACTCTACCTAATTTTAAAAGATAAACTTCTAGTTATAAAAAAGTATATTAATAAGCACCTTAATAAAGGATTTATTCGTCCTAGCATATTACCAATAGCCGCCCCTATTCTTCTCACTAAGATGCTAAAAGAAGATATTTAATTTTATATTAGCTATAGAGGACTTAATATTATTACAATTAAAAACTTATACCTAGTACTGCTTATATATAAGACCCTTAAGCGGCTTAGTTAAGCTAAAATCTATACTAAGCTTAATATTATCGCCGCCTTTAACTATCTTTAAATACGGGAAGGTAATAAATAGAAAACTATATTTATATTACGCTTCGGCCAATTTAAATATACTATTATACCCTTTAGCATATATAACGGCCTAGGTACCTTCTAAAGCTATATTAATAACGCCTTATAGGACTACCTTAATAACTTCTACTCTACGTACCTAGATAATATACTTATTTATAATAATAACCCTTTTAAGTATACTAAACATATTTAAAAGGTCCTATAGCGCCTTAGGGATATAGGACTTTATATTAATTTAAAGAAATCTAAATCCTTAATTATAGAAGTAAAATACCTTAAACTAATTATTACTACTAAGGGTATCTATATGGACCCTAAGAAGGTATATATAATTACTAAATAGTAAGCCCCTAACTATATTAAGGATATATAAGCCTTTCTTAGTTTCGCTAACTTCTATTAGAAATTTATATACAACTTCTTAGGCGTAGTAGCACTACTTATAGTAATAATATAAATAAAGGGCCTTTCTATAAAAGGAAGAAAAACGTACCTACGCTTTACCTAGACGCCTAAATATAAGAAGGCGTTCTAAAACCTTAAAAATGCCTTTACTAAAGCACCTATTTTAGCTTACTTTATACTAAAATAATAACTCTATCTTAAAACCGACTCCTTAGACTACGTTAACGTAAGTATCCTCTTTTAAATAGGTAATAACGGTCTTCTTTACCTAGTTGTATTCTACTTATCTAAGCTTATACTATAAGAGTATAACTATAAGATCTATAATAAAGAACTCCTTATAATTATATAAGCGTTTAAAGAATTCTAACTAGAACTCTCCTTAATAGAGCTTAACTAGCCAACTAAAGTCCTTATAGACTATTATAACCTTAAGTACTTTATAACTATAAAGCAGCTAAATTAACGCTAAGTATATTAAAAGAAGTTCCTCTTTAGTTTTAACTTTAAAATTATATATAGACTAAGAGTATAAAGTACTAAACCTAATAGCCTAATACGCCGCTTATAAGACCTTCTTTAGTCTAAAAATAACCTTTATAATTAGTTCTAATAACAGATAATCCTAAAAGCATAAAATTTAGCCCTAGGTATACTACCTATAATAGAGCTAACTATACCTTAGCTTTATACTATAGAACTAAAGTTACCTCCTAAAATTAATAAGCTTATTACTATAGTATATAATACCTTTATTAACCTATTACTATATTAACTTATTGCTGTAAAGACCACTAGCGCCCATACGCTGCCTACTAACCTTTAAAGCTTAGGCTAGATTAATATAGCAGCCTTAAAAGTAAAAGAGAATAGGNTCTATTATAGAGGCCGCCTATTTATCCCTANCTTAGAAAATCTATAACGGCAACTAATCTAAATGGCCTATAACCTCCAATTAAGCGGCTACCTAGGTAGAGAAAGAACCTATAAGCTTCTTAGCCGATACTACTTTTAGCTAAAAATAATAGACTTAGTTAAACGCTTTATAGGCGCCTACTATAGTTATAAGCGCGCTAAGGCCTTTAATATAAAGTACTAAGGACTACTATACCCTCTATTAGTACCTATATAATAATAAGCAGATATCGCTATAGATTTCGTTATTAACCTACTACCTTATAAACGATATAGCCGTACCTATAAGAATATCCTAATAATAATATGCCAACTTATAAAAGAGCGCTACTACGTCCTAACTAAAGGCGTAGCCGTTAGTGACGTTATTAACGCCTTCTTTTACGAAGTTTACTAACTATATAGGTTACTTAACTTAATTGCGTCCGACTAAGGTATATAATTTAACTTTAATATATAGAGACAAATCCACTAATACCTTAGTATCTCTATTAAGATATCTATATTCTTTTACTATAAAACTACTAGGTAACCGGAAAACGCTAATACTAGCATAAAAGCGTACCTACGATAGGTAGTCGCCTATAGTTAAGATAAGTAGGTAGATTACCTCCTACTAGGTAAATTCGCAGCGAATAACTACGTCTTAACCACTATAGGACTTATCCCATTCTTCGCGAATAAGGGTTATTACCTCTAATTTGGTATAGAGCTACTAGAACCTATTAATAAAAAACTGCTATATAAAAAACGCCTTAAAATACTACTTACTAACTAGTATACAAACTATATAAAAAATCTACTTAACTACTATAAGGAAGAAATGGCCTAGGCTTAAGTAAAGTAAGCCTACTTTGCTAACCGTTATAAAACGCCACTACTAAAGATGCGGGTTAGCGACTAGGTATAGCTAAATATACGCAATATCTCTATATAGAGGCCTATAAAGTCACTTAATTATAAGAACCTTAGCCCCTATTTAATTAAACAAGTTATTAATAAAGAAGTTGTATATAAGCTATAACTCCTACCTACCCTAGCTACCTACGGAATATAGCCTATATTTTACCTATAGCTATTATACTTTTATTAGCCTAACCCTTTACTAGGGTAAATATAGCCTAAACCCCTACTAGTACTAATTCGAGATAAGAATAAAGATAAGAACTATAAGGAGTGGACTATTAAATAAATTATTAACTCTAAATACTTTAGTAAAGGTAGAGGACGATGACTTTACTATAGAGCTATATATATAGGATTTAATATAGATTAGCTAGAATAGTAACTATAGGAAGACTTTAAAAATGTAAAGGATCTAATTAGCGACCTTTATTACGCGAACCTATAGAAACTAGGCCTAAGTAAAGATTTTATACCTAATCCTTTATAGGAGCCCTTATAGAGTTAAACCGTTATATATTACTATATAAGGGTAAATTGCCGTTAAATTGCCATTAGATTGCGGTAAAATATAATTACATAACTGGAATATTATTAAGATATCTAGGAACTTTAACCGGCAGTTAAAGTTATTTAATTAGTTAGATTTTTAGATGCTAAGCCTTATTATATAACGTTATTTTAAGCCTTTAGTAATATCCCCCTTTTCTTCTTTTCTATACCTTAAGTGTCTCTTTTATATATATATAGTAACCACAACGTCGCCAAAGCTCCGCCTCTATAGGAGGGGGAGTAGTATTACGGAACCCTACCGCAGGGGCCTCTATAGGAGAGCCCCGTGCTCTTATATACACCTCGCGTATAGCTTATATTAGCTACACGTAGGTATATTACCTCCTTACGCCCTTAACCCTTATAATTAATCGCGTAACGTTTTATAGACTCCTTAAATATATAAGCTCTATATCCACTACCCCTGTTCCATAACACTGGTTTACCTATTAATAGACCTTTTATAAATATTCTCTATACTAGCTTATAGCTGTCGCTAATCCTATTAAACGCCGTCTAAACTTCTATACTACTTATAAGCTGCTTCCCTAGCCTTATTAAAACTAATCTACCTCTACTACGCTAAGCGCGTAGCTACTACTAGGTGGGCTATTTACGGCAAGTACGCTAACTATAATTGCAGTTACTACTAATAACTAAATAAGTTATGCCAAGCAGTAAGTCTATATACGTTAGTTTAGGTTCTAATAGCTAATAGAACTAGGTCCCTAAGGCCTTTTATAGCCGCCTAAATAAGCTACTTACCCTTATTAACTAAGTTAAGCGCTATTAGGTTGCTAACAGGGATATAGCTAACCTTAATACTCGCGTTACTACTACTTAGAGGTCTTTTATAAAGAATATTAAGGCTTTACTACACACTAGCGCTAGGTACAGTCTTTACCAGCGCCTAAAGGGCAAAGACTTTACCCTACTCTAAGTATAGGAATTATAAGCTATCTATTAAACCCTAAAAGGGATCCTTAATATAATATACGCTTTTATATACATTGTAGCGCAGGTATTTCGCCAGTATAGCGTATGCTAATAGTACTTATAGGCTAATATACCTCCTATTATAAGGGATAAGGAGGAGAATAAGAAGAAGAAAGAGGAGGGTATAGAGGGAGAGGAGGAGGAAGAGAAAGAGGAGGAGGAAAGGGAGGAGTTAGTAAAGCTATAGATTATCTATATTTCTATTAGCGTACTACTATTACTCCGCCGTCGTTCCCTTGTTACCCTACTAGTAAGGTATAATCCTAATCCTAATTTAATTATTCTAGTTCTCCCTCTACTTTCTTTTCTATTTACCCCTTAGGGCAAATTAACTATTATATATCTCCTTTACGTCCTTATTAATATCGTTTAACCTATTAGTTATATTCTTTTAGCTAGCCTTTTTACTTAACTAGGTACTATAGGGTCTACTAGTATCCGTTCCTCTTATATATTTCTTCTACCTTATACTAGTCCTTTTAGTTCTTTTAATTATCTAGCTTAATAGGCCCTAGTAGGGTGTCTCTAGTAGTACCCTTACGTTATTTATATAACTTTAGTAAGCTAATATAGAATATGGGGTAGATATGGTAAGACATAAGTAAATATAGCTAGTATACTTACTTTTTAACTAGTTTAGCTATACTAAAAGGTCTAATAAAGCGTGCTATAAGCTTCTTATTTGGCGTTTTTTATTTAAGGTTTTTAATTAGTAGTAGGACTAGATCCTCTATATTATATATCTATAGTTAGTAGTAATAATTATAGTATTTTACCTACGCCTTAGCAGTGCGTTCCTAGCGTTTTACTAGAACTTTATATTTAAAGGATATTTTTTTAATCCTTTTAGAGGCTGCTAGAATAGAACTACTATTATTAATCTTAACCTTATATTTTAGATGTAGATAAAATCTATAATAGGTATAGAATGGGCTTATACCTATTATACTATATTTAGTATTATTATAGGCAAATTTAGCTAGTAATAAGAGGCCTACCTAGTTGCTTTACTTTTTATTATAGAATATATAGAGGTAACATTCTAGCGTTTAGTTCTAGCGTTTTATTTATCCGTTTATTTGCGGGTAAAAGGCTATACTTAGCCTACGTTTTATCTTTATAGTAAAGTATAGCTTTAACTAGAACTTACTAGTAAAAATACTACTATAATTAGATATAATCCCTTTAGGGATTCCAAAGCAGTATATTACTTTATTAAGAAAGAGATCTATAAGTTCTATTATAGTAATAGTTTTTACTATAGGTAGATATAAGGCCATCTTAATATAGTGGTTAACTATCATATATATCGCGTTATACACCCTATCGCCTTATCTACTAGGTGGTAAGCTTATAGTAAAGTTTATTATAATCTCCTACTACGGTTTATCTAGGTAAAATAGCGCTTAGAGCTCGCTATAAGGGCGATATTAAGGCATATATATACGCTAGTATATATTATAGGTAGAGATATAGTTTATAACGTCCATATTTATACTAAGCTAGTAGTACTTATATAAAAGTAAATCTAGAGTCTTCTTTTTACTAAAGTAGCTAGCTAGGGTATTATTATAGTAGATCTGTTGGATTTTTATATAAACTACTAGGTCTAGGGGTATATATAGCCTTTTGCGGTAATAAAGTAGTTTAGTGGAATTAAACTACTATACTAACTTTAAGCGGGCGCGTTAACGGCGTCTCGCTATATTTAAGCTGTTACTACGCTTTTATAGTATAAAGTTATCTTTAGTCTAAAGTCCTTTAATAAGCTTAATAACTGTTTTTGTACTAGACTTATAAGCACTTTCTATAACGGAACTTTGTAGCAGGTACTACGGGGGGCTCGTTATTAGGCTAGGTGTATAGGTAATATAAATTAAAGTTAACAACGTAATAATAACTGGTGGAGTGGTTGCCTAATAGATTAACTCTAATTATATTCTAAGAATCACTATAAAAAAGGAACTATCTAGGTAGGGACTAAGGGTCCTTAAATACATAACCGTACTTTTATAAAATCCTTCTTATACGTAATATATATATACTCTATCTACTTTATTGCGGATTATATAAATCCTATAGATTATACAGATTATATTATATAACCTTAGTTACTATCCCTTATTATATAGTTTTATCGGCTCTATCTTAAACCGTGTTTATATTAACTAACTAGCTTCTTTTAACTCTTCTTTAAGTAGTTATAATATTATACTTAAAGCGTCCATAACACTATCTCCCTCCTTTTTATCTTTGTCCTTAAAGATTTAAAATATCTTTAGGTCGTTTACTAAAGGTATAATATCCGTGTAATTAATTTAGTTAATATTATTACTTATTATACCTAAAGCAATTTCTTCTTCCTTAACCGTTTGTCGTGCTCGCACTACTGCTATAATATTATCTCTTGGTGAGATTATACCGTCTCCGTGTTCTTATTGTTTAAAAAAGGGGTTAGTCTATATTACGTTAGTAAACCCATCTTTACAATAACCGTCCTTTTACTTAAAGTATACTAAAGCGAATATTTATTCGTCCTATAACGTTTACTCTATCTCTAATGCTAAATATATATAATCTATTACTTTTAATAGTTATCTAGTTCCCTAATTAATTTGTCTTAGGGTTTTATATTTAATCTATTACTATACGGCTAAATAATAAACTATCTATTACCTTAGCGAAGTTATACCGCTTCTATAACGTAGAACGGAAGGCTGTTAATACTTAGTAACGGGCCCTTAAGTCTTACCTTATAGCGTCCACTCGGTTAATCTATCTTAAGAAAGTTTATAAGACGGTTTATTTTAAGGAGTAGAAACTTATAAAATAGGGGTTATAGAAACTTAGTAATAAAAGAATAAATTCTCTTTCTACTAAGAAGGAAACAGATCTAAGTAGCTCGGCGACTACTCTTCTTAGGTCCCCCTTAGGTAACTTATTTTTTAGCAATCCTTCTTTATTAATACTACCTAACTTAATCTCTTCTAATACTCCTATACCTTTCCTATAGCGTTCTTTAGGTTCCCTAGTAGTTCCTAGGTAATCTTATTATAGCCTATCTACTTTACCTTATACTATATTTCGTTATTAATGTCCTTATAACTAATAATCTTTAAAACTTACTATTTATCTTCTTTTTGTCCTCTATATATATCTGCCTTATAAACTAATAGCTTAATATTCCTATATACTAACTCTAGTATCGCAATATGCTATATAGGGTAGATCTTTATTTTGGCTAGTAGGTTTAATTTAAACGTAACTAATAAAATCCTCTGTTTAATTTTAAAAGGTCCTAGTTTAATATAGTCTAATTTCTTACTTAGTCGTTAACTTTTAAAATTTTTATATAGTAGCTATACTTTATCTCCCTCCTTAAGATCTGGTCCTTTAGATCTCTTAGCATTATAGTACTTTTTTATTCTTTCTTATACTCCCTTTACTAATTCTATAAAGTCTATATAAAGATTTATTAGTGTCTTTATTCTTTCTTTAGCTATACTACTTATTTTCTTTACTTACTATAATAATACCAATATTCTTAGCTTATATCTATAATTTGCCTTAAATAGTAATATACCCATCCCTTCTTGTGGTGTTACATTATATATAAACTATATAACTAGTAACAATAATACCTAATTATTCTATGCGTGATTAATATAGTGTCTTAAATACTGCTCTAGTATCTAATTTAGTCTTTCTATTTAGCCGTCTATCTATAAATAATATACGGTAAAAGTTACTACTCTAACTCCTTATTCCGCCAAAAATACCTCCTAAAATACTACTATAAATCTTAGATCTCTATCCAATATAATCTTATTTAGTACTCCGTGCCTTATAAATACTTCTTTAATATAGATTATAGCGATATCTTTTACTAATATTTCTTCTATATATACTATAAAGTATCCCTACTTTATAAGCTTATCTACTATTACTAGGATTACGTTATAATCTTATCCAGTAATAGGATCTCTTAACTTTAGTAACTTAATAATAAAGTCCTATAATATAACCTCCTATAGTCTTTCCGGTATTTTAATAGGTTATAGCCCTCTATATAGCTTATACCTTATCAGCTTATTTCTTTAGTAATTTAGACATTCTTTAGTAACTTTTCTTACTAAGCCCTAGATTCTATTAATAATATACTTCTCCTAGAGTCTTAACACTAAGCCCGTGGCCCTATTATGTCCTTAAGTTATTCCCTTATAAAAGTTCTTTATAAAGTACTCTGCTATACTCTTTAGGATATATTTTGCTTCTTAATTCTTATATATATCTATCTATAGATCTTTTAGCTATGCTTTTAGAATCCTTTATACCTAAAGGCTTTTTAGTAATTTATAAACCCTTTCTGGTTTCTCTTAAGTTGCTATAATTTTTAGATAATTATACCTAATTAATCCATCTATGTCTCTTCGCAGTAAAGCCCCTAATGGCTTTTTATTATTTTATAGTTTAGCCTTTTAACTTAGAGCATCTACTTATATATTGTCTATACCCTTAATATACTAAATCTTAAAATAGTACTTTATAAGCATCTCTACCCATCTAACTTATCTTTAGTTAAGTTCCTTTATTATTAAGAATCCTGTTAGGTTTTTATAATCTATTTTAACTATAAATAGTTTCTCTATACCTTATAAAAATGGTCTTTATTTCTTTAGTGCTATAACTATACCTAATAACTCCTTGTTATAAATGTTATAGTTTAACTCTAGTAGTATTATCTTTTAACTATAATATACCACTAGGTGCTATTCATCTTAATATTTTTATATAAAGTACGTCCCTAGTATAAAGTCTAATGTATTTATTTCTATAACCGTTTCTAGTCCTAGTTAATAAATCTTAAGAACTAGCTCCTGGGTAAATAACTCCTTAACTTTTTTTTAAATAATTCTTATTATTCCTCTCCCCATACCTATAGTTCTTCTTTCTTTATTAATCGCGTAAATAGTTTAATATCTTTTAACTATTACGCTATAAACCTTCTATAGTAATTGCAAAACCCTAAAAACAATCTTAACTGCGTAATATTCTCTAGTTCTTACTAATTCACTATAGCCTTAATCTTTTTTAGATCTATACTAAGTTGGCCTAGTTTAATAATAAATTTAACAAAATTAGTCTTCCTAGTAAAGAACTCGCATTTCTTAATTGCTACTAGCATCTATTCTTCTTATAGTCTCNTTAAAACCNATTTAACGTNTTCNCTATATTCTTCCTTAGTTATTAAGTAGATAATAATATTATTGAGATATACCATAATAAATTCATCTAAGTATTCTCCTAATATATTATTAATACGCTTCTAGAATATTACTAGTGCGTTTATAAGCCTAAATTATATAACTAATAGTTTATATAGCCCTTCCTTTAACCTAAAGGCTGCCTTCTATTTATTACCTTCCTTAATTCTAATCTAATAATATGCCTATCTTAGATCTATCTTTGTAAAGATTTATACGTTGCCTATCTTATCTTAAATTTCGCTAATTAAGGGTAAAGAATACCTATCCTTTCTAGTAATGCTGTTTAACTATCTATAGTTAATATATAGCTTTAGTTTACCGTTTTTCTTTAGTATAAATAGTACTAGATAACCCGCTAATAATTACAATAGTCTAATATATCCCTTTTATAGGTTTTCCTAAATAAACTCTTTTAGTACTCTACCTTCTTCTTTAGTAAGCTTATAAATTAGAAAGAACCTTAGACTTATTCCTAGTTCTAATTCTATTTTATAGTCCTATACTATATACTCTAATAGTTTTTTACTCTCTAGTGACTATAGTTTCTTACTATACTTATAGTATCTCTTTAGCATATAGCTTAATCCCTTTTCCATTTCCTTATAGGTTGCCCCTACTTAGTACTATACTAATTTAGTTTATAATAATATTTTATATTATTAAGTATCTTTAATATTAACCTAACCTATAATCTAATTAATCTTTAGATTATATTTCTGTAACTAAGGCATTCCTAGTACTGCCTTACTACCCCCTAATAGTAATATATTAAAAGACATCTTAATTTATCTTCCTTTAATAGTTAACTAAATAGGTCCTATTTTAAGGTTAATAATGCCTTCTTTATAGGCTATTAGATCTTCTAAAATCGTCACTAATAGGTAAAAGTGCTCCCTTTTCCTATATAGTAATCCTATTCTTTTAACTGCTACTAGTAATATATAGTTCCTT
The DNA here is from genome assembly GCF_001692895.1 of Cenococcum geophilum 1.58. NCBI lineage: Eukaryota > Fungi > Ascomycota > Dothideomycetes > Gloniales > Gloniaceae > Cenococcum > Cenococcum geophilum. The sequence continues at coordinate 799,746 of NW_027137592.1, read as the reverse complement.
ATTACTCCACTATTTATTAATACTTTAAACTGTTAATCTTACTACTTAACTTATAGGTTTAGGTATTATCCTTAAATTCCTTTAAAGATTTAAGGCTTTACTACTAGTTCCCTCTAGTTTTATAGACCTCTACTTTTCCTAACTATTAACTACTTAATCCTATTTATACTTAGTCCACCTTTAGCTAATACTTAGTTTGCTTTTTATCTTTAATATACTATAAATATATATTCTTTAGGCATTCCTACTACTATTATCTCTTTAGGCATTCTTCTGTAAGGAATCTTCCTAGCTAAAGTATTAAGTCCCTTTAACTTTATACTTCTACTAGGTGCTAGCTATATATATACTTAGCGTTTTTATATTTTGCCTTATCTGGTACCTAATATATTCTTACTAAGTACTTCCGGTTCTTATCTTTAGGTACTCTATATATATTATATATATTATCCACATATATAATCTATACCAACGTATAATATACTTAGTATCTTAGGTTAACTCTTAGCTTATCTTTATCCTTAAGTTTAAACCTTTCTTATATCGATTTAAGCGTTATAACTTTATTCGCAGGTACTAAGATTTATATCTTACTTCTCTAGTCCTCTAATTACTCCTTTAGATCTTTTAATATTATAATTAAAGCTCCTTTAATATAACTTATAGCTTTCTCTATAATTAGGTAGTCTTAGACAACTTTCTTATTTAGCTATATATAGAAATCTTCCTACTTATTATTGTGTCGCTGTCTATACCACTTTTGGTATAATCCCTTAAGTATATACGGCTTGTCCATAAGGAAGTATTTTCTTATTACTATGTCGTAACAGCCCTTTATATATCGTTCTTTAAATCTAGTAAAAATTTCTAGGTCCTCTTTTTATTCCAGTTTAGTAAGCTACTTAGCTCTTAGTGTGCCTATTCTAGGCCTATTAGTAATTATTTATATAGGTGCTTGGTCCCTTATACGGCCTAATATACTAGATCTCTTATCTAGTTTCTAATCTTACTATAAGGTAATTCTTACTCTAAATTCCTCTATAGTTTCTTTCTTTTCGCGCCTTATAAGTAGATCCTTAAAGTCTTCTTACTTTTTAATCTCGTTAATAGTCCTTATTTATGTCTTAAAGTCTTAGTTCTATAGGATTTTTAATCCTAAGCTTACTTCTATCTTAAGCTTCGCTCCTACCTTAGTCTAACTAGGCTTAGGTGTTCTTATCTTATCTTAAGAATCTTAAATCTTACTTATCTTATCTTGAGAATCTTATACTTAAAGGAAACTCTGTCCCGAGCTTATTCGTATATCTTTAAACTAAGCTATTACCCTACTCCATCGGTTTCTATCCATTATAGGTCCTTAGGTATACCTTATCTCATTTTAAAAATTTTAAGCTTTTAGCTTTTTGCCTTTATTAAGTAATAAATTAGCACTAGTAGTTATCTGCTTGCTTAATCCTTATAGAATACTCTTTCTTTTATCTTGTAAAGCGATAGATGCTATATCCAACGGTGTTATAATACCCATTACTAAACCTTACTCTATAGCGGTCTTAGTCTCTACTTCTAATATAACTTTTCTAAGGATTATATACTCCTAGTAAGCTATCTTCACTACCTTATTATCTGCAAATATTTCGCCTATATTAAACTTGTCGTCTACAATATCCAATCTATATAATAGTTTATTAATTCCTCTACATTCTAAGGATTTTAGCTCCTATAGCCAATAGCTTACGCCGTACTTAGCGTCTTTATAAATTCGGTATACGTTATTATAATAAAACGCAAAACTTTTAATTAAATACTCTTTTATTCCTTATAGTATACTATTATTCCTTTATACGTATATATCTTCTGCTAGTCTTATTATAGTGGTGTAGATTGGACGTCGCCTACTGTCTTGGCATTTTCCTATATTTATAGAGCCTTCGGCTTCCTTCCTTCTTCCCTCTAACATATATATCACGACCTTACCAGTTACTAGAAATACACTCTTTTTTTTCTTTCTTTCTAACTGATTATAACTAACTAACTAACTAACTAACTGACTGACTGACCGACCGACCAACCGACCGACCGACAGACTGACAAACTAACGGCACTGTGACTTTCCTATCTTAGAGAGGTCGTACCCTCCCACATATTTTATAGCATTCCACGTGGGGACGACGGTAAGCTCTTTGGATTAGAAGTCTAAGTGCTACATATATAGGAGACACGCAGAAACATACTATAACTATAGAAGAACCGCTAGCTACGGAAGAACGACCAGCTGCGGAAGAACCGCCAGCCAGATAGATAAGACAGTAGAAGAAAACTAGGCAATATCAAACAGCAAGGGGAACCAGGCAGTACCGGAAAAAGACAGGACAGCCAGACTTAACGCATAGGCTAAAGAGTGGCAATAAGAAGCAAAAGACTATGGGTCTATTAACCTAAATCGGATTTCTTTGCCACCTTAACTTGGTTACCAACTCAGTTATCCACATAGTCACAGGAAGAGTAGGGTCTCAAAAAGTTGCGTACTAAGATATCGGGCGAACTAGCGAGCCAATCAGATAACTTTAGCCGGCGGTTAGCGTTACCGAGATCTACTGCCGAGCATGGCCAGACCTTTATTAAAGACGCAGAGACGGGTAGCCAAAGGCCAATTACTTAGATGGAAACGAGATCTAAGACATCTGGCGGCGAAGGAAGTCAGTACTGCCCTTCACGAATAAAGGACACAATACCGAACAAGGTCGCAAGCACACGAGATCGGATCTGTCCTTGAAAGCTTCCTATTCTAGCTTAGCTTTATCTTCTTTCAAGTGATCCGGATTATGTCAGCAGCGGCTCAAGAGGCGTTCCGTAAAGAAGTAGAAGAGACCCTACCGCGCGGAACGACGGCAGACCAAAGTAGACGAACGTACTAAGACCCGGCAGTAGACGATGAAGATTCCGTGCTCTCCTAAGGAGACCCCCCCTCAGGCGTCAAGAAGCAGGTGCTCTCCGTTAGGGACATGGCTATACAAGTAGACCTGCCGAAGTATGCACCTGTCAAGGTACCGCCAGGACAGCCATCTAAGACACCCTCTATCAGGACCACGGCCATGCAAGTAGACCTACCGCAGCGTTCACCCGTGACACCTAGGACCAATGACCCTCAGCAGACGAATAATATGAGCCGCAAGGACCACCTGCAAGCTCCCAAGGAAGCTCTAGATGCACCACCCTATAACTAACAATTAACGGCTTAGGACAGGATCTACGTTATAACCCAGCCTATGCCAGCCCTAGGGACTATTAGAACTCCGTACTTTATAGGACAGGACGTGTCACAGTTTATTAAGCAGTACGAACGACTATACGCCCGATATCACGTTATAAGTAAGGAGAAGCACTAGGGCCTTCTGGAGTACTGTGATTACTAGATAGGGATGTAGATCTAAAGCCTACCTGAGTTCGTAATTAGTAACTAGACGGAGCTTATAAGAAGGCTTAGGACCAAATATCGAGCTAAGGACTACTACCGACGCATAGAGATAAGAGACTTTGTGGAAGCTTACGTTCGAATATCTGTAGAACAACCAGGCGACTTGCGTCACTACATACAAAATTTCACTAGTATCTTAGCTAAAGCAGTAGCCGCGGGAAACCTTACTAAGCGAGAGAAGGGGTGGTGGTTTATGCGAGAACTCCCTATTAAATACCACAGGCATGTAATGGAGAAGATAGGGGCCGTAGCAGACGAGCCTAGTACCCTTGTATTTGAAAGACTGAAGGAGGCTATAGAGTTAAAGTTAATAGCTGTAGAGGGCGCCGAGCGAATGGAAGTCTTTTTAGAAAAAGAGCTCCTAAATATCTAACTAATACAAGAGCTACGGCAGTAAAGAAATGAGCTCGACCGCTAAAGAAAAGGAAGACTTCTTAACCTGGCTAAACTAGGCGTATACGGAGGAGCTCTAATATAGTAACAGTTACCTACCGCGGATCAGGCTATAGCTTAAAGCCTAGTATAAGGATATAAGGACTGGTAGAACAGTACCTAAGCTCCCTTTATCCTGCAAAATACCCGACCTCCGTAAGACCCTTAACCCCTATAAGGCTCTCAATATCCGCAAGGTTCTTAATATCCGCAAGGTTCTTAATATCCGTAGGACTGTTAATATCCGCAAGATTCTACTACCTTTAGACGGCCGTAGTGGGATATATAGGGTTAGCAAGGCACATAAAGACAAGGCTGGCAGACCTGTTTTAGATACGGAGGTTACCGTTTTACTGAATTTAAATGCCAAGGCCTAAAGGATCTCGTTTAGCAAGGATTTGTGCATCTATCCAATTAAGGAAGACTAGTAGCTAGGACACGCGATTAACCTAGACCGGAACTCCCGCGGCTTGGCAATAAAGGACAGCTAAAGGGTATTAAGAACTGGCTGCGTATGTACTAAGGAACTAACCTAAATAGGCTAAGAAAAGAATAGACGCAGCAACCGGCTTTCTATAATAAAGTAGTGCTAAAGAATAGTGACAAAATGTGTACAAACTAGGAGGACTGCTATTAAGTACGGCCCACAGCAGTGATGTTAGCGGTTAGGTTAGGTTATAAAAATGAGGCCAAAACCAATCCAAAATTCGGATTTAGGCTACTAACCAGTTATGTAACTGGTTAAACTAGATCAACCGGATAAAATATATAGATTTTGGAGTAATATAGTGTATAAAGCGGTAAAGGTGCTTAAGGAAGGTACGGAGGAGTTGTATAAAGTAATGAAATAGTATATAGAGGTCCTATAAAGCTTGCAGGACATTAGCAGTAATATTAGCGATTAATAAGCAAATTAGAACGTCGTACTTACTATCGCAAGTCTTGGTATGGTGTTAAACGACAATTAGTCGTTAATTATAAAACAATAAGGGCAGTATATGGGCAGTAATAAGGGTAACGCGATAAGGGCAGTAATAAGGGTAGTAATAATAAAGGCGACGCGTTATGGGCGACGTGATATAGGCAACGCGATGGGGATAACGCGGTTAGGAATAACCACNATAACTTCATCAACTCNATCAAATTAACTANATNNAATGGATCTGGTNATCTATAAAGCCTNAAACGGATTAACTAGGGCGTTACTACACGGCAATTTTAAGCCAATAGACGAGGCTTGGCTCCCTTAGGTGACGTTCGCCCTTACCCAAATCCTTACCACTAAGGCCTTACTGGTTCCTGGTTACCTGGTTATCGCTAAAACTTCANAACCGATCCAGATTAAGCCAATAAAATCGTCTAACCGGTTAGGCTTTGAATTTTGGTTTAACCGAACCGATCCAATGAAGTAACCTAACCAGTGACATCACTGGCCTACAGACTTAGTAGTAACGCCCAACCAGCAACGTCCGCAGACTCGCCCGACCCTTAGAGACAGCTATACGGCCAGGACAATCGTTAAGCCGTAGGCTCCGCAGTAGGCTCCGCAGCAGGTACTATAAGCTCCGCCGCAGAAGAATATACAATTAGGAGATTCTATCTAGATTAGGTCACGGCCTACGGATAAGACGGCTAAAGCTTAGAAGAAGAATAAATTGTTTAACCCTTAGAGACGGTCTTAGAGACAGACGCTTAACCAGGTCAGCTATTAACCCGCAGGCTCCGCAGCAGGTATAGGATATTTAACTAAAGGACAGTCAAGTTCTAAGGTAGGGGAGAGGGTGCAGGTAACGGCCGTATAAAAAGATTTCTATTTATCTACTTAATTATTATATTTCCTAAAGCTCCTTTTCTTATTTATTTTCTTAATTATAATACGTTAAGACGTGTTAATCGCGACGACCTACTACAGAGATGTTAGTTTAGCTCACCGCCTATTACTAAGCTAATAGTAATTTTCTATCCCGGGGATAGAAAATCCTAATTAGTCCAATCAGTAATAGAGCCGGTAGAACTCTATACCGCCCCTAGAACTCGATAATATAGCTATATAATAAGAACGGATACCAAGAGCCTTAATTAATTGCACGGATATAGAGCTGATTGTATGACGCAGAGCTATATACAAGGCCTTAATTAAATAACTGCACGGAAGCCTTAGTTAAACGATTAACTATATAGGGGCCATAACTAGTTGAGGAATCGAATTAAGCAGAGCCTTAATATTAGCACGTCGCCGTCACTAAATCAAATTAGTCAAATGTTGTTAAATTAGAGCCTTTAACCGGGCTAACCTTGTTCCTTAATTAAATAACAACTAATTACAGCACAACTATCACTACCATCTGAATTCAGTACTGTGTCAGCTGCACGACGAGAACGGATATTATGGTAAGGAGGGGACCTATATAAGGGCAGTAGCATAATATTGGAAAACAAGCACCGCGGAAATAGCAAAGCAGTATATAAAGAGGCACTGCGAGATAAGAGAAGATAAGGATGCTCTGCAAGAGATTATATATAGGGCACAGCTAACCACCTTAGGCCTAAGCCATCCTTATATAACTAAAGATAGGACTGAGCCGTATCTAGCTAAGCTAGTAAAGGACTTTATTAAGGATTATAAGGGAAGCAGGCATTAGATATGCAGAAGCCAGCACTTTTTAGGGATCGTCTTAATAAAAGGACTATATTATAGATATAAGGGCAAGGGATATATAACGGAGGTAGTTATAATAACTAAGAAGCTATTACTAGATAGCTTTAAAGATACTAAGGACGACTTAAATAAAGCGCAGAGCTAGTAGGACAATAATAAAGAAACTAAAAGTAGAAGATAACCCTAAGAAGGTTCTTAAGCTGGAAGAAAATTAAGGATATATAAGCGTATAGCCAGCAGTAAGGGCAAAGAAGCAGCTATAAAGGACATCCTAGAAAAGCACCAGGCCTATGAAAATAGTCTACTAGAAGCTGCCGCTTATGCTTATAAGGAAGTCTCAAAACAGGTCTCTAAATTAGACGTTTAGTAGACACTAAGAGCTTTAACCAACTACAGATGTAGAGCTCTAATTAATTAACTATATAGATGCAAAGCTTTAACAGAACGACTATATAGCTAGAGTCTTAATTAATTGTCCGTAGATATAAAGCCTACGGATATAGAACCTAGGTTATATATATAGCAGAAGACACCTTAAGTTAAGCTAGAGCCTTAGTCAAATCCTAATTAGTTAAACGCCGCCTATATAAGCCAAGTTATTAAATTAGAGCCTTTAGTCGGGCTGACCTAATACCCTATTTAAATATCAGGCAATTATACGGTTACAGTCAAATTAAATTAGTTACCTATTGCCGTTAAATGTCTTTAATTAGCAGTTAAAGATCCTATAATAGCAGACATGTAGGTATATAGGCACTAGGCCTAACTAGGAGATTAGTATACGGCCGGAAGAACGTTTTAGAGCCTCTATAAAAGTCTCTTCCCTTAACTACCTACCCCCTTATTAATTAATCGCCCGTTCTAACGCCTACGGATTAGTTAACCAGAACGATCTTTCCTGTAAATATAGATACGGAGCCTTACACAGAGTCTTATATAGAGTTGTATATAGAGTCTACGGATATAGAGCATATAGGTGCAGAGCCCTAATTGGACAATAGTACGGTAGCTTAACTGGACGCCTATATAGGAGAAGCCTTAATTAAACGGTAGATGCGGAGCCTTAACCAACCGTACGTCTACGCGAAAGTTTTAATTAATTGTCTATGGGTGCAAAGCCTTAGCCATATATATAGTAGAAGATACCTTAAGTTAAGCCAGGGCCTCACCAAATCTTAATTAGCTAAACGCCGTCTCCACATTTAAATTAGGACAGTTAGAGCCTTTAACTGGGCCGACTTTCTACCTTAATTAAACGACCGAACGATTAGTTGCAGCACATCGTCGCCGACCAATTAGATAGTCTTTGGCTAGCAGTTAAAGTAGGCACGCAGACCTATACGCAGACACAGACGTAGAATATATAATATAGAGTTACTAATGTATAGCTAGATGTGTAGCTAGACGTATAGCTAGATATACAGCTAGATGTAGGGCCTAATGCAAAGCCACGGGCGGAGCCTTAACTAAGAAGCTGCGTATGATATAGACCGATGCAGTGCTAGATATAGAGTCTTAATATTAAACAGCTAACTAAACAATTAGATTAAGCCAGAATCTCTACTATCTTAATCAACTACCCTGCCGCCACCGCTGCTGCTGTCACTATTCCGTCCAGCTATTTCGTCCTTACTGTCTTGACCGACTGCTCTATCTCTACTGTTCTAGATCTATATCGTTGCTAGATCTATTTTACTGCCAGGTCTACTAAATCTTTTATACCGTCTAACTGTTCTAACCGACCTGCTCTAGGCCTAATGCTGTTTTAACTATTCTACTACTGCTCTCCCGACCGCCATACCCTACCGTTTTAATCGCCCCGCCGCCGCCTAACTAGCTGCCTCCGACTGACTGCTACTAACCGTTCTGTTATTAACTGTTCTGTTACTACTGCTACTACTACTACTATATTAACCGACTGCTGCTAACTAACTACTATCGACCATCTACCGCTACCGAGATTTTTACTACCAAAAGTTCTGCTACTAGATGTCCTACTGCTTACTAACTGTTAGCGAGTTCTACCACCGACTATTCTATCTTATTTTGCCACGCTAACTGTCTGCTTTTATTACTGTTTATACCACTATTACTATTACTGCCGCTACTGCTGTTACTGCTACCGTTATTATTTTTAGTTTACTGCTGTTCTAGTTACTACTAATAGAAAGATCGGATTTTAGCTATAGGTAACGAAAGGACACCGTAGAGCAGTTTTATAGAAGGGCTAAGGATATAGTTACCTGCGTTCGTTTAGGGATATACTTTCCTTTATCTATTCTGCTTTTACTATACTCTCGTTTTACTATTCTTCTATATTATAAAACGTTAGGGGATAACGTTCTTGGTGGGGGAGGTATATAGTGGTGTAGATTAGACGTCGCCTACTATTTTGGCATTTTCCTATATTTATAGAGCCTTTGGCTTCCTTCCTTCTTCCCTCTAATATATATATTACGACCTTACCAGTTACCAGAAATACACTCTTTTCTTTCTTTCTTTCTAACTAATTATAACTGACTGACTGACTAACTGACTAACTAACCGACTGACCGACTGACCGACCGACAGACTAACAGACTAACGGCACTATGACTTTCCTATCTTAGAGAGGTCGTACCCTCCTATATTATTCCCTTTATTATATAATAAATCTAACTATCTTTATAATCCCTTATAAAGTAACCTTATTTTCTATAATTTATATAAGCTCCGTCTTTAAACTACTAACTTTGCTATAGAGTCCGCTTAAATATCTTCTGCTACTAAGATCCCTAGTTTAGCCTTTACTCCTTAGTTCTATAATTACTAAATCCTTAACCTTTAGGTTTTTATAGTTTCTTACTCCATTTCTTATAGGCTTCTTTGGTACCGCTTAGGTCTATTAGCTCTACGCTATACCATAATTTCTAATTTAGCTTTAGTTATTGCGTACTCTACGTCTTATATAACTATAGAACTCTATTCTAACCTCTTTTAGCCTACTCCCTTTAGTAGATCTAATTATTAATTTTAATTACTTAATCTATTAAATCCTATAGGGTATCCGCATCTTTTATTAGAATAATCGCGTCCTAGACTTTAGCCTTAAGTCCTTACTTATACTGTGCTATAAGCGCCCTATTATTCCACTTAACTTATATTACTAACGTCTAGAACTGCGTTATATACTTAATTACTAAGGTTTACTACGTAATATTTTAGAGTTTTCTTTCCGCTGTAGTTACCGCCTTTAGGTCTCCAAATATTTATATAAGTCGCTCTATAAACCCTTCCTAACTTAAGAATATAAACCGCACCTTTTAATTAGTAGTCGTCATTCCGTTTGCCTATATTTCCGTAAGGTAAGGCTTAAACTACTTAAGTGCCCTTCCTAATAGGAATAGTCCCGCATAGGCTATTCGATCCATAGGTATTAGTAGCTTTACCCCTTCTTATATAACTTTAAAGTGCATTTATATAAGAAATCCCTTAAGCTTCGCTCTTTCTCCTAAGAATCTCTTAATTAATAGTAGCTTAATCTTTACTACTCCAATCCCATTAATCCTTTATTCCAACGTTACGTTATTTTCTATTAACTAGTTAACTATCTTTTGTAATTGTCTAACCGTCATAGGTTACTATAAGTTAGTATCCGCTATACTAGTGTCGTTTCCTAATCTTAAAGTAGTTGCCGCCGTTAATGGCGTTGTGGTGGCTGCTTTTAGTAGTATATTATTTAACTTTCTCTTATTTAATACCGTAACTAGGTAGTAATTATATAACGGAACCTTGTAGTAGGTACTACGGGGGGCTCGTTATTAGGCTAGGTGTATAGGTAATACAGATTAAAGTTAATAATGTAATAATAACTAGTAGAGTAGTTGCCTAATAGATTAACTCTAATTATATTCTAAGAATTACTATAAGGAAGGAACTATCTAGGTAGGGACTAAGGGTCCTTAAATACACAACTATACTCCTATAAAATCCTTCTTGTATATAATATACGTGTACTCTATTTACTCTATCGCGGATTATATAGATCCTACAGATTATATAGATTATGTTATATAACCTTAGTTACTATCCCTCGTTATATAGTTTTATCGACTCCATCTTAGACCGTGCTTATATTAACTAACTAGCTTCTTCTAACTCTTCCCTAAGTAGTCGTAATATTATACTTAAAGCGTCCGTAATAACTACCCCTATATTAAGATAAAACTTAAACCTAGTATAATACTAAAGTTTGGCCCGTTATACGGTATATCGCGAAAAGAGCTACTTATAATGTAATAATACCTTAAAGAGCACCTAGGGAAAGGATTTATTTGCCCTAGTTAATTACTATTTATCTTATTTATACTATTTATTAAGAAACCTAGAGGAGGTTTAAGGTTTTATATTAATTATTAAGCCCTAAATATAAATATAATTTAAAACTAATATTTAATTTCTTTGCTTTAAGAAACGCTTAACTACTTAGTAAAAGTATAATATTTTATAAAGCTTAATATAGTTACTGCCTTTAATTAAATCCGTGTTTATAAAGGAGATAAGAAGTATACGGCTTTCTATATATAATAGGGACTTTTAAATACCTAGTAATGCCGTTTAGTATAAAGAATAGTCCTAGTATATTTTAGTAATACGTTAATAATACGCTTCGCGAATTCCTTAATATATTTATTACCGCGTATATTAATAATATCTTAATTTATTTATCTTTACTTTCTAAGCATTAAAAGCACGTTTAAATAGTCTTCAAACGCCTATAAGATGCGGGCTTATAATGTAATATTAAGAAATATAAGTTCTACGTGTCTAAAGTTACGTACTTAGGCCTAATTATATCCTATAACGGAATTAAAATAGACCCTAAGAAAATTGCTATAATTATAAACTAGGAAAGTCTAAGTAGTATATAAGATATTAAAAAATTTCTAGGATTTATAAATTTCTACTATTAATTTATTAATTACTTCTTAAAAATTATTTAGCTATTTATAAATTTAATAAGAAAGAATATAAGATTTAAATAGACTACTAAATATAAATAAGCTTTTAATAACCTAAAATATCGCTTTATAACTATTTTAATTCTTATTTACTTTAATTTAGACCTTAAATATATTATTAAAATAGACTTATCTAATTATATACTAGAAGAAGTATTATTACAATATAATAAGAACGGCGAGCTACGCCTAGTAGCCTTTCTCTTTTAGAAACTTACTCTTACTAAATTAAACTATAAAATTTATAATAAGGAACTACTTATAATTATTAGATATTTTAAATAATAGCATTTAAAACTTAAAGGATTATTATTCCTAATACGCGTATTAATGGACTATAAAAACCTATAGTACTTTATAACTATAAAGTAATTAATATAATACTAAATTTATTAGGCCAAATACCTTTTATAATTTAACTCTAAGATTATATACTAACCTAGTAAACTTAATTAGAAGCCTAACTTATTAATATAATAATTATAAAACTTATTTACTAACGCCTCTAATAAATGGATTATAAATTAATTATAAATTCTACTGCCCCCTAAACGCTTTAAAAAACAATACCCTATATTTTTAAATATAAAGCTTAATAGGAATAAATTGGAAATTAATAAGTAGAATATAGAAATTAATAAATTAATAGAGTATAAATATAAGAACAACCCCTAGATAGTAAAGGTAATAAAAGTAATTTAAATAGGGAAATGGTAATATAAGGATATTATACTTACTAAATACAAAATCCGTAATAATTAATTATACTATTAATAGAAGATAATAGTCCTAAATTCTGAACCCTTATAATTTAAGATACTTAAATTTGTATATAATTCCCTTATAGTAAGGCATCCTGGCCATATAAAGACCTATAAGATTATTTAATAAGTATATTACTAGCCTATAATGCACAACTATATATAAAAATACGTTTAAGTATATAGAATATATGTATATAGAAAGACTTCTTATATAAAGAAGTAAGAAGTACTTTAACCATTGCCAATTCTAATATAAAGATGGCAAGATATTTTAATTAACTTTATAGTTAACCTACCTAATAGTAATAAGTTTATAAATATTATAGTAGTTATTAACCGTCTTATAAAAATATAATATATAATTCTTATAAACTTAATTAATATAATATTAGTAGCCGAATGTTTTATTAAGTACGTCTTTAAGCTATATAAACTTTTTAATTTAATAATATCTAACCGCGGAAGTTAGTTTGTTTTAGACTTCTAATAAGCCCTATATAAATAATTAAGTATATAAATATAACTCTTAACTATATTTTATCTAGAGATAGATAGTTAAACTAAAATTATACACGTAATTATAGAATAATAGTTATAAATATACTGCTCCTACCTATAAAACGACTAGAAAAAGTGGCTACTTTTAGCTAAGTTTACTGCAAATAATATAAGAAATAAATTAATAGGCGTAATGCCGTTCTACGTAACCTACGGATAAAACCCTTAACTTAGATTTAAACTATAACCTAAAATTAATATAATAGGACCTATAATTAAGAGAATTTAACTAATTAACGCGTATAACTTCGCTAATTAAATAAAGTAGTTAACGGAACTACTATAAAGTAAATTAGCGTACGCTTAAATAGTATAAAAATGGTATATAAATAAAGAACGAGCTCTCGTATAGGACTTTAAGGAAGGTAATATAGTTTACCTAAATATATAAAACCTAAAGACTTAATAACATTTAAAGAAACTTAATTAGAAGTTTATAGGCCTATACTAAATTAAGAAGAGACTAAGCCTATATACTTATAAGATTAAACTACTAACTAAATATTACGGCACTGACCTAACGCATACTGTTTTATACTATCTTATACTATTTCCTACTATTAGCTAGCCCACTACTAGTGACTTGGCGGCCGGCCCTACTATTTATATATAATACCCCCTTTCCACCTTCTTTCCCTCTTTATACTACAACGTAGTTATTTAGTCTACTTTATTACAGTACTATAACAGTTTATAGTATCTTTAATTTGCGCCCCGTTGCGATTACTAATTCCTTATACCCTAGCTAATTGACCTCCGCCCTAGAGCAATTGCGACCTACACGCGCCTCTACTAAAACTAATATATCCCTAGCACAGTCTTAAAACGATCCTTAGTTTTTACCTAGTACCTAAATAGGCGACATTAATAACGCCAAAATGGCCGAAACTTAAAACCCCCACGACGTTTTTATAGACCTCTTTATAGAGATATACCCCAATATTACGTGGATAATCCGCCACTCCCTACTATACCTTAAGACCTTTAAGCCTAGTAAAGCTTACCTTACCCTTATTAACTATACTAACGAGTTCCTTAATAATATTAAAGTAGGACTATAGTGTATATATAATATAAATACCGCCAATAAGAAAGCTAATAAAAACCTTAGTACCCTTATTACTTTCTAGATAGGAACTATTAACTCCTAGGTAAAGACTATCGCCGTTTTAAAACAATTAACCCCTATAATAATGGTAGTAACCTAGCAGAAAAAACGGAGATCTAAAGACCCGCTAATATTTAGCGGAAAAGGCACCCTACTAGAATAATAAGCTAATTTTAAGACCTAGTATATTAAAATTAAAGAAGTTTTTAACTAGGACTAGAACTACTTTAATACAGTTTAGTCTTAGATTCTTTATATCTTAAATATACTAGAGGATAAGGCCTATAAGTTTATTAAGTAGGGCCTAGAGCTTATATATAAGAACCTAAATAATATATCTGCGTAGAAATAGCCTACTAAGGAAAATATGCTTAAAGACCTTACTACCCACTATAAGGTCCTTAATATAACCTAAGTCGCAAAAAATAAGCTTAACTATTTCCCCTAGGGCGAGCGTAATTACTAGTTCTAAAAGGGAGAGCTTAATAAGCTAATAGTTTATACTAAGAAGATAGATAAATAGAAGGTGGACCTACTCTAAAAGTTTATCTCTCCGAAGATAGAAGAGCTAGTACTTAGACTTACCTATAAAATTAACGATAGTAACTATATAGGTTAAAGTAAGTAGATGAATATATTTGCTAAAAACCTCGTAAACTATGCATACTAAGCCAACCTTAAGAAGAACGCTAACCACCGCCTACCTGCCTAAGCCCCTGCCCCTATATTAACCCTAACCCTAGTAGTAACTAAAAAACCTATAGACTTTAATAGAATCTTAGACACGGAGCGTAAGCGCCGCGTTAATAATAGATTATACTTTGCCTATAGCCTACCTGGCCACTAAAAGGACGCCTATAACCCTATTAAGATAGTAAACCTAGTCTTAATACTACCCCATTAAATAACGCGAACTAATAACTATAGACGCGGCGACTATGGAGTTTATTATGGACGCGGCGACCGTAGAGCCTATTATAGCCGCAGTAGATAACCCCCCCCTTTAACCCTATGGCTTAGTTACTCTAAACTATACCTTATATAGGAGCCCAACCTATTAATAACGCTTAGTATTAGCGACTCCGCGCTAGTAAATACGAATACGGCTACGTTATTAGTAAAGTATTATCTTCCTATACCCTAACTAAGACTAAAACTAACACCGCTAGCTAAATAGACACTAGACCGCCCCGCCAAGACAGCCTTATACCCTAGTTATTAAAAGGCAAACCCTTAAACTAAGTCGCGTTTAAGGGTCTAAACTATATAAGGAGGAAGACGAGAAAATTAGGTCCCTATTACTAGATTAATTAATCCTTTTTATTAGTAAGCTGCTACTTAATCTTAGATTAGCAAACAGTAATAAGAAATTAATCCTTATTTAAACCTAACTCTCCTTATTATATAACCTATACCCCTAAGTTTATATTAATATAGTAAGCCTAATAGACTCCAGTAATACTATAATGGCATTTACTAATGCAGAGTCTATTATAAGAAAGTATAATATTATAACTAAGAAGCTGCTAGTATCTAGGCCACTATACCTTACAGATAATATCCTAACTTCGCTTATTACGGACTACTTTACCGCCCAAATATTAATTAGCCTTTATACTAAAGCTATACTCTTTTTTATTACTAAACTTTCGCCCACTACCCTAATTATCCTAAGTATACCTTAGCTTTAAAAGAATAAGCCCTGTCCTAGCTTTAGGAAACTTAAGATCTACTTTAACTTAGATTACTACTATAGGCACTACCTCCTATAGGGGATAACTAATAGTAGTAAGGACGCCCTATATAGATACTTAGCACTACTAAGCCTAGTGCCTGGGACTATATATAAAGCCCTAATAGTAAAAAACATTCCTAATAAAGGGGAGCCCATATAGCTATAAAGAAACAAGATAGTAGAAAACTGGACTACCCTAGTACTTAAGACTAAAATAATAGGCTAGCTAGCCCTACTAAGACTAAGGAAGAAGGTCTACTTTACGCCGCTACTATTAAGAATCTAACCCTAACCTAGGCACTATTTAAACCCTAAACGCCTAGCCCAATACCTAGAACTAAGCTATATACTATATACGCATACTATAGCTCGCGTTATAGTAAGGATTAGCTATAAAACTACTAAGACTTAGATAATAGAAACCGCGCCACCGTAACGCCTAACCTTATACCCATCTCCCGCGCGTACTATATAGGGCCGCTACCTTATTCCTACCCCCCTAGGCCGACTAAGCTATACTAGCCTAGCTATGGCACTAGAGAACTAGATACGCCCTAACCTAGATAATATTAAATACACTTATACTATTAATTTTACCTAGTTTTATAAATAAAAAGACGTAAAGGTAATAAGGATCTATATAGCAGAGCTAGTAAAACTAGTTAAATAAGATAAGCACTAATAGCTACTTAGAGAGCTACTTATAGGCCTAATAGAAGTACCGAACCTATTAAAAAGGTCTTTCCGCTAGCTAGTAGAAGGCAACTATATAATAAAGGAAGCCCGTAAAATACTCCCCCCCTATTTTTATAACTTTTTTAAAATAAATCTAAAAACTAAACCTGAGCTTTTATATTAGAAGATAGTTAATACTAATATTAAAAATTTCCTAAAAGGCAAACTAGGATTAACCTGTAAAGATATTCTATAACGCTTACTAAAGGAGTTATATAAATATATTAAGCACTTTTCCCCTAAAAATATAGATAAGCTGCCCCCTTACCAACCATAGGACTATAAAATTAAGATTATCCCTAGAAACTGGGCCCCGTATTATAAAAATAGACTACTCTTACCTACTAAACTTAGGTGTATAAAGAAGTAGATTAATAAAATACTAAATAAGGGTTTTATCCGTAAATCGACCTTACTAGCTGCTATACTACTTCTCCTTACTACTAAGCCCGGCGGCAGCGTATAAATCTACTATAACTACTAAGGCCTAAATATAGTCACTATTAAGAATTGGTACTTACTGCCACTAATTTGCAAGACACTTAACGCACTTTATAGTGCTAAGTACTTTACTAAATTTAATATAATTGCTGTATTTAACTAGATCTAGATTATAAAGGGCTATAAGTGGCTTATAATATTTATTATCCGGTTTAAACTCTATAAGATACTAGTTATACTATTTAGCCTCTATAACGCACCCGCTATATTTTAAAACAATATTAACTATATTCTATATAACGCCCTTAATAACTACTATACTACTTACTTTAATAACATTCTTATCTTTTCTAAAACACGCGCTAAGTATACTAAGTATATAAATAAAGTTATCTAAAGACTCGGTAATGCTAGACTTTAAATTAATATTAATAAGTTTAAGTTCTACTCTACTAAAATAAAATACCTTAGCTTAATTATCTTAACTAATAGCATAACTATAAACCCTAAGAAGGTATAGGCCTTATAGAAATAGAAAGACCCCATATTAATTAAAGAACTATAATAATTTCTCGGCTTCGCGAACTTCCACTAACAATTTATCTAAGGCTACTCTGCTATTGCTACACCTATAATAAAACTCCTAAAGAAGGATATTAGATAGCTATAGGGACTAGAATAAGCTAAATTGTTTAAGGCCCTTAAGGAAGCCTTTACTTTAGCACTAGTATTAGCATACTATAACTATATAAAGAAAACAGTAGTAGAGACAGATGTATTAAATTAGGCTTTTAGTAGAGTCCTTTCCTAGTATAATAATAACGGAAAATTAAAACTGGTTGTATTCTTCTCTATAAAGCACTCTATACTAGAGTATAACTATAAGATCTATAATAAAGAACTCTTAGCTATTATTAAGGCTTTAAAAAAACGGCGTCCTAAGCTATAAGGGACTAAGAAGCTGTTTAAAATTATTACTAACTATAAGAACCTATAGACGTTTATAACTACTAAGTAGCTAAATTAGCGCTAAGTCTGGTAGGCAGAGTTCCTTTTATAGTTTAACTATATAATTATATACAGACCTAGTAATAAAGCTATACTCCCTAACGCCCTAAGCTAGCTACTAGGAATAAGGCCTAAGGACACTAATAATAAACGCCTCCGCTACTAAGCCTAAGTTATTATACCGCCCTAGAAAGTTAACCCTATAATTTTAAAAAAATTACTATATAAATCCTATAATTATAATAACGCAGAGTTTATAGCTGCTCTAAACCCTAAAATAGCTAAAAAAAGTTACTAGATAAGTTAATCTAGTTAGGATACTAAGAGAACAAACTTATAAGAGATATAGTGGCGGCCCTATATAATTAGAAAGCTCGCCATTAGCTAAAGAAGATTAGGAAATTACTCTATTATAATAAGTTAGAATATAGTATTATCAATAGATAGATCTACTTCTGCTAATATTTCTTTATCCCTAATACCCTAGACCTCCACCTAGAAGTTACCTATTACTTTTATAGTAATAGCCCCGCTAGTTACCCTAGCCAGATTAAGACTTTTAACCTCTTAAACTAAATATACTAGTGGCTAGGAATCTCCTAGTTTACGGCTACCTTTATTAAAGACTATACCCTATACTTTCGCACTAAGACCCCCTATTTTGCCCTACCCGGTTTCTTAAAGCTATTAAAATTACCTACCCGCCCATAGACTAATATCTTAATTAACTATATTATAACGCTGCTAGTATACTAACGCTATAGTAAGGTATATAAATATATCCTTATTATTATAAACCGCTTAACTAAAATATAATACCTTGTTTTAGTAATAGGACTTTTAATAGAGGAGCTAGTTAATAGCTTTATTAATAATGTATATAAGATCTATAGTATACTAAGCACAATTATCTCTAATCGCGGTATATAATTTATTAGCGACTTCTAGTAATAACTAAGTAAACGCCTTAAGATAATCTTGCGATTAAGCTTAGCCTAGTACCTAAAAACAGACGGCTAAACTAAAATTATTAACGCTGCCGTAAACAAATACCTTTATACTTTTATTAGCTTTATATAGAATAACTAGATTAACTACCTACCGCTTACTAAGTTTACTATAAATAACTAAGTTAATAAAAGTATAGGTATCTCCCTATTTTTTATAAACTATAGCTTTAACCCTTACCTCGGAATTAAGCCTACTAGCCCCTACTTATTAACACTATTAGTATAAGCAAAGAAAGAATTTTTTTACGTAGACTCTATAGCTAACCGCTTTAAGCGGATATTAATATAGCTTAAGGCCCTAGCCCGGATTTTATAGTAACGCTATAAAAATAATACTAATACTTATAGGGATAAAAGCGCGTTATTCTATAAAGGCGATATAGTTATAGTTAGCTTAGAAAATATAAAGATAAATAAACCTAAGAAGAAATAGGACGATAAATAGGACGGCCTATACCCCGTACTTGCAATATACTAAAGGGTAGTTATAGTAGACCTCCTAAACCATATCTAAGTAAATAAAACCTTTTATATATCTAAGGTCCGCCTCTAGGCTACTAAAGAGATCCCTAGCTAAGTAAATATTAATACTATAGAGCGCTGTAATATATAAGGACAAGTAGTAAAAAGAGATAATAACGGCAATATAGAAGATAAATAGGAGTTTAAGAAAATCCTTAATATATATAACGAAGACCCCTAGGGCCTAACTTATAAGATTAAATAGAAATATTATAAGGATATAACCTAGTAGCTAGAAGAAGACCTAAAGGGTTATAAATAAGCTATATAGCGCTTTTATAAGCAACACCTTAAGAAGCTAGGACCCCTAGACTAGGTATAAGATAAGGAAAAGTTACGCTAAGGTCACGGCCGACCACCGTATTAAAATTTGTGGTGGTTAAGATGTTATAAAACTTTAACCAGCGGTTAAAGTTATTAAATTAGCTAAATTCTTGCCAAGAAACGCCACGTGGATTAATTTAGGTAGCAGTATAGAGTTCTACCGACCTTTCTTACTAAATTAACTAATTAGGATTTTCTATGCCCGGTATAGAAAATTACTATTAGCTTAGTTAAGGGCAGTAAGCGGAACTAATATTTTTGCGGTAAAAAATAGGTAACCCCGTATACTGCCTATCTTTAAATTATCTATTTAGTTTAGGGACTAAACTATTTAGGGGAGAAGAGTACTGTTATGATACTGACCTAACGTATACTATTTTATACTATCTCGTACTATTTCCTACTATTAGCTAGCGTACTACTAGTAACTTAGCGGCTGGCCCTACTATTTATATACAATACCCCCTTTCCACCTTCTTCCCCTCTTTATACCATAACGTAGTTATTTAGTCTACTTTATTATAGCACTATAATACTAAAATAAAAATATATCTAACGTTTTATATAAGCTTACTATAACCTTTAAAGGGTAAGCCTATAACTTATAAAGTGCCGCCGCTATCTTCTATAATTATTAATAACAGTAATAGTTCTTACTTTATTAACTTAATTAATAATATATAATAGAAAATATAATCTAAATAATTTAAACTCCTTATTAAGTGGAAAGGATATAAAATATAAACTTAGGAAACCTATAACTAGATTAAGACTAACGCGCCTTCCCTAGTAAAAGAATTCTATAAAGACTATCCCTTGCGGCCTACTCTAGCTAGGTAAATATAATATAAAGGTAAATAACTACTACCTAATATAAATACACGAAACGTAATAGCAGGAATCTTAAAATTAAAAAGAATTTAAAATATATTATAACGTTTATAATATAATTATATAACGTGCACGATAGGCAAGCTAGCTAGATGGGCGAGCTGGCCACTTTAAAACCCTACCAAAAATAAGAAAAATCACACCTTAATATCTTAACAAACACTTGATAATAAATTCTAATCTTTTAAATTTAGACTTTTATATATACTCTATAGCTTCTATTAAAGTTATATAGTAAATAGTTTGGTGGTTTTTAAGATACAGTGATTTGGCCTTATTTTAGCCCCTAAGCTTTAATATATTAAAAACTACTGAACTAATTACTATGAAACTTTAATAGAAGCTATAGAGTGGATATGAAAGTCCAAATCTAAATTATTAAAATTTATTATTAAGTGGCTGTTAAGATATTAAAATATGAATTTTCCAATTTTTGGTGAGTTTTAAGGTGGCCAGCTCACCTATCCAGCTAGCTCGCCTATCGTGTACGTTAATATATAAGATATTAAGGAACTTTAACCGCCGGTTAAAGTTATCTAATTGGTTAGATCCGCCTTGCTAGGACCTACTATAAAGATATTAGTTCTGCTTACCGCCTTAATTAAGCTAATAGTAATTTTCTATTCTGGGGATAGAAAATCCGAATTAGCCTATTTAATAATAGAATTGGTAAAACTCTATACTGCTATCTAATGTAATTATACAAACGCGATAAGTAATAAGTCTTAACTAAATTAAA
The DNA here is from genome assembly GCF_001692895.1 of Cenococcum geophilum 1.58. Classification (NCBI taxonomy): domain Eukaryota; kingdom Fungi; phylum Ascomycota; class Dothideomycetes; order Gloniales; family Gloniaceae; genus Cenococcum; species Cenococcum geophilum. Next base: position 778,345 of record NW_027137592.1, on the reverse strand, counting down.
TTATTTTAAACCTTCGGCTAAAAGGGGGGGTACTATAATAGGACTAGCCTAGTTATAGTAGGAACGTCTTGGTGAAATACTTAATAGATAAATTTTAATACTCTATTTAACTTCTGCCAAGTTCTACTAGATCTATTAAATTCTACTAAAGTCTGTTAAAGACCGCGTGCATATATACGTACGTATTGACCACTAAGTCCCTAACTATTTAATTATATAATTCTCTTGTTATTCCTCTCTTTTTTACGCAACGTCTTATTCTCTATAAGAGCTATACCTATAGATTTAAATAGAATTTATATTATTCCTTTGAATCTACCCCAAAGCCTCTTCGCGCCCTTATACTATTTCGGACCGAAAATAAAAGGATATCTTAATTAACTTTATTATTAATCTCCCTATAAGTAAAGGCTATATAAATATTATAGTAGTTATAAACTAACTATCTAAGATAAGACACTTAATCGCCTACCCTAATATATTGACACCTATTATTGCTTAACTATTCCTAGACTACGTATAGAAACTATATAGGCTCCCTAAAATAATTATCTTTAATAAAGGCGGCTAGCTTATCTCTATATTTTAGAAAGAGCTAACTACCTAACTCTATATTAAAGCACTCTAATTAACTATATATTACCTAAAAACAGATAGTAAAATAAAATATATAAATACTATAATAGAATAGTATATTTGGATATACACGTTATATTTATAGGATAACTAGATTAACTAGCTTGCGTTTACTAAGTTTATTAGCTAACTACGGCCAATACCTATAAATAGGTTTTAAACCCTTTAGTATATAAATTATAGAAGCAAATAAATTTATAAAAAAGATGGAGGAACTATAATAGCTCCTTACTAATAAGATAATATAGGCCTAATCTGTCTATAAAGCCGCGGCAAATAAAAACTAAACCTTAGTACTAGCCTACTAAATTAGTAACTTTATTTAACTAGATATAAGGAACCTAAATATGAAATAACCCGTTAAGAAACTTAATTAGAAGAACGCTGGCCCTTATAAGGTTAAGAAGGTTATCTTATCTTACGCCTACTAGTTAAAGCTCCCCAATACGGTTAAAATCTACCCTATATTCTATATGTTAGTCTTATACCCTACTATACCTATATTAAACGCTCTACCTAAATAGATATAAGACCCTCCCCTGCTAGTTAAAGTAGATAGTAAAAACGAGTACTTGTTAAAAGAATTAATAATATTAAGTACAATAAACAGAAACGCTAGTATATATACCTTATAAAATAAAGAGGCTTTATTACGCCCTTATAGAAACCTATAGACTCTATAAGACTTATATAAGTCATAAAAGACTTTTATAAACTCTACCTAAAACTACTATAGCCCTATCTCGCAGAAGCTTAAGTTTAAAGGGGGGGGGGTACTATTACGGGACACCCCTGTAACACCTTATATACATCTACCTATTTCCACTAACTTAGCAATTAAAGACTAACTATAAGACTGTAATTTACCGCAATATATAGCAATCTAACGGCAATCTGCCGTATTCTGCTATATTCCGCTAAATTTTACTAAATCCTACTAAGTTCTACTAGGATATAAATTCTACTAAATTCTACTAAACCTAAATCCTATCCTATTCCGTATACGTATTAACTAAGCAACTAAGTTAATAATATATACCCTTTCTTCCCGTTTTTTACCTTCTTTTTTTACGTAATGTCTTAACCTTATTATATAGTTTATATATATAGTTTAATAATATCTACCTCATTATATATTATTTTTACTTATATTACTCTATAATAAAGGGGCTCTAAGGACGCCTACCATTTCCTAGTATAGAGATAGCATTTACGCCGTTAGATAGCAGCTATTGCTATTACTACTCTAGGCACTATCGCTACTAATATCCTAGCTTACTATAATTTTTATAGTTCCTTTTAGGTTAGGTTAAACCCTTAGCGGTATTACTTCGCCCCGCTATTAAGTCGCTAGTAATAGTTTTAGAGTCCGCTTTCCCTAAGTTACCTAATAGGGTAGTCTTTATATTTAAGTTCGCGGCGCGCCTATTACTTCTAGTCTATAGGGCGCTTATACTCCTCTAGTTTTTCTTTAATAGAGTAGCTAAGGAAACTAGCTGCTTTTAAGTTTATAGGAATTCCTAATAGTTAGTAATAGTAAGCTGTAGCTTAGGTCGTAGCTTTATAAATAGGTATATTATTATATGCTTTGCATTATAAGGAGGGTTAATTTACGCTTTTAAGGAGGTTAGGTAGGCAGTAAACACATTTATAGGTTAGGGCTATATAGAGTTCTTAATTAATAGGACTTTTAATCTAATTAAGTAGGAATTCTATAAGATCCCCCTAGGTAAACTATATATCTAAATTATTATCTTTATATTATAGCTAAAGGGTTCTATTAGTCCCCTTTATATATTATATAGTAAACGCAACTCTAGTATCCTTATTCGCGAAGGCGTTAGGCTTTAGGTAAAATGCTAGCTTTAAGCTATTATGGAAGTCTTAGTACTCTTAAATAGTCTTACCGTTATATAAAGAAATCTTCTTTATTTTAACGGCCCGTTTTAATAGAGCGCCTATTATATTAGTAGCCTTTCTCTTAAGGTTAGAATATATTAAGCTACTATTTAAGTACTTTAATATAATGCTCTAAGGTAATAGGTCTAGGTTAGGAGTGGAAATCACTATTACCTTGCCATATTAACCCCGTCTTAGCATTTCTACCTTTTCCCTAAGCAACTATAGTTTTCCTTACTTTAGAAGTTATAGCTTCTTATTCTCTAGCCGTTATATTTTTTCCTATAAGTGTTCTTACCTATAACTTCTGGTTTTATCTAGGACATAGGTCCGCCCATATTGTCTTAGGGCTAATCCCTAGACTCAGTACTACGCACTACGTTAGTATTACGCCGCGTCTCGCCATTAGGTCAATAGGCTATAATGTAGTTGGTAAATATAGGTCGTCTTTTTAAAAGAGGGCTGCCGCTATATAATCGTGGCCTTAGTAAACCACTATATTGCTAGGCCGCTACCCCTAAAAAGGGAGAAGAATTTAGAACTGTTAGGACGCTAAGACCTAAAGGGTATATAGTAACGTAATAATAGTGGCGGAATGTAATAGGTATCTAATTCTTAATAAAGTAGAACTATAGAACTGAATTCTGCTGTTCTTTAGTAGGGGCGACTACGTTTTATAGACGCCTCGCCTGCGCTAAGCCGGTTACGGTAAGCGCGTCTCTATAGCCTAATATATAGATAGCTCCTAGTATCTAAAAAGGAACTATATATATACTTTAGCGTGCTAATTTATATAGGTATTACTATTAAATCAGCTATTAAGGATTACTGTTACGGCACTGGCAGAAAGCGGCAGCTATGGTAGACGTTATAGTAGACGCAGGGCTTACGTGACTCTTACGTAACTAGGGGATTGTATATAACTCCTCGCGTTGCTACTTATCCTTTCCTTTCCTTTCTTTAGCTTTAGATTCTCGTTTATAGACAATCCAATTATATAGGCTTGCGCGACCCTTTTACCGTACTTATATCTTAATTAACTAAGTCGCTAACATTATTTAAAGCTTAAACCAGTCTTTCTTCCTAAGAAGGAACTTAAATATATCTATAAGACCATAAATAGGACCCTAAGGATATTACTAAGACTAAGGAAAGAACCTAAAGAAAAAGAATAAAACCCTAAAGAAAGGACCTATAAAATACGCATAGACTAAAACCCCTAAAGAAATTACCCGGAATTACCTAATACCCTAGCACTATACTATAAAATATAGTAGTAGGTAAAGTAGCTATAGGACCCGCAAATACCTTAGATAAGGAGACAATTAATGTCTTAACCCCTAGGCGGAGCTCATAGCAGCTAATACCAAAATTAAGCGGCTATAAGAACTGCTTAAAACTAGAGACACCCCTATATCTAGCAATAACCTATTAAACAGACTCGCTACGGTCCTTAAGGCCCTAGCCTAACATATAGTATTAATATTATCGTGGTCCGTAAAGGTTGCGGATCCCCTATTACTTATAGACAGAGCTAACCCTATATTTAATAATTGGAAGCTTTAATTATAGAATAAGCTTAAAGTTAATACGGACTACTTCCCTGCTACTTAAGCTAAAATAGCCTACGTCTTTAGCTATACTAGCGGAGACGCCCAGACGCACCTACATCCGCGATATGCTATAGACTTAATACACCCTTTTATCTCAGAAGAAGAAATAATTAACTACCTATCTTCTATTTAAAAGGACCCCTTTAGGGTATAAAACGCCCGCCTTAGCTATAAAAGTCTAAATATAAAAACAATAGAGACCTTTTTAGCCTTCTAGACCCGCTTTTTATACCTAGCCAGATAAGCCTAGATTCCCTAGGAAGACCTACTACTAAACCTCTTTAATAAGCTTACCCTAGACCTGCAGCGGGCCGTACTACTAGCTTTTACTACTATATAGACGTTAAAAGAACTTATAGACTACTGCCTAGCTATTAACTAAGGCCTCTATTAAATTAAGGCATAAGCTAACCGGATAAAGGCTAGGAATCCCTTAAATTAAGCTATAAGTAATATAAGAACGGCCTATAATACCCTAGTATAACCTATAACGCCTACTACACTAGCCGCCAACTTAGTAACTAGCCGTATAGCTAGCCTTGCCGCGGGCTAAGCGTTTACTTAGCCTATCTACAGCGACCCCTATATACAGGCCCTTAGCAATTAAGGGGCTTGCTTCTTATATAGTTAAAAAGGCTACCCTATAAGGAACTGCTTAATAAAAGCAAAAGCAAATAAGGTCTTGTTAATTTAGAAAAATAGTATAAAGTTAAAAAAAGAGGAACTCTAAAGGAAGACTCCTCTCTAGGGTTAAAAGGGATTAATATATTATATATTAATCTAGGTCGGCTAGTTAGTAGAAGAAGCTACACTATCCCTTATACTTTATTTTATAATAGATACTAAGTTTTAACCTTTGCCTTAGCTAACTTAGGAGTAAATGCCTTTACCTTAATTAATATAAAGTGCGCTATAAAACTAGCTAACTCCCTAAATATATCTCTAGAAGAACTACCTAAGCTAATTCTAATTCGTAGGTATAACGGAAGGGTAGGATCTTCTATTACAACAATCTTACGGATTTACCTCCGCGTAGATAGACGAAGGTAGTATAATATCCCCTTTCTTATTACAGACCTTAGGAGCTATAATATAATTTTAGGAAGGATATAGCTAGCCTATTTAGGCTTATAGCTTAATATATAAAGCAGACGGCTTATCTAGCCCAAAACCCTACCCTTAACCCCTTCTTTTATAAAAGAAATTAGCATTATAATAGAGAACTTTATATAACCCTAGATTAATACTATCTACTAGGCCGATACCATACGTAGAAACTAGGCCTTTAAGAAGGATATATAGCTTAACCCGCGATAGATCCGCATACTACGCCGCCCCTAAACTTATATTACGCCACCCACACTAAAGACTTAAGAAGTTAATAGTGACCTACCTAAGTTCCTAATGGAGAACTGAGGTTCTACGCAGCTATAAAAGAAGGCTAGAAATACTAAACGCTATACTAAACTAATAGACTAGAAGGATAACTTATAGAAAATAGAATGTGAGCTAAGGAAGATTATAAACCTTATATTACAAAATACGGCCTAATAAAAGTCTATAAAGAAACCTACGGACCTCCCACCGGTTAATATCTACTATATTAGCGCTGCAGGATTCTACCAGAACTTGGTTCAACCTAATACCGTTACCTTTACCACTAGCTTATATAAAATTAATTAAATAATTAAGGGAAAGGAAGGCGAGCTTAGTAGATAGAAAAGTAAGCTTATGGATAAGGAGCTAGTAGAATAGAAACTACCCTATTAGTACTAAAAGTTTAAGAATATATTCTCTAAGGTAGTATCTAATATGCTTTTACCCTACCGACTATATAACTATAAAATTAAAATTAAGCCAGATAAGGAAAACATCCTTAGCTATACCCCCCTTCGTAAATAGTCCATTACTAAATTATAGGCCACTAAGTAGTACCTTATTAACAACTTAGTAAAGGGGTTTATTAAGCCTAGTTAGGCCCCCTTTACTTCCCCTATTCTCTTTACTAAAAAGCTAAATAAAGGACTTTGTTTCTATATTAACTACTATAAGCTTAATAATATAACCCATAAAGACCGTTATCCACTACCCCTACTTAATAAGACACTAGCCTAAATAAATAGAGCTAAAATATTTACAAAGCTTAATATCTATTAGGCTTTTTACCAAATTAGAATAAACCCTAGATTTATAAATCTTACTACCTTTTAGACTTAATACGAATTATATAAGTATAAAGTACTTCCTTTTAGACTAACTAACGGACTAGCGATATACCAACGATATATAAACGATGTTTTCTTTAACTACCTCAACAACTTCTATACAGCTTACCTAGATAATATTATAATTTACTCTAAAAATAAGCTAGAATATAAGGAGTACGTCTATAAGGTCCTATAACAGCTCTATAAAACTAGTCTCTAGGCTAATATTAAGAAGTTAGAATTTAGCATAAAGTGTATAAAGTATCTAGGGTTTATTATTAGTATAGACGGAATTAAGGCAGACCCGGAAAAGACGGCTATAATTAATTAATGGGAACTACTATGGACCGTAAAAGGGATATAGTTATTCTTAGGCTTCTATAACTTTTATTAACGCTTTATTAAGAACTATAGCAGAATTACTTAGCCCCTTAGCTGTTACGGCACTGGCAAAACTTGGCAGAACTTCGCGGTCACGTGACTAAAGGACCGCATAAAAGAACCCTACTTCAACCGGCGCTGCTCTTCTTCTCCTTTCCTTTCTCTAGCTTTAGATCTTCGTTTATAGACTACCAATCATACAGGCTTGCGCGTCCCTCTTACCGTACTCATGCCTTAATTAACTAAGTCGCTAACATTATCTAAAGCTTAACTACCCTTTCTTCCTAAGAAGGAACTTAAATATATCTATGGACCACGAACTAAAATAGAACACAGAATTAGACCTAAAGAATATTACTAGAACTAGAAGAACAAAAAAGAATAATAAGACCTATAGAATACGCACAGACTAGAACCCCTATAGAATCCTACTAGAGGTTACCCTAACAACTGTACTATAATGCTAAGAAATACAGCAGCCGGCAAAGCAGCCGTAGGACCCTTAAATACCTCCAATGATAAAACAGCAACTAACTCAAACTCCTAAGTGGAGCTCGCAGCAGCCAATGCCGAAATTAAACGACTTTAAGAGCTGCTTAAAGCCAGAGAACCCCCTACGCCTAGTAAGAAATTATCAGACACCTAAAGACTTGCTATAGTCCTTAAGGCTCTAGCCTAATATACAGCATTAGTATTATTGCGGTCCGTAAAGGTCACGGACCCCCCGTTACTTATAAATGGAACTAACCCTATATTTAATAATTAGAAACTTTAATTACAGGATAAGCTTAAAGTTAATGCGGACTACTTCCCTACCACTTAGGCTAAAATGGCCTACGTTTTTGGCCGTACCGGCGGGGACGTATAGACGCACCTACGTCCGCGGTACGTACAGGACTCGGCAAAGCCCTTTCTCTCTAAAGAAGAGATAATTATCCACCTGTCTTCTATTTATAAGGACCCCTTTAAAGTATAAAACGCTTAACTTAATTATAAAAGCCTAAATATAAAAACAATAGAGACCTTCTTAGCCTTTTAGACCCGCTTTCTGCACCTAGCCAGCTAGGCTCGAATTCCCTAGGAAGATCTAATACCAGACCTATTTAATAAGCTTACCCTAGACCTACAGCGAGCCGTACTACTAGTTTTTACTACTATATAGACGCTAAAGGAACTTATAGACTAGTGCTTAGCTATTAACTAAGGCCTTTACCAAATTAAGGCACGCGCCAAACGGTATAAAGCTAGAAACCCTTCAAATCAGACTATAAACAATACAAGAATGGCCCGCAATGCCCCAGCACAATTAGCAACCCCCGCAGCACCACCCGTACAGCCCACCGCCAATTCAGCAGCTAGCTATGCGGCTAGCCCTACTATAGGTCTGGTGAATACTTAGCCTATATATAGCAACCCCTATATATAGGCCCTTAGTAATTAAGGAGCTTGCTTCTCTTACAGACAAAAAGGTCACTATATAAAGGATTACCTAACAAACGCAAAAGCAGACAAGGTTCTATTAATCTAGGAGAATAGCGTAGAGTCGGAAAAAAAGGAACCTTAGAGGAAGACTCCTCTCTAGGGTTAAAAGGGATTAATATGTTAGATGTTAATCTGGGTTAGCTAGTTAGTAGAAGAAGCTGCACTATCCCTTATACTTTATTCCGCAATAAATACCAAGTTTTAACCTTTACTTTAGCTAACTCTAGAGTAAATGCCTTTGCCTTAATAGACATCTAGTATGCCGTAAAGCTAGCTAACTTTCTAAATGCACCTATTAAAGAACTGCCCAAACCAATTCCTATCCGCGGGTATAATAGGCGGATAGGACCACCCATTATAACTATCTTATGGATTTACCTCCGTGTTAATGGACGAAGGCAGTATAATACCCCCTTCCTTATTACGGACCTAGGTAGCTATAATATAATCTTAGGGCGAAAATAGCTAGCCTATTTAGGCTTANAGCTNAANNTANNGAGTANACGGCTTACCTAGCCNAAAACCCTACCCCTAACCCCTTCCTTTATAAAAGAAATCAGCATTACAATAAAAAACCTTATACGGCCCTAGATTAATACTATTTACTAGGCCGATACTATGCGTAGGGACCAGGCCTTTAAGAAAGATATATAGCTTAATTCGCAACAGATCCGTATACTACGTCGCCCCTAGACTACCTATATCACGCCACCCGCATTAAAGACCTAGGAAGTCAGTAGTAACCCAGAAAAGCCCCCTATAGAGAGCTTAGGCCCTATACAGCCATAAAGAACAATAAGGGACGTCAGACGTTATACTAAACTAATAAATCGGAGGGATAACCTACGGAAGATAGAATAGGAGCTAAGAAAGATTATAAACCCTAGACCGCAAAATACGGTCCGGAAAACGGCTATAAGGAAACTAGCGGACCTCCCACCAGTTAATATCTACTATATTAATGCCGTAGGATTCTACCAGAACTTAGTTTAGTTTAATACCGTTACCTTTATAACAAGCCTATACAAAATTAATTAAATAATTAAGGAAAAGGGAAATAAGCTTAGCAGATAAGAAAGCGAGCTTATAGATAAGGAACTAGTAGAACAAAAGCTGCCCTATTAACACCAAAAATTCAAAGACGTATTCTCTAAAGCAGCGTCTAATATACTTCCACCTCACCAACTATATAACCATAAGATTAAGATTAAGCAGGGCAAAGAAAATACCTTTAGCTTTAGCCCCCTCTACAAGTAGTCTATTACTAAATTGCAGGCTATAAAGCAGTATCTTATTAATAACCTAAATAAGGGCTTTATTAAGCCTAGCCAAGCCCCTTTTGCCTCGCCTATTTTCTTTATCAAAAAGCTAAATAGAGGACTCCGCTTCTGCATCGACTACTATAAGCTAAACAACATAACCCGTAAGGATCGCTATCCGCTGCCCCTACTTAATGAGACTCTAGCCCAAATAAGTAGAAATAAGGTCTTTATAAAGCTTAATATCCACTAAGCCTTTTACTAAATTAGGATGGACCCCGGGTCTAAAGATCTTACTATATTTTAGACCTATTACGGAACGTATAAATATAAAGTGCTTCCTTTTAGACTAATTAACGGACTAGCTATATACTAGCGGTACATAAACAATATACTCTTTAACTACCTTAACAATTTCTATACGGCCTATTTAGATAATATTATAATCTACTCTAAAAACGAGCTAGAATATAAGGAGCACGTTTATAAAGTCCTACAATGGCTCCGTAAGGCTAGCCTCTAGGTCGATATTAAGAAGTTAAAGTTTAGTGTTAAGCGTATAAAGTACCTAGGTTTTATTATCAATATAAACAGAATTAAAACTAACCCAGAGAAAACGGCCGCAATTAACTAGTGGGCACCCCTACGGACTATAAAGGGGGTATAATCCTTTTTAGGGTTTTATAACTTCTACTAACGCTTTATTAAGAACTACAGCAGAATCGCCTAGCCTCTTAACCATCTTACTAGAAAAGACCAGCCCTTTCACTTTAATGCTATATATAGGTAGGCCTTTAATAAGCTTAAGAAACGGCTGGTATCGGCTCCCCTACTTACCCATTTTAACCCAAAACGGCCCTTAATGCTAGAAACTAATGCCTCAGATAGCGCAATAGCTAGTATTTTTTCCCAGAAGCAACCGGACGGAGAGTAGCACCCTATTACATACTATTTAAAGACTATAATAGATACCGAGCTAAATTACCACATCCATAATAAAGAAATGCTAGCTATTATCTCTAGCTTTTAGCACTAACGTATACAGCTAGAGGGGACCCCTAAGCCGATTAAGGTAGTTTTAGATTATAAGGCCCTAGAATACTTTATAATAACTAAGGCCCTTACGGCCCGGTAGGCACGCTAGGTAGATACCCTATCTTAGTTTAACTTCTTAATTATATATAGACCAGGCGCTATAAACCGTGCGGACGCTCTTATAAGGCGTAAGTAAGACCTAGATAACCAAACGGCTGTGAAGATCTCACTATAGACCTAGACGCTACTACAACCAAAACACCTTAACCCCTAGATACGGGCAGAACTAAGCATAGACTCCTTAGGCGCCGAGATATATCCTATTAACTCCTCCGAACTTAACCTTATTAATAAACTACTACAAGCCAACTAAATAACCCCCTCTCTACAGGAATACCGTGAAAAGGCAAAGAATATTACCAGCCCATAGTCCCTCGAAAATAGACTACTTAAGCACTAGGAACGGCTAGTAGTAGCTAAGGAATAGAACTTATAGACCCGGCTTATTGCCAAAGCTCATACCTAGGTCTCTACGGCCCACCCTAAAAAAAATAAAACCCGTAAGATTATTAGTAACCGCTACTACTGGCCCGGAATAGTTATAGATATTAACCGTTATATACAGAACTACGACAGCTGCTGTAGATCTATAATTCCATAAGATAAGACCCTAGGACTATTAAAACCTCTCCTAATACCCGACCGCCCCTAGCAGCATATCTCTATAGACTTTCATAAGCTACTAACAGACCGCGACGGATATAATATGGTTATAATTCTAGTTAACTACTTTAGCAAGCGCCCGTTCTTAATTCCCTGTTATAAGAATATTAATGCTAAGGAGGCGGCCCGATTATATATCCACTACGTCTACCGTATTTACGGACCACTAGATACTATTATATCTAATTACGGCCCGCAATTTATATCGGCCTTCTGGAACGAGTTTACCCGAATCCTAGGTATTAGGCTAAAGCTCTCTATAGTATACTACCCCTAGATAGACGGCCAGACGGAGATTATAAATTAATATTTAGATTAAAGACTCCGGCCTTTTATTAACTACTTCTAGGACAACTAAGGCGAACTACTACCCCTAATAGACTACACCTAGGCAACCCTACCCTATAACTCTACGGGATTTGCACCTATCTAACTAGAAATAGGGTATTTACCCTAAATAAGCTTTGACTGGGATAGACCAGAAGAACCATAAACCGTACGCGAGAAACTGTCTTATAAGGAAGCCTAGCAGTACACCAAGCGCTTAGAGGAAGCCTAGACGGTAGCCCGTACAAATCTAGAAAAAGCCCAAAAATTAATAAAACAGCAGGCAAATAAGCATAGGCGCGAACCCAACTTTACTATAGGCGATATAGTCTAGGTTATAATAAAGAACTAAAAGACGGAACGGCCTAGCCGTAAGCTAGACTATTAGATAGCGGGACTGTATAAGGTCCTTAAGAAGATAGGTAACTTATACAAAGTAAAGCTCCCAGATTCGATTAAGGTTCACCCCATTTTCTCGCCGGATAAGCTATAAAAAGCTGCAAACGACCCATTACCTAGACAAAAGAACGAACCTCCCCTACCAATTTAAGTCAATAGCGACAACGAATGGGAAATTAAAGAAGTACTGGCCTATAAACTAGTAAGGAAAACGCTAAAGTACCGCGTTAGTTAGAAAGGCTATAACCCAGATCCTACCTAGTACCCGGCATGGAACTTTATTAGCAGTCCCTATAAGCTTTAAGAATTCCATAACCGCTACCCTAATGAACTAGGACCCCCAAAGTACCTAGACGAGTAGATGGAGTGCTAGCATAGTAAAGACAATAAGCTACCGGAAGAATATAAAGATAAGAACGCCCTATAAGCATAATACGGACTATAAAGCCTAAGGGCAGGCTTTTACAGAGGGGGGGGTAATGTTACGGCACTGGCAGAACTTGGTAGAACTTCGCGGTCACGTAACTAGAGGACCGCATAAAAGAACCCTACTTCAACCGGCGCTGCTCTTCTTCTCCTTTCCTTTCTCTAGCTTTAGATCTTCGTTTATAGACTACCAATCGTATAGGCTTGCGCGTCCCTCTTGCCGTACTCGTGCCTTGATTAACTAAGTCGCTAATATTAGCCGCCTTACTATAAAGGACCGGCCCTTTTACTTTAACACCGTATATAGGCAGGCTTTTAATAAACTTAAGAAACGGCTGGTTTTTGCTCCTTTACTCGCCCACTTTAACCTAAAATAGCCCTTAATGCTAGAAACGGATGCCTTAGATAGTATTATTACTAGCGTTTATTCCCAAAAGCAAACGGACGGAGAATGGCACCTTATTACTTACTACTTAAAGACTATAATAAACGCTAAGCTAAACTACCTAATCCATAATAAAGAAATATTAGCTATTATCTCTAGCTTTTAGCACTAGCGAGTATAGCTAAAGGGAACCCCTAAACCTATTTAAGTAGTTTTAGATTATAAGGCCTTAGAATATTTTATAATAATAAAAGCCCTTACAGCCCGGTAGGCACGCTAGGCGGATATTTTATCCTAGTTTAACTTCCTAATTATATATAGGCTAGGTGTCACTAACCGTGCGGATTCTTTTATAAGATATAAATAGGATTTAAATAACTAGATAGCCGCGAAGATCTTATTACGGACCTAGACGCTACTATAACTAGAGCACCTTAACCCTTAGATATAGGAAGAACTAAGTACTAAATCTTTAAGCACTAAGATATATCCTATTAACCCGATAGAATTTAACCTTATTAATAAACTACTATAAGTAAACTGTACAGACCCTTCTCTATAGGAGTACTGCAAAAAGGCAAAGAATATTACTAGCCTATAGTCTTTTAAAAATAAACTACTTAAGCACTAGGAGTGGTTAGTAGTAGTAGAAGAATAGAATTATAAACCCGTTTTATTACTAAAGTACATACCTAGGTCTCTACGGCCTACCCTAAAAAAAATAAGACCTGTAAGATTATTAGTAACCGTTACTACTGGCCTAGAATAGTTATAAATATTAACCGTTATATACAAAACTGCAACAACTGCCATAGGTTTATAATTTTACGAGATAAGACCCTAGGACTATTAAAGCTACTCCTAATACTAGAGCGCCCCTAATAGTATATCTTTATAGACTTTTATAAACTACTAGTTGACTGTAACGGGTACGATATAGTTATAATCTTAGTTAACTATTTTAGCAAACGCCCCTTCTTAATCCCCTGTTATAAGAATATTAATACTAAAGAGGCGGCCTAACTATATATCTACTACATCTACCGAATTTATAGACTACTAGACACTATTATATCGGACCGCGGACTATAGTTTATATCGGCTTTCTAGAACGAGTTTACTCAAATCCTAGGAATTAGGCTAAAGCTTTCTATAGTATATTACCCTTAGATAAACAGTTAGACGGAGATTGTAAATTAATACTTAGATTAGAGACTCTAGCCCTTTATTAACTACTTTTAAGATAACTAGGGCGAACTGCTACCTTTAATAGACTACGCCTAGGCGACCCTACTCTATAACTCTATGGGATTTGCACCTATCTAACTAGAAATGGGGTATTTACCCTAAATAAGCTTTAACTGGGATAAGCTAGAAGGACTATAGACCGTATATAAGAAACTGTTTTATAAGGAAGCCTAGTAGTACGCTAAGCGCTTAGAGGAAGCCTAGACGGTAGCCTATACAAATTTAGAAAAGGCCTAAAAATTAATAAAATAGTAGGTAAATAAGTATAGGGGTGACCCTAACTTTACCGTAGGTAATATAGTCTAGGTTATAATAAAGAACTAGAAGACGGAAAGGCCTAGTTATAAGCTTAATTATTAGATAGCAGGACTGTATAAGGTCCTTAAGGAAACAGGCAACTTATATAAAGCAAAACTCCTAGATTTAATTAAGGTTTACCCTATTTTCTCGCCGAATAAGCTACGGAAGGCTATAAATAACTTATTACCTGGATAAAAAAATTAACCCCCCCCTACTAATTTAAGTTAATGGCGACAATAAATAGGAAATTAAAGAGATACTAGCCTATAAGCTAGTAAGGAAAACGCTAAAGTACTATATTAGTTGGAAAGGCTATAACTTAAATCCTACCTGGTACCCTATATAGAACTTTATTAGCAGTCCCCATAAGCTTTAAGAATTTTATAGCCGTTACCCTAATAAATTAGGACCGCTAAGGTACCTAAATAAATAGATAGAATGCTAGTATAATAAAGATAATAAGTTACCGGAAGAATATAAAGATAAGAACGCTTTATAGGCATAATATGGATATATAAAGCCTGAGGGCAGGCTTTTGCGGAGGGGGGGGGGGTAATGTTATAGCACTGGCAAAAAGCGGCAGCTATAGTAGACATTATGGTAGATATAGGGCTTACGTAACTCTTACGTGACTAGGGGATTATATATAACTCCTCGCGTTACTACTTATCCTTTCCTTTTCTTTTCTTTAGCTTTAGATTCTCGTTTATAGATAATCCAATCATATAGGCTTGCGCGACCCTTTTGCCATACTTATATCTCGATTTGTGACGGCGCTGGGGCACCGCCCCTGCGACGTCTACATGCAGCCTAGTTAGGGGCTCGCTTGGAGACTTGGCTCGTGTATATAGACCTGTCCTTTCCTCGACCTCCTTCTGCTCCTCAGCTTAGTATCTTCGTAATACAGCATTCTACAAGCTTCGGTTTAGAGGCATTTGTACGAGCCGTAACAGATTGACTAAGTCGCTAACAATTACTAAGGTGGTTTAGAAGAAGATGGCTATAGTTATATGGTAAAAATATATATCTTAAAAGACCGCTTTTAGCAGCTTAATCGTTATATTAAAGCCACTAAACCCTGTCTCTAAGACAATAATTCATCTAAATTAACCTTCAATTATGTTTACGACCTTTTAAAATACCTATAAATCCTTTACTATAAGCTCTATAATCCTAAAGCTTACCTTTCTGTTAATAAGATAATTTAACGCTTTATAGGAAGGGCGAGTAAGATAGTTAATATTCCATTAAAACCAATACCTAAAGGGTTTAAAATATAGGTTCTAGCTAATAAGGACTATGTATTAGACTGGATTTATTACGCTAAAGGTAATAAAGGTCTTATTAACCTAGACTCTTACTTATAAAGGTAGAAGGATTTAGTAATATATAAGCCGTCGTCCTTAATTTTTTTTATACAAAAGCATAAGATTACTTAATAGCGGCTCTACCCTCTAGGAAAGCATAATATATAGCTTAATAACCTCTATACTAGCGTTAAACTATTTTAAAGACTTTGTAAGCTTAGGGTTAGAGCAGCTAAAATAGTTAAAATGGTAAAAATATAGAATAAGGAGTAAGGGTAGGATTCTATTAATATATTAAAGGATTCTAAGGGCTGAAAAAGGAAGGAACCTCTAGAGCAAATTAATGCTAAGCTCTTAAAACTCAAGCTTATATATTTAGCCCAAATTCCATAGGGGACGCTCTATAGATCTACTTTAAAAGATTACTAGGTAATAGAGTTTACTTAAAAGGGCGCCAATATAGTCCTTTTTATAAGTACTATGCACGACGGTAAGCTCTATAAATTATTCTATTATAGATAGCCTTAATACTATACTAAAACCGTGCTGACGTTAAATATAGCTAGGTCAATTCTATATTATAATTTATAAAAATAGCTATAGGAGCCGCCTAAGCCTATAAGATCTTTGGTAATAATGTCTATAAAAAGCTACCTATCTCTAACTTTATAAACGAGCATAATTGCTATATATAGAGTGGATATTATAGATTAGCTATAGAGCCACTATAATATGTAAAGAGCGTATAGGAAGACTTAAAAGCCTTTATTCCACTTCCTACTTAATACTATTATTAGTAATTGCTATCTGCTATCGTCTTATAGGCTAGTAGATTAATATTACTGCCGTAAGAAGTTGTATAAGTAATTTAGAAGGAACTTACGCGAAGCTCTCTTCTAGAACTCTATACGGGCTCAAAAATACCCTTATTACGCTATACCTTTTAGGCCGCTAATTAACAAGATAATATAGGAACCTATAGTGGAACACAAGCTTATTAAGCTTGGCGAACGGTAGTAAAATTGCTCTAGCTATATTAAAGCTAGACAGACAATTATAGAGCCTTATATAGCAAGAAGGAAGCCTTTAGTAGACCCCTTTATTAACACTACTTAAAAAGAGAGGACTAATAAGGATAGAAACATTGCTAACACGTACTAAGAACCTAATTTGGGTGCAGTATACATAGAATTCTATTTTATAGAAAAGGTAATTACTATAATAGGACTAGCCTAGTTATAATAGGAATGTCTTAGTAAAACGCTTAACAGATAAAACCTAATGCGTTAACCAAATTCTGCCGAATTTTGCTAGCTTAAATAATTCTTACTAGGTTCTACCAGATTAATTAATTTCTACTAAAGACCGTTAAAGACCGCGTGTATATATACATATATATTAACTACTAAGACCTCTAACTATTTAATTATAAAATTCCCTTATTATTCCTTTCTTTTCTTTATATAATATCTTGTCCTCTATAAGAGCTATATACTCTTAAATTTAGATAGAATTTATATTATTCCTCTAAATCTTCTTTAAAGTCTCTTTACGCCCTAATATTATGTTACGTTAATATAACTACTATTAAAATAGCAACGAACTCGAATCTCCTACGTTAACTATAAGTATTATAGCCCTAGCTAGTAAATAGTTAGCCATAATATAATAGTCCTTTACGGATACTTTGGCCTAGTAGCGGGCTATACTAGAAGCCCAATATTAGTAATTAATTAGAGCAATCCGTAAAAAACTCTATAACGTTAAGATACTCGCGTTAAAATCCCTAATAGTAATACTATCTATAAATAATATTAATATGACAATATTTAAACCTAGCCCGTTAAATATAAACCTTAAGTTAGCAATTATAACTTAAACTATACCTATAACAAATCTAATACCTATTATAAAATCCAAAAAGCTTGCTAACCCTTTAATATTTAATAAAACCAAAATAATCTACGTCCCTTTATAACTAAGCTCCATCTTAAGCTTTTAATAAACTATAACTAATTCCCTATTAAAGCTAGTAAGGTTAGCTATAGAATGTCTTATTTAAGTAAGGACGCTGCATAAACTATAAATCTATTTTTCTATAACGGCACCTTTATTAATTTTAAAATCTTTATCTCTCTACTAGAATAAATATATAATAATACTAGCTGCAAATATACGGCTATTACTAAACTTAAAACCCTATAATGATAGAACTAAGATTTTATAAGCTTCTTCTTAGAATTTTTAGACCTTATAAGTAAGCTAAATTAGAATAAAGCCACTAGAGTTACTACTTTTTATTAAGTTATTTTTAGATAAAATTAGAGCCTAGTTAATAGGTAAGAAATTACTAAAGGACTTACCTAAATTTAATATAATATATTAATAAATTAATAAAGACTTTTAATAAAATAAACAGACTTATTCTCTAAAGCCAACTATGCCTTATATTTAAAACTTTACAAAACCGGTATATACCCTAAAGCGCGACCTTTTTCTAAAACCTAATAGTCTTATATATAACTCTATAGACCTTAATGTCACTTAATCCTCTATACCCCTAGAAACTAATAAATAAAGAACTTAAGCCGCAAATAGAGAATGCTTTAGATGTAGTAAAAAGGGCTATATTTAAAAGAATTATTAAACTTACTCCCTTAAAAATGGTTACCGTAGTTTGTCCTAGTCCTTAAATTATACCCGCTTTATAAATTATACCTATTTACTATAAAGTACCTTACCTTTAGTTAAATTGGAAAATAAATTATCTTAGGGCTAAGTCGCGCCTTAAAATAGAAAGTAAAAGAGTATAACGTAGTTTACAAGCGAGCTGCGCACCCAAGCGAGCTGCGCACCTCAAAACTCACCAAAAAATAGAAAAATCGCACTTTAATATCTCGACAACCACTTAATAATAATTAATGCAAATTTAATAGCGGCCTATTAATGTAATAACTAACTTATATAGGAAGTATTGGAGATCTTATATAAGCGGAAGTATGTTAAATAGGAAAGTGGGGGCGGAATTGCCTCACTTTTTCTATTTAACCTACTTCCGCTTATATAAGATCTCCAATACTTCCTATATAAGTTAGTTATTACATTAATAGGCCGCTATTAAATTTGCATTAATTATTATTAAGTGGTTATCGAGATATTAAAGTGCGATTTTTCTATTTTTTGGTGAGTTTTGAGGTGCGCAGCTCGCTTGGGTGCGCAGCTCGCTTGTGAACTACGTTAAGTATCTAGGCTCTTTTAGCGCTAATATATAATATAACTTCCTTAATATACTTAGCAAAATTTAAATACTTAAAAAATAGAAGGAAGTATAAATCCTAATAGATAGCGGAGCTACTAGTATAGGCTTTATTAATATAAACTGTTAGTTACATAGGGTGACTTACCAATAACGACTACTCGAGTAGGGTTACAGTGATATTGGTTAATAAAGCTTATTAATTAAAATGAGGAAGGGCGAGGAGCCTAAGACTCCTCGCCACGCTAGTGCCGCGGCGTCACGTAACGACCGCTTGCCTCATTCCCGACACTAGCAACTCTTCTTTTATAGTTGCTATCTATATATAAATACTGCTTAACTAGCGTAACAAATATTAATTCTCTTTACTTACTATTGCTATTATAATATAAGTCTTGCTATCCTAAAATTTGCCTCTTAGTATGTGATGCTTTCTTACTTAAAGTCGTAGGTAAACATTATATTAGGGCCGCTAAGGCGCTAGTTATAAGCGAGCTAATAGCAATTTTCCATACTGGGTATAGAAAATCATAATTAGCTAGTTAGAATTAGGGTCCGTAGATTATTATACTCCTACTCCCTTTTAACCCAACCTTTAACTTATATACGTAAAGTATTTATATTAATAAACGTTTCTAAAGCCTTATTTAGGTTTACCTTCATTATTATATCTACTAGGTTATCTTAACCGTTAATCTATTAAATCTTAAAGAGTTCTTACCGTTTATAGGATTAATAAAGTGCCATAATATTGATTATAAGGCGCCTCTCCTTTATAGTACTAAGCTTAACTAAATACTTATAGAGGGAGTATAAGTCGGTATATACGATTATAGGGATAATAGGAAGTTTAAGTCAATCTATAATTATCTTTAGGATAGTTCCAATTACAATTACTATATTAACTCCGCTAACTATTCTATATATCTCTAACGCTAGAACGCTTTAAGTAACGCGCTTACTTTTAGTTAAGCTCTAATAGATAAGATTGCCGTAGATTATAAAATTATTCTCTCTAGTAGATTTGTTTGTAATAATAATCTTATATCCTAGCTAGGAGCTAAAATCTTTATTATTTATAAATAATCTATTAATAAATATAAAGAGCTTAGCGGTGGGAAGATTAATAGGCATATAGAGTAGTCCCCAATTGAGATGGTTTATTTACTAGGAGAGACGCTTATTTAGGGTAAGGACGTTATCCTTAATTAATTCCTAATATTAGGCGGTAATAGAGAGATTAAATAAAGCTTTAGGTTAATAGATAAAAGTAATATAAGCTTTATAAGCGCGTTACTCCATATATCCTTATTTTGGAGAGTTAATGTTAATAATGTTAATCTTCTTACCTTAACCCTTCTGGCGTAAAGTAATAGAATCCTTATTTAGGGAGAGGATGCATTTATTAAAAAGTAATAGTGTTATTAAATTAAGCTTTTCCTTTAGCTTTGCTATAAGATTTGCCTTTACTAGCTTATCTTCCTTAAGAGCTAAAAATCGGTCGTCTCCTAAGATAATTATATCGTTAGTTTATATGCCAATAATTCCGAATAGAGTTCCCGTAGTTATAATAAGGAAGTATAGATTAAATATAAAAGTAGTTATTAAAAGCTTCTCTTTATAGTGCTTGCTATAGGTAGCCCACTAATAGGTTCCTACCTCTGTAATGCTATATAATGGCTTAAGTATAACTATAATTATATCCTTAGGATATTAGTAACAAATTTACTCTAAAAGGTATACTAATATTAAGCGCTAAAGGTGCGTCTCTAATTAGGTATAGGCCTAAGTAATATCTTATAAATAGACCGCCATTCTATTCTTTATTAAGGAGGAAGCTAGCGTAATAATAACTTGCTAACTAGCTTGTTAAATTATAGAAGATTATATAAGAATTATCTCCTTACCGTTATTATTATAACCCTAAATAATAAGCCTTAATTTCTTAAATAGGGCGTTAGTAGCTTTGCCTTTAATCTCGTTAACTATTCTTAACTTAAAGATATAAACTTTATTAAACTTAATAGGGTTATACTTCTTAAATTTAAAGACTCCTCTTATAATAAGGCTATCAATCTCCTACTTATTAGATACTTAGAAAGGAACTTTTAAAGTTATAATACGACCTTCCTTTTAAAGCTATTTTACAAGTTTAAAGTTAGCCTTCTCCTTAGCTGTTATAAAGGCCATTAATAGCTTAACTCCATTCTTAATAGCGGTAATAAATTACTCCTTAAAATTAATAAGATGTTAGCGATTTTATAATCCCTTTAGGCGACCTCTACCGCGTTATAGTTATGGCGTATCTACTATAATTATATTAGAATTATAGTTACCTTCTAGAGTATATTAATTATGGCTTTTCTCTAGGGCATTTTTTGTGGTATCCTATAAAGGCTTAAAACTGCTATCCTTATAGTAAAGCTTAATAATAGTTAAATAGAATTAAGTGGATCTATAAAGTATCTAAATAGTATAAGTCTAACTATTAATTATAATAAGTTAATATAGGCCTAACTATTCTCCCTTTTACGCTATACGCGTACCTTAGACTAGAATAGCAGATCGAGCGTAGTTAAGGTATTTAGACCATTTCTTATTCCTAGTGCGTTATTAACCTAGTATATAGCGTAGAGACGTTATACCTCCTTTATTACCTTGTAAATAGCCTTAGCTTATTATATAATAGAGGGAGATAGTAGAGAATTATTAGTTATTTAAGGGTAGGCGCTAAAGACTAGTAATATGGGCATAAGTCTATCTAGGCTAGTAGAATTATTAATAGCTTTAACAGCTATTTATAAGGTAAGTTCTTTACTAGCGTCCTCTAGTTTTAAGGAGATAATCTTATATACGCGGCGTAATAGTATATAATATTGCTCTACTTTTCTAATACTATTATATACCTTAACAGGGACTTTCTTAACCTTAATTACTATTACCTTTATTTATTATCGAAACTCTATAGATAAGAAGTTCTTTTCTATATTATAGACGATTTAATTAGGGAGTCTTAGGTAGACATTAATTTAGCATAATTAAAGGGTATCCTATACGTTCCTAGCTAATATATCCTTTAAGAATTATGCGGCTTAGAAGAAAGTTAAGAAGTTAATAACTTAGAGTACTAGCTTGCCGCTAAGATATATAACGTTAACAATAATATAAAAGTTAAAGTTGTAGTTATCTTTAAGGGTAAACTTAAATCGGCTAGGGGACTTCTGGTTTATTTAGTAGTAATAATAGTACTTTATAAGATGCGTAATTGCCTTAATTTTAACTTTATAGCCTACTCGCTAAAGAACCCTAAGTAATTAGTAAATGGATAGGTAGCTAAAATAACGGTGTAATTAACGTAACTTTAACTTAGTTAAATAGCTCTAAGCAATACTCTTTTCTGGTTATTAAAGGAGCAGCTAAGGGTAACCCTACTTACGTATAATAGGCACCTAATTATCTCCCTGCACGAGTATATTCTTAAGGTTATTAAGCTTAACGCCTAATTTATTTATATCCCTAATATAGAATAGAAATAGAGTATTTACGGGAATAATATAGAAAGTAATGTATTCTAAGGGGGTTTAGACCCTAACTGTGCTAAAAGAGATTGCGGTACCCTTACTAAAACGTATTATATATTGGCCTACCGTTAATTAGTTAATCTAGATAGAAGTATTAAGTTATTAAAGAGCTTAAACTTAAGGTTCTNNTNCTATAGATACTCCTACGGCTTCTATATCTAGTATAATACTATAAAAGACGTTTACCGAGTATTTATTATTAAAGGAGAACGCGGAACTCTCCTTTAGCTTATTAAAGATATTTAACTTCGTAGTAAAATGGAGCGTAAATTAGTTATTAAGAATAGTAATAATTTATATACCATCTACCTCACCATACTTAGTGAAGTATTAGTTAGGTAAGTAGTTCTTAATTTCTATATCTATAAGGAGCTATTTAGCCTTATTAACCTTATCCTTAAGATCTTCTACGCCTTTATATTAAACTAGGAAGCTTTAGAAGTAGACTATAGTAACCTTATAATTTCTAACGTTTCTTATACTCTAGCGAAACTTATTATATACCTCCTTTCGCTTATTAAAAAAATGCCTAGTTAACTAGCAATTCGGTTTCTTATAAACATAGTACTTTTTTTAGTAATTACTTTAAAATAAACCTCTATAAGGGCCTCCGCCTTTACCTTATAGTTATTAATTATACCCTCTACCGTATTATCTACCCTAGCCACTATATATTCAATTAGTCTAGTTATAATTATATTAGTTAGGCGGGTTAATTAAAGTAGGTTAGAGTTAGGTGTTAAATTGCTATACTTCTTAAGAGCGTAAAGCGGTGCTAATAGAAGATCTTAATTAAGTATATACTCCTTTATAAGTATTTATAGGATTAAAGAGAGTAAGGTTATATTATTTAACACTTTAGCATACGCTAATAACTTAATTATATAGGCTAAAGTCCTCTTAATATAATTTGGATAAACTATGCTAAATTATCTAAAGTTAATTAAAGAGCTTTTAAAGATAATCAAGCTAAGGGACACCTAGGTTTATAGTAATAATCCTTAAAAAGGTAGTCTCTCTCTATTCTAATATATACTGCTACTTATTCTCTTCTGTTTCGAAATAGTATCTTAACTCATATATTATGCAGTTAAAATTATATCCTTTTCCTATTAAATAATTATAATAGAAGGTACTAGCTCGGCCCTTAAGTATAATGGAATAGGCGTTATAGTATTAATTAGACTCTATTCCTACCTTTTAGTAATAGTTATAGAAGATATATAGTTTTGAATTAAGAACATTATATAATTCCCTACTAAACTTCTTCTCCTAATCTAAATAGAGCTTTGTAAGCTCTATAAGTAATTTTAAACTACCTCTAATTTAAGATTAAAATAGAGGAGGTAGGAGTTATATTATAGGCTATAGTAGGGATATAGGTCTAGTTGGTGGAGCCTAAAGGTTGTTAAATCGCAAAGCAATAGGATCCTGTGTCTGCTCTTATTAAGGTATAGTATCTAACGTTAAGGCTATAGGTTAAATTAGATACGGAGGAGTTAAAGGCGGAGGTAGGTTTATCTCTAGAGGTATATTACCTAGATTCTATCGTGAATTAAGCTTCCTTATAGTGCGTAGTTAGTGCTTAATCTCTTATAGAGTTTATTTATGTTCTTCTTTTATATTAATAACCTACTCCTAAATGTTGTCTTTAATAGTACCCCCGTCTATAGGTATAAATACTTTATACTTCCGTAAGAAGTTATAGAAGTCTTATATAATATCCTTCTTTATAAAAGTCTATATTTCCTTTATTTATTTAACAAAGTCCTCCTTTATATAATACTATAGTATAGTATTATTATATTCGCTATTTTTATAGTGTGCTATATAGTATAATAGGAATCCGTTTAGGTCCTATTGCTTAGTAGTTATAGGGCTAATATCTCTATTCTATATCTCTAGGTTAATATTATTCTCGTACTTCTTTAGGTAGGTTAACGCTATAGTAGGTATAGAATCGACGGGGTGTTGTACGTTAAAGGTAGGTAGGATTTTTGGTTTCGTAGGATCTCGTAGGTTTGCTGTTAAGAGGTAGGCAATTCGAGATGTTGTTTGACGCGTTTTAGATATCGTTTAACGCGTTTCGGACGTTAACTTAGAACCCTAGGTTTAGTAATACTTCTAACCTAAAGTATAACCAAATCTTTATAAACGCAATTGTTCTGCGTAATAAACGCAACTTAGTATCTCCTAGTACTTAGTAACACTTCTATTACTAGTTTTCCGTAAGTTTAAGGTAGCACAGTGTCGCCGGGATCCATTCCATATAAGCGTATATAGCACCCCTATACGAGACTGTCTCTTTTATTTAAAAACCTAGCTGCTCTATAGTTGACTATGTATTTAACTACTAATCAGTATTAGTTACATAGGGTGACTTACCAATAATGACGACTCGAGTAGGGTTATAGTGATGTTAGTTAATAAAGCTTATTAATTAGAATAAGGAAGGGCGAGGAGCCTAAGACTCCTCGCCACGCTAGTGCCGCGGCGTTACGTGACGACCGCTTGCCTTATTCCTAATATAAACTATATAAAAACCTAATACTTAAACTTAGAGAAACTTGGTAAGCCCTATAAGGCTTTAATAGTAAATCCTTAATATATAGTAAACTAATATATTATACTCTTATAAAAATGCATATAAGTAAATACCTTAAATATATTTCCCTATTTATAACACCCTTAAAATAATATAAAGTAATGCTTAGATATAAATAGCTAAAATAATATAACTGTCGGGAATGAGGCAAGCGGTTATTACGTATCGTCACGTGTCGCCGCGGCACTAGCGTGGTGAGGAACCTTAGGTTCCTTACCTACCTCCTAATTCTAAACAATAAGCTTTGCAACTAACATTTACTATGTCTACTTAAGTAGCATTGGTAAGTTACCCTATAACACTAACACTGATTAGTGGTTGAATATATAGTCAACCATAGAGCAGCTAGGTTATTGATAGAAGAGATAATCTTGTGTAGGGGTGCTATATGCGCTCATATGGAATGGATCCTGGCGATACTGTACTACCTTAGACTTGCGGAAAACTAGTAATAGAAGTGTCACTAAGTACTAGGAGATACTAAGTTGCGTCCATTATATAGAACAATTACGTTTATAAAGATTTGGTTAAGTACTTTAGGTTAGAAGTGTTACTAAACCTAAGGTCCCAAGTTAATGTCCAAAACGCGTCAAACAACATCTTAAATTGCCTACCTTTGGATAGTAAACCTATAAGATCCTATAAAACCGAAAATCCTACCTACCTTTAACGTATAACACCTCGTCAATTCTACCTACTATGGCGTTAACCTATCCGAAGAAGTATAAGAAAGATATTAACCCAGAGATATAGGATAGAGCCGTAACTAACTTTGTAACCGCTAAGCAATAGGACCTAAATAGATTCTTAGTATACCGCATAGAACACTATAAAGATAGTAAATACGATAATACCGCGCTATGGTATTATATAAAGGAGGACTTTATTAGATGGATAAAGGAAATATAGGTTTCTATAAATAAAGATATCGTATAGGACTTCTATAACTTCCTTTAAGAGTATAGAGTATTTGTCCCTATAGATAGGGGTAGTATTAGGGACAATATTTAGGAATACGTTATTAATGTAAAGGAAGAGCATAAATAGACTCCATAAGAGATTGAGCACTAACTACGCACTATAAAGAAGCTTAAATTACGATGGAACCTAAGTAATACACTACTAGAGACGCGTTTTAACTCTATTGCTCTAGGCATAAGTTCTAATATTCTATATTTATCGCCTCCACCTCTATCTTTAACTCCCCTATATTAACTAGCTTAACCTATAGCCTTAATTAACAACCCCTAATAAGCGCAAGATCCCCTTACTTCGCGGTCTAATAACCTTTAAACTCTACTAATTAGATCTACGTTACTATCGCAGCCTATAATATAATACAGCTAAACACCAATTAGAGGCACCTTAAAAATGCTTATAGAGCTTATAAAGCTCTATTTAGAATAGGAGAAGAAGTTTAGTAGAGAACTGTATAATATCCTTAATTTAAAGTTACGTATCTTCTATAACTATTGCTAGAAGGTTAAACTAGAACCCAATTAATACCACATTACTTATTTAGTTATACTTAAGGGCCGAGCTAGTACCTTCTATTATAATCGTTTGGTAGAAAAAGGATATAATTTTAACCAAATAATATATGAAATAAGATGCCACTTTAAAATAAAGGAGAATAAGCAGTAGTATATATCGGAGTAAAGAGAGACTACCTTTCTAAGAATTATTGCTATAAACCCAGGTGCCTCTTAACTCGATTATCTTTAAAAGCTCTTTAATTAACTCTAGATAATTTAGTGTGGTTTATTTAAATCATATTAAGAGGACTTTAGCCTATATAATTAAGTTATTAGCGTATGCTAAGGTGTTAAAGAATATAACCTTACTCTCTTTAACTCTATAAGTACTTATAAAGGAGTATATACTTAATTAAGATTCTCTATCGGCACCGCCCTACGCTCTTAAGAAGTATAGTAATTTAACGCCTAACTCTAACCTACTTTAATTAACCCGGCTAACCAATACGATTATAACTGGACTAATTAAATATATGGTGGTTGTGGTAGGGGATATAATAGAGGGTATAATTAATATTAACTATAAAGCAATTATGGAGGTCCTTATGGAGGTTTATTTCGTAATAATTGGTAGAAGAAATGCTACGTTTATAAGAAGCCAAATTACTAGTTAACTAGACACCCCCTTAATAAACGAAAGGAGGTATATAATAAGTTTCGCTAGAGTATATAAAACATTAGAAACTAAGAAGTCACTATAGCCTACTTCTAAAGCTTTCTGGTTTAATATAAAGGCGAAGAAGATCTTAAGGGTAAGATTAATAAGGCTGAATAGCTCCTTATGGATATAGAAATTAAGGACTACTTTCCCAACTAATACTTTACCAAGTATAGTAAGGTAAATAGCGCATAAACCGTTGCTGTCCTTAATAACTAATCTACGCTCTATTCTGTTATAAGGTTAAATATCTTTAATAAGCTAAAGGAAAGTTCCGCGTTTTCCTTTAATAACAGATACTTAGCGAACGTCTTTTATGGTATTATACTAGATACTAGAGCCGCAGAAGTATCTATAGTAGGAGAACCTTAAGTCTGAGCTCTTTAGTAGCTTAATAGTTCTGTCTAGATTAACTAATTAATAGTAGGCTAATATATAATTTACTTTAGTAAGGGTACTATAATCTTTCTTAGCATAATTAAGGTCCAAACCCCGTTAGGATATATTACTTTCTATATTATTCCCGCGAATACCCCGTTCCTATTCTGCATCTAAGATATAGATAAATTAGGTGTTAAGCTTAATAACCTTAAGAATATGCTTATTTAGGGAGATAATTAAATGCCCGTTGTACGCAAGTGGGGTTACCTTTAGTTGCTCCTTTAATAGCTAGAAAGGAGCGTTACTTAGAGTTATTTGACCGAGTTAGAGCTACGTTAACTATATTGTCGTTTTAGCCACTTATCCGTTTACTAATTGCTTAGGGTTCTTTAATAAGTAGGTTATAAAGTTAAGGTTAAGGCGATTAAATATCTTATAAAGTACTACTATTACTACTAAATAAACCAGAAGTCCCTTAGCCGATTTAAGTTTACCCTTAAAGATAACTATAACTTCAACTTCTATATTATTATGGATGTTATATATCTTAGCAGTAAGCTAGTACTCTAAGTTATTAACTTCTTAACCTCCTTCTAAGCCGCACGCTTTTTAAAAGATATATTAGCTAGGAACGCATAGGATACTCTTTAATTATGCTAGATTAATATCTACCTAGGACCCCCTAATTAAATCGTTTATAACACAGGAAAGAACTTCTTATCTATAGAGTTTTAATAATAGGCAAAGGCAATAATAATTAAGGTTAAGGAAGTCCCCGTTAAGGCACATAATAGTATTAGAAAGGTAGAACGATATTATACACTATTACGCCGCGTATATAAGATCATTTCTTTAAAACTAGAGGGTGCTAGCAAAGAGCTTATCCTATAGATGGCTGTTAAGGCTATTAACAATACCGCTAGCCTAGATAGGCTCGTACCTACGTTACTAGTCTTTAGCGCCTACCCTTAAATAACTAATAATTCTCTACTATCTCCCTTTATTATATAACGAGCTAAGGCAATTCACAAGGTAACGAAGGAGGTGCAATGTCTCTACGCTACGCGCTAAATTAACAACATACTAGGAATAAGAAATGGCCTAAACACCTTAACTACGCTTAATCTGCCACTCCAATCTAAGGTACGCGTATAGCGTAAAAAGGGAGGATAATTAGGCCTATATAAACTTATTATAATTAATAGTTAGACTTATACTCTTTAGATGCCCTATAGACCTACTTAATTCCGTTTAACTGTCATTAAGCCTTATTATAAAGATAATAGTTCTAAGCCTTTATAGGATACCTTAAAAGATACCCCAGAAAATACCCTAGAGGAGAACCACGATTAACGTGCCCTAGAAGGTAACTACGACCCTAATATAACTGTAGTAGATACGCCACAACTATAACGCGGTAGAGGTCGCCCGAAGGGATCACAAAACCGCTAATACCTTGTCGATTTTAAAGAGCAACTTATTACCGCTATTAAGAATAGAGTCGAGCTGATAATGGCCTTTATAACAGCTAAAGAGAAGGCTAACTTTAAGCTCGCAAAACAGCTCTAAAAGGAAGGCCGTATTATAACTCTAGGAGCTCCTTTCTAAGCATCTAATAAGTAGGAGATTAATAGTCTTATTATAAGAGGAGTCTTTAAGTTTAAGAAGTATAACCCTACTAAGTTTAATGGGGTTCGCATATTTAGGTTAAGAATAGTTAATAAGATTAAAAGCAAAGCTATTAATACCCCATTCGAGAAGTTAAGGCTAGTTATTTAAGGTTATAACGACGATAGTAAGGAAGTGATTTTTAT
Source organism: Cenococcum geophilum 1.58 (assembly GCF_001692895.1). Classification (NCBI taxonomy): domain Eukaryota; kingdom Fungi; phylum Ascomycota; class Dothideomycetes; order Gloniales; family Gloniaceae; genus Cenococcum; species Cenococcum geophilum. Next base: position 748,888 of record NW_027137592.1, on the reverse strand, counting down.
ATAATCCCCTATAATTTAACGAGCTAGTTAGCAAGTTATTATTGCGCTAGCTCCCTCCTTAATAAAGAATAAAATGGCGGTTTATTTATAAGATATTACCTAGGCCTATACCTAATTAGAGATACACCTTTAGCGCTTAATACTGGTATACCTTTTAGAGCAAATTTGCCACTAATATCCCGAAGATATAATTATAGTTGTGCTTAAGCCACTATATAGAATCGCAGAGGTAGGAACTTATTAGTAGGCTACTTACAGCAAGCACTATAAAGAGAAGCTTTTAATGACTACTTCTATATTTAATCCCTGCTTCCTTATTACAGCTATAGGAACTCTATTTAGAATTATTGGCATATAAACAGACAATATAATTATCTTAGGAGACGACTAATTCTTAGCTCTTAAAGAAGATAAGCTAGTAAAGGCAAACCTTATAGTAAAGCCAAAGGAAAGACTTAATTTAATAATACTATTACTCTTTAATGGATGCATTATTTCCCTAAATAAGGATTTTATTGCCCTACGCCAGAAAGGTTAAGGTAAGAAGATTAACGTTATTAACGTTAATTCTCTAAAGTAAGGATACGTAGAGTAACGCGCTTATAGAGCTTATATGGCTTCTATCTGTCAACCTAAAGCTTTCTTTAATCTCTCTATTGCCGCCTAATACCAGAAACCAACTAAGGATAATATTTTTAACTTAAATAAGCGTCTTTCCTGGCAAATAAACTATCTTAATTAGGGACTACTTTACGTGCCTATTAATCTTCCTACTGCTAAGCTATTTATGTTTGTTAATAGATTATTCGTAAATAATAAAGATTTTAGCTCCTAGCTAGGATATAAGATTATTATAGCAAATAAATCTACTAGAGAGAATAACTTTACGATCTACGGCAATTTTATCTATTAGAGCTTAACTAAGAGCAAACGCGTTACTTAAAGCGTTCTAGCGTTAGAGATATATGGAATAGTTAATGGAGTTAATATAGCAATTGTAATTGGAACTACCCTTAAGATAATTATAGATTAACTTAAACTTCCTATTATCCCTATAATTGTATACACCGACTTATATTCCCTCTATAAGTGTTTAGTTAAGCTTAATACTATAAAGAAGAAGCGCCTTATAATTAATATTATAGCATTTTAGCAGTTTTATAAGCGTTAAGAACTCTTTAAGATCCAATAGATTAATGGCTAAAATAACCTAGTAGATATAATAATAAAGGTAAACCCAAATAAGGCACTAGAGACGTTCGTTAATATAAATACTCTACGTATATAAGTTAAAGGTTAGGTTAAAAGGGAAATTTAGAGAAGTTAAGATCTTATAGAACTTTAACCGCCAGTTAAAGTTATTTAATTAGTTAGATTCTTACTAAGAGCGCCGCGCCTAATTAATTTAGGTAGCGGTATGGAGTTCTACTAACGCTATTCGTTAAGCTGGCCAATTAGGATTTTCCATCCCTAGGATAGAAAATCGCCATTAGCTCGGCTAAGAGCGGTAAGCGGAACTGACATCTTTATACGAACCCGTATATCTACCTACGCTACCTCTTCCCCTTTATTTCTTCTTCTTCTTTTCCTTAGTTTTATATCTTTATATAGTAGTAATCTATAAGTGTATATAGATGGCAACTATAAAAGAAGAGTTGCTAGTGTTAGGAATAAGGCAAGCGGTCGTTACATATCGTCACGTATCGCCGCGGCACTAGCGTGGTGAGGAACCTTAGGTTCCTTACCTACCCCCTGATTCTAAATAATAAGCTTTGTAACCAATATTCACTATATCTACTTAAGTAGCATTAGTAAGTTACCCTGTGACACCAACAATAACCCTTTAATTTGTTAGGTTAGAGAAATACTAAAGTTCCATATAACCTACTGCTAAAGTTATTACTTAAAATACTACTTGCCTTATAAATATATATACAACTATTTAAATTTATTATAATATAAATTGCCCTTTCTATAAACCTTAAACTAATATAATAAAGCTATAACTACTAATTATAGCAAAGAATGCAAAGATAATTTATTAAAACCTTTTAAAATTTGTATAATATAGGCCGCGCCATTAATTTTATTAGTAAGAAGATACAATTATAAAATCTTCGCTATAATAATAGAAGATATTAAAAAGGCGCTAGAACTAAAATAATATATTAATCCTTAATCTATTATATCTAAAGAGTATTAAAATCTAATTAATATGTTAAAAATTTTTTATAAACTAACTATCCCCGTACTAAGATAAGTATAATTTTAAGATAAAACTTAAGCCTAGTATAACACTAAAGTTTAGTCTGCTATATGGTATAATATAGAATGAACTGCTTACAATGCGATAATACCTTAATAGGCATTTAGGAAAAGGATTTATTTGCCTTAGTTAATCCCTATTCGTCTTACCTATACTATTTATTAAAAGCTAGGAGGAGGCTTAAGATTCTATATTAATTATTAAGCTCTAAACGTAATTACAATTTAATACTAATATTTAATTCCCCTACTTTAGGAAACGCTTAACTATTTAATAAAGGCATAATATTTTACAAAGCTTAATATAGTCGCTACCTTTAATTAAATTCGCGTTTATAAAGGCGATAAGAAGCATATAGCTTTTTGTATATATTTGGGACTCTTTAAATACTTAGTAAGGCCTTATTTAATAAGCTTCTATTTTTTAAATAAACCTTCTTATAAACCTTCTTCAGATGGTATAACTAAGCGTAAGTAGTTAGTTAAGCGTTAAGTATCCGGGACTCTTTAGTATAAAGGCGTTATATATCGGCAAGCGTAAAGAATATCTTACCCTCTAGGCGCTTAGCCTTAGATTAAATATAAAACCTTATAGTAAATTAGACAAGGCATTAAACGCTTATAGAGAATAATAAGGTGTATATACTTAGCGTTAAAGATAGATTAAATATTGTAAGATAACTGTATATTTAATTTTATACATTTATTATAGGAAGAAGGTTAGTAACTAGACGGAGCCGCAATTATAATATATACTAACTTCTTCTCTATACAATAAAAATATATTAGTATAATTTTATATAATAATAGGACCAGTAAAAATAATTATTTATAACGTTTAGATTATAAGAAATTAATAGGAGGTATTAGGAATAATAAAGGTTATTAAATTAAAGATAGGAATACCACACCTCTAATAAACAACCTAGAGATATAAGATATCTTTAAGGACAAAGATAGAGAGAAAGGGGATAGTATTACGGACTTTATATTAGTAGTAATATAACTACTAATAGAGAATATAAATAGACTAATAGTAAAAGCGTAAGAAGCGCTAAAATTAGTTAAACTATAGAATAAGGGGTAGCTAAGTTATATAATAAGGTTATAAGGCCTACGTACTTAACGTACTAAGCATACATATATACTTATACCTATATACTAAGCGTACTTAATATACTTAGTATATTTCTTAGGAGTTAGATTATATATTTAAAGGACTATAGTTTCTACATTAGATAGTTCCCCTTATTATAGTAAATCCTAGAATATAATCGGAGTTAATCTATTAAGCACTTACTCTATAGTTAAATCTTATTATTATATTTATCTATATACCCAGCCCATTAATAAGTCTACTGTAGTATTTCCTATAAGGCTTTACTATATAAACTATATATTATAAAGTAAAATACTAAAATAGAAACACTAATAACTAGTAGCTTCCTTAGTATTTAAAAATAGGTTAGAGTGTCTATTTAGTTACTAGTATATATTAAGCTACCTAGGAAGGATTTATATATATAGAACTATAGCGCTATGGCCTAGTGGGCTATATAAACAGTATTATACATATTATAATATAATATATAAATATAAAGGTAAGCCTTTAATGAGCTTAAGAAACGACTAGTCTTTACTCCTTTACTCGCCTACTTTAACCTAAAATAGCCCTTAGTACTAAAAACCAATACTTTAAACAGTATTATAGCTGGCATTTATTTCTGGGGGTAGATAGATAGAGAATAGCACCCTATTACTTACTATTTAAAGACTATAGTAGATGCTAGGCTAAACTACCTAATTTATAATAAATAAATACTAGCTATTATTTCTAGCTTTTAGCACTAATAAGTATAGCTAAAAGGGACCCCTAAGCCTATTTAAGTAGTTTCTAATTATAAGGCCTTAGAATATTTTATAATAACAAAGGCCCTTATAGCCTAGTAGGCGCGCTAAATGGATATTCTATCTTAGTTTAACTTCCTAATTATATATAGGCTAGGCATTATAAATCGTATGGACGCTTTTATAAGACATAAATAGAACCTAGATAACTAAATAGCCGTAACGATTATATTACTATAGGTAATATAGTCCAGTATATCTAATAGTTAGCGACGCTAGCAGCGTAACTACTAAGAAGCTAATAATATAAGTAGTTAATTAGCGTATAAAGTAGTTACAGTTAATTAACAGTCAGTTAGTATAAATTCTATAGCGCGCTAAAAGCTTACTACTTTAGTGGTAAGTGTAATAAAGCCTTATAGAAAATACCACAGTAAACTTATTAATAGGCTAGGTATATAAGTATAGAATAGTTAATAATATAAATATAATTAGTAAAGTAGATTGCCTAATAAATTAACTCTAATTATATTCTAAGATTTACTATAAAGAAGAGAACTATTCAGGTAGGGACTATGGTCCTTTAAATATATAATACTGCGCCTAAGAAATATACTAAGTACGTTAATACGTTAGTATATTAGTATATCCTATATTTCTATATTTCTATATTCCTATATTTTAAACTTATAATATAACTACGTAACTTAGCTACCGCTTATTTTATAACTTAATCGGTTTTAGCGCCTTCTATATTATCTTAACCAACCTATTTATATCTCTTCTTAGTAGTTGCACTACTGCTAATATAAGGTCCGTAATAGTAAGATTATGAAGATTTAAGATAAGGAAGATAAGTAACTAGTTAAGCCATAGCGTAGGAAGGTTTAAATCCGACGACGATTTAGCTAATAAATATACGCAGTCGTTAGTTATTAATGAAGGCCTTACTTCTATACGTAATCAAAAGCGGATTAAGCTCGCTAGTGAGCTTAATCGCTACTATAACTCAGGCTATAAGTTTATTAAGATTTGTACCGATAATAGCGATAAGGTAAACGATATTGTTCCTAATCCTGGCTTAATATTGGTTAAGTCCCCCATACTAGCTATAAACTATATATATAAAGAAGTCTTTAGTTAAGCTAAAAAGATTATTGCTAATAAGCGTAATTAACTATTAGCCGACACTATTAAAGCGGATTAGTGTTAGAAATAGTAGCTAAAAAAAGGCCTTTTATTAAGTAATTTAATTAGCTATATTAATACTAACGAAGCGTTAACTATACCCTAATTAACAAGCTTAAATATTAATCTTACTAGCTATAAGCCGAATATAGAGGTAGGAAAGCCGGCTTAGTAAGCTACATTTACTAAAGCTTTATATTTAATTAAAATCTAATACTAAAATAAAGCCTCTAGAGCCCTTACTATTTACTACCTTCCTACCTTTTTTAGGCCTCTATGGGCATATAGGACGATTTTAGCTATATTTAAACACTATACTAGGTAAATTAAGGCGGATTTTTAATTGGGTAACGTTACTATGTATATATATAAAGGTGCTGCCAAAAATCTAAAATGAAACACTATTAAATCTATACTAATTGCCTAATTAGGGAAGCGAGCTGACAGTGGAATAGTCAGCGTACCTTGTTTTAATATAGCGGACAGCAAGCGATCTGGTTGGCCGTAGTTAGTCAGCTATAGGGCTTTAAAGCTCGCTAGAGACTGACTGTTAGATATACTAATATAGTCTAGGTTTTAATAAAGAACTAAAAGATAGAACGACCTAGCCGTAAACTAGACTATTAAATAGTAGGACTATATATAGTCTTTAAGAAGATAGGTAACTTATATAAAGTAAAGCTCCTAGATTTAATTAAAGCCTATTCTATTTTCTTGCTAGATAAGCTATAGAAAGCTATAAACGACCTATTGCCTAGATAAAAGAATAGACCTCCCCTACCGATTTAAGTTAATAGCGATAACGAATGGGAAATCGAAGAAATACTAGCCTATAAACTTATGAGGGGAACGTTAAAGTATTATATTAGTTAGAAAGGACATAACCTAGACCCTACTTAGTACCCTATATAGGCTCTTTTATTTTTCTACTTAACATATCAACACTTATCTCCGTGAGAGAGACACAACCTTATCAAAATCCTCAGCAGCGAGCAACCTGCCTGGATCCTCCTCCTGGACCAATTCCCAATAGAGTTTTCTCGCCTTCGAATAGAGCACGGCCGCATGCGTTCGATCTCCAATGCTTTCAATGAACCCTGCTCTCTTAAAAGTGCACTGAGCAAGTTCAGGCTTCGCGAAATCATGTAATTCAAAGAACCTCGCCGCTTTGTCGAAAAATATACTAATATAGCCACGTGCTCACTATTAGCCAAAATGAAGTGGCTATATGGTCAGTACATACCTAGCGCTTTCGATATTGCCAATACGCGCGTGGTGCTCTGCAAGCCGCCTGCAGATCACGTTAGTGTACATGTGAGAATCCCCTTTCGTCTCTCGAAGATTGTTCAAGGCGCGTTGGAGAAGGACGAAGCTTTCGTCCAAACGATTCTGTTGTTCCCGGACTTTTGCGAGGACCGATAATGTGTAGCCAAGCCTACAAAAAATTCAGCATAATCACAATCTATTCGAACGTGCAACTGACTTAAAAGACTCTGTATCGTTTGGCCCGTATCTCTTTTCCCTCCATTCTATCGTCTTCAAAAGCAGCTTTTCAGCATCTGCGATATTGCCAAGTTCCATCAACATAAGTGCTTGGTGGACCAGCGGAAATGTCGGCCAGTACTTGCCATTGCAGAACTCTTGTGTCTGCTCAAGCAGGAGTTGAGCTTCTCTGCTGAGTTCAAGGCCCTCTTTGATCCGATCGTTATGCATATACGACAAAGCCAACTCTGAGTGGGCAGTCACAGCGACTTTTCTCATTGGCGAGCGGCCCATCTCGACTTTCATGCGCTGTTCAAAGTGCTGTTCTGCGTAGGACAAGGCTGCTTTTGGCTGATTATGCGAGTTCATCAGAGAGGCCAGCGAAAATAAAGAATCTGCCATTTCTTCCGCTAATTCGTCTGGATGCCGTTCGCATATTGTCAAGGCCGTTGTGAGCATCTTTTTGGATATTTCAAAGTCCCCACTTTCGCGCAAATGCCTGGTTCATATCAGTTAACATGGCCTAAACTATATTCTAACATCCCTTACCATCCGCCCTTATTGAAAAGTTGTGCTACATAGTATTGATCTGTGACGCCCAAATCAGATCCATACGTTCCGTACTGTGAGACTATCCGGAGGAGGTGGGGAAGTAGCGGGTTCGTAGCCTTCCAGAGTGGTGGGGAATGAGAAAATCTTGCGTCGTCGGAAGGCCAGCCGTTATACAGCAGCCGCACGGCTAGATTAAACGTAGCGACGCCTTGATGTTTCCCCAGGCGTATGCGAACGACGTTTTGCACTAGGCGATGTATGGTAAGTTGGCTATCTTCCGGGTCTCTTTTGATGAGTGAGGCACGAAGGAGTGAAGTTCGTGCGTCGATGTAATCGAACTTGTCGGAGGGAAAGTGTTGAAAGGGCTGCTCAGTCGGCGGCTTCATCAATAGACCCTCGTTAATATTGTCGGGGTCAAGAAAGGAAAGCACGTCCAGTAAGCATTTGGCTCGGTTGTCTAAATCATCCAGAGCCCAAACTGTGCAAACGGTATGATTATAATGGCTGTGATAAGGACCAGGGTTGCTTCCTAGAACCCTTGCGGCGTATTGGTCTTTGACAAGCATGTCCACTACTTCCTGGAGGGTCAATTGCCGCGCTTGGATAAAAGCTGACATCTGGACAATGGCCAATGGAAGTCCCTCAAGCCGTTCGTATAAGGCTGCGAAGCTTGCATTCCCTGAAAGGTCTTTATCCCAATATCCATCACTCAACCGTTGAAGTAAATTAGCACTCTCGGCCATAGACAGTAGGTCGAGATCGATTCCGCCCCTAGAAACATGATTGCGGTATCTACGGTGCTTAGTATAAGGGTCCCGGCTCGTCATCAGAATAGACCCTGTTCCACTGGTGGGCCAGAAGTCATGGAGGCTATCGGGGTTGTCGACATTATCGAAGATAAGTAGCCATTTTACCGCGCCAGGGTGATCTATATCGGTTCCCTCAGCGTCTAGTCCTTCTGATGAGTTCGATAACCATTCGAATGCGACGTTTCGTCCTAAGACTTGACTACCAGGGTTCTTAACATCCAATAAGTGCAATTCCGCAGCCATATTCATAAAGCTTTGGTTGAGCTTGGCGATGCTTTCGGCATGGATCCAAAAGACCATATCATACAAATGCCGGCGCGAGAACGCGTATTCAATGGCGAGTTGGGTTTTCCCAATGCCACCGAGGCCACAAAGAGCAAAGGATTGTATACCCATTTTGAACTCTGTTGAAGAGCGAGAACGAGGGGCTAGATGAATTTCGACCTGAGACAGCATGTTTTGTCTCCCACAAAAGTCGGGGTTTCGAACATGAGGCTTGAGAAAAAATATCGGTAATATCGTAGTCATCCGTTTCTGGATCGGTCCCTTGACGTCAAGCCCGGTTGGACCTGTGAGCTGTATGGTCGAAATGGGTGACAAGGAAGGTTCAATCGGCATCCTAACTACGTTAGTAAGTGTTAGTCCTGGGAGAAGAAGTGCTGATAGGCCACCTACTTTCATTCCTCCAACTTTTTACATCATGTATTCCTGGTTGATCATACCCATAAGGAAACCTATCAAACTGTTGGGGGCTCTTCTTCATTAATGAGGTTTGCGTTATTGGGGTGGCATTAGCAGCCGTAAACAACTCCTCATGCAATCGACTTGATGCCGCCTTTATTATGAGATCTATAACTTCTTGCCACTCTGCACTTTCTTTAACGAACTTGATCAAATCATGATGATTAGTGTTCTTTTCGATCATCTTTTCAGACTTGCTGTGCGTCTCCGCGAACGCAAGGTCAACGAACTAGATTATACTATCAGCATGCAGACGCGGACGACATTGACAAATCAAGATTAACAAACCTTTTCTTTGATAGATTGGAAATGGAATGTATCGTAAGATACCCTGGTTCCTTGCCCTTCAAATACTGAGATAACAGGCACAGCGAAATCTGCTTCTTCAAACTTCTGGCATATGTCGGCGACAACTGCATTTCCAAGTTCTGCCTGTGCAAGAAATGTGCGAGAACATTTGAGAATACTCCGAAGGATCGTTATTAGTCTCCGCCAGTCACCACGTTTCCTGTATGTCGGGTGAGGGGTGCCTAGGAAAACTATGCCGGAATAGGCTTGAAAGAGCCTTCGTGCGAATGCCTCGGGCTGCAGGTTTTTATGTAACGTACTTAGCAGCTAAATAATAAAAACAGGTCAGTCTATCTAAGTTCAGTGGTCCAAACGCTGCATTGGCTACCCCACTTACATACTTGACAACAAGTCCGCCGAATCCATGGCAGATGAATAAGAGAGGCGAATATACATCCTATAACACGTCAGATTACTCGAGATACACTCACGACTCAAGATCATCATCTACCTCTAAACTCTCGAAATGTTGCTTAAGGACTTTCCCAAGTTCTTCCCCGCGGTTTATTAGAAACAACCAGACGTTGGAGGGTTGTGCCTCGAATCCATAATCATATTCGAGCACGCTCGCTTGGGGCGCATGTTCTGCCAAAGCCCATGGGAGTATTCCTGTTGTCCACGACCGTTTTATCTTCTTGTTAATATGGGAAAGCTCGGGAACATAGATAATTCTGTGCAGCTCTTTTTAGCTTCCGATATAACATTCACCCGGGTGGTAGACGGACTGTACTTGGACCTTATCAGGCGGAGCGCTGCAGCTAGATTCAACTCGTCTCAAGCGGCATGGCGACACGTTGGACATTGCAATTTAGATTTGAGCCGATATAGAGCCAAAGTTGTGTATTGGGCCATAGATTCTTGTCTCAGCATGCTCAGACCACAATAGGAGACCGGATAAATCCGGCCCGATGGCGCTAAACCAGTTTAGGCCATCTGTCCCATTGTGGTCTAAGATACTTTAGCCAACGTTAATAGCGCACGTCGCTATATCCGCATAGCTAATTACGGATATTTACTTCTTATTATTATAACGAGTATAGGCAGCTTAAAAAATTTATCGATTATATATTAAGCCTAGTAAATTAAATAGTCTACTAAGACGTCTCTTTACCTTCTTGTTTATTACGGGACTTACCCGTTCTTACGTCCCTAGCCTATTTTAACGTTCTTAACCTATACTTACGTTCGTTCTATAACACCTACGTATATCCTCCTATAACCCCTATTTATACCTTATACCTAGCATACAAAGTCTTTTCTTCTTTATCTAAATATCTTTATATTAACTACGTATAGTTACGTATACGTAGCCTTCTTAATTACTACTCTGTTTAGTATATTGTATTATAGTTTATGCTTACTTCATAATACTATTCCTAATATTAATTTTAAAATTGCCGTAATGTGGTTTACTAGAGTATATAATTAGTAATATCTATACTAATAACGCGCTAACCTTAACTACTTACTCCCTATCTGCGATATCTGTAGTATAGTAATATAGAGCGTCTCTTGGTTATTTTGTTACGGACCTTATATTAGCAGTAGTACGACTATTAAGAAGGGATATAAACGAGTTAGTTAAAATAGTATAGGAGGCGCTAGAACCGATTAAGCTATAGGATAAGAGGTAGCTAAGTTACGTAGCTAATTACGTTATAAGTTTAGAATATAGAAATGTAAAAACGTAGGAATATAGGACGTACTAACATACTAACGTATTAACGTACTTGGTATATTTTCTTAGGCACAGTATTATATATTTAAAGCACTATAGTCCCTACCTAGATAGTTCTTTTTTTATAGTAAATCTTGGAATATAATTAGAGTTAATCTATTAGGCAACCTACTCTACTAATTATATTTACATTATTAACTATTCTATGGCTATATACCTAGCCTATTAATAAGTTTACTATAGTATTTCCTATAAGGCTTTATTATATATTTACTACTAAGGTTATAATAAAGGAAGTTAAATAATATGCTACCTAAAGTAGTAGTTATAACGCTATTAATAGTAGCAACTACATTGGAATTTAGAGGAGATACTAGTATAAGGGATAATAACTTATAGATAGTTATACTAAATTAACTTAAAAGTATTATAGAGTAAAATTATATTAGTAAATAAGCACTATTTTAATAACTATAGGATATAAAGAAAGAAAAGATTAAGATGCTATTAATTAAAAGATTTTTAAAAGAGAAATATAAGCCTAAGGGATTCCTTATATAGATATAATTAAAGATTTGGTATAAAGGAAGCAAGCTTATAAAGTTAAGTAATTAAGTAGCGTATATAGGACTATTCTTAACGGGTTAGGTATTAAAGTAGTTTAAACCCTATCTTATGGAGATATAAGCTAATAGGTTAGCTACTACTAACTTAAAAGCGCGGTATATATTCTTAAGCTAGGATAGATTTACTAGTAGACTAATATAAATATACAGAGATTTGGAGTTAATAGTAGTGGTTAAAGAAAAGCTATATTAACTTACGTAAAAGGGATTAGTAATAGACTATATAACGTAGTTCTAAATACTAGTAGCGCAGACTAAGTGGAACTAAGGAGCGTTAATAGCTTAGTATAAAAGGGGACTAAAGGCTAAAGTTTAAGTTATTATAATACTAATAGACGATCTAAACGATATAAGGGAGCTAATTAAATAAGCAATTAAAGTAGATAACCGGCTATACTGAAGTAAGAAGTTAAAAAGAATATAGTAAGAACTAATGTATATAAGAAAGGCACTGTAGCAAGTATTTAGGCTATAGTATAGCGTAGAGCTAATAGACTTAAGCGGTATTAAAGAAACTAAAAAGCAAGATAAGTAACTATACATCGGCAAAATATGGTACCCTTTCAATGGCCTCAATGGTTGGTGGTTGACGCAATTGGCGCGCAGTTGAGGGCATTTGGCAACTCGACCGACTAGCCTATGTCGTGTTTTTTTGACACGCAGCCTGCGCGCAACCTGCTAGTAATCTGCGCATTTGGCAACCATAATTATATTTACCTCTTTTATACTAATAATATATTTTAAATAAATAAAAGCTATTTTAAAGCTATTTATAAGGCTAGCAAAATAAATATTATTATTTTAGATAATTTAATATAATACAGCGATGGTTCTCTTTTACCTATCTACCTATTGACTTACCTACCTGCCTGCATCGCCTACCTATTTGCATCGCCTACCTATCTACATCTACCTGTCTACATTTGCCTACCTATCTACATCTGCCTACCTATCTATATTTACCTACCCGTTAGTATCTACCTACCTATCTGCATCTGCTTACCTGTCTGCATCTACCTACCTGTTTATATCTACTTGTCTGCATCTGCCTACCTATCTATATATCTGCCTACCCGTCAGCATCTAACCTACCCTAATCTACATCTGCTTGCCTATCTGCATCTACTACCTATTCTGCATCTGCTGCCTACTATATATCATATCCTTATCCTGTCTGATCTATACCTACCACACTGTCTACATCCTACTACCCGTCAGCATCTACCTGTTTATGCCCTACCTGTCTGTGCTACCTTAATTCGATCGATCGATCGAATCGTTTATAGTGTTGGCTGGGGCTAGTCGTTGTCGTCTGGCTCTGGCGACGGTTGTCTGGTTCTGGCGACGGTCGTCTGGTTCTGGCGACGGTCGTCTGGCTCTGGCAACGGTCGTCTAGTTCTGCTGGTAACGGTCGTCTGGTTTCTGGCGACGGTCGTCTGGTTCTGGCGAACGGTCGGTCTGGTTCTGGTAACGGTCGTCTGGGCTGGCGACGGTCGTCTGTTCTGGCGACAGTCGTCTGGTTCTGGTAACGGTCGTCTGGCTGGCGACGGTCGTCTGGTTCTGGTAACGGTCGTCTGGCTGGCGACGGTCCGTCTTGGTTCTGGCGACGATCGTCTGGTTCTGGTTAACGGTTCCGTCTGGCTGGCGACGGTCGTCTGGTTCTGGCGACGGGTCGTCTGGTTCTGGTGACAGGTCGTCTGGTTCTAGCGACGGTCGTCTGGCTCTGGCATCTACTGGCAACGGTCGTCTGGTTCTGGGGTAACGGTCGTCTGGCTGGGCGACGGTCGTCTGGTTCTGGTAACGGTCGTTCTGGCTGGCGACGGTTCGTCTGGTTCTGCGACAGTCCTCGTACTCTGCGTCCTGGGTTCTGGTAACGGTCGTCTGGCTGGCGACGGGTCGTCTGGTTCTGGTAACGGTCGTCTTGGCTCTGGCGACGGTCGTCTGGTTCTGGCGGACGATCGTCTGGCTCTGGCAACGGTCGTCTGGTTCTTCTGGTAAAGGTCGTCTGGCTGGCGACGGTCGTCTGGTTCTGGCCGACGGTCCGTTCTGGTTCTGGTGACAGTCGTCTGGTTCTATGCTAGCGACCGGTCGTCTGGCTCTGGCAACGGTCGTCTGGTTCTGGTAACGGTCGTCTGGCTGGCCGACGGTCGGTCTGGTTCTGGCGACAGTCGTCTGGTTCTGGTAACGGTCGTCTGCTGCGTCTGGCGACGGTCGTCTGGTTCCTGGTAACTGTCGTCTGGCTGGCGGACAGTTCGTTAGGTTCTGCGGACCGATCGTCTGGAGATATGGCATTAAACGGGCTCGTCTGGTTATGGCCGACACGTAGTCTGGCTGGCGGATAGGTCGTCTGAGTCTGTAACGGTTCTGGTGCCTCCCTAGGTAGGGAGGATATAAAGAAGGAAGGAAGGGTAAAAAATAAGGTGGCTACATAGGGTAGAGGCACGTGTAGAGGCTATCGGGAATATAGCGGGGACCCGATGCAGAGCTTCGTGTAGAGCCTCTGTACGCAGAGCTTCGCGCAGACCCTCGCGCAGACCCTCGCGCAGACCCTCGTGCAGAGCTTCGTGCAGAGCCTCTGTACGCAGAGCTTCGTGTAGAGCCTCGTGTAGAGCCTTATGCGAAGCTTCGTGCAGAGCTTTGTGCAGAGCCTCTATGCGCAGAGCTTCGTGCAGAGCCTCTGTACGCAGAGCTTCGTGTAGAGCTTCGTGTAGAGCCTCTATGCGCAGAGCTTCGTGCAGAGCCTCTGTACGCAGAGCTTCGTGTAGAGCTTCGTGTAGAGCCTCATGCAGAGCCTCCAAGTAATAAGACTAAGATTGTATGAGATTGTATAAGATTGTATAAGATTATATATAATAGTTAAATATATAGTATATAACTTTACCTTAATCGCACGTCAAGAAATATACAGTTAGCTTTTAAAGTTGTTAAGTAGGTTAACTGCATATTAAGTTAGTTAAATTGTATATTAAGTAGGTTAACTACGTGTTAAGTTAGTTAAATTATATATTAAGTAGGTCAACTGCGTATTAAGTTAGTTAAATTGTATATTAAGTAGGTTAACTATATATTGAGTTAGTTAAATTGCATGTTAAGTAGGTCAACTGCGTATTAAGTTAGTTAAATTGTATATTAAGTAGGTCAACTGCGTATTAAGTTAGTTAAATTGCATGTTAAGTAGGTTAACTGCGTATTAAGTTAGTTAAATTGCATGTCAAGTAGGTTAACTGCGTGTTGAGTTAGTTAAATTGCATATTAAGTAGGTTAACTGCGTGTCGAGTTAGTTAAATTACATGTTAAGTAGGTCAACTGCATATTAAGTTAGTTAAATTGTATATTAAGTAGGTCAACTACGTGTTGAGTTGGTTAAATTATATGTTAAGTAGGTTAACTACGTGTTAAGTTAGTCAATTGCGTGTCGAGTTAGTTAAATTGCATGTCAATTACGCGAAACGCGAAAACCAAAGTCTACTTGAATCTCATCCTGCGAATATTTTCCCGATGTAGAAACCTAAAAAATAAGGATTAAGTAATTAAAGGTCTAAGAAGCAGAGGCTAAACTAGAGCTTTTAGTGGCAGAAAATATTTAGGCAGACTTTATAGTAAGAAAAGTAATATAAAGAAGGGGCTTATATAAACTATAGAAAATAGGGTTATTTTGCCAGAGATTATAGAGGTAGTTAAAGTAACTATATAGTAAAGGGAATAAAACGAGTAGACAATATATATATATATAAAGGGATAATAATATACTATAAGGAATAAAAGAGTGTTTAATTAAAAGTTTTGCATTTTATTATAATAACGTATACTAAGTTTATAAGGACGCTAAGTATAGCGCAAGCTATTAGCTATAAAAGCCTAAGTTAAGAGGACTCTAGGATATAAGAGAGTTAGATAAAGAATAAGATTAACTTTATAAACTAGATTAGAACTAAAATAGTACATTTAGCTAGTAGTTAGCGAAGAAAGTTTTTACGTACTAGTTTTACTAAAGGGTAATAAAATCTAGGGATTAAGATAATAAAGGTAGCTTACTAGGAGTATATAGACCTTAAGAATATAATAATAAAGGTAGAGATTAAATCTACTATAGGGAAAGGATTAGTAATAGGGATTAAGACTCTATTAGATATAGTATTTATACTTTATAAGATATAAAAGAAATAAGATAGTAAGCTACTTTAGTACTTAATAATGAGAAATTTACTTATTTCTCGAGCCTGCGGCGGGCTTTTGTCCTTCTAAACTCAGTCTGCCCTACTGCTGCCCTGCTACTGCATATTACTGCCCTCTACTGCCTACTACTGCCCCACTACTACCCTACTACTACCCTACTACTACCCTACTACTTCCCTACTACTACTGCACTACTACCATACTATTATAGAATTTATATAACTACCTTATGGTGACGTAAGGCTGCCTTTATATAATAATCGCGTGATATAGATTTATATAGTTGATTACGTGACGTATATTAACAATAGCTATTCACGTCGTTGTTATTGTCGTCATCTTCTTCCTTAAGTGATAGCACCACTATTACCACCACTATTTATACTGTTGCTGCTGCTGCTGCTGCTATATTGTCTGCTCCTGCTCCTACTGCCGCTACCGTTCTTATTACTGCTACCGCCCCTGCTCCTACCCCTGCTCCTGCTCCAGCTTTACCACTACCACCACTATATTACTACCGCCGCCGCTACTACTACTATGTCCGCGCCCGGCCGCCGCTTTTTATCTATGCCGCCGCCATTTTGGGCCGAGTAGCCTACGTATAGGACTTTGGTCCTAGCAGATGAGCGTACTAGTAAGTATTAGTACTAAAAAAAAATTTAAGAATTTAAAAAGATACTAATATATAAATAGCTGCTGCAGCTACAGCTGCCGCTAGGCCCCTCCCCGCTCCTACTACTACCACTACTGCCGCCGCCCCCATCGCTTCCCCCCTAGCTAGCTTTATAGCCGTTAATTAACCTACCGCCCTCCTGTTCTAGAATCCCTTACCTACCACGCTTACCGCTTCTGCTAAAGCCGCCGCCGCTAATACGGCTATAATGCGGGCGCTGCGTCGCCTATTGCGCATCTAGGGTATATTTTTACGGTAGGCTCCTAGCCTAGGTAGAGCTTTTAGGGTCTACTAGGGGGTTTGCTTAGAGGCCAGGGCCCTAAATATAGAGGCCGTCTTGGCGTAAAGCTAGGGTATAGTAGCCCTGCAGGCTTGTGCGTCGTATATATAGGGCAGTGGCCTATTTATAAAGTGTGTGCTAGTCGCCGGCTAGCTGCGCGGCAGCTGTGCTAACTGCTATTGTGGTGGGGTAAAATGGGCCACTGTTTAGTGCCTTGGCATTTCCTGTATATATTAAGCCTTTGGCTTCTCTCCTTCTCCCAATCACGACCTACCGGGGAATACATTCTTTCCTTTCTTCCTACTGACTGCTTTTATACTGATTGATGACGACTGACGACCGACCGACAGACCGACAGACAGACAGACAGCACTGTGACTTTCCTATCTGAGAGTGGTCGTACCCTCCCACACTATTATAGTAGTAAAGGGGCGCGCTGCTCCTTTTAAGTCCGTAAGTTAGTAATATAAGCCGTAAAAAATATAACTGATAGAGATAATAGCGTCTACTACCGCCCCCGCCCCCACGCCTATATACCTCCCGCTACTACTACTGCCGACGATAACGATGACGACGATAATAATAAGGAGGAGTCGGAGGAGTTAGAGAGGAGGCCCCACCTACCCGCGTCTACCTCTGTTTTAGGTGGCGCGGGTAGGTTATAGGGCTGCTCCGCCATTTAGCGGCTGTGCTTAAGGAGGAGTTATTAGAGGATAAGGATAAGAAGTAGGGGAGGGGGGTAAAGGGGGAGTAAAGGGGGGGTTTACTAGGCCCTACGGGGCATTTATAAAAGTTTTACTGGCCCTATAGGGCAGTTATAGAAGTAGTTGTATAATAAAATAATATACCTTATTACGAAAGTAAGACTTCTAGATAGATAATATTGTCTATCTCTATTTAATTTATGGGAAGTAGTACCGAAATACTATTTATAGTAGTAACCTAAGATAGGGCAATATAGAGCTGCCTATGGGTAAAGACCGGTATACGTAAGTTAACACCGATAAAGTTAAAAGACTGCCCCTGCAACTTATTTACGGTTATAATAAAGCATAGCCGGATTAGAAACTGCCTTCTACTAATAATAAACGGTAGTTCTCCCTCTATAGAGGTAAGCTTAATATAAGGGATTAGCCATAGCTGGCCGCAAAAGCTGCTGCTAAGTATTTAAGCTTTAATACAGCAGCGGCCTAGGCGCGTAATAACTATACAGGTGCTATTATAGAGCCCTTTCTTAGGGTAGAGGTTCTATAAAAGGATTATAGGCGCGCCTACCTTTAGGGAAAGCTTTAATGGAGGTAGGCTACTAGGGTTAAATGTCCATAGGAGCTCTGCTAGCGGTAGTTCTATATAATTTTCTTCTCTATTTTGCTCTATAAAGTCTATAGAATAAAAGGTGCTTAGGGAGCTGTAAAGCCGCGTAAGGATAGCCTCATTAATCTTAGCTATAGTATTATTACAAATAGTTAGGATAGCGTGATTATGGAAGGTATTAAGAGTAGTATATACCTAAGTAAGCAGTTGCGGAGGGTATATATAGCTATAAAAGGGTTCCTGGGACTAAAATAGGGCTATACTAGGTAGGATACTAATACTACTAGCTAGGGCTATATTATAAGATAAGCCTTATACCTAAGCTGCGAACCGCTAATTTATCTTACCCTAGTAGATACGTATATTTAACTGCAGGGATAGTATACAGAGAGTAGTCTAGAGGAATAACCGCTGTAAGGAGGTACCTATAATAGCTGCGCGGTTCCCCCACAGGACAATAGGTAGTATTTAAGTAAAGTTACCGCTTAAGATAGTAGGGAGTCCGCTAAAGGTAAAGTTGTTAGAACGGACGTCCGTAAG
The DNA here is from genome assembly GCF_001692895.1 of Cenococcum geophilum 1.58. Classification (NCBI taxonomy): domain Eukaryota; kingdom Fungi; phylum Ascomycota; class Dothideomycetes; order Gloniales; family Gloniaceae; genus Cenococcum; species Cenococcum geophilum. Next base: position 730,368 of record NW_027137592.1, on the reverse strand, counting down.
TATATAGTGCACGGCTTTAAAGTAGTAGCGGTGCTGTATTAGCCCCTTATCCTAGATAAGTAGAGGAGTACGGCGTAAAAGCTTAGCTAGATTTAACCTTTTAGAGATATTATAAGTAGACTCTTTATATAGATTAATAGGTATTTAAAAACGGGAGTGGGTGGTACAGCTACTGGGTAGTAGAAGGGCTGTAATACTAGAAGAAGCTATATAAAGAATAATCTTACTACATAAGCGATAGTAGTAGTAAAGGCAGTAATAGAGAAACGTTTTACTAGTATTTATAGGGCCCTAAAGAAAGAAGTGGGCGGTTTATAGATCCGCATCTATAGCGGTAATAATAGTATTAAAGCACGCTGCCTAATCCGTATTTAGCTGCTAGCGTAGCTTAGTAAACTAGTGTTCTTCCTCTATAGGGTTATATTATAGTAGCTCCGCTATAAAAAGTAGGTTACTTCCCTTAGTAATAATACCCTACTAGCACTAAAACTAGAGTAGGCTATAGTCCGTAAGCGTCTTTTAGTAATTTATAAGTATCTAATAGATAAGGTATAGGCTGTAATTAAAATAGGCGTTATTGTCCTCGCCGACTATAGAAGGAGTATTAGGTTGGTAAGCTAGAAAGTAAGGTAGATTATTATAGATAAACTGTTTAAAGTAGTCCTATAAAGTAACTAGCTTTATAATAGGGTTATAAATTAAAGCGGTTATAAATAAGGAGCGCAGCTAGGCGCTAATAGCAAAAACGGCAGCCTCCATTAAGTAATTAATCTACTTATAATTATTCTTTAGTAGCCCTAGGGCGATATAGGCGGCCTAGAAGGTTAAATAGGCTATACTAGTAATAGTACGGAGGTTTTTTTAAAGGAGTTAGGGCCGGGAACGGATATTAGTAGTAGCCGTAAGTAGAACCTCTTACCTATAATAGAGCTGTAGTAATATATACGGCCTATTGTGGTCCCTTGCTAGTAAGGACGCTACTTTTAACGCTTTATATGGGGGACGTGCCGCTTAGGGAAGTCTTAATATAGCTAGTTATGATTATCCTTATACTCCGCGTTATACTTAAAAAAGGCTATTAAGGTAGAGTAGGAGAGCTAAAGGCGCTGCTAGATCTCTTCTATAAACTAATCTAGCTAAAAGTATACGGGCTGCTTGCCTAGAAGGTGCACCGTAAGCTAAATTATATGGGGGAACTCCTTATAAACGGGAAACTTAAATAGCCGCTAAATAGCTTCGGAGGGGCTAATATAACGGCCCTATAAATACTAGCTTACCTTATTACCGTCCATAAGCCGTAAAGTAGTGCAATCACTCCCCTTATATATATACTTATAGATATACTTAACAGACTTTATAAAGGCGCAGACCTTAACATTTATATAGGTATAATACTTTATAGTTAGATATAGGCAGTATAGAATAATCTAGCGGTTATCTATTTTAAATATAGCCCCCCTAGTAAGCGGATAGACTATAACCATAAACTATTATAACGGCGGTATTTTAGATAGCCGTCCTTATATATAACAGTAGTAGGGTTAAAAGGCTTAGGGTACCGCTTTAAGTAGGTTGGTAGAAGGCCTAGCCCTAGTATAACTATATAGGGAGCCTGCGGATTTTAGGAGCCGTAAGGGCCGTAAACTATAAGACAACTAGTAGAATTATTCTCCGGCTATAAAAGCTTAACGGATATAAAATGGTTAATAACGGCTAGGTTTAGCAGCCTATTACGGCTATATATATATAGGAAGAGTAGTAAGTATAAATAGGGCAGGCCTCGTTTTTAGTACTTAATAATTTAGATAAAGCCGCGGTACTAACTAAAGATTTATTTCCGTTTTAGGTTATAAAAGAGGTGGGTAAGCTTTATACAGAAGATATATATAACTAGATTAGGCCTATCTATAGCGGCCTAGCTAGGTAGTAGCTCGCGGGTAATCTTGTTTTACTTAGGGTTGGTAATAAACGTAAGAAATATACTTAGACGGCCGTATTTATGGATAATAGCCATTAAATCCTAATAGTACTAGCTGATAAAGCGATCTCCGCTAAGGAAACTGGATAGAAGGACTACGCGACGGTCTAATAAGTTAGGGTCTAGATTATAGCGGGTAAAAGCATCTATAATGCAATTATATAGCTCCGCGTAGAGATTTAATTACGGAGGTGTGGGTAAAAAGTTCCTGGCCCCCCATTTTCGCGCTAGCCTTTAGTGGCTTAGTGTGGCGTATATTAGGCCTAAGCTAGACCCCACCGGGGCTTAGCGCGTATAGTAGGGTCACCACGTATATAACTCTCTCCTTAACACCACACTCTAGAGGCTTTCAAAATACATTTTATATCCTACTGTTCGTGATAAGCAATTTATATAAAATGTATTTTGGAAGCCTCTAGAGTGTAGTGTTAAGGAGAGAGTTATATACGTAGTGACCCTACTATACGCGCTAAGCCCCGGTAGGGTCTAGCCTAGGCCTAATATACGCCACACTAAGCCACTAAAGGCTAGCGCGAAAATGGGGGGCCAGGAACTTTTTACCTACACCTCCATAGTAGGAGCGGATCTAGTTAAGCTTATTTTAGTCGTATAGCGCTTATACATTTATAATATACTGCTAAAATAGCTAGTAGTAGGTAAAAGGGACTAACCTAGAGTTGTTATAGATATACAGATAGAACTAAAAGTACGCCTACTATGTTAAACGGTCTTACTAATAGGCTTACTAGTAGGCCTAATTAGAGTCGCGTAGCTGGAGACCCTAGTGCCAGCCAGTATTACTATAAGGGAAGAGTAGTACGTAGTAGAACGGCATATATATGGCGTGCGCTAAGCTAATACAGCAGTATCGCAGGGGTTTATTAGGTATATTACGCTCTACAAGTATAATATCGCGGAAGCTAGCATTACTATACTTATCTGGTATAATAACAGCTACCTTATTACTTATTGGGAAGTTCTTATAGCGCCAATTAGCGCTAGCCTCTAAGATAAGCTATATCTACGGGTTTAAGATAATCCGTAATAGGGTTATTGTAGGCTAAGCCTAAAGCTATTCCTTTATAGTTTAATAAAGGGTAATAAAAGGGTTCCGTACCTTAGATAGTATAGCAGTAAGGCACTATAGAATAGTTATATTTAGCTAGGTATTAAAATAGGCCCGTAATTAGATATCTATAGTATAACTAGGGTTATAAAAGTATAGCTAGGTATACCGCGGAGTAATATTAGTAGGAGGCTCTAGCGGGCCCTATAGATAGTAAAGCTCACTATATATCTAGAAGTAATTTAGGCCGCCGTGGGCTATACTACGGTTAGTAATGGTATAGTTTACGGATATAAAAGCCAATGCTGCATTATATAAGCGAAGCCAATTCCTAAACTACCTAGTAGAAGTACTATAGGACTCTAAAAGTTCGCGTAGATATTCTGGCGGAGGCTAAAATAAAGGGAGGTTTATATCGCTATACTTATAGTAGGCTTTAAAGCGTGGATTAATAGGCCGTAATGTATTAATACGTTTATTAATCCAATATAGGGCCGTGTAGAAGTTATAGGTAACGTCTATAGGACTAATATCTAGCTGCTCCGTAATATAGTAGACGGTAGTAATAGGACTATAATCTGGCTGCTCTGTAATAGGCTACTCCGTAATAGGGTAGACGGTAGTAATAGGCCTAATATCTAACTGGCCCGCAATAGGGCGGACCGTAGTAGGTTATGGCTAAATTAATACAGGTGGTCGCGGCTGAATCAATACGGGCGGTATAAGGGGAGCGGCGGCGGTGGCAGCGGAAGTAGTAGCGGAAGCAGTAGTAGCTGTAGTTTGGTTTATAGGCTACGGAAGGTCCGCTAAAGGTCGTTAGGACTATATATTTCTCTTCTCCTATATATATAAAGTTAGAAAGGTAGTAAGTTAAAAGAGGAAATAAAGAATTAATCCTATAAGAGGTATAGGTCTTATACGGAGCTCTATAATAGTTTGTTAGAAAGTTAGTAGAAGAGTAATACTGCTTATAGGTATTACAAAATATATAATTAGAAGGCATTTATTTAGGTAGTAAGTAGGGAATAGTAACTAGGGTAGAAGGTAAAGAGTAATAAGGGGTAGGAAAGAGGTTGCTTAGTTATAAATTTAATAGGGTAGTATATAAAAAATCAGGTGACTTAAATAAAAATTTAACTAATTAAAACCTTAGGTTTAACCCAAACTCAGTATATATTAGAAGGTAAAAAGCTATAGATTTAAGATTCTAAAGAAAGGATAAAAACTACTTAACATTTTTAAAATAAGATAAAAAAACACCTAAGAACCTATAATGGACAAAAACTAATAAAAAAGGTAGTGGCTTAGTTTAAAGATAAATTAATAATAAAATTAAGATTTTTAGAGAACTAAGATTTTAAAAAACAAATAAAAACGCCTATGGTAAATAAATAAAGCATTTAGCCTTAGCGTTAAATAATTAATATTAGAATTATAAAGTGTAAGCATTTAATCGATTTAATAGCTAAATATAAACTAGGAAAAAATTAAAAAGGATTTAAGAATTAAATTAAAGTATAATAAGAATAAAGAGGTTATTAAGGGCTTAAAATACTAGGATAACCTAAGAATAGAGCACCTATATAAAAGATTACTAATAGGCCTAAACTAGGCACGCTAAGAGCGAAATAGCTTAAAGAACAGTATATTAAAGGTTATAATAATATAGTAATAATAAGATACTTCCTTATAGATGGATTATATACGCTTATAAAGCTATACTAAAAGTAGTTGTTTGTATCAACTTAATAATACAAGTGAGTTATATCCCGGGGCACGAAATACATATAGTATCGTATGCTCTTTGGGATAGTGGTGACTGTCGATTCTATTAAGGTAGACTACGTAGTCTATATACTAACGCGCCTCCCCCTGATTAGTTAGCACCTAAGTAGTTAGTACACCAAACGCGTAACCACGCGTTTGGTGTACTACATGCTATAATCATACACTGGCGGTACTTGGAAATGACTTAATTATATCTAACCTCCGTAATCGCTTTAATGGAGCCGTAAAACACAAAAGAAATATATAGGAAATCCCTCCTAAGGTGCCTTCTGGGCTGCCTTCCAAACGGTGCTCTAAGCTGGTCGTAAGTCCTACTTGCGGTCCGTAAAGTAGACCGTACGGCCTTCCAACGGGCCGTAAATAAACTATAAGTGCTCCGTTAGTCTCGTTCCACCCATTTTATAACCCTTAGGTTAAGCTTATTTATATTAATTAGGGTTTTAAGAGCTTAGCACGGCTTTGCCTTAGTTATAGCGTCTACTAGGTTATCTTTAGTGCTAATCCATTTGACCTCCGTAATCTTACGTCGTTTATAGGCCTGACGTAAGCATATTAGGTCGACTATAAGCCTCTTCTCCTATATTGTACCTAGTTTGACTAGGCAGTTATAGAGGGACTTTAAATTGGTGCATAAAACCAGGGGTAGCTACTCCAATTATAGGATCTTCTAGATTATTAATTTAATTGCGGCTGCTATATTAAAGCCATGGGCTAGTATATATAGTTTAGAAGCTAGTACGCTGCGGGTTACTTGTTTACATTTAATTAAAGACTAATATAGTATATTTGCGTCCTAATTACGGTCCGTAAGTATAATTACGAAGCCGATTTGTAATAATAGGTCCCTATTATTGGCAAAGGAGGCGTCTGTAAATACTATTACGCTAAGGGAATTTAGGTCTAGTGGTATAAAAGTAAGTCCTCTTATTGCATTGTTAATTTGCCACTAAATACGCTTATTTAGCTACTTAATATCTTCCTCTTACGGATCTATTACCTGGGCCGCAAAGGATAAGTTGTAGGCAGATTCGGGTTAACAGACTATAGTAATATAGGCGCCTCTTGCACGCTATGCGACATATTAGTCCTTTATATTTATAGTCTTACGGGTCTCTCTATGGGAACTAGTAAGGTCCGTAGGCTTTACTATAATAAGCCTTAGGTTTTAAGTTTAGCGTTCCTAAGTTAGCTAGATTAGGTTACCCTTTTATATAATTAAGCCTCTATTAAACTTAACTAGGGTCTACTTAGTTAACTGCTCTTGCGGCTTTACTAGGAACTTAGCCTTTTATAATTTATTCTCTTTAGCGTTTATAAAAGTCTAGTCCGCTATAAAGAGGGTATTATCCGTTTAGAGTCTAACAATACTAAGGCCGTTTAATAGTATATATAGAAGGCAGGGGTTATAGGTCAACTGTTCCGTTTTAAGTTTACGGACGTAATACTAGTGGTATATCTTAAACCAGTGGTTTCTAGCTTCTGGCACTCTATAAAGGGGTTTTACGACCTATAAAATTATTCCTAGTTGCAAGTTAAGCTCGAGGGGTAGTCGTATAAAGATGTCCCTACTTAGGTAGGTATTGGATTGTATATAGGCTTATAAGATATCCCGTAAGTAGAGGGCTATGGGCTTAGTTTACTATAGTCCAGGCGTAAGTGTAAGTATAATCCATTAACTGACTCGTTAAATTATAGGCGATTACGTAAGGACTAAGCCCTTTTCTTAGTTGTTGTAGGCTTATATAACGAGCCTTAACTTCTTAAAGGCTTTGTTAGTACTAGGGTACTTAATCTCGTTAATAAAGCGTAAGTTAAATATACGGACGCCTTACGGAACGTCTTTCTCTATTATAACCGTAAAGACGCCCTTCTTAAGTAGTCCGTTAATCTCTTTGTGTTATAAGTCCGTAAAAGGGGTTTCCTATACCAGAACTAATATATCTATAGGCGGAGATTGCTTTGCGGATGTGCCTATAGAGGTTAGGTGGTTCTTTGTTACGGGGTTCTCCGTTATAGGGTGCTTTCAGGGGTATCCTTAGCTATGCTTTATAGTAGGTTTAATAGGTTTATAGGGGACTTCTAGAGTAGGTAGGGGTGTTTCTAGTTTATCTAGTTTGGTGGGTGCTTCTAGTTTATCTGGTTTAACGGCACAGGTATTTTTAAACCGAAAATAGGGTTTTACGGATATGCTTCTGAAGTTGGTTAGTCCGCTAGGGAGTTATATATAATATATTTTGTCTTCTATAGCTAGTAAATAGTAAGGTCCAGTCTAATTACCGCTCTTATGCTATATAAGGACTTTAGAATTAAGCGGGAGGTTATAAACTAAAGTTGTATTAGGTCCGTTGCGGTAATATAGAGCGCTATTAACGGCTTATTTGGCCCGTAATTTGACTATTTTGGCTATTACCTTCCGTATTATAGCTGCTTGTTCTGTAATAAACGGGGCAGTAGGGCCTAGGTTGCTTATCCTTAGGTAGGCTCCGTAAACTAAGAGGGTGGGTACTAGTCCGTTAGGGCTAGCGGTGTTGTTAACGGCTTTTACAGCCATCTATAAAGCTAGTTCCTTTTAAATATCCTTATACTTATCCGTAATAATCTAGTAAGCTCTCCGTAGGGCTAGGTAAGCTTACTTAATAAGCCTAATAGACTAGTGCGCCTTAACTGAAACGGCTTTTGTTAAAATAGCCATGGCCGTAGTATACTGTTAGAATTCCTTGCTAATAAAGTTCCTATTAGCGTCGTGGGTAATATACTTAGGAGGTCTAAGGTATATATTAATCTAGTAGGTCCGTAAAATGTCCTAAGTATATTTTGCGGATATATTTTATAACTAATAGGCGGCTTAATAGCGGGTTACCTTGTTAATTATATATAATACTGGACTACCGTTAATGTATATAATGTCCACGTATACTAAGTGGTTGAAGTTAAGGTCCTTATAAAGGGTAAACTTAAATCTGCTTAGGGAACGTCCATATTTCTGGTAAAAAGAGCAGTATTTAGTTAGGTAGTTAATTGCCTTCCTATTAATATTATCGTGTCTAGAGCGTTTAAGGACTCTATATAGCTTTTCGGCTGATAAATAGCCAAAGCGGCGGTATAGTCGGTGGATTTTAGTACTGGTAAGGTAGCATGGGTTATAGTTAAAAGATTCCTAAATGTAGGTCCGTAAAGTCTCTCCCTATATAAGGAACGGGTGTCCAAATTGTTGTATAATTAGTAGGGTAATATACTTACTTCCTAGGGCAGTTACGGGGCTAATTACGGTGTCCGTAATATTATTATAGTAAACTTATAACCTATTTATATCCGCAAGACAGAGTAGAAAAGGGGTGTCCGCTTTTACTATATAGAAGTTAACTAGGCTAATTAGGGTCTTAACTGCTACTAATCTAATTAATATGGTTAAGCCGATGCCGAATTAAACGTTTACGGCCCCAGTTTACATAGTATTAATGTCCGTATTATTATTTATAGTGGTCTTATATATAAGATATTATCCGTAACCTACAGTAGATTTCTTAAAGGCACCTATATCAATTATAACGCCGTAGAATTCTTTAGGGGTATAGCGTTTAGTAGTAATATATGCAAATAGGTCCTGTTTGCGGTCCGTAATGTCTATAACAGGTCTAACGGGTGTATTTATGGGCTAGTTTTTAGGTGCAATTGAGTGTATAAAGGAGCGGTTAGCTAATACGGTCGTAATATTAAAGGCTTAGCTGTCCGTAAAAGGTCCAAAAGTAGTTAGGAACGTCTCTAAGGTCTCCTATTCCTAAGTATCTGAGTTAAAGTTAATTATAAGGGCTTCTATTAACTTATTAGGAGGCTCTTCCGCTTTTTTTCCTTCATATTCCAAAATAAACTAGTTAATACGGTTATTAAGTCTCTTCCTAGACTTGGCACGTTCTTCCTGGGTATACCTTATAAACTAATATCCTTCCTTACCGCACATAAAGCACTTTTGGCTGGTTTGTCTACGGGGGTATGCTTTTATACGGGAGTTACTACGGGGGTTACGGGTAAAACCTAGTTGATACGGGTGCTACTAGCGGTAGCGGCGGTCCGTAAAGTAGGCGTCTAAGTTAGTTTGCGGGTTTTACAGGTCCGTAATAAAGGCTTAGGTACTATCTAGCGGGTTTAAGACTTTATATATTACAATGAAGGACTATAAATCGTTAATAAGACCAGCTATAGTATTTGCGGGCTTATAGTAGGCGTATTTATAGGGTTCTACTTCCTAGCAAGCTGTAATAAGCTTGTTGTATAGGAAGTCGTCCATTTAAAGCTTAATGTTAAGGCCGTGCTATAGGTGCCGGAGGTCTTTAATAAGAATTTGCAAGCACTTTATAGTTGACTTTTTGGTATTCTTATTAATTACGGTCCGTAACTTAATCGCATTCCATTGGGTAAGGATATTACGCCTATATTCTGGCCCTTTAAAGTAGTTATATATAGCTTCGCATAGCTTATTAAAGGAGACACTAAGGGGGTTACTCTTAAGGTTAGTGTAGTAGTAGTTAAGGGCTAGGCCGCGCAGTATAGTGGAATAGGCTTAACTAAATTCCTATTTAGGAATATCAGCCTTCCAATAGAGGTTTATAAAGATAGTAAGTTTAAAGTTAAAGTTATTGTTTTTACCGCTATACTTAGATTCGTTGGTATAGAGCTTAGCTAAGTTGGCTAGTTCCTTACCGTAGGTCTTTACTTAAGTAGGTTACGGATCTGTAACTTGGGCGGTCTATAGATCTATGGCTTAGGTAATAGGAGGGTTTTAGTCCGTATTTTAGTTTATAGGGGTATTATGGTCTGTAATTTGGGTTACGGGGGTATTATAGTCCGTAACTTAAGTACTAGGTATACTTTAGCCCATAAGATTAATTCTGAAATTGCTTAGGTTTATAGGACGAATTTAGTTAAGTAGGTTAGGTATAAGGCTAGCAATACTATTAAGTTTAGGAGAAGTAAAGAGTTTATTAGTGACTTTGACCTAGTCTAGGATTTCCTCTTTAGTCTATTCCGTTTAGTCCTTCTCCTATATTATATTATATAAGGACCGTATAACAGTAACTTATTTATTCTTTTTAACCTATACACCTTGGTGACGTAAAAGGGTTTGTAGGTTACGGATAGTAGTAGGGTTATAAGTCTTAAGAATATCTTCCATAAAGTCCGCAAAGTCTTCTTTATATTACTCCTATAGGTCATTATTTATAAGCTTAAAATATCCGTATTTAAGGATTTTGTACTTAATATAGTTATTAACATTAGCTATAAATGTAAGGTCGACTCCTTATCTCTATTTCTCTTAACCTTTATTAATCTGCTTGCTTATATTTGCTATACTATATAGTATAGTATATAGCAGGTGGTAGTAGCTTATAACGGGTGGGAGAGGTCTTATAACGGTCCATAAAATTAATTAAAGGGTCTATAATAGTTTAAGAGGTCTTATAATAGTCTGTAACGGCAATTAATAGGTCTATAATAGTTTATAGGGGGGTAAGAGGTTTCCGTAAAAGGTCCGGAGGGGTTTAAGGTTTAAGGGGTTAAGGATAGGGGGTTCCGTAAGGGTCTATATTTATGTTTATAAACTTCTAGTAAACCGTACTAAGACTTAAATAAGTATATAGAGTTGGTAATAGTTCCGTAATTCCTAGCTTCCAACCTTTTAGTAGGTTGTACTAGGAGTTTAAATGGGTAGTCGCTATTGTATATCGCTCGGGGGGAGGTGTCAAGTAATTGCTAATCTGTGCGCGCTTACTAATTAGTGTTTGTATTAACTTAATAATACAAGTAAGTTATATCCCGGGGCACGAAATACGTATAGTATCGTATGCTCTTTGGGATGGTAGTGACTGTTAATTCTATTGAGGTAGACTACGTGGTCTATATACTGACGCGCCTCCCCCTAATTAGTCAGCACTTAAGTGGTTGGTGCACCAAACGCGTAACCACGCGTTTGGTATACCACGTGCTGTAATTATATAGTAGTATAAGCAGCGATATAACAATAAATAGGAAAACTTCTATATATAGCTAGATAAAAGCGTTATTTAAAACTAAGTAATTATAAAAAGACGTATAAGTTATATTAAAGAAGCATTAATTATAATATCTAGAAATCTAAAAAAAAAGATTATAAAACTAAAGAAATAAAAGGTAAATCTTAATACTAGCAAATCTAAAACTAATATATAGATTAACTAGATAGAGGATTAAACTTAAAAATAAAAACAAGCTAAAAGTTAACATTAAATTACTTAGCGTATTATATATTAGGCGCTAGATAAGTAAAACTATAAAAAATACTAAGTAAGCGCCGCATACGGCTGAGCGTCGCGTCTTAAAACCCCACCAAAAATTAGAAAATTCATACTTTAATATCTTAACAACCACTAAATAATAAATTCTAATAATTTGGATTTAGACTTATATATACACTTTATAGCTTCTATTAAAGTTATATAATAAATGGTTTAGTAGTTTTTAAGATATAGTAACTTAGCCCTATTTTAGCCTCTAAGATTTAATATCTTAAAAACTACTAAACTATTTACTATATAACTTTAATAGAAGCTATAGAGTATATATACAAGTCTAAATACAAATTATTAGAATTTATTATTTAGTGGTTGTTAAGATATTAAAGTATGAATTTTCTAATTTTTGGTGGGGTTTTGAGACGCGGCGCTCAGCTGTGCGCGGCGCTCGCTTGTATAAAACGTTATAGCTAGTATTTAGTAGAAGTTTAGAAGTTAAATAATTTAATACTTTAACTAGAAAGATTTCTTATAGAAAAATACTTAGACGGATAATAGTAGTAAAAATGCCTAGAAAATACGTATTTATAGTATATTAAGGATAAGAAACGAACTAGGTATTAACTAAAAAGTAAGCTAAGTATAATAGGATATAGCAGCTTATAGTTAGAAAAAGGCAAGACCTATAAAACTATAGGGAGCTAATAGTAGAGCCTTAGACCCTAAAGGGATTTAAAGATAACACCTAAATTTAAAGGTTAATTAGTAAGATTAGCAGTTTAAAGCACTAATAAATAGTAAAGTAATAGGAAACTATACTTTACTAATAGTAGTTAAACGGATAAAACTACCTTATAGATAAAAGAAGCACTCTTATTTATTAGTTATAATTTTAGAAAATCTAATAGCCTATAAAGGGGATATTATTAATCTTAAAATAGGACCTCTTTAGATAACTATTAAAGGAAAATAAATTAAGATATCTTTTAATATCTTACTATTAGGGCGAGATAAGGCAGTTTTAGGGATGCCTTAGTTATAGGAATATAATCTAAAGATTAATTAGGTTATAGATTAGGCTAATATTAAAAATACTTAATAACGTAAAATATAATAATAGACTAAGTTAGAGTAATATATAAAGAGACTAAGTAGGGCTTAAGTTATATACTAAAAAGATACTATAAGTATGGCAAGAAGCTATAAAGCCTAAAAAGTAAAAAGCTATTAGAGTATATAGTATAGGACTATAAAATAGAATTAGAACTAGAAACTAGTTTAAAGTTTTTTCTAATTTATAAGCTAATTAAAGAATAGTTAAGAGCACTTAGAGAGTATATTTAGAAAAATCTATAAAAAGGATATATTAAACTATTGTAATTATTAGCAAGATATCTAGTACTATTTATACTAAAGAAAAATAGAAAGCTTAAGCTATATATTAACTATAAATAGTTAAATAGCATTCTAGAAAAGGTAGATATTTTTACCTTAAATTATTATTAATTCTATTTATTGCCCTATTCGGTCCCTTTACTAGGTCTATATAGGCTTCTACCTTCTATTTATGGGAAAAATCCCTAATAAGGGAAAAACCTAGGTACGTCCTTCTAGTTAGTCTTACGCGCTCCGCCTACGCCTAGCCTGTTTACCTTTATATTGTGTTTATCTTTTATACTATGCTTCTAAGGTATCTTAGAAGGTCTATGGGGTAGTAAAAGGGTCTAGTAGTCGGGTTTAGCGGATTTCTTTAATTTCTTTTTTTTAGAGATTTAACTATTTTATAGTACTAAGCTTCTTAGTAGCTAGGGTTTCTATAAAAGCCTATTATAGGTTCTTTATTAATTTATTTAGTAAATATAATATATAGGTCTTTTAGGCTATTTTATATGCTAGACGGTGCAGTATAAAGTATAGGTTTAATGTAATATAATATTATAGAGTAAGTATAAGCCACGATAATATATAGCAAAGTAGATATTATTAAGCTATATATATAAACTATATAATAAAGTTAAAATATTATATAAGAAAAGAGGGTAAGAAAACAGGAAGAAAGGGTATATATTATTAACTTTGTTATTTAATTAGAATATAATTTAGGTAGCGTGTTACGGGACACCCCCATAACACCTTATATACGTCCATCTATTTCTACTAACTTAGTAACTAAAGACCGACTATAAGACCGCAATTTGCCGCAATTTATATTAATCTAACTGCAATCTACTGTATTCTGCTATATTTTACTAAGTTCTACTAAATCCTACTAAGTTCTACTAGAACGCGAATTCTATTCTACTCTGTATATATATTAACTAAGTAACTAAGTTAATAATATATATTCTTTCTTCCTATCTTATTACCTTCTTTCCTTATATAACGTCTTAACCTCCTTATATAGTTTATATATATAGCTTAGTAATATCTACCTTGCTATATATTATCGCCGCTTATACTTACTCTATAATACTACAATGCGTTAACTACCTATACTATTATTAATATGCAGAACGAACCTAAAGCTCCTATAACGGCCGCTAGCATTATATCCGTACTCTAAGAATAATTAGTAGAGATATAGAAGTCTTTTATAAACGCCCTTATATAAAACCAAGCTATTTTAAATTAATAATGAGCTAAATAAAAAGCATAATACTGGCAATTAATTAAGGACCTCTAGGGTAAAACTAAACGCTACTTTTAGAGATAAATACGCGGAACGTAAGCCCCGAGCCTATAATAGTCTCTTACCCTAAGCAGACTACTATACTATAATAATCTAAACAACTACTAAATCCCCTAGTATTTATTAGTAAATAATAAGAGCTCTAATTATTTCTAAGCTAGCTTAAAAATAAGCTAACTAGTAACGCTAACCGCTACCTAACTAAAGCTAACTAACTTTATTACGTCCTAAGTTAACTAAAAGAAGAGGTAGCTAACCTTATTAAACCTCTTTAGCTAAACTTAGTATAAAGCCTAGTTGTACTTCTTAAAGCTATATACGGTAACCTAAACCGCTAAGCCACTACTTTAAAAAAAGTTATATAGTTTAAGGAATAAAGAGTTTCCTAATATACTTATCTAAATTTAACCGTTATATAAGGGAAATAGGCTAGAATAACTCTGTACTAATTAACAGCTTTACTAAATCTTTAAGCCCTAAACTAAAAACTTTCCTAATGGGCATAGACTTACTAAGAGCCCTTAATGCTTATATAAATGTTATTAACAAATGGTATAATAATATACTACGCCTAATACCGAAACACGCTCCTTAATACAATATAATAGCCCCGTAAACGTCTACTAAGTTATTATCTTAGCGTAAGCACCCTAACGCCATAGATATTAATACTAGGACCCTAGGATATACCCTACTAGGGTCCTTTAAATAAGAATAATATATTAAGCTAAGCCTCTGCTTTAAATATAAAAGTAACTCCTACCTCTCTAACTACTGCTCCGCCCCTTTTAAAAAGATCTATAAATAGTTAACGCTAGCAGTTAACCGCCCTAATCCTCTAGCTATTATCCATAATCTTTATCTAGCTCTAGCTTAGTAACTAGTAAGCACTATTTATAAGGACGAAGCTATAACTAATACGCTATAAAAACTCCGCCCTAATCGCCTCTAAAAGGAAGGTTTTAGAGCTAAGTCGTTCTTTAGGACAGCTCTACCTTAGGATCTTATTAAACGTATTTAATATTATAAACTCTAACTCTTAAGACTATAGTATAACTATTAACTATCGTCTTTAGCAGAATAGTTAATAGGCTAATACTTAAATCCTAATTAATATAGGAGCTAGCGGTATAGGATTTATTAATAAGATCTTTATATAAGATAATAGTTTACCCTAACCTCCCTTAACCGGTATATTAACGTATTTGGATTTAATGGCAAACGTTTAGCCTTAGGCTAAATTACCTATATAGTATACCTGAGACTTTAATACCTAAACCATAAAGAACTAATTAGGCTCTTTATTACTACCCTAGGTTACTTAATAATTCTTAAACAACCCTGGATAAAGCTATATAAGGTAACTGTTAATTAGGACAGCCTTAAGCTTTTATTTACCGCCTCCTATTATAAGCAGAAGTACCTTATAACTTGCTACTTAGACCTTAAACTAAAATTTAGGAAATCTACTAAAATCTATTAGCCTAAGATTTCTACTAATATCCACTTTACGCCTAAGAAATTTACCAGATTCCACTAACCTAGGAATTTTACTAAATTCTACTAATAAAAGATTTCCACTAACATCTATTAAGGATCTGGAAATTTTACTAAACTCCATAAACTAATCCTAAGTACTCTACTGCCTAAAGCTAAGTAGAAGCTTAAGCTTACTATATAAAGATATTAGAAGGACTAGTATTTAACTATAAAAAAAACTTAAAAACTCGAACCTAAATCTAATATTAACTTTATACCTAATACTAAACCCAAAATCGAGTAAGAAACTATAGACAATTAGAGCCTACTTAACGCCCTAAACATCTATATAATTAGATCTACCCCGCTAGTATAACTTGCTAAGAAACCTAAATATATAACCTTCGCCATTACAATAGCTAATATTAAGAAGGCCTTAGTATTAAATAAGTACACTAGCTCTACTATAAAGGTACTAGTAGAGTACTATAACCGCCTAGAGGTATTTTTATAGAAGGAAGCTAATAAGCTACTAGAATACCAACCATATAATTATAAGATTGTACTTAAAGAAGGAAAGCAGCTTAGATTTAGACCCCTATATAGAATATTCTAAAATAAACTCTAAGTACTATAGAAGTACCTAGACGAAAACCTAAGCAAAGGATTTATTAAAGTAAGCTCTTTACCTATAGTAGCACTAGTAATCTTTATTAAGAAACTAGGTAACAGACTACGCTTCTATATAGACTACTAAGCTTTTAACACTATTACTATTAAAAACTAATATTCAATCCCGCTAATATAAGAGACACTAAACTAACTAAGGCTTGCTTCTATATAAAGCTTAATATTATCCCTACATTTAACCGCCTTTATATTATAAAAGGAGATAAATAGCTTACTACATTTTGAACCTAATATAGATTATTTAAGTATTTAGTAATACCCTTTAGCCTTACAAACACTCCAAGCTTGTTTTAATATTACGTAAATAATACCCTATGTCCCTACCTAGATATCTTCTATACTATTTATATTAATAACATCCTAATATATAGTAATAACCTAACTAAATACTAGAAATATGTTTATTTTATTTTATAAGCCCTATAAGGAGCTAGTCTATAATTAGATATAAATAAATATAAATTCTATAAAACAGAAGTCCTATACCTTAGTCTTCTTATTTTTATAAATAGTATATAAATAGACCTAAAGAAAGTTAAAGTAATTATAAACTGGTAAAAACTTAAGAATGTTAAAGATATAAGAGCCTTTATATGATTTGCTAATTTCTACTAATAGTTTATTAATGACTTCTCTACCCTAGTTTTACCCCTTATAGCTTTAACCTAAAAGAATAAAGCCTTTATCTTTAATAAGGAATATAAGAAGGTCTTTACTTATCTAAAGGTTATATTTACTACTATGCCTATACTTTAATACTTTAATCTAAACTAAATAAGTATTATAAAACCTAATTTATTTAACTATGTTACTAGAGGCATCCTATCTTAATATAATAAGGATAGAGTATTATGCCCTATAGTATATTTCTTAAAATAACTAAGCCTAGCTAAATATAACTATAAAATCTACGATAAAGAATTACTAGCTATTATTAGATGTTTTAAATAATGGCAACCTAAACTGGGGGGCGTTAGATTTCTAATTAAGGTCTTTAGTAACTATAAGAATCTATAGTACTTTATAACTATAAAATAGCTACGCTATTATTAGGCCTACTAGTTAGAATATCTATTTTACTACCGATTTTTAATTAGGTATTTAAGGTTAGAAGCCTAATACCCTAATCTAATACTTGTAAGACACGCTAGCATTAAAAGAAGCGCGCTCTTACTAAAATTAGACTTTGCTTTATTTTAAACTATTTAACCCTTTTACTAAAGACCTTATAATACTTGTCCTTAAAATAACTAATTAATTAATTAAATAGATTATAATTAATAAATATTTAAATAACGAGTTTATTTAAAAGACTCTTAAGTTAATATAAGACAGTATTAAACGCTCTAAAAAGATTTCTTTAAATAAATACAAAGCTTATGGAAACCGCTTATACTATTAAAACCACCTAGTTATACCTAACCACGACAATCTTAAGCTTAAGCTCCTTAAATATATATATAATCTACCAGTAGCCGGCTACCTAAGGTAAAGAAAAACCTTAGATCTACTTTAATGGGAGTACTACTAGTTAAATATATATAATATAATACGAAGGTACTTATCTAGCTGCTATATCTACTAATAAGCCAAAGCTTTATATAAAACGTATAACGGCCTTTTTAAGCTACTACCTATTCCGGACTAAAGATAGACGAATATCTTAATTAACTTTATTATTAATCTCCCTATAAGTAAAGGCTGTATAAATATTATAGTAGTTATAGACCAACTATCTAAGATAAGACACTTAATTGCCTATCCTAATATATTAATACCTACCATTACCTAACTGTTCCTAGATTATATATAGAAACTTTATAAACTCCCTAAAACTATTATCTCTAATAAAGGCAGGTAGTTTATCTCTATATTTTAAAAAGAACTAACTACCTAACTCCGTATTAAGGTACTGCTATCTATTATATATTACCTAGAAATAGACGGCTAAATAGAACATGTAAATGCTATAATAGAGTAGTATATTTAAATATACTCGTTATATTTTTAGGATAACTAGATTAACTAGCTTATATTTATTAGGAAAAGTATATAACCTTTTAACCGTACTATTAGGGATATAGCGGGGACCTAATCGCACTAACCGTCCGACCGGGATCCTGATAGGGCCCTATTAGGAACTCAAGTATAAGGATTATATAGAAGCCTCCTAGCAGTCCCGCTTGGTTTCTGTTAGGTTCCTACTAGGTTCCTATTAAGACTACTAGGAGGCTCTAGGAGGCTTTAGGAGCTTTAAGGTCTTGGCGCGCAAACAATTTCCTAATGTTTACTAAGTTTACTGCAAATAATTCTATTTTAGAAACTATAAAGATCTCCCCATTCCCAGCTAACTATGGCTAGCATCTATAAATGGGGTTTAAACTCTTTAGTAATGTTCCTTACCCCGCTTATTACGCTTTATAAATTATAAAAGCAAATAAATTTATAGAAAAGATAGAGGAACTATAATAGTTTCTTACTAATAAGATAATATAGGCCTAATCTATCTTTAAAGCCGTAGTAAATAAAAACAGAATCCTAGCACTAGCCTATTGGATTAGTAACTTTATTTAGCTAGATATTGTTACAGAACTGCCCGTAATACGCGCTACACTAGATACGTAGCTTTCCTTCCTTATTTGATATCGCTTAGTAGATAGTTTATCCGCCCTAATTGCCCCTATATAGATTTAGCCGCAGTTGCATTCCTATCGAGCTCTCTAGCAATCCTCTTAAGTCTCTACGACAGCCGTACGTAGCTATCAATTCTTCGAATCTAATGCTTGTTTATCTAGCGTTCGCATATAATATATCGTCTTCGTAATAGATATAAGAAATTTAAATATAAAATAACCTACTAAGAAACTTAATTAGAAGAACGCTGGCCTATATAAGGTTAAGAAAGTTGTTTTCTCTTATACCTACTAAATAAAGCTCCCTAATACGGTTAAAATCCACCCCGTATTCTATATATTAGTTCTTCGCCTTACTACCCCTATATTAAACGCCCTGCCTAAACAAATATAGAACCCTCCCCTATTAGTTAAAGTAAATAGTAAGAATAAGAACTTTATTAAAAGAATTAATAATATTAAGTATAATAAACAGAAACGCTAATATATATATCTTATAAAATAGAGAGGTTTTATTAAGCCCTTATAGGAACCTATTAACTCTATAGGACTTATATAAGATATAAAAGACTTTTATAAACTTTATTTAAAACTACTATAGCCCTATCTTATAGAAGCTTAAGTTTAATGGAGGGGTACTATTATAGGACACCCCTATAATACCTTATATACGTCTACCTATTTTTACTAACTTAGTAACTAAAGACTAACTATAAGACTATAATTTACCGCAATTTATGGCAATCTAATAGTAATTTGCCGTATTCTGCTAAGTTTTGCTAGGACGCGAATTTTACTAAGTTCTACTAGAACCCAAATCCTATTTTATTCCGTGTACGTATTAACTAAGCAACTAAGTTAATAATATATATCCTTTCTTCCTGTCTTATTACCTTCTTTCTTTATATAATGTCTTAACCTCCTTATATTGTTTATATATATAGCTTAATAATATTTACCTTACTATATATTATCGTCACTTATACTTACGCCGTAATATAGCGGTCCTAATAAAACTTGGCAGGATTTAGTAGACTTAGTAAAATATAGCAGAATGCGGCAGATTGCCGTCTTGTAGTTAGTCTTTTAATTACCAAGTTAGTAGAAATAGGTAGGTGTATATAAGGTATTACGGGAGATGTCTTATAATAGTCTCCCTATTTAATTTAATTACCTATATTATTTATTATACCTAAAGCAACTCCTTCTAGGTTAATCGTCGGCTTTAAACTATTACCAGTATTAATTTACTTAGTAAAACTGTGCTTACTCTGTGTTCTTATTATACGAAAGAGGAGTTAGTTTATATTGCAGTTGCGGCTCCCTCTAGTCGCTAACCTTCGTCCCTAATGGGGGGGGCTTATGCGTAACTGTGTGTACAGGTCGGCGCGACCACGCTAAAATGTCGGCCCGATAGGCGAAACCTCCGCCTACTACACCAAACCCCACCCTACTTTTCTTAATTTGACCTTACCTTTTACCTTATCTTTTCTTATATATATATCTTAAATCTATTATAAAAATATTTTTTTAATATAATAATTATTACCTTAAAGAGCTATATAAGCTATTTATAGCCTATTTTATAGTAATTTTAATAGTTTAAGCTATTTATAAAGCCTATTTAAAACAAAAAATCCTATAAAGGTAAATAATAAGTTTTTTCTAATATATTTAAAACATGTTTCTAATATATTTAGAATATATTTATAACTAGTTACAAACCTATTCTAGCTATATATAATTAAAATATATTAAAAATTATTATTAAATATAATTTCAGTAAGTTAAGCTGCTTTATTACAACTAAAAACTATATATCTTTATATATATAAATAAGGCTTAAATATAAATATATTTTATATTTTATATACTTATTATTATATACTAGCATTTATTATATTTAATAATTATATATATATATATTAAAACTACTTTACCTTTACTTTAAGCTTTATTTAATTTAAATATTTTAGTTATTACTTAAGGCTTAATACTTTAGTAACTATAAAGAACTAGTATTAATATACTTAAATTATATTAACAACTAATTATATATTGTTGGGAATAAAGGTAAGTGGTCACTATATAAGGCATATTGCCGTCACGTGTCGCCGCGGCACTAGCGTAGCGAGGAGCCTTAAGCTCCTCGCCCTCCCTTATTAAGATAGAACAGAATAACAATCATTATACTATCTACAAACCGTAGCTATGTGATATTACCTTGTGTAACCAACACTAATTAGTGGTTAACTTTACTGTTATACTATAAAGCAGCAAGATATTCTACCAAGAAGAGACGAGCTACTGTACTAGTGCTACTCGTGCTAAAGGGAGCTGTCTTTTAAGGTTAAAACTGGTCCTAAACCTTAAATAGAACTCTTTTATAAATCTAAGGATCTAAAGGCTAGAACTGGTCCTAAGCCTTTTTAAGATTATAGATTCTTGCGTCTATTACGCAGAACAATACGCTTTATAAGTCTTTGCGATTTAAGGCCAGAACTAGTCCTAAGCCCTATAACCGCAAATATACGTTATAAACGTGTACTAAACAATAAACGCGTACTAAATAATAAATATATATTACGAACGCGTACTAAACAACAATCCCTATACTAATAATACTTCCCTCCCTCCGAAAACATGGCTACGCCTACTTTAAATAACTAGAAAGACTCCTTATTACTAGGGGTAGCTAAGTACACAAAACTTATTAATAAAGATTAGGACGAATTCGCCTTTAATATAATAACTTATACCGTAAAATAAGTTAACGGCTTTCTCCTATACTATATTATATTCTATTAAAATAACTACTATACCGATTTACAACTATGGGAGTATTTTAGGGAGGATTTTATAGGATGGACTGCTGATACCTAGGTACTTAGCAATATTAATATTGTTTAGGATTTTTAAGACTTCCTTTATAGAAATAGGGTATATATTACTAAGAACGGTAACCTAATTACTAGCAATATTTAGGCTGTTATTACTAGTATAGAAGAACCAATATAGACAAAAGCTAAGATTATACGTTAACTACGGAAACCTAAAAACAACCTATATTCTTTAGAAGGCAACTTTAATTTATATTAAAACCCCTAGAATACTAACCCCTTACCTAAAGCTGCTCTTCTACCTAGAGGTACTCTCCTACTTAGAGTTGCTTCGCCTTTACCCCCTCTACTCTAGCTAATCGGTAAGCCTTTATTATAAGAAGTCACGAATTTAATAAAGGTATATTTAGATAAAGAGAAGAAGTTTAGAGAAGAACTATATAATATACTTAGAGTAAAGCTATAGGTCTTTTATAACTATTATAATAAGGTTAAAATTTAACACTACTAGTACTATTACGCTTTCTCTATTATATTAAAAGGACGGGCAGCAATATTCTATTACGACTATATTATAGGTAAAAACTATAACTTTAATATAATGCTTTAGCTTACTAGAGCCTACTTTAAAACTAATAAGAATTGCTAACTTTATATATCTAAATAGCGGGAGACTATATTTTAAAGAGTTATTGCTTTTAACCTAATAAAGACTTATTTAAAGTGCTTTTAACTACTCTTTAATAAACTCTAAAAAATCTAATATAGCCTTACTAAAACTTACTAAAATAAGAACAGTTTAAGGGACTAGATTATCTTAGCCTGCCGTAGCGTTTCTAAGTATAATTTAGCGTTATATAAACCTATAGATACGTTTAAAGGAGTATATACTAAACTATGCTTTACTATAGGTACTATAATATAAATATAAGAACCTTAATAGTTCTATACTAAAAACCCTACCTAACTAAGTATTTCTAACTAATATAATTATAACTAGACTGACTAAATATATAGTGGCCGTGGTAGGGAATATAGTAAAGGGTATAATTAACGTTAACTATAAGGCAATTATAGAGGTCCTTATAGAGGTTTATTTTAAAGTAATTATTAAAAGAAGTACTATATTTGTAAGAAGCTAAATTACTAGTTAACTAGATACTCCCTTAATAAGTAAAAGGAGGTATATAATAAGTTCCGTTAGAGTATAAGAAATATTAGAAATTGCGAGGTTACTACGGCCTACTTTTAAAGCTTTTTAGTTTAATATAAAGGCGTAGAAGATTTTAAGGGTAAGGTTAATAAGACTAAACAGCTCCTTATAGATATAGAAATTGAGGACTACTCTCCTAACTAATACTTTACTAAGTATAGTGAGGTAAATAGTATATAAACCATTACTATTCTTAATAACTAATTTACGCTCCATTCTATTACAAAGTTAGATATCTTTAATAAGCTAAAGGAGAGTTCTATATTTTCCTTTAATAATAGATACTCAGCGAACGTCTTTTATGGTATTATGCTAGATATAGGAGCCGCAGGAGTATCTATAGTAGGAGAACCTTAAGTTTAAGCTTTTTAGTAGCTTAATAGCTCTGTTTAAATTAACTAATTAATGGCAGGCTAATATATAATTCGTTTTGGTAAAGGTACTATAATCTCTCTTAGCACAATTAAGGTTTAAACCCCCTTAGGGTATATTACTTTTTACATTGTTTCCACAAATACCCCATTTTTATTTTGTATTAGAGATATAGATAAACTAGGCGTTAAGCTTAATAACCTTAAGAATATACTTATGTAGGGAGATAATTAGGTGCCTATTATACGTAAATAGGGTTACCTATAGCTGCTCCTTTAATAACCAGAAAAGAGTATTACTTAGAGCTATTTAACTAAGTTAGAGTTACGCCAACTACACGATTGTTTTAGTTACCTATTAGTTTACTAATTACTTAGGGTTCTTTAGCAAGCAGGCCATAAAGTTAAAATTAAGGCAATTAAGCATCTTATAAAGTATTACTATTACTACTAAATAAACTAGAAGTCCCCTAGCCGATTTAAGTTCACCCTTAAGGATAACTACGACTTTAACTTCTATATTATTATTAACGTTATATATCTTAGCGGCAAACTAGTACTCTAAGTTATTGACTTCTTAACCTCTTTCTAAGCCGCGCGTTTTTTAAAAGATATATTAGCCAGAAACGCATAGGATACCCTTTAATTATGCTAGATTAATATCTATTTAGGACTCCCTAATTAAATCGTCTATAATATAGGAAAGAACTTCTTATCTATAGAGTTCTAATAATAGATAAAGGCAATAGTAATTAAGGTTAAGGAAGTCCCTGTTAAGGCATATAATAGTATTAGAAAAGTAGAGCGATATTACGCGCTATTACGCCGTATATATAAGATTATTTCTTTAGAACTAAAGGATACTAGTAAAGAACTTACCTTATAAATAGCTATTAAAGCTATTAATAATTCCGCTGGCCCAGATAAACTCGTACCTATATTACTAGTCTTTAGCGCCTACCCTTAAATAACTAACAATTCTCTACTATCTCCCTCCGTTATATAATAAGCTAAGGCTATTCGCAAGGCAATAAAGGAGGTACGACGTCTCTACGCTATATACTAGGTTAATAACGCACTAGGAATAAGAAATAGCCCAAATATATTAACTACGCTTAATCTATTACTCTAGTCTAAAGTACACGTATGGCATAAAAAGGGAGGATGGTTAGGCCCACACTAACTTATTATAATTAATAGCTAAACTTATACTATTTAGATGCCTTACGGACCCACTTAATTCTATTTAACTGTTATTAAGCCTTACTATAAAGATAATAATTCTAAGCCTTTATAGGATGCCCTAGAAGATACCTTAAAAAAGAACTACAATTAATATACTTTAGAAGGCGACTATAATCCTAATATAATTATAGTAGATACACTATAACTACAACGCAGTAGAAGTTACCTAAAGGGATTACAAAATCGCTAATATCTTATTAATTTTAAAGAATAATTTATTGCCGCCATTAAGAATAAAGTTAAGTTATTAATGGCCTTTATAATAGCTAAAGAGAAGACTAACTTTAAGCTCGCAAAATAGCTTTAAAAGGAAGGTCGTATTATAACCCTAAGAACTCCTTTTTAAGTATCTAATAAGCAGAAGATCGACGGTTTTATTATAAGAGGAGTCTTTAAATTTAAAAAGTATAACCCTACTAAGTTTAATAAAGTTCGTATCTTTAAGTTAAGGATAGTTAATAAGATTAAGGGTAAAGCTACTAACGCCCTATTTAAGAAATTAAGGCTTATTATTTAAGGTTACAACAATAATAGTAAAGAGATAATTCTTATATAATCTCCTATAATTTAACGAGCTAGTTAGCGAGTTATTATTATATTAGCTTCCTCCTTAATAAAGAATGGAATGGCGGCTTATTTATAAGATATTACTTAAGCCTATACCTAATTAGAGACGCATTTTTAGCGCTTAATATTAGTATACCTTCCGGAGTAAATTCGCTATTAATATCCTAAAGATACGATTATAGTTATATTTAAGCCATTATATAGAATTACAAAGGTAGAAACTTACTAGTAGGCTACCTATAGTAAGCACTATAAAGAGAAGCTTTTAATAACTACTTCTATATTTAATCCCTACTTCCTTATTATAACTATAGAAACCCTATTTAGAATTATTAGTATATAAACTAATAATATAATTATCTTAAAAGACGACTAATTTTTAGCTCTTAAAGAGGATAAGCTAGTAAAGGTAAATCTTATAGCAAAGCTAAAGGAAAAGCTTAATTTAATAACACTATTACTTTTTAATAGATGCATCCTCTCCCTAAATAAGAATTCTATTACTTTACGCCAGAAGGGTTAAGATAAGAAGATTAACGTTATTAACGTTAATTCCCTAAAGTAAGGATATATAGAGTAACGCGCTTATAGAGCTTATATTACTTCTATTTATTAACCTAAGGCTTTATTTAATCTCTTTATTACTACCTAACACTAGGAACTAACTAAGGATAACGTTTTTACCCTAAATAAACGTCTTTTCTAGTAAATAAACTATCTTAATTAGGGACTACTCTATATGCCTATTAATCTTCCTACTACTAAGCTCTTTATATTTGTTAATGGATTATTTATAAATAATAAAGATTTTAGCTTTTAGTTAGGATATAAAATTATTATCGCAAATAAATTTACTAGAGAGAATAACTTTATAATCTATAGTAATCTTATCTATTAAAGCTTAACTAAGAGTAAGCGCGTTACTTAAAGTATTTTAGCGTTAGAGATATATAGAATAGTTAGCGGAGTTAATATAGCAATTATAATTGGAACTACCCTAAAGATAATTATAGATTAACTCGAACTTCCTGTTATCCCTATAATTATATATACTAACTTATATTCCCTTTATAAGTGTTTAATTAAGCTTAGTACTATAAAGGAAAAGCGCCTTATAATTAATATTATAGCACTTTAGTAATCCTATAAGCGTTAAAAACTCTTTAAGATTTAATAGATTAATGGCTAAGATAACCTAGTAGATATAATAATAAAGGCGAACCTAAATAAGGCACTAGAAACGTTTATTAATATAAATACTTTACGTATATAAGTTAAAGGTTAGGTTAAAAGGGAGTTTTTAAAAATTTCTTAGTTATATAAGGTCTTAAGATGTTTAGAAACTTTAACCGGCGGTTAAAGTTATCTAATTAGTTAGATTCTCTTGCTAAGACTTTTTAAAAGGGGGGAGTATAATATTCTACAGACCCTAACTTAAACTAGCCAATTAGGATTTTCTATCCCCGGGATAGAAAATCGCTATTAGCTCGCTTACCGCTAGCGCCTTAGCGGCCCTACTAATAAGATGTCTACCTATAACTTATAAGCAAGAAAGTACCGCGTGCTAAGAGGCAAATTTTAGGATAGCGAGACTTATGTTATAATGGTAATAGTAAGTAAGGAGGACTAATATTTATTCCGCTAGTTAAGCGGTATCTATATATAGATAGCAACTATAAAAGAAGAGTTGCTAGTGTTAGGAATAAAGGTAAGTGGTTACTATATAAGGCATATTACTATTATATGCGGTAAGTTGCCGTTATATATTGCCGCGGCACTAGCGTAGCGAGGAGCCCTAAGCTCCTCGCCCTCCCTTATTAAGATAGATAGAATAATAATTATCATACTATCTACAAACCGTAGCTATGTGATATTACCTTATGTAACCAACAATAATAAAAAGAACTTTAAATTATATATATTTAAAAATAGATTAGAATATATTTAGAACTAAATTAAAATATATTAGGAACTTAATTTACTTTTATAGCTTAAATTTTTTTTTTTAATTATTACTAAAAAGAAGTATTTTAAATTAGAATATATATTAAATATATTCTAACTAGTTAATTATAAAAGTTAATTTTAATTAAGAGGTAAATTATGTAGTAGGATAAGCGATTTAGGCTCAGTTGACCACATGACTTTGTTTTTTAAGTTGAGGCTGCCCCGTGCAGGGATTGTGTATTAGCGCTTATGGTAGGCCGACCTTTTAGCGTGGTCTAGCCGACCTGTAACCACTGCGTAACCCGAGGTTACGCCAAGCTTAACCCGGACCTCCGATACCTCTGTATCGATACACGGTATTAAAAATGTTAGTAACATTGGGCTTTAGTGCATACGAACGGCCCTTGGCAAGAGATAGGTAGCCTTATCCTTTGTACGCCAGCGGGAAGAAGGTAACCGTTGGCGACACGCCTATGAGTCCCGCATCCTGCAATCATCAAAGCTTTCCTTTTGCTTCTCTTGGGTCAACAGGGGTTGTGGACTCACCGGGCAGCCAGGTATGTATTACACGCTGATAACTTTTACGTGATGATTGGGCCATCATGATATTCGCCAACTCTCTCCATGTATGCGCATGTATGCGCATGTATGTCCTTCAATCGGTTTCGTCACTGTCGTAATAATTAAAACTCTGAGCAGATTCTCTCTCAAATAGCACCGGTCGCATGAGGTCCACCCGATTAGATTCCGATCATTCCTTCTGGTTCAGTTTCATGTCCAGTCTTCGCTACAGCAGCATGCTAGCGACACTAAAATTCCTCTCAGATCTACCTTTATACGACTTGGAGAAACCGTACGAGCTGTGCGGATTTCCGGAGGTCCCTCAGAGCAATAGAACAAACTTCCAATTCACAAATCACGATAACATCAAACTCGAGGACGTGAGGGGGCAGGAAAAAACATGCTCCATCGACAGTCACGGTTTCGCCTTTGTGAGCCATGCATCTTCCCTTGACTTGAAATCTCAGTATTTTGAACGCCAGACGAGGGATGAGGCTATCGTGACCAAGTATTTACAAGAGTGTATTGAGCTTGTGAAAAGAGAAATGAGGGTCAATCGTGTCGTTTGCATCGACTGGAGAGTAAGACAAAGGTATTCCGACGCCCTATTGAGTAGTTCATTAACGCTATGTACAGCTCAGACGCAATTTTGCTGAAAGGAAAACTATATACGAAGACGATTCCCGCTACTTTGCAATACCACCTGCTTCCGTTATGCATTGTGGTTAGCGCTTCAATCGTCAAGCGGAATTTGTTAGATTTTACTAATAGAGTTGTAGATTTCTCGGAGGAAGGCGGCCGAAACAAACTAACTGTGCATCTTCCCCCAGAAGAAGTAACGGAATTGACGAAGAAAGGGCGAAGAGTACAATTCTTCAAGTAAGGCCGACCTCCCGTTTTGAATCTTAATCCTCTTCTTTAAACTAAATCTACCAGTGTATGGAGACCCTTGCTTCCTGTAGAAAATGCACCTCTCGTTCTATGTGACCGGCGCTCTGTTCGTCGCAGCGACTTATTAGAGGCGGACAAGGTGTCCCCAGGCCTTATCGAGCGCGATTACTTCGTCAAATATGATGCGGGTCAGAAATGGTATTGGCTGTCGAATCAGCGGCCTGATGAAGTCACTATATTCAAGAGCTGGGACTCCTGTAATGAAGCCAGCACAGCAGGTGGTAATACCGGGCTAATCCGAATTTTCGCGTGCTAATACGTTTCAGACTGTGCACCTCATGGTTCCGCGACGATACCCGTTAGCGAAAGTATTTCTAGACCGAGGGAAAGTCTTGAGGTACGATTGATTGCGTTGTTCAACGAAGACTAGTTCTTGCGGTTAGGATCCAGACAGTAACACTTGCAGTAACTTTACTGCCGAATCTTTTGCCAACTTCAATTCTGCCAGTATAAAATCAATGGCTTAGGGCTTGTTTTTAGTATTATAGATCTTAATTTTAGAGCCGCATATGAATTGATTCGCGTAGAGCCATTATATCACAGTTGAGTTATACTTAAATCGTAATCTATGCCTGCATTATAAGCCTTAGCGTAGTATTGTGCGGATTTTTTATACAGTTTATGGAGGAGTTATAATTTAATTTAATTATAGACACTATAATATAAAGTCCTCGCGGTGTAGTAGTACGGCAAGATTTATAATTACTTTAATTTAATTTTAAGCTAGCTTAATATAATTATACTACTTTTCCTAAAAAATTTAAGCAGCTTATTAGGCCACAGTATAAATATATAGGTTTAATATAACCTAGGGCGTTAAAATTAAATAAGAATAATATAATTAATTTAAAGCCGTATTAATATTTTTAGTACACTATAGATAGGAACTAAACTTATAACCTTTTACTACCTAATTGGCCTTAGTAGTAATATAATAAGACTTAGCGCTAAGTATTAAAGGGAAGTTAAGGCTACTTAGTTACTATAAAAAGCTATAGTGCTTAAAGTAGTATTAAACCTCTTAGAAATATTGACTATTTAGAGTGTCTCTATTACAATAGCGCCCCCTATACTAATAAAGACACTTTATATAATTGAGAAACTAGATACTAACTCGCGATCGATAAAAACTATATCTCTAAAAAGCTTCCTATAAGGATGTAATTAATCACCTTCTATTAATATTATTAATATTAGTAATAAAGTCTAGTTAAGTTATAAGAACTTATATATATTAAATATAGCGTAAGGTAGCGACTTTAATAAATTTAAATAATAAGCTGTAAATTACTGCAATTAGCTAGGAATAATTATATTTATTAACACTACAAAACGGCGTTAAATAGCTACGTCTCTAGTCAACTTTAGACCAGTATATATATATTTTTTTAATTTGGTTTAGTATGCTATATACTTAATTAACTAGTTTATATTATATTAACTTTCTTATTTAATTTAAACTGTAATAACCTAAAGTTAATATCCTAAGTATTAAGCTATATAAGGAAGTTATTAAAGTTGTTAAAGTCTTAGGTAGGGAATATTATAGTAAAATGTAATAATATTAATTTCCACTTTAGCTTTTCCAATAATATAGATACTTTAGGTAAATCATCTTGTAATATAACTAAATTATTTAATAAAGGCTTTTTAGTAGACTTTTTAAAGGTTATAAAGTC
The DNA here is from genome assembly GCF_001692895.1 of Cenococcum geophilum 1.58. Taxonomy (NCBI): domain Eukaryota; kingdom Fungi; phylum Ascomycota; class Dothideomycetes; order Gloniales; family Gloniaceae; genus Cenococcum; species Cenococcum geophilum. Next base: position 700,405 of record NW_027137592.1, on the reverse strand, counting down.
TGTAACTTAAAGTCCCTAGGTCTTTAACCTATACTAGCCTTATATGTTATTATATAATAGCCTTCACCACACATGCAACCTTACCAAAAGGTAGCGCCACACTCCAAAACTTACGCATACCCATCTTACCATCAAAAACAATTGATTTTCTAACTTTCAAGACCTAANTCCTACTGCCTAGCGAGCTAGAGGTGGATTTATTTGTCGTTTTACCTCCTTTTCCCAACAGAAAATTTTCTCTAAGGGTGGCCCTAGCTTATAAGCGAGGCACGGACAGGAATACCAAACCTACTACNACTACCACCAATACCAAAACTACAAAATAGGGGCTAGTTTCTCTACTACCTCTTAGCCTAATCTCCCTAGAAATCTTCTAGTAGGATTAGTAAGGAGAAAGGGTATAAGGATAGTAAAAACTAGGAAACCCCCCTATAAAATGCCGAAGCCTAGTAGGCTAAAAAATAAACCTCCTTTAGAAATAAGTGATCATCAGTCTAATATATTCACTTTTTCTCTCCCCTCTTCTTCTTCTTCTGGGCCTATTTAGGGCAGGAGAAAAAAGAGAATATCCTTAGTCTTCTCCTGAAAATGAAAACAAAACCAAAAACCTGTAAAAAAGATAACAAAACTAATGACTACTACGGATAGTATACCTAGCATACCTTTCCTCCCCCTTTCTCCCAAAACAACACCTATAAAAAGCTCTAGAAAGCCTAACTCAGGCCTATAAAGGGCTAGAAGAAGAAGAAAAAGAAGAAAAAGAACAAGTTAAACAGCTAGAGGCTACTATACACGGAGATCCTAGTAGGAGAAACGCCCCTTTATACAAAGGAAAAGAAAAGGCAAAAGATGTCCTAAGAGGACTAGTAGAAGAAGTAAGAGCTCTCTGTAAGGAGGTAGCTCCTACTAAGGAAACTTACGCAGAGAGGCAAAAAAAAAGAAGGACCTCCCTTCTTCGTCCTCCCTAACCCTCCTTATTATCATCACCACCACCAGACCTTCTACCCCTTCTCCTTTTGTAGGAGTTCTACTTCTACTAGAAGTAAGGAAAAAGGCAGCTACAAGAAAGGAAGCTAGTCCTAATTATAAGACAAAAAGGACTAACCGCTAGATACGCTTCTCTATACGAAACAAAGTCAATAACTATTTGCATCAAAACTATAAGTAGAAAACGCTAGTACTAGCGTCTCTATAGCTAGAAACCAAAGGAAAACAAAAATATCTCTCCTTATAACTAATAGAAGAGTATAATGGCGGATTTCCTAGTCCAAAATATATAAGGATAATCTGGCGTAACTGCTTTACCTTTTAAAGAGAACAAAAACTAGAACCCTGGGTTCAAATCATAGCCCATGGGGTTCCCACCCTACCCTTTTTTAGGAGAGGGGGCTTTAAAGCTTCTAAAAGAAGAAATTGAGACCTTTAATCCTATAAAGATATAAGGACTACCTAAGATGGATCTTATTTAGTGTAAAAGACACGATCCGCAGACTAGATTTGGCTCTATAGTTTTTACTATAGAGAACGAGGAAAAAAGACAAGAAATCCTTAAGCAAAAAGAGATCTCAATTGCAGGTACAGCTACTAAGGTAGTAAAATACCTCGAAGTCTCTCCTACTACGCAGTGCACTAGCTGCAAAAATTTGGCCATATAGGAGACAGATGCTCTACTAGAGCCTGTAGATTCTGTGCGGCTGCACATTATCTAAAGACCACTGCTGTCCTACCTGTTTAATATTAGGCAGGCTTGCAAGCACACTACCCCTCTTTGCATTAATTGTAAGGAAGAACACTTTGCTAATAGTAAAGACTGCGAGAATCTTAAAGCAGCTAAACTAGTACATGAATAAAACAGATAGGATTCTAGAAGGGGGTAACTCCTACTAGGCTCTTGAAAAAGATAATAGAGAGCAAAAGAAAAGAAATAAATTGCAAAAGGACAGGGACAGGTGTTAAGATTTTCCTATGGTTTTTTCTTACAGTTTTCTCATTCCCTAGTAGTTGTAGCAACTTAGTATCTTACTAAGGAGCTATAAACCCTTAGGGGTTTTATAAACTATTAGGACATTAAGCTGCCTAGAAAGGATTCATGTATATAGAACTATAGCGCCATAGCCCAGAGGCTGCATGCGCAGTATTGTACGTAGTATAATACAACGGATATAAAAAATAAAAATAAAAATAAAATTGTTATTATATATAGAGGGCCTAGTAAGTATACTAGCAACTTACTTATCTTTTTAGTTTATAGTTAGTCGAGTAGTACAAAGCTTGCTATCTTATAGCCTCATAGTAAGTACTATAACCTCTTAGACGTAGCAAATATATTTACTTAATAGAAGTACTTGCTATATTAAGTCTAAAAGACTTTAGAAAATTACTTTCTATATCTAAAGAAAAACCCTAAGATGCCTATACTATAAGAGAGTTATATATTAAACGATTGTAAAATATAGTTACGTATGGCTGCCAGAAATATACCTAATAATAGTATATTATAAATTATAGTTACTTTAAATTTAGCTAAATCTAATAGTAAAAAGCTAGAAGGATAATGCTAGAGCTAATATCTAGAGCTAAAGAAGCTACTATTAGCTTTAATATTAGTAAAATAAAGCTTATAGACTTCTATAATAAGCGTACTACTATAGAAAAAGGGCTAAAGCTAGAAGATATAGAAATGCCTCCTAAACCTCTAGTTAGGTAGCTAGGGGTATTTTTAGACTCTAAGGTTACCTTTAAATAATATATAGAAATAAGAATCTAAGGTAAAAGCGGCCTTCTATTTAATTAGAGGACTAGGTAATATATAAAGAGGTCTATCTTTAGAAGCCTTATAGCAGCTCTATATAGCTTATATTACTTCTATAGTAGACTATAAGATATAATACTAGTAGAAAAGTAGATCTAAAGATAACCTACTAGTTAAGTACTAATCTCTATAAAATAAGGCCCTAATATTAGTTCTAGGAGCGTTTAGAGGAATTCCTAGTTAAGCTATAGAGATTAAAGCCTCTATTCCTCCTTCTAAAATTAGGTTTAAAAGGCTTTATAGTAGCTATATATTAAGTATTCTAAAATTTAAAAAAAAATTATATAATTAAGAAAGTCTATATAGAAGAGATTAATAAAGATAGGGATGAACTAGCAGCCAGCTCTAGTTCTAGTTCTAGCCCTAGAAACTCTACTATAAAGTATCTCTTATAGTTAAAAATATAGCTCCTATCTCTAATATTTAAAGTTTAGCAACTAATTTAAAACTAGAAAATAGAGAGAATTTCTCTAAATAGGTAAAAACTATACTCTCCTCTTATTTCTATATTCTTTTCTATCTTAAAAACAGCAAGGGAGAAGCTATATAAGAATATCTAAGATTAGTAGAAAATCTATAAAAATCCCTAAAGTAGGACCTAATAGATATATACTATATAGATAGCTCTAAAAATAGTAAATTAAATGTAGTAGCTATATATAAAATAGGAAAGAGAAATAAGATTAAATATATAATATACTAGGACTTAGGACCCTATATAGAAATTATAGATATAGAGCTCTATATAGTTTATAGAGTCCTAAAATACTTAAAATAATAAAGGCTAAAAGAGAAATAGGTCTATATCTTTATATATAACTAGACAGCTATTAAAAGACTATATATTAATTCTTGTTTAATATCTAATGTGGTCCTCTTATAAGTCTATATAGACGAATACCGTTAAGTTAGGTATAAAAAACTTCTAAGGGAGACGTAAGAGGTAATATAGTTTATACCCCCTAGGTAATACCTATACTACATTAACAGGAGGAAAAATACCGTTAGGTTGCCGCTTTAAGACTCCTATAAGGGAGTGCCCTAATTACTTATCTTGTCTAATTTGCCATTTATACTATACTTCTATATTATTATAGATTGCTATTAAATATTATTACCTACCTACCTTTAGCCTCTTGCTGCCCTATATATATATATATCTACGTTACCTACAATTCTCCTACTTATAGCTAAATAACGCTCTCTATTCTAATAACCCTCCCTTACCTCTATCCCCTATTTTCCTATATTTAATAGCGTGCTTAACCCAGTACTACTAGCTATAGGGGTAGACTAAACCCCTACGGCTAGGCACCCCCGCTGCACTATATATTAGAATATATTAGGTAAATTAAGGTATAAAGGGAGTAGAGGGCGGTTTAGATAAGAGGCTTATTATAGGCCTTCTACCTATAAGGTATATACGGTTTAGCTATATATAAATACCATATAGTATATTATTATACCATATAAAAAGAAGGGGGTTGTTATTGTAGGTGGATGCCGTAATTCAAGTGTATTAGACGTGTACGTAAAGATATAATAGCTGTGTTGAGTTTTCGTTAGGGCTTACCCTCCTAGTAAAAAATCTTCACGATATCACTACGTCGCAGCGCCGGCGCTACGCAGCCGTACGCACGTCTCTGCGTTTGCTTTAGTAGCTTATTAGCACAATCCTAACGGAACGCTAATAGTACTGCTAGGTTCCCGGGCTCTACCGCGTAGAGGCATAAAGGCCGATTTTATAAAGCCCATTAAAAGACTATAACTTAATTCTCTTATAGAAGGGTAAAAACTAATCTCTAAATTATATAAAGCTATTTCTATCTAGCTAGTAAGAATATTTTTATTAACTTCTATTAGGTTCCTAGCTATTTAGAAATCTATAAAAATAAAATAGTATATAAAGTAGCTAAAAAGGGCCTTTCTAAAAGAAAAATATAGTCTTTTTATACTTCTTTTATCCTATATAGAGAGGCTAGCGAGGGAAAATATACTAAAATAGTAGAAAAATAACTAGTAACTATTACGGGACCATTTTATAATACCTTATATACTCTACCTACTATTACGGTACTGGTAGGTCGCCAGGCAAATTACTAGGCAAATTACCGCAGATTGCGGTCACGTGACGTAAGGTTATATAAAACTTTAAGCGGCACTACCTATCCTCCCCTTTCCTTTTCCTTAGCTTTAGATACTCGTTTATAGATAATCCAATTATATAGGCTTGTATGCGTCCATCTTGCTATACTTATACCTCGATTAACTAAGTCGCTAACACCTACTATATTTTACGGCATTTTAGTATATTCTATCTACCTATTCCCACTATAATATATATAAGATTTACAATACGTATAACTCCTACTAAATCCTACTAAGTTTACTAAATTCTACTAGAACTGTTACTTAACCCCTATTCTATCCTATATATAGTACGGCACCTATTAACCTAGTAACTAAGTAAACGATATATTCTCCTTTTTTCTATTTTCCTACTTTCTTCCTTAAATAATGTCTTAACTTATTATATAGTCTATATACGTAGCTTAATAATATCTACTTCGCTATATATTATCGTCGCTTATACTTACTCCGTAATAGTAATAAAATAAAAATAAAGGAAAATACTATACTAGGATTTATAAAGAATGCTATTTCTTTTCTATTAAAGCGCCCAAGAATAGATATTATAAAAGGCGATAATTAACCTTCTTTTAGCTAAAACGAAGAAAAGGCTTATTTAAATCCTTCTCTAAAATAGTAGACAAGGACGAAGAATATAGATATTTTAAGGAATATAACGCTATATAAACTTATAAGTACCTATTACTAGACTATAGCTTATATAGGAAAGTAAAAAAATGAAAATATAAAGGCAACTAGGCTCTTCTTTCTCTTTAAAAAGGTTATTTTATATAAAGAAAGGGAGGTACTTTTTCTATTTTTAGATAGAAATAGCTACTATAAAGTAGCTAATAGTAGTAGGATTTTTAGGAGGTAACTCCTACTAGGCTCCTAGCAGATAGATAATAGGGAGTAAAACAATAGGGATAAGTATTAGGATTTCTTCTTTCTTATTATCCTTTCTATTTTCTTACTACCTAAATAGTTATTAGTAACTTAGTATTTTACTAAGCTATAAGCTATTAGGAAGGATTTATATATATAAAACTATAGCGCTATTGCCTAAAGGCTATATATATAGGAAAATATAATAGATATAAAACAATTACTTTAGGGGAGTAAACTAGTTTAGTACAGCCGTAACGGGCTTATATAAATGGCTCTAAGATAAAGCTTGTAGATTGCTACTATATAAAGATACTAAGCTAAAGAGAAAAAGAAAAAGATAAGGGCCCTTAGGGGTTAACACAAATATAAAGGGGTCGCTAAGGCGCTAGTAGTAAGTAAGCTAATAGCGATTTTCTATTCCGGGGATGGAAAATCCTAATTAGTTAGTAGAAGTTAGGGTGGGCAGAATATGGCAGAAGTATAGCAGAATTTAACGGAATTTGATAGGTAACGCGCTCTAGCACCGTTATAATAGCCGCGTAGATATATATATTATTATTAATCTTTATAAGCTAAGTAATAGCTTTACTACCTATTTTTATAAGTAAAAACTTAATAAGGATAGCTGTGTTTTTTTTTAATATTTTTAGCCGCCTAAGATATCTACTTCCCTTTATTTTTTTACTAGCAGTCCTCTTCTATAAGCTTTTAATTATAGTAAGCCTCTTTATTATAAACTCTATACTTTATATAAACTAGTTATATAACCTAACTACTACTTATATAGAGCCCGTGGCCTTAAAAGAAAGCGTAGTTATTAAAGCACTATATTATTAAGTTGTAAGTATTATAGAACCTATTAGCTTCTTAAGGCCTTTTATTTAACTAGTTAGTTTACTTAAAATATAGTAGTAGTAAGAGCGTCTATATTAAATAAAAATCTACTTCTACCTAGTATAGAGCTTAGGGAGCCATGGCTATAGCTATATATTTATATAGAAGGTAGTTAGTAATTAAATAACGTTAATCGATATTAATATTAATATAATATTAAATTTAGTAGTAATATAATCTATGTTTTTATTTAACCGTATAGCGGCTCGTAGAGGTACTAGGAGGGGTACTAGGGTATTAGGTAAAAATTATATTTATATAGCTTTTATTAGTAAAATACGTGCTTAAGTAGCGTCTTAGTTACCTTACCGCCCTAGCTTCCGCTTGATTTAGATAAGATTTGGATAATAAAATTACTGCTAAGAGTTACTCTCCGGATCCTGGCTGTAGTTCTTGCAGCATATTCACATCTATTCCTCTTCCAGGTGGCACGTGGTCACATATCTTGCCGTAACTGCTAACCGGTAAATTGTAATTGGTATGGTTGTTTGTATAACGTCTCATAAACGAGGGAACATCAATTATGCCACTAAATTGCCTAATGACCCTTGTTAACCCGGCCCTGCCCTGCATACGTTTCACTATTGGACTCTGTCCCACCCTCGGTCGGTCGCCCTAGTCCCACTTTGTGGTACTTGTGATACTGAGTTAGCTGGTCCTCTCTAATATTTGTGGGAACTGTCCTACCTTTGGATTTCAAGTAACTCAAATCTTTAAGTCCATTCCCTCAAAGAGGCTCATTTCGCTACTGCCAGTCTGTATTGGGTTCGAAGTGGCCGCAAAGGTAATTCCTGGATAAGTTTGGGCCAGCACAGCCTTCCAAGGCTGAAGCTTCTGTCCGCAGCCTTCGACTTCTGCAACTGAGGGCATGATGAAGGTTTCGGTTTTGATACTTTAGACTATTAACGACGTCTTCTGAGAAGTGCACAGGAGAATCTTAAAGAATATGATACGTTATGCGAAATTGTTTCGATGGTGATTTGGTCTGATGCCCAATGCGATTTTCCGTTTGCTTGAGGGATCCTGCAGTTATATACTGAACCAATGCTTTGATTTCGCTGTGCAACTCAATGCGGTTGCATGGATTTTACTCAATTATACAGGACATCCCATCGGGATGTCGAGATAAGTGGCGTGACTGGCCCGATAAATCCACCGAATACGGAAAAGGTAGGTGGAGACGTTTGCCTTCTTTTTATCACAACATTGTCCTCCTGACCCCACGTTCCTCCGAAGAGTTTCATGCATTTCCATTTCCGGCAAATTCTGAAATCTAACAATTTAATTTGTGTACCGGGGCCGTCGAAATCGGACTCTGCACCCGTACGAGGTGACTTGGCCTACGAACCTGCTGGTCTTCGGATTCAGCAGAGCTTACGTAGAGACGTCGCACAGCGTGCGGGTGGGAGCTGGTGGCTGTCGAGATGTTGTGGGTAGTAAGAAATTTTCACATGGGGTGGTGAGACCTCAAAAACTACTACTCGACGAGCGAATGAACGAACGAACGAATAAATATGCCCCTTTCTAACCCTGAGGGCGATCACCCGCGGAGTATAATAGGTTACTTACTGTTAATTATACCGTATAACCCTGCCTGGTAGCCTAGATAATAACTATACGGTTTTAAGCTCTTGGGGGGAGGGAAGTTAGGGCGTATATAGTAAATAATAGTCTATAAGAGATAGTGTGTATAGGGGACGGTTAAGATATAGGGAACTACTAGTATATAGCAATTAATTAGTTAACAGCGAGGCCTAGCTGGGACGTAGTAAACCCCAGCTAGGTGGGCTGGAAGAAGGATGTAGTGGTACTAAAGGATATCTAAAATCCGTGGGAGTCTAGACGTAGCTGCCGAGCGGCTCTAGGGACCGCCAGCTACGTAGTTAAACTGGGGGTTTTTTACCCTACTAAGGCGGCTTATAGGATTTTTCCTCTAATAAGCCAGGGGTTTCTTCCTATATAATGCTAATTTTCCCCTGTGTGTGGAGTAGTATGCGTGAGGATAGATAGGATCCGTATCGAACGTTAATGAAAGAGTCAAAAAATAATAATTTTGCACCATGTTACTTCTATCCAAGCCTATCTTACGTTCCTAGCACATGAAAGAGTGAACGTTCAGTCTTTCATTCAACCCCCNCCCAAGACCCGCGCAAGATGAAAGCAGCCACCCCCGATTTCAACGATATTTTGAACCGTTATTGTCCACCCCCCCAAGCAATACAAGGAGCTTTACCGTCGATTACATCAGGGTCCCGAGCTCTCATAGCAAGAGCAGAGAACAGCTTCAATAGTGGCTAAACAACTTTCTCAGCTCAAATATAAGGTGTATCCGGAATTGGTGACCATGGAGTGGCCGGAGTCCGGAACGGTCCAGGGAAAACTGTGCTTCTTCGAGCGGACATGAACGCATTGCCCGTTCGGGAGCAGACTGGGCTTCCATATGCCAGTCAAAAGACCATGAAAGGCAAGGATAGCAATTTGCAGCTGGTAATGCATGCTTGTGGTCATGATATGCAGGTCGCAATGCTCCTAGCTTGTTCAAGCCTCAGTTCTGGTCGAAGTGTCTGGTCGGATGGACTAATTTGTCTTTCCCAACTAAGGGAAGAAGCAAGTGATGGGGCACAAGCAATGATAGATGACGGTCTCTATGACAAGTACGGGATTCCGAAACAGATATTATCCTTGGCCAACACTAGTTGGAGGAATGAAGGCCGGCGCGGTCGCGCTTGCTTCAGGGCCTGTTTTGACAACCGCAGACTTTCTATCAGTAAGAATACCGGGCATCGGTGGGCATTCTTCTACACCGCAGGACTGTGTGGATCTGTCAGAACTCGTGTGAGGATCGGATTGAAGAGAATCTAGCTACTTATGTAGGGGGGAGAGACCCCCCTGTTGTGCCCCTGAACTAAGCCCTATTTGGCATCTGACAGGATCCTATTGTTTTGGCAAGCCACATTGTGGTGAGGTTGCAAACGATTGTGAGCCGTGAGGTCGGTCCAAAACAGTTTGGCCTAATCACTTGTGGGAGTCTTCACGCTGGCCGCGGTATAGGCAACGTGATTCCGGACCATGCGGAAACAAAGATAAATGTACGAGCATATCTCCCGGAAGTCAAAGACAAGATGCTCAAGGCCGTGGAGAGAGTAGTCAATGCTGGGTGCGAAGTGTTAGCGACGCTAATGATACCCGAAATTAATACTTTTATTAGTACTCCTCCAACGATCATCGACGGCCGGTTGGTTGAGATTTTGCGGAGTGCTTTTGAGCCCTTTTTCAAAGAGAAATTGATCACCACGGAACACGGCTCAGCATCAGAAGATTTTGTCAATCTAGCTATGTCAAAAATCCCTTATGCTTACTGGTGGATTGGGTGTGATGCAGTGGATTCCCCACGAAAAATGCTAGGAAACCATTCACCATTCTTTGCTCCTGCAGTCGAGCCAACCATCTGCACTGGCCTCGATGCTTTTGCAATTGCAGTGTTTAGGATTTTGGAGAAAAGATAGTTAAATAAATTGCGGATTTGAGTGCAAGGAAGATCATTCCATCACTTCGCTTCTCTCTCTTCGTCGTCCGAGCACGGAACACCGATTGAAAGGGGGCAATAGTGGATACGCAAGAACACAGGAGAGAACAAAGATCGGTACTAGCACAACGAACGTTAACCAGAGACCTATTTTGCCAGTTCCATTTTCTTTGAAATTCATGCCAAAAAAAGATGTAATAAGATTTAGCGGTAAAAAATAATAGGCCAAAAGAGTTAACCGTGTGACACCCTCGGCTTGTACTGTGGCCTTTTTTGACTCAATGAGCATGGCATGGTTTGCAATAATCGTAGTACCTTCAGTACACAGAGCGGAAAGGCTCTGAGCCTTTTTCGAAAGCTCTTCATAATTCGTGAGTTGATGTTGTAATCCATCCGAAATTGCAGTGCTGTTAGATTGCTCGTTTACCAAGTGTGGCTTTGTCGACGCAATCGTAGCAGCGATATGATCTATGTGTTCGTCCAACAGTGCCTTCGAGTACTTTAGGTTCGACAAGGAGAATTCCATATGCTGTTCAAATGAGCGTAGGTCGTCGTTAATCAGACTACTCATCATATTTAAAAATTGCCATTCGGAGTGCGCGGCAAATCCAAAAAGTTCACTCAACGCATGCAAGGGATTTTCCGTCATTCGATCTAGGTCCAGGGTCTTGCCGTACTGTTCAGCGAGCAACGTGGTATTCTGTGACAGATACTGTCCGACCCCACCAGGGCGTACTGAATGTGAAGGTGAAAGCGTACGGGAATTCACAAAACGGATCGTGGGATTTCGTGGGGCGGAATCCAATGGATTATAGAGTACTGGAAAGCATTGATCTGGTGTATGTCCATTAGGAACTGCTGTCGGAAACCAAAGCGTGATGTCTTTTTGGGATAAGAGACGTCCTGCATCGAGCCATATGACAGCTTGTGCCATGTCAGCTACCAATCCATGTTGTTAGAATTGACCGAGTGATACCTGTGTACCCTTTTTCATCGCGTTTAAGCCAACACGAGATGGTCTGATCGAGAGTGAATAGACTTTCATTGTGCACAGATAGACGCCTTATGATCGATCCGCCAACTAAACCAGTTTGACCCAGAAGACGTTGGTATTTACGAGTAAGGTTTGTCTCGGTTTCGCGGATTTGTGACAGAGTATCAATGCTAATTGGTACATTCCGAGAGCATATTGAAGTCACCTTCAGTCTGATTATGCAGCTCGAATGTGATGGTAGGCTTGGAAGATCATAAAACTTCTTAGTCTGCAGAAAATCTAGGTGCTGACGAAAATACTCGGGATTGATGGAGCAGGTAGAGCCAAGGACACCAATCCATCCAGGTGATGGAAACCCGCGCATGAAGATCAAGCGATTAGTTCCACCATCGGTTTTATAGTCTTCGTGGAACCAATGGCAACCATTTATGGCATCATATGACGACACATGCATTGGCTCTGACCTTGAAAATTTATAGACGTAGACGAACCGGAAGTCCTCCGACGTCGTTTCCAAACTCCTTGAAGGATATGAAGGCTGCTGGCCACTGAGGAACCGCACGAAGGGTTGGTAATGCTCGCCTGGGTGAAGGAAAAAACGGCTGGATCGCATAGCAAACTGTGTGAGACGGTCAATGTACCACGCGGATGGAGTCTCTTGGTCTACTACATATCAGCAACTGGAAAGAGGGCGGAGAAAAGTGAGTTTACTTTTATCCTTGCCATTGGATGTAGGCGAATCCGGAGCGGAGGAGTTTGTTTCAGGCATGTTGATGAAGAAAGATAGAGCCTTTTCGTCGACATTTTGGTGTTCTTCCTTCAACTAAATAGAGATTTTGATACGTTTCACAGGGCCTAAAGATGAGCCCGTACTCCGTGGTATTACGTGGATGCGACCCTACAGGGATCTGCAGCGGGATGAAGAATGAGGCTCACAGCTTATCCTATAGTATGTTTTTGTGGTGGCTACAGGTGCAGGGTGAAGCTGTGATGGGCAATGAATTAATTCCCCCGCCACCCTAACTTTCTCATCCATTTTTCATCCACCCACTTCGTGTCTCCATTTTAAAGTGTAGCTTACATGCCTCGGAATTTTTTTCCTGCAGTATTGTTGCCTACTTACAAGGTTCTCGGCCGCGACGATGGAAACTCTTCATTCATATACGTACCAGCAGGGGTCCCGGTAATAAATGAATGAATATTTTGGCCAAATATTTATTCGTAGGGATCGCCGGGACTTTTTATTACCAGTATATAGTCAATCCTCGTTATTCCGATACCCGATGTGTTACGGACCTAATATTAGGAATGTCAGTTACTAAGAGACGAACTGGACGAGCTACTGGGGGTAGCACGGGCCACGATGTAATACAAGGGGGTAACATCAATGCGTCAGACGCCCCCCCTGCTAGTATAGGTCAAGAAATAAGCGAGTCCAAAGTGACATAGCGGGGCCAGGTTATTTTGTTTGCTGTACTAGCAGGGGGGGCGTCTGACCCATTCATATTACCCCCTTGTAGGTGGTAGGCGAGTCACATGACGAGGAACGTGAGGTACGCGAGGTACGCGAGCAACGCGGGTCACTCGCCCTCCCTGCTAGCGTTGGCGCGGTTTTAGCCACATACAGTATAGCTCTTGAGTAATTTATCAGCAGAAGAAGCTGCTGGGGCACTACCTGTAGGTAATATAAAGTAATTAATGCTATGATAAAGAGGTATACACCCCCCAAACACACCTTCTAGAAATGCCAAATCTTATAGGCCGGAACCGTGGCCACTATCTACCCCCTATTTAGTACCCCATTCTTCGAGATCCAGGTACCCGACTCTTATACTATAAGCGTAATATTGCCTACTCCTTAAACCGCTACGCTAGCTGGGCTTGTAGGAGGATTGGCAGCTCTCTTAATGTCTCTAAATATATAATTATATCCTCTCTATAAAAGAATACCTAGACCCCTTAAAAGCGGAGAGAAAGAAAGCTAAATATTAATACTCTAATAAGAAAGCACCTTATTACGCGTGCTAAGCTTAATAGCTTCCGCCGACAAAAGCTATTTAAAGAGATTGCATTTTTAGAGGATGTCTCTGCCTGTAGGCGATCTCTATATAAAGCCTTTAAAAAAGAGGGATATTTTCGCCGTATTGCAACAGAGAAGCCCTTTATTACACCCGAACAACAAGAGGCTAGGCTAAAATAGGCCTATTTTTACCTTAAATGGACTTCTAAGATATAGGCAGCAGTAATATAAATTAATAAGGCGTCTATTTAAATCGGTAGAGGCTAAACCTTTATTACTAAATACGCTAAAGAGAAGTATAATATTAATTATTATGTCCCTAAATTAGAGGCTACTTAAGCTAGATAATTTATAGTAGCATCTCTTATAGGAATAAGGGGCCTTTAGTTATTTTTAAAAAGAACCGGCTAATTAAGCTTAGGTATAAAATAAAGACAATAAATAGCGACATATATCGTATATATATATACCCTAATATTAAGGCTTTTGCATAGAAGTTATGGCAAATACTATAACACCAGCCTATTTTTGTAAAGGATAATGCCTTAATTTACTTAGTAAAAGTAACCCACTTAGCCTAAGAGTAGAATGGCATAGTTATAATAGAATAGCCGGCAAATTCTCTAAATTTAAACCTGATTAAGAATATTTAGAGGCTGTTAAAGGGGAGAATATAATCTAGATTTCCTATAATAAAAGAGAAGGTTAGAAAGTACGTAGAGGAGGAATAGGAGAAGCTTAAACCTAAAGACTTTAAGAAGTATACTGGCATTATAAGGGAGCGCTACCTTGCTGTAATTGCTGCAGATAGGGGCCCTACAAAATACTAAATAAGAACTGTTTTAATATAGCAATGTGGCAATATAAGCACTAGTAAGAAGCGCTTGCAGGGAGGGCGAGTGACCCGCTTAGGTTACCCCCTTGTAATATATATACTAGCGTCTATATATTGCTTGGCAGTGTCCATCCCAGCAACGTATAATGCTAAGACCCGCAATATTCGCGAATATCGAACGCAGTCACTACGTGGCTAATTCGCTTTTTAATATCGTTAAACTTATTAATATTTAATATTTATTGGTTTAAAAATTATTTTATAACGCTATTACCGCTTATAACTAATTAGAATATTTATATATATAATCCTAATAAGTAAACCTATCTAGATGACTTACCTTAACTACACTAGTATCTATAACCGTTACACCCTCTTTTATTAATTCAATAATGCCGTCTAAAGCTAATATACGCGCTACTACTATAGAAAAGTGTAAAATTGCTAAAGAGTAAAGGGAATAAGCGTAAGATAAAAAGGAGATTTAGAAGTATAAGGAAGAGCATAAAGCCTACCCAGTAGAGAAGGCTCGCTAGTATAAATATTACTAGGCTTAAATAGCTTAATTATAGTTAATCTTAGCTACTTTAGCCTTATAAACTACTATAATAGCTATTATAGCTAATAACCTTAGTAAGCTTCTTCTTTATAGTATAAAGTTACTTAAACTCTACCTTTTTAGCATTCTAAAAAGGGATTACCTAGATATTTTTAAGGATACCTTTAATCTAATAAGCCTAGCCTACCTTTAAGTCTATACTACTTATATTAAGATTGCTAATAAGATATAAATTAAAAATAGTACTTTAGTTATAAGGAAGGTAAAAGTAAATAGGAAGTTATTTACAGATAAAGGCGTCTAGTTTAAAGGCTTTACTAACTACGTGGTTATTACTAGTATACTTCTCTAAATAAATATAATTTATACCCTATTAACCTAGTGTATTTAGATAGATTTTATACTTAATCTAGTACTTAACTATTATACCTTTATAATAACTAATAGCTAACTAAAGCCCACTACTTAGTAAATACTAGCCTAGTATATAGCGCTATACCTTATAGTATCTAGTACTACTAACTTTGCCGCCTTAAAGAGACCTAGGTCAGATACCTTTTATACCTCTAATACCTATTATAAGTTTAATAGTAGAGGCTGCAATAATATAGCTTATAAATACCTACTAATTATTCCTATAGTACGGATATAAAGCCGGCGGCTATTATGGGGGTTTTAGGGTCGTTTTATATTTCGGAGGGTAGTATATATAGGGTTAACGCAACATAGTATTACAGAGTAAGTATAAGCGACAATAATATATAACGAAGTAGATATTATTAATAAGATTAAGACGTTATATAAGAAAGAAGGTAATAAGACGGGAAGAAAGGGTATATATTGTTAACTTAGTTACTTAGTTAATATATACACAAAGTAAGATAGAATTTAAGTCCTAGCAGAACTTAGTAGGATTTAATAGAACTTAGCGGAATATAGCAGAATACAGCAGATTGCCGTTAGATTGCCATAGATTGCGGCAAATTATGGTCTTGTAGTCGGTCTTTAGTTGCTAAGTTAGTAGAAATAGGTGGACGTATATAAGGTATTACGGGGATATCCCGTAACAACTCCTCTATATTAGTAAGCGCGTTAAATTTATAGGCTATATTATATGCAGCAGTTAAAATAAGGTTCTTAGTACTATTTTAATATATAGCTTTGAGCTCCTATTCTATATTCTATATTAATATTAAGCTCTTATATACGCGCTAAAGTAACAACTTCTCGTAATATGGCGACTGCATACGCCTTAACCGTAATACTGCTGTCGCATTTGCAAGCCTTATATAATATTATTATCTTAACCTTTGTAATCGCGGGCGTTACTATAACTCTACTACGGCTTGTACGAGAGGTGGGTAAAGATGTAGGAAACGTTAATTGTAGAGAGAGTATTGGCCGAGGAGGAGGCTCTATTATTATATTAAAGTAGGGAGTCGTGATAGAGGCCTGGTGGCAGAGAGGGGCTTATTCGAATCGCTTACTAATGTTAATTATATATTATGCGAAGTCAAATATAAACCTTATCTAGAGCCTTAACTAAATAGTCGACTTAATTATATATTTAAATAGTAGCCGCTACTAATTATAAAACGGGTAACACTAAAAGGCGCACGGATTGACAGATTATAAATATAGAGGCGATTTGCAACCAAATAGCCCCTAATATAACTTAATATTTATTTATTCTTAATTAATGTCTAATATGGTCTTAAGCTTAGTCTATATAGATAGATACCAATAGGTTAGGTATAAAAAACCTCTAAAAAGGGCGACGTAAGAGGTAATATAGTGTGTACCCCTCTAGGTAGCTTGCCCGTATTATATTAATAGGAGGAAAAATACTATTAGGTTGTTACTCTAAGACTCTTATAAGGGAGTATTCTAATTACTTATTTTACCCTATCTACCCTTTATCTATACTTCTATAATATTATAAATTGCTATTAAATATTATTACTTACCTACCCCTAGCTTCTTACTGCTCTATATATATATCTACACTACCTATAGCCTTCCTACTTATAGCTAAATAACGCTTCCTAGCCTCTATTCCTTATCTTTCTATATCTAATAGCGCGCTTAACCTAGTACTGGCTATAGGGGTGCATTAAGCCCCTATAGCTAAGTACCTACACTATATTATATATTAAAATATACTAGGTAGATTAAGGTATAGAGGGAGTAGAGAGCGGTTTAGATAAGAGGGCGAGGTGTATACGGTTTAGCTATATATAGGTGCCGTACGGTATATCGTTATACCGCATAAAAAGAAGAAAGTCGCTGCCATAGGTGGATGCCGTAATTTGAGTGTACTAGACGTGTACATAAAGACGTGGTAATCGTGTTTGTAAGCCTCCGCTGGGGCTTACCCTCCCAGCAAGAAAATCCTTCGTACCACCACTACGTCGCAGCGCCGGCGCTGCGCAGCTATACGCACGTCTCTGCGTTTGCTCTAGTAGTCTATCAGCACCAGGGTTGTTTTGGATAATGCAAATAAGCGAGCATAAAATATCCTTACCTAATAGAAAATGCATAAAATATCACAATCGATAAGGATAAAAGTGCCCTATGCGGGGCTTTTTTACCCCAACTAAGCAGAATTTAGCAGAATTTGGCAGAATTTGGCAGATATTACAGATATTGCAGATATTACAGATATTGTAGATATTGCGGATATTGCGGATATTGCGGATATTATAGTAGAAACAGGTCCCTATATACCTCTCCCCCTAACTATATAGTAGTTAAATACTTAAAGAAAAATCCCCTATCCCTCTTACAGTTCTTCTCTAATGCTAATTCTTTAAACACTCTATTTTCTTAAGAGTTTCAGAATCTATCTGTATTCTCTCCCACAATACCTTATAACGTCCACCTAAAAAGACTCTTTCTGGCTTATCACTTATTGCTAGAATTAAGAGAATTTCAATTACTATAAGTGAGAGCCGTGGCTAGCGCTTTTGTTGTTGTTCCTAAGACTACTACTAAAATGCAGTCGTTAAAATCTTATACGGCGTCTTAGAGATAAAGTCCTTATACTTGTCCTAACTTCTTAGTTAAAACATTATACTATTAAGATCCTTAGCAACCCCATTAAACCCATTAAGGTCTTAAGCTAAAGCTAGCTTTTTATATAATAATATACTTCTAGGCATAGAACTTCTATTCTAATATCTTTCCTAAAGCTCTTAAACGCTATTAAGTATAGGCTTATGCTACTCCTTTTTCCAAACCTACTTAATATATCTTATATAACGGGCTAGATAAAGAATAAGTATAGCGGCGTAAAGGGGCAAGTTATCTATTTTATGGTAATACCTATTAAAGGTATTCTAAGCATTTCTAATGCGTTTAGAGAACTCTTTATTAGATATATACTCCTTTTATTATATAATATTAGCTAAATTAAAAAATAAAGTGGAGAGATAAACTAACCTAAGATTTATTAAAGTGCTTAATTATAATATCTATTATAAAGAGTATATTCTTAAGCATTACTTTATGTCCCTGGCATTTTAGGATTGCTTAGTAGGGTATCTAAAGAAAACTTTTTATTATACGAAGCGCCTCCCAGTTCTTTAGACTAAGATAGTCCTTTTTAAGTGTATTAAGGTTACGCTTAGTATACGTATTAAGGGCAGACTCTTTTTAAATTGCTACGCTAAGTATAAAATACTAGCTATTTTATCTCATATAATTATTAAGCGGAATTCTTCTCCCTATAAGACTTTTAAACTCCCTTATACGACTAGCTAAGCTATAGGTGTATATAGTAATATTATAAAGCTTTCTAAGTGCGCTAAGTTTCCAAAATGTATTACTCTCCTCCTCCTCCTCTTTTAGATCTAACTCTTTTCCTTTTACCTTATCTTCTTTGTACAACTTAATATTATTAAAACTTATTAAGTTTTTAAAGAAGAAAGCCTAAACGGTAAGGTTTAGAATATAACCCTAATAGCGGATCTATTGGTTAATAGGGTTCTATTTAATTCCTTCTTCCTAAAGAAGCTAGTTGCTTATTATACGGCAGAGCTTATTATTTATAGTATAGTTAATGGATATAATAGTACCTAGCGTTTATATAATCCTATAGTCCTTAAGCACTAAAAGGAGAGTATTCTATTGCTTATCCTTACTATAAGAGGCTACTATATAGAGGCCAAGGAGAGCGTTTATAAGCTTTTCCTAGCTATTAATAAAATGGCCGCAAATCGCGAGGAGAAGGTAATTATTTAGAGAGGTCTAGATATTAATAGAGAGATAAATACTTATTAGTGCAGACTGCAGCCTCTTTTATATAATATCCTTTTGTAATAGCTATAAGTTATAAACCTTTTTACTAACTATTAAATGGGCTATAGTTATATGGCCGTCTACTTTAGGATTAATTAACTATAGAAGGACATAGAATTCCAGCCACTCGACTATTTAAAATAGTAAGTTTTGTACAATAATTAATATAATAAGGGCCTTATTGATAACTTCCTTATTTAGGACCGCTTAGAGTACTTCTAAATCTAGCTCTTCTATCTTATTTTAAGATAACGCTTTAAGGTAAGGATCTTTTAATTAATCCTGTATTGCTTCTTTTATATAATTAGTTTTAGGCTTAGCCGTAATGCCACGCTTTAACGCTAAGTGGTTTCGGAAATTAGAAGTTAACTATACAGCGTATAACTCTATGCAGTGTTTATAATAGAATAAAAGATGGGCATTTTTATTCTATACGGGCTTATTACTACCTAGTAGACGAGTACACTTCTATATTAAAAGAGCTAAGCGACCTCTTGTATTTTTAAATTTGAGGTATTAATAGAGTTAAGAGCTTCTAATTCCACTTCTAAAGCCATATTTGTATAATAATAAAGAAGAAGAAGAAGGCAGCTGAAAATTTATTTAGGGTATGCCAAGACTTATCGCGATAAGGATTATCCAAAACAACCCTAATCAGCACGATCCTGATGGAACGCTAATAGTACTGCTAGGTTCCCGGGCTCTACCGCGTGGAGGTGCAGAGGCCGATTTCATGGAGCCCTAATATAACTTATTAATAAACTACTATAAGTTAGACTAAGATAACGCAAGATCCGGAAGGAAAGTCCCTAATTAGATAACTTATTAAGCCTTGCCGCTTTTAAGACTCTATAATAGAGTCCTAATAACTAAGTAGCTTTATCTACAAGTAAAGCCTAGAGATGAGGGTCTTATATATAATGAAGGAAGTAATAAAAAGGCAACTGGACTGGGGTGAGAAGAGTTATATAGGGTTGGGTGAGTTATTATAGCCAAGTAATAAGATGTCGACCGTTGAGGTCACTCTCAGGTATCACCTTATGACTCACCACCCTGTTCTCGTATGTCTTACTACTGTCTCGGTCAGCGACTCGGTCAACGACTCGGTCAACGACTCGGTCTCTGACACGGTAACCAAATTAGTCTACTACCCTTTTTTTCTTATGTATTTATAGAGGCTCTAGAGCCACATTCAATAGACAGAGTTCTTCTCAGTGACTTGTCCGTCCGACATAAGAGGAAGTTCGGAGATATTCTGTAATACTATATTAAGTATCACTAACTCCTTATAAACGCAATTGGCTTTCAGGGGGAAGCCAGGCATACTAGAGGAGGATATGGTACTTTTCACGTAATTTCCCAATCATGTATAGTGTATTCTTGGCACAAAAACTTTTATAGCAACGGAGCCCATAGATAGATCAATAAACCAACGCTTAATATCACAGAGGCTTGGCTCAATATTCAGTATTTAATAAAATGTCAATATAAGTTGGCGGTTCAATACCAATATCAATACGCCCTCATATTGATACTGAATACCGATTACCTCACCGCGTATCAGTGCGGTTACCACTGAAGAGCCACCAGCTGTTCACAGATTGAGCTACAACGTGTAGACAAACTCTGTATTCTCCTTGTCGGTAAGATCAAGCCACCTGCCAGGCCGTCAGCTGGCTCATGTGGAATTCAAAGTAGTGGATTACTTACTCTTGGTTATGCATCTTTTCGTAGTCAGGACTGGCTTTGAGCTGGGCCTTCTGGTTGTTTTGATTTTTGCAATACCACCAGATTACGATTAAGTCGACCAGACACGCACTCCAACACACTAGCATGATAATTTCGCCATGGAGAAAATTGTTGCCGCGTATGGTTTGAGGCCCTACATACAAGTTAGCCGGTGAAGGAGCGCGCTCCGAGAGACGCGTATGATGAAGTCGATAGCTAGTCTTCAGTCGGTTGAACCTAATCAATTTCTTCGCACTTACCAATGATGTTTCCAACGCAATAGGCAATTAGGAAAAGAGCAGCGACCGTTGTTTTCTTTGTATAACCTGCAACGTTCGACGCGATTAGTGATAATATCGCAACAAATCCTGTACTGGCCGATCCCGTAAAGTAGGCACCCGCCAATCGACCCCTTTGGTGGCTGTCGGGTACCGCAATCATGATGATCGTGCCGATCATTGAAAGCACCACGCCGTAGGAGCTTATAAGGATGCGTTGGCCGTATCGGTCGCCGAGATAGCTACTGGAAACCAAAGTCAAAATCTGGATAGCCCCATTGGGAGTACCGTAGAGAAGACTCTCGGTAGGGGTATATCCGAAAGACCTAATAATATTCAGCGCCCGGGGATTGGAGGAGCGACCCATTCAAGCTTACTTTATCAACAGCGAGAAGAAGTTCGTTGTAATGCCTTGAGTTTTTTAGCATCTGTTTGACCGCTTTTTAAGAATAGACTCACCATTGGGTATTGTCGCCATCAGGGCATAAAAGACGAATGCCCACGTCAGGGGGTCCAGGAGCGCTTCCTTTAGTTGATATATCTTGAAAGTCCTGTTTCCAATTCCCTGCTGATTGCTCCGAATCCGCTCTATTGCGAGGAGCCTATCCTTTCTGCTAAGCCACCGTGCGTTAAGCTGATTATCAGGAATAATCCAAAGAAAAATCACCCCCATAACTACTGTGACGAGTCCAGTCACAAGAAATAGGACCTTCCAGGCCACAATTCCTTCCTTCTTGTCCTCAAAGCCACGAGCAATGCCATAAGCCAAGAGCCCACCACATATACCGGCAACCCCATTGAAACTGGACCATATACCGATGCGTGTCCCTTGCTCTTTTTTGGTATACCACTGAGAGGTAAAGAGGGCGAACCCAGGGGTGACGGCTGCTTCGAAAAGCCCCAGAAAGAACCTCACAGCCATGGCCTGGCTGAAATTCTGAACAACAGCAAAGCAAGAGAGCGTGATACCCCACAAAATAATGTTGAGTGCCGAGTATTTCCCGAGAGGTAGATACTGAAGTAGTCTGTTCGTAGGATATTCCCAGACAAGCTAGCGAACATTAATACTAGAAACGCTTGCGGGACAGTGCTAGCATACGTAACCGAAATAAAAGATGCTGGATTAGGAATTAGCCAATTTTCGATTCCTGGAAGTATCAGTTGATCTTACCTTCCAAGCCAGCTATATTCGCTCCCAGAAAGTTCAATTCCGCCTTTACTAGCTGGTTTAGTGATCCCCATCACAGCGGCATAGCCTAAAGTTGTTTTATCTAAGAAGTTGAGCGCATAGACGAGACAGAGAAACTGAACTAGGATCAGAATTCCCGTATATACTTTCAATGAATCAAGGGAGCTGATACGAAAGGTTGTCTAACCGGCATCAAGTGGATATCAATTTTTTTCAGCAATCTTCTATTAGTAGCCTCATCAACCCCGAGATGGCCTTGGTCGTGATTCTCAAGGGCGGCAAAGGCCTCATCTGCATCTTTCGGAAGTGTGATGGCCCTGTTCTCGTTTGATGCCGCCATTTCACTCGCTCGACTCGAGTTCAGCTTCGGTTGTATGCACTGATATGAGACAAGAGGAAATTTCTATACCCGGAGCTCCCAGTGGTATCTCTTGTTGACCACTAATAGACTGTTTTTTTGAGGAAAATGAGGATTGTCGAACCACCTACTGCATACAGCTGGCGACAGATATACACCTTATACGGTAGGGAGATTGGTGGCAGAGCTCACCCACCTGGTGGGTGAACTGTACCACCAACCTACCTTGGCAGAGTGGTGCAAGCCTCGTACAGGAAGGAGGCAGGGGGAGGCAGGGGTAAAATCAAGCGCCTTGCCCACTCAGGTAGGTGTTGTAGCAGGTAGATTGCCAAAAAAAAAAACGGTCGTATTGGCAGCGCCAATTAGGACAATATATAGCCTCAAATCTCGGTCGACACATCCCTCAGGGGACTAGTAGCTCGATAGCAGCTAGTAGTTCCTAAAAAATTTCTACGCTATATCATCGCTTTCTCTTCGTATCTGACCGAGTCTAGTTCTTCCTAGATCTAATTCCCCCGCTTTAGTCTCGCCGACAGGTTTAGCCTCTTAGATCTCGCCTAAACCTCATGAAATGTGTTATAAAATTAGAATTTTACTAAGGGAATTTGACCTCGTGTCGTATCTTTTTATCGTTAGTAATTCTTAGATAAAGGATAGCTACTACGTTATTTCTAGACGTAAAAGGGGCTTTTAACTATATTTCTGCAAATTAGCTTCTATCTATCTATAAGGAACTATAACTGTCTATAGCGTTTACACAATAAGTAGCCTCCTTCCTTAGCAGTAGAAAGCTATAGCTCCGCTTTAATAGACAAGTATTTAAAAAAAAGTAGAAATAGAAACTAGAATACTACAGGGTTCGCCTATATCTCCTATTATATTCCTACTATATATACGCAATATCTACAGCCTAGAGATAGAAGAGGCCTATTCCCTTAGCTATATAGACGACTTTGCAATTATAGTTACTTTAAATTCAGCTAAATCTAATTGTAGGGGGTAAGAGGCAATAGCGCTATAGCTAATGTTTAAGCTAAGGAGGCTGCTATTAGTTTTAATATTAGTAAAATAGAGCTTATACACCTCTATGATAAACGCACTACTATAAATAAAGGGCTAAAACTTGGAGATGTGGAAATACCTCCTAAACTCTAAGCTTACGTTTAAAGAAATAAGAATCTCTAAATCAAAAGTAGCGTTTTTTTTAAATTAGAAGACTAGGTAATACGTAAAGAGGCCTATCTATATAGGCTTTGTAATAGCTCTATATAGCTTATATTACTACTATAGTAGACTATAGAATATAATACTAGTAGAAAAACAAATCTAAAGACTATCTACTAGCTAGGTACCAATCTCTCTAAAATTAAGCCCTAAAGATAGCTTTAAAAGCGTTTAGAGGATCTCCTAGAATTAGATTAAAAAAGCTTTATAATAGCTATATATTAAAAATCCTAAAATTTAAGAAAAACTATATAATTAAGAAGGTCGATATATATAACGGGACTGCCCGTTATATACGCTATGCTATATACGTAGCTAATATTATAGCGTTTCTTTCTTTCTTTATTTGTTTATTTAATATTGTTTAGCGGATAGTTTATCCGCCCTAGTGCCCCTATATAGATTTAGCCGCAGCTATATTCCTATTAAGCTCTTTAACAATCCTTTTAAATTATTACAATAATTGTATATAGCTATTATTTCTAGCTTCCAGAGTTTAATAACTAATTCCAAGCTAGAAAATAGAGAGAACTTCTTTAAAATAGCAAAAACCGTAGTCTTCTTCTATTTCTGCATTCTCTTCTATTCCTAAAGGTAGTAAGGAGAAAGCTATATAAGAATATTTAAGACTAATAGAAAATTTATAAAAATTACTAAAGTGAGACCTAGTAGATATATACTATATAGATAGCTCTAAAGATAGTAAATTAAGTATAGTAGCTAAATATAAAATAGAAGAGAGAAATAGGATTAAATATGTAATAAACTAGAATCTAAAACCTTATATAGAAATTATATATATAGAGCTTTACATAGTCTATAGGGCCCTAAAATACCTATAGTAATAGAAGCTGGAAGAGAAACAAGTCTATATCTTTATAGATAGATTAAAAGATTATAATTTAATTCTTTTATAGAATAGAAACTAGCCTTTAAAATTACGTAAAGCTGTTTCTATCTAGCTAGTAGAAATACTTCTATTAGATTCCTAGCTATTTAAGAATCTATAGAAATGAAATAATAAATAAACTAGCTAAAAAGCGTTTTTCTAGGAGAAAAATAGAATCTTTCTATACTTTTTATCCTATATAGGGAGACTAGTAAGAGAAAGGATACTAAAATAGTAGGAAAATAACTGACAATAAAATAAAAATAAAGGAAAATACTCTACTAAAATCTATAAAGGAAGCTATTCTTTTTCTCTTAAAGCCCCTAAGAATAGACATTCTAAAAAGCTATAATTAGCTTTCTTCCAGCTAAAGCTAGAAAAAGATTACTTTAAATCCTTCTCTAAAATAATAGGAAAAGATAAAAAAAGGTAGATGCTTTAAAGAATATAACGCTTTATAAATCCCTAAGCACCTACTACTAGACTACAGCCTATATAGAGAAGAGAGAAAAAATACAAAGGCAACTAGGCTCTTCTCTCTCTCTAAAGAAGTTATTCTATATAAGGAAAGGAAGAGAAACGCTTTTTCTATTCCTAGATAGAATAGAAATAGCTATTAGAAAAAAGCAAAGGGATAGAAATAGGGATAGGCATTAGGATTTCTTATTTTATATAGTTTTTCTATCGTTTTCTTATTACCCAATAGTTATTCTCGACTTAGTATTTTACTAGAGAGCTATAAACCCCTAGCCTAGGGATTTATAAACTATTAGGATATAGTTACTAGTTTTATATTAAGCTGCGTAAAAAGAATTTATATATATAGAGCTATAGTGCTATAGACTAGAGACTATATACGTAATATTATACGCAGTATAAGATAATAGGTATTTTTTTTTAAAAAAAAAGCTTAAAATACGTTTAAAGATATCTGGGCTTATAACTGTTTACAAGCAATTAGCACCAAATTAATAAGTCCTATTAATAACGCTAATTAGGACAATATATAGCCTTAAATTCTAGGTAGTATTTTTTATTACTTATAAATATTATAGTAGTGCTAGGGCATGCCTATAAGGGATATTATTGCAAACACCTTAGGTTACCCTTAGGATAACCCCTAAACGCCCCTTAGATAGTCGCCGGTTATATACTAAAGGTATATACCTATAGTATATAGTCTCTATAATCCTAGAGGCCTTACCTCTTTAAGGATTTATCTTTTTTACTAATCTATTCTATTTTACAATTGTGTCCTCATAGCCTCCTATCTATAAAGTCCCCTTATATTTAAATCTTTTCTATTTTTTTTTAGAAGGGCAGTTAGCTTTATAGACTAAATTATTTATTTATAATTACTATTCTCCTTTAAAATCTTATAATAACCTAAATAGAAACTCTACAGACACCTTATAGAAAGCCGTTGCGCTAAGGTAAAAAAGTCCCTTTAATAGCGAGAGATTGCGATAATATAAACCTCTAAGTAAGATAGCTATATAAGCCCTAATACTTAGATGCGCTAGGAGCTTAAAGACTCTTATATATTTATAATTACCGTTAAGGAAAATATAAACACCCTCTATAACGGTTATAATGCTACTAAAAAGTAACTAGAGCCCCTTTAGCCCTACCTAGGCTAATTAAAAGATTAAGCGCTAAAGGCAACTTTAAGATCTTCCCCTAAGCTAGAAATACTAGAGGAATATACTAATATATTTAACTAGGGACTTAACCAGAATCCTTCCGGAAGACTGCTAGCCTATAATTAGTATAATAGTAGTATATAGACTGCTTATAAGTTAAACGGGCCTACCCCTTTAGGTAATTTAACCTAACTACTAACTTAAGACCTAAGCCTTATTAGGAAATCTATACTAGCTACTAGTACTAATACTACCTCTAAAGCCGGAGCTTTTTAAGGCTAAGGTTAGAAAATTAAGAGCCTTAAACCAATTGTCTTTAAAATAGATATTAAGAAGCTACTATAAGGTTTTTAAAAGCTATATAGGAAGAAGTTACTAATAAATATATTAAAAACCTTTAGGGGCAGGTCTAGATCTAGTAAAGCTTAATTTAGGCTAAATAAAATCTTTTATAACCTAGCTAAGGCTTAGGGCTTCTTAAGAGCTACCTAGTACCTACTTAAGGAGGTATAGAAGACTTAAAGAGGCATCTACGCTATAAATAGAAAAAGGATATAGACTAACTAGCTAAGGCCTTTAGTAATTTAGAACTCCGCTATAAACCTAACGCCTAATAACTAGATAATTAGGTTTATAAGGTAGACAGCTTCTTTAAGATGCTAATAATATAAGATAATACTAAAGAGTATATATGCTAAATTATTGGTAAGATTAAAGACTAATTACTAAACTAGATTATACTTAATCAGCTTAATAAAGAGTAAATTACTATATAATTATAGCTATAACCCCTCTTAATGAAATAGACTTAAGATCCGTATATTATATAATATAATAATATAGAGCTATTCTAGAATAAGATATAGCTTAACCGCTATAACTTTTACCAGTTTATAAATTTTATAGAAACTTATACTTAATAGATAGATCTAAAGCCCTTTAAAAATAAAAACAGCAGCATTTATAAAAAGGAAAAGATTAGGTTTATCTAAGTTAGAATTAAGCTAGTAATTTATAATAAAATAAAGCGCATAGAAGCTCTATTATAGATTACTATATATATATATTTTAAATAAGCGGATCTAAATGCTAAAGATATAGTAAAAAAATTAGACCTTTTCTAGTAGAAAGCTAGGGGGTTACTAAAAGTTTAGGTATTCTAGTAATAATATAGGGCAGACCTAATATTTAAAGAAGCCGTTTTTAAAAAGAACTTTAAAAGGGTTAAAGTTAGGGACTTTAAGTAACGGGAAAGACTTCTAGGGCTAACTTAATACCTATCTAGTACCTTTACAGAAATACTTTAAAAAGTTAAAAAAAAACTCTAGAGGTAGATTTTATTAAAAAAAATAAGTAGGGCAATAACCGCACTAATAATTTAAAAAAAAAGCCTTAGTTACGGAATGTTCCTAGCTATAACTAAGGCAAGATATAAAAGGAAAGGCTTTTTATATTACCGTTAATCTAGAAATAATACTCCCTATAGGCGAGGTATAATAGTTTTAAGCACTATATAATAGCAGCGCTAAAATTAATCTTATATAATATAATTTAGTAAAAGAGTATAAACTTATTCTATTATAAAGGTGGCGGAAACCTATTATAGGCTTCTTAAATAGGTATTAGATTAAACTATATAGGACCTATAAACTTATAGTATTAGTGGCCAATATATATAACCGCACTAAGGTAGTTAGCTTATAACCCTTTTAGGCGGCTAACTTTATAGGTTATAACCTTATTTTTAGATACCCTTAGCTTATAGAAGTAGATCCTAAAATACGCTTTAAGATAGAAGCCTTTAAATAGTAAAATAATAAAGAATTAGAAGGGCGTATATTACTAATAAGCTTAAAAGATATTACCCTAGCCTAAGCAATACATAAAGAGCATACTATAGTACCTTAAACGCTGTATTAAAAAATTCCCTACTCTTTATTAGCTACTATATAAAACAGTTTAACGTATAGTAGTAACTATATATAAATAACTACTATAGCATATAATACTACCCATAAGTATTCTAAGGGAGCTTTAAAATCTACTTAATAATAATATAAAGAATAAACGTGACCCTAATTTATGAAATATTCCATTAGGCCTAAAGGGCTTACTAAAGGTATTTTTAGGTAGATAAGCTAAAGTCTTACTATAGAACTTAGAATATAATTATATAATTAATTTCGAAGAAGGTAAATAACTACTAAACCTTTTTATCTATAACCTCTCTTATAAAGAGCTTAAAATACTATAAGAGTACCTTAATTATTTACTAGAAAAGGAGTAGATCTAGCCTAGTAAGTATGATAATCCTCTTAATTCTAAAACTGGATAGAACTATAAGGCTATATATAAACTATTACGGCCTTAATAAGATTATGATTAAAAACTGTTACCTACTACCGCTAGTTAGTAAAATGCCAAATAAATTATTTAAGGCGAAGATCTTTATAAAGCTAGATCTATAAGACACCTATTATAGGCTTTATATTAAAAAAGGGGATAAGTAAAAGACTACTTTTAAGACCTAATACGGTTACTTTAAATATCTAGTAATGCCTTTTAGGCTAGCTAATACGTCTATAATATTCTAATTATATATTTATAGAGCTTTAGGAGGACTAGTTAACTATATATACGTTATTTATTTAGATAATATTCTAATCTACTTAAAAGATAAGGTTTAGTATAAGTAATACGTTTGCGAAGTACTAGAACGTTTAAATAATTAGGGCCTTTACGTTAAGGCGTTAAAATATATCTTTAATATTAAGTAGGTTAAGTTCCTAGGTTATATTATAATCTCTATAGGTGTAGTTATAGACCTAGTACGGGTATAGATAATTTAAGAGTAGCTAGAGCTAAAGAGCTACTAGAATATTTAAGTGTTCCTAGGCTTTACTAATTTCTATAGGCGCTTTATTTATAACTATTTAAATATTATCTAATATTTATCTAACTATATTACGGAAGTTTCTTAAGACCTAACCTAAGGAGTAAAACGCTTAAAGGCGGGAAGGAAAAAAACTAAAAGGGGCTAACTAAATAGTATAAACTATAGTTATAACCTAAAAGGGTTTAGAAGGCCTTTTAGGAGCTATATACAACGTTTATAAAAGCTCTATTACTACAGCATTTTAACTTAAATTAGCTATTAATAATAATCACTAATATATTAAATTTTGCCTTTATTAGTATCCTACTATAACCTAATAGGCATCTAAACGCTACCTAGCTCTATTAGAGACTAGTAATATTCTATAATAGAAATTCTAAGAGCCTAAAGTTAGGTATTATACCCATAATAAGAAACTACTAGCTATAGCTAACTGCTTTAAATAGTAGCAATACTACTTTAAGTACGCGAGCTATACCACTTATATACTCTTAAATTATTATAATTTACGCTACTTTATAATTATAAAGGAGCTTATACCTTAATAAGCTAAATAGGTAGAAGAGCTTATATAATTTAATTTTAAGATTAAATATATGCTAGGGGAAAGTAACCTTATTAATAGACCGTTATAATAGCTATACTATACTAAAGGCTTTAAAATAGGAGAAGGAAAACAGATAATAGATATCTTACTCCCTATATTATTAAAAAAGCTCTAGGTATAGAATACTTAAGTACTTATAGCTCTATATACCAAGTCTTAGGCGGTATAAGCCCTAGGAGTTTTTACTAATATTCTAGCTAGTACTTAGTCCGTTACTAATAAGGGTCTAAATATATCTAGATAGGACGTCCCTAATACATTCTTAGAACCTAATAATATACTACCTTTAATTACTAAGCTATCCCCTTAAACTAATAGCAAAGCTATAAAGCAATTGGATCTCGGAGCCCTATAATAACTAAAGGACTTTAACTTTATAGCGGCCTTCCTAATATATATATTAAGAGGTTATAAGATATAACCGACTACCGAGGCTCGCATTACCTTATGACTTACTACCCGTTTCTTGACATTGTATATCTTACTACCTATGTCTTACTACCTATTTCTATTACCTATTGCTAACTATAAGCGCTGTCTACCTCGGTAATTGTGCATTATTGTTATTATCTTTTTGTTGTCCGCTTTGTGTGTATGTAGACGCTTTAGAGCTATATTTACAATTAAGTCGTTTATTTAATTCTTCCATACTATAAAGCTTATAGTTATAAGCCCGGATCGCACTACCTGCTAATTAATTAATCTACTACCTTATTTAAGAAGTCACTACTTCTACTACCGTTACAGTGTCTCGAGCTTCTTTATCTATTAAATAACGGACGATTAACCCTAGTTAATAACCGTACGACCAACCAACGAACGAACTGACGAATTAAATTAAAAGTTCGAAATGTCAAAATAAGGTTTTCGCTAAGACACTAATTGGACCCTGCCTAACCCTATAAATTCTAAAAATAACGACCTCTACTGAATTAAAAGTCAGCCTTATCCTTAATTAGCCATCTAATTGGATCTAATAGTCCTTTATTATTAAAGACACTGCTAAAAGTAATAAGGTATGGTAGTATATCGACCTATCTAAAAAAGACGAGCGTCTAAAGCTAGAAATACTAAGTCGGCCTATACTAAGGGACATACTACCTACGGCTATATTAATAGCAAAGCTAGATCTAAGCCAACTCACCGCCTATAACTAGCTCTACGCTAAATATAAAGACGATCTCTGTATGTACGGGAAGCGAAAACAAGCAATAAACAATATTAGTAGCTTACCTTCTACTTATTAATGGCCTTAAGACGGTACACGAACGGCTTTAAGCACTTAAGACTGCACTAGCCCCTGTTACCTTAGGTCGAAAACGCGACGTCCTTAATTAATACACAGCTTTAAAAGCCTATAATAAAAAGCAGAGCATTAATAAATAGTTAAATAGCTAGCGGAACGGCTATAAGCTTATGGAACAATTAAAGCTACCAAATGTACAGGGATTTAGGCCACACTATAATTTTGTTTAAGCTATTAAACCTATCTCTTCTGGTTTTGTAGAAGCACTAGAAGTAGACCTTATTAGGAAAAAATAGAAGGATAAAGCCGCCCTATCTATTATCGATCCAATTAAGGAATATAAGGAGTACTACCGCATACAGCAAGTATCCTCTACCTCTACTGCTAATAACTCCGCATTTGTAACGCTTTAAAACAATTCTAATTTAAATTTAAATTCTAACCTTAATTTTAATTCTAATAGCAATCCAAATTTAAAATGGAATAAGAAATGTATATACGGCTTTAAATATTAATTTAGTAGTTGCTACTATATTATTAAGCAGAAGCGCCCTTAAGGATAGAAACTAAACCTAGACATCTAAAAGAAAGTAGAAAAAGCAATTTTATCTACACCTTAGATTAAACGCGCAGTTAATTAAATTTAAAAATGGAATAAAAAGCAAAGAATATAGAATCTATAATTAATTTTAATTCTAAAACCCTACCTTCTAAGACACTAACTAGCTATGCTGCTGTGTTTAGTGCTGGTCAAATTCCATTTAAACTCTAGAATACCTAGATACTTAACCATAGTGTAGATACCTACGTCTATAATAATAAAGAAGACTTTACCTTCTTATACCTAGCAGCAGAAGACGACTACCTAATTACTAGCGGAAATTTTAAAAATATTTAAGCTTACGGAATAGTAACTATTATTATTGATATACCTACTGGAAAGCCAAAAATAAAGCCATCCTACGTAGTACTAGCACCTACCTTTTTTACAAATATTGTAGCATTCTTAAAAGCTACTGACAACGATATCTATTTTAACTTAGGACGAAACTTACTATACTATCTAGTAACTAGCGAAACAGTATGCTATGCGAAATAATTAGGGGGCTACTAGGCACTAATACACCGAGAGCCTATAAATATCCTAGATTTAGCAACTTAATTAACCTTCTTATTAAGAAGACATTAACTAAGTAAAATGGCCCGTAAACTAGTCGAAGCTATAGCTATAAAATAGTACAAAATTCTCGGCTATATAGGACCTAACGCTATTAAGCAGCTTTCTAAGCATATTAATAGCGTAGAGCTAACCGAATTAACTACCGAATAAGCACCGCTTAAAATTAAATGCAAAGCTTACTTATTAGCAAAGCATATATAGCAAATCTTTTAAAGACAAGAATATAAATTTCTAGCTACTTAACCATTCGAACGGCTTTTATTTAATATTATTAACCTTAAAGTACCTAGATATAACGGCGATAGATATATTATACATTTCTACTGCATATATTCTAAATTTAACTTTGTGTTCACCTTTAGGAATAAGGATAAAGCTATTATCCTACCTACTATTTGCAAGACTTACTATTTAATTAAAATACGATTCTATTAAGACGTTATCTTCTTTTAGAGCGACAATAAATGTGTATTTAGATAAATGGGAGACACCCTATAGACGGGGTGTATAGATAAAGGCATTACTTTTAAATGCCAAGCACTATATACTGAGGAATAAAATGGCGGAGCTAAACGATCTGGACGAACCCTTATGAAACGATTAAGGGCTATATAGCTAGAAGTATCCTTACCCCCATTTCTAGGACTAGAAGCTTTCCTTACTACTAGATATACACTTAATCGAACGCCAAATAAGTAATTAGGGTGGAAAACTCCGTATAAGATCGCCTATAGCAAGCCGCCATTACTTACCTATATATATGTATACGGTTATAAGACCTATATACTAGATAAACGAATTAAAAGGGGAGATAAACTAGCTCCTTATATATCTATTAGAATGCTTGTTTGGATAGTGACTGTCGATTATATAAAGCAGACTACGTGGTCTATATACTAATAATCCGAACAAAAAGGAGCTCTTGCTGCACCCGGCCCAAAAAGACCAAAACCAACCAAAAGAACCCTGAAAAACACCCAGAGAATCCCCCTGAGATGCATGCATCGCAGGGGAGGCATACGTCGAACGACGGTGGCTCGCACTCGCGCGCGACCGCTAGAACTACGCCTAGCAATGGCCCTCCATAATAAAGACAGGCGAATACCACACTATAAAGCGGAAATACCTCTATTAAGAAGGCATCTGATAAAATATAAAGCCTATTAGACGCGTCTAGTATCTAGAATTGCGGGGGAGTAACTATTAGCTATAACGAACTAATGCAACTAGTAGAATAGCTCCGCCAGTCTAACGAACCTTAGGCGCCCCTCCAGTAAACCCTTAATTAAATCCTTTAACGGCTAAGTAAAATTAAAAATAAGTATAACCCCCCTTTACCGGCGAACCGTACCTAGGCCGCTATAGCTGCGCTTTTACAGCATAGGGAACCCACCCCCCTTAAGTTAATAACTAGGTATATAATTATAATATAACCAAATATAGAATAAGCAGAGGGGCTTAGGGGATAATTAGAAACAGAAGTCCTTATAGAGATACGTAAAGAGGTTTACGATGCTATTATAGTCTAACACCTTAAGAGCGGAGATATTAGAGTTACCCTAAAGGACTAATAGGTAAAGGAACGAGCCGTAAGGGTAGGGGATAGGCTAGGAGAACGTATTGGCATAAAAGTACTCTATAAGGATTACCTAGCTAAAGTCCTAGTGGTTCCTATAAGCCTTAGGGTAGAAAAGGGACGCCAGGTGGACAATATAGTAATTATATAGGAGATAGTAAGATAAACGGAACGCCTTATACTAGGACTTAAAATTACCTAAATCTAATAGCTTTAACAGGAAAATGTAAACCAAGCATATAACGAGAATAATAAGAGGACACGAGGGTTACTAGAGACTTGCTAGGGAGACGCCAGACAAACGCATAGCTCCCTTATCGTTAGTATATATACACCAGGAATACAAAAACTCCTTATCTAAAAAGGAATAATTATAAATAGCCTTATATATAATATAAGGCTCTATAACCACAGACTACGCCTAGAATGATACTATTACTATATATAATAGGGATACACCTAATCTATATGCGTAGCATAGGTGTGCTACGGCTACTGTGCAGGCCCCTATGATATAAGATATTACTTAAATTAAGACTAAATAAAATGCGTAAACTGCTACTAAAGCACATATAAGGCGTGGGAGAGAGAAAACTGTATTAAATATAGGAGACGGAAGGTAAGGGCTTAATAGCTGCGGGAATAACTATACGCTAGGTTATATAAATAGAAATAACAGGCGATAAGCTAGGGGGACGCAGGTGCCTTCCTAGCGTTTCCTACCTTTAATACTAAAGGGCTAGGCCAGCCATCCTAAGCCTTAACGGGCCAGAAGCGACGTTGTGTGATATTACTAGACTAAGTAGGGATATAAGGGTCACAGGGGATATAAGGGAGAGGACGCCCCGTAGGAAGACCCCTATGGACAGCGATAGTAGGCTTAAGACTAGGATAATTAAGAATTAGACTTAATGCGGCAAATATAACATTCGTAGCCAACCTATAAAGGGTATATAGCCGACTAGTAAGAATAGGGGAAGAACTAGTAATAATAACAGATTTAGATATAGAAGCGCTAATAGGAATATAAAACACGGGAATAGAAAGCTCTATATAAAATAAATAGTAATTAGGGTGTAGATATAAGAGATAGAAGCTCTAAATATCCTAGAGAAAGTGGAAATAGAAAAAGCGAGGAATAAAGGAGAGTTAAAGGACCCTTGCTAGGGGTCCGCCACCTATCTATTATATAGTATAACTGCGGCAATATAAACCACCGCCTTGCAAGGCCCCTACTAGACAGTCTAGACCTAGAGAAATACTATATCCTTACTATATAAGAGCCGTATTATAATACCTTTATATAATTAATATACTGCCCCTAAGGATTCCAGCTCCTATATAAACTAAAAGCAGCCACACGCGTATGCTTTATAATTAGTAAGGCTATTAGCCTATCCTTATAGTTATAGCAGGCAGTTAACCTAGATATTATAGTTATAACAATCCAAATATATAGGGGACCGGTATAAATTATTAATATATATAACCCTAGGGTCGAAGGGGTCCTATAAATAGAGAATATTATATCGGTAATAAGCTTACTAAAAACCGAAGGTATAGAGTCTATCCTACTAGGAGATATAAACCTCCACCACCCGTGGTAGGGGGGTATCCATGTTGCTGCAGATTAATAGTTAGAGTGCCTACTAAGAGCTATAGATATCTAGGGCCTTAAGCTAGCTACCCCCCTAGGAGCAATTATATGGCAATAAGGCACCGCTAGAAGTATAATTAACTTTATATTTATAGACGAAGGCCTATACTAGAGACTTAAAAGGTGCAACCCTAAAGAAGAATGGGTACTTACCTTAGACTATATCCCTATCTAGATATAGCTAGACCTAGATACTAAAGCGTAACTAAATAGAAAAAGATACGTAATAAGGAAGCTTAAGATAGACAGTTTCCTTAATATAGTTAAATAATAACTTTAAAACCTAAAAGAAATCTACCTAATACCAAACAAGCGAGGCTTATTGGCTACCTCCAAGGAAATTAACCGAAGACTAGAAAGGATCCAGGCAGTAATTAAAAATAGGCTAGAAGAGCACTGCCCGATCTTAAAACTGGGCCCCTATGCGCGATATGTATAGTCTACATAATGCGCAGTTCTGGTTGCCAGCTAATAACGAGCAAGAAGGAAATATATAAGCAGCCACAACCCTAAAGACGAGAGATAATATAAAGACATAAGAAACTAGCTAAAGAATACCCTAAAAAAAGAAGCAAGGAATAACTGGAGATAGTTTATAAACGAGCATACTTCTAACCTAAGCCTCCCCTATAATAAGGGCCTTTGGGCTATAGCGAAATAGGTAAAGAAAAAGGTAGGGCGCCTAGNAGAANACCTATACCTACTACCCCTANNAAGAGNAGGAGAATTATAGGCNATAAATAACAANNATAAGAAGGTAAAGATCCTTATAGAAAGGTTCTTCCCCTAACNAGCTCTAGCAGACCTTAGTAATATTACGGGTAAAACACTGGTAACTCGCCTGTAGGTTAACAGCGACATAATAATAGAGGAAATAGCTAGAACTATTAGCCGCCTTTTAAATAATATAGTACTAGGACTAGATAGGATTCTAAATAAGGCCCTAAAAACCTATAGGCCACTTATAGCACCTTAGCTTATAGATATAGCCAGAGTATGCTTTACTATAGGCTACTACCCGCGACTTAGAAGATCTATAATAACGGTTATCCTATAAAAAGAAGGTAAAGTAGATTACTTAATCCTAGGAAGCTACCGCCCTATTGTCTTAGAAAACACCCTTAGTAAGATCTTAGAAAGGGTAATAGCGGAACGCATAGTAGACATGGTAGAGGAACACGCCCTACTACTATAAAGCTAAATAGGGGTAAGAAAGAACCGCTTAACACTATTAGCACTTACGCTACTCGCTACCACTATTAAATCTGCATGGGTAATGCGAAAGGACTTTATAGTATTAATACTTAGCCTAGATATTAGTGGTGCCTACAATAATATACCCTATAAGCGTCTCCTATATATCCTTAGGGTAAAGGGCTTCCTAAAATAGATTATATAATTTGTCTAAGGGTTTATAGGCCAGAAAGAAATATTATTAGTCTTTAGTAGATACTAGAGCCCCCCTATTGCAGTTGCAACAGAAATACCATAAAAATTACCTCTCTCGCCTATACTCTTCCTTTTCTTTATAAGCAACCTGCTTAACTCCTTTAAGGAAGGGGCGACCTAGGGGATAGGCTTTATTAATAATATAAACCTAATTACATATGGGCTAACAGCCGTAGAGAATTATAGAACACTAGAGAAAGCCTATAATACTTATATAGAATGGGTAAAACGTTATAGAGTCTAATTCTTACTAGAGAAATACTAGCTAATCCATTTTATAAGAAAATACAACTAATCTGTAGATCTCTAGTATATAATTCGTATTTAAGGCTTTAGGGGTTAACCAGTTTAGGGCCTAAGGGTATTAGGAGTATGGGTAGACAGTAAGCTCCGGTAGAGCGTATATGCGGTATAAGCGGCCCGTAAAGGCTAAGCACAGTTTATCGCTTTATCTAGGATTATTAATTCTATATAGGGTCTATACTTCTAAAGGTTACGCCTACTATATATAGCAGTCGTTTGGCTAACCATAACATATAGATCTAGTGTTTGGGCCATTAGAGAAACTAAAAAGGGCCCCCCTAAATTACTCCTTAAACCACTTTAAAAGGTCTAAATAGCCTGCCTTTAGAGTATTATAGGCGGGTACAAGCAAACGGCCACAGTACTGCTTGAGAAGGAATCTAATATTCCCTCCCTATAGTTATATATTAAAGCCGCTATAATATAAAGAACGTAAAATAAACGTAACTCTAATGTTATAAAGTATATTAAGACACGCCTAAGTAAACTATGAAGGGACCCTAGGGTGCCCTATAAAAGAATAAACCAATAACCCTAAAGTAGGGAAGAGATATTAGAGAAATAGGTAAAGAAAGCAGAAGAAGAATAGTACCGCTTTAGGGCCTAGGCCTATATAGAGGAGGAAGGGAGACGCGTAAGAGGTTAGTAAAGATAATAGTAAGACAGAGAAAGGAGCTAAAGTAGAACACGTAAGAACGCTAGGAAACTATCTACTGTAATATAATACTAGTTAGACTAACGCTAGAGAGGTAAATAGGAGTTAAAGGTACAGAGGCTGACTTAGGCAAGATGAACCTAAGCTATAGTATGGTTAACGCCATAGGGGGTAAATACTTAAGGGCTTTAAGAAGGCCTAATAAAGGCAGAAAATATAATAGCAATACTCTTAAGAACAGGAATAATAGGACTAAAAGATTGGCTTTACTAGGTGGGTATCCTAGTAGGTAGCCTAAGATGCGAATATAGCTAGCCAAGACAGACACCAAAATACGTAATACTGCTATGCCCCCTACACACTAATCGAGAAATAATGCTCTTAGTAGCTGGCATAAAGAACTATAATATACTACTCTTAATATAAAAAGGCCTTAAGGCGGTTACCTAGTGGCTTATTAGTTAAAATATGCTAAATTAATTCCGGGTTGTAAGGGAAATGGTAATAGAAGGCAAGGGGGCGAGCAGTAGGTGCCCCCTAGTAACTCTACAGTAGTAGAGTAAAAGTTTATAATACTAGCGCGTCCGTAGGCTTGTTACGGCAGCAGTGGTTCCTAAGGAGGTTAAACAGTAAGGTAGTAGAGCACCATAGGCAACTCGTAAGCGCTAAGTAGGCGAGTCCTAAAAGGCGGGGAGATGGATTATGGGGTTTTCTCATTCTTCTTAAATAGAGTTTTCTCCCTATATGTAAATAAGGAGTAGTCCGCGTAGGCCCAATAGGGATCTAAATCGGATGTTAAGCAATGAATTATTATTATATATCTATTAGATATCTAGTCGGCTATAATTTAAGTAATATCTATTGTATCTAGATTCTAAGCCTTTGCAAGGTTATTTAAACTAGAGATGTTATATTTAACAAGACCTTGTTCTATAACCCTAAGGGTTAAAACATTAACTACCTACCAAGGGAAGTGTTAGAAGACACCTTCTAGACAATCTATCTACTAAAACCTCTCTATAATAACGAATCTAAAGACAAATCTATTCTATATACCGTTAATTAAATATCTACCTTAAATGTAGATTAAACGACTACCCCTAAATCGAACGATTCGGCAGAGCCTCCTATAAAGGATACTAAGCAGTTACCAACTCTTAGTAGAACGATATCTCCAGATCTACTAGAAATAAACACTATACTAGGAGGACTTTAAGACAATATCCTGGATATAATTAAAGCAATCCCTACCTAGCTAAGCTCCCCAGAACTATCTAATAGAGTAATTAATATAGCTTTATAAGCTAACGAAGTCTCGGCTAAACCGTTTGCCAACTTTATCCTACCAAAAGGATTAAAATAAATTCGACGTTAAGTGTATATAGCAGCACTAGCCAATCTATCTCCCTTATTTAGTTACTACGCTAGATTCGCCATAGGCCTAGTAAAGGACATCGACTAAACTAGATCCTTAT
This sequence comes from Cenococcum geophilum 1.58, assembly GCF_001692895.1. Taxonomy (NCBI): domain Eukaryota; kingdom Fungi; phylum Ascomycota; class Dothideomycetes; order Gloniales; family Gloniaceae; genus Cenococcum; species Cenococcum geophilum. Next base: position 661,095 of record NW_027137592.1, on the reverse strand, counting down.
CTCTATATTAGGACAATCTTCCTCCTAAACTAAAGAATCTTAAAGAATTAAGAAAGTATCCTTTGATTACTAGTTTCTAAAAGGCTATAGAAAAAGAATATAATGACCTTAAACGCCAAGGGACATTTAGAATTGTACTAAAAGAAGAAGTAAGCAATAAGCAGATCCTTTTATTAAAATGGGTCTTTAAATATAAGCTTAATAGTAACGGCTACCTATAAAAGCTTAAAGCTAGACTATACGTCCGCGGAGACCTGCAGATTATAGAGGAAGAGACTTATGCAGTAACCCTAGCTGCTCGAATATTCCGTGCTCTTATGGCTATAGCAGCCGCATTTGATTTAGAAATTCGACAGTATAATGCTATAAACGTATTTATAAACGCTAAGCTTAGTAAATTAATCTACTGCTACTACTTAGAAGGATTTAATTAAAACGGATATATCCTAAAGCTACTTATGGCGCTATACGGATTAAAAATCTTACCACTACTTTGGTATAAAGAGCTTACTAATATACTAGCTAAATTTGGATTAGAACTAGTACTAGGTACTAACTACCTATTTACCAATAGACGACTTATTGTCTTCTTCTATATAGACGATATAGCCGTCCTATTTGCTAAAAAGGGCCTTCTAAGACTAGAAGAATTTAAAGCTAAATTACTACACTATGTCACAGAGTGAGTATAAGCGACGATAATATATAGCAAAGTAGATATTATTAAGCTATATATATAAACTGTATAATAAGATTAAGACATTACGTAAGGAAAGAAGGTAAGAAAATAGGAAGAAAGGGTATATATTATAGACTTAGTTGCTTAGTTAATATATATATAGAGTAGAATAGGATTTAGGTGGTAGTTTTAGCAGAACTTAGTAAAATATAGCAGAATACGGCAGATTGCCGTTAGATTGCTATAGATTGCGACAAATTGCGGTCTTATAGTTGGTCTTTAGTTACTAAGTTAGTAAAAATAGGTAAATGTGTATAAGGTGTTACGGAGATATCCTATAATAATACCCCCCCTTTAAACTTAAGCTTCTATAAGGTAGGGCTATAGTAGTTTTAAGTAGAGTTTATAAAAGTCTTCTATAGCTTATATAAGTCCTATAAAGTTAATAGGTTCCTATAAGGGCTTAGTAAAGCCTCTCTATTTTATAAGGTATATATATTAGCGTTTCCGCTTATTATACTTAATATTATTAATTCTTTTAATAAAGTACTTATTCTCGTCATCTACTTTAACTAGTAGGGGAGGGTCCTATATCTATTTAGGCAGGGCGTCTAATATAGGGGTAGTAGGGTAGAGGACTAACGGATAGAATATAGGGTAGATTTTAACCGTATTAGGGAGCTTTAGTTAGTAAGTATAAGAGGAAACAACCTTCTTAACTGTTAGCGACTTAGTTAATAGAGGCATGGGTATGGTAAGAGGGACGCGCAAGCCTATACGATTGGATTGTCTATAAACGAGAATCTAAAGCTAGGGAAAGGAAAGGAAAAGAAGAGTAGCGCTACTTAATGTTTTATAAGATCTTTGCGTTACGTAACCGCAATATGCGGCAATCTGTAATAACTTGCCGGTGCGAAGTTCTACTAAGTTCTGCTAGTGCCGTAATATTACCCCCCCCCCCCCCTCTTTAGTAAAGCCTACCTTTAGGCTTTATGTGTCTATATTACTCCTATAAGGCGTTTTTATCTTTATATTCTTCCAGTAGCCTATTATCTTCGCTATACTAGTACTCTATTTACTTGTCTAGGTACTTTAGGGGTCTTAGTTTATTAGGGTAACGGCTATAAAATTCTTAAAGCTTATAGGGACTACTAATAAAGTTCTATATAGGGTACTAGGTAGGGTCTAGGTTATAGCCTTTCTAACTAACGCGGTACTTTAGCGTTTTCCTTACTAATTTACAGGCTAGTACTTCTTTAATCTTCTATTTATTATCGCTACTAACTTAAATTAGTAGGGGAGGTTCGTTCTTTTATCTAGGCAATAGGTTGTTTATAGCTTTCCGTAGCTTATCCGGCAAGAAAATAGGGTAAACCTTAATTAAATCCGGGAGCTTTACTTTATATAAGTTACCTATCTTCTTAAAAACCTTATACGGTCCCGCTATTTAATAGTCTAGTTTATAGCTAGGCCGTTCCGTCTTTTAGTTCTTTATTATAACCTAGATTATATCGCCTATAGTAAAGTTGGGTTCGTGCCTATACTTATTTACCTACTATACTATTAATTTCTAGGCCTTTTTTAGATTTATATAGGCTATCGTCTAAGCTTCCTCTAAGCGCTTGGTGTACTGCTAGGCTTCCTTATAAGATAGTTTCTTATATACGGTCCGTGGTCCTTCTAGTCTATCCTAGTTAAAGCTTATTTAGAGTAAATACCCTATTTCTAGTTAGGTGTAAATCCCGTAAAGTTATAGGGTAGGGTCGCCTGGGCGTAGTTTATTAGGGGTAGTAGTTTGCCTTAATTATCCTAGAAGTAGTTAATAAAAGGCTAAGTCTCTAATCTAAATATTAATTTACAATCTCTATCTAGCCGTCTATTTAGGGGTAGTATACTATAAAGAGCTTTAGCCTAATACCTAGGATCTAGGTAAACTTATTCTAGAAGGCCAATATAAATTACGGGCTATAATTAGATACTATAGTATCTAGTAGTCCGTAAATGCGGTAGACGTAGTGTGGGAGGGTACGACCACTCTCAGATAGGAAAGTCACGGTGCTGTCTGTCTGTCTGTCTGTCTGTCGGTCGGTCGGTCGGTCGTCAGTCGTAATCAATCAGTAGGAAAGCAGTCAGTAAGAAGAAAGGAAAGAATGTATTCCGGTAGGTCGTGGTGTGGAGAAGGAAGGAAGGCCCAGGCTTAATATATACAGGAAAAATGCCAAGGCCCAAAGCAGTGGCCCATTTTACCCCACCACAGTAGTAGATATACAGTTAGGCTGCCTCTTTAGCATTAATATTCTTATAATAGGGGATTTAAAACGGGCGCTTGCTAAAGTGGTTAACTAGAATTACAACTATATTATATCCGTCGCGGTTTATAGGTAGCTTATAGAAGTCTATAGAGATATACTACTAGGGGTAGTTAGGTATTAGAAGAGGTTTTAATAGTCCTAAGGTCTTATCTTATAGAATCGTAGACCTATAGCGGTCCGAACGATAGTAAAATATATAATAGCTACCGGACGACTTAAGGCAGAACTGGATTAATAACCCGCCCACTATAGTTAAACCCCCCCCCCTTACGCTTCGACTAACCTATACCACGCACCCTTATGCTACTAGCAGATCTCGCTTTAATTGCTAAAGATAGGACAATAAACACTTAGAGGAATAGCCCCCTAAGACTACCTGCTACTAACTACCCACGAGATCTCGCAGAATAAGGTATTAGTAACATTAGGGAGTACTAAGTAAGGCATATGTACGGGCTTGTACGAGAATATGGCGAGACTAAAAGGAGCGAAAATATGTAATATAGCACTAGTGCCCTTTAGGCTTAGTGCCTCCGGGCGGAATAAACATCATCATCATCACCCCCTACCAACACCTTATAAGTTCTTCGTAGAATCTATTCCCATTTCACATTCTACCTTCCAAACCCCCGCCACTCATCCAGATGGCGTCGCAAACTCTCAACGTCCTCCTTACCTCCTTCTCGGGCCTGGGGCTCCCCCCAACCCTCTCTCTCCCGATGCCCTCCTCAAGCCGCATCAGCGACCTCACTGCCGTGCTTTACTCTCGCATCCCACAAGCCTCCACCAACCGCCTCATCCTCACCACAACCTCCAACAAGCAACTCCTCCCGCACTCCTCCGCCCCGCTGACCTCGCTCCTCTCCTTACCCAGCGATGCCTTCCTCCCTCTGCGCCTGTCCGCCCCGCTCTGCGGCGGCAAAGGCGGCTTCGGCTCGCAGCTGCGCGCCGCCGGCGGGCGGATGTCGTCGCGCAAGAAGCGGAACGCGGGCGAGAACAACGGGTCGTCGCGGAACCTGGACGGGCGGCGGCTGCGGACGGTGACCGAGGCGAAGGCGCTGGCCGAGTACCTGGCCATCAAGCCGGAGATGGACAAGAAGGAGAAGGAGGAGCGGCGCAAGCGGTGGGAGGCCGTGGTCGAGATGGCGGACCGCAAGGAGGACGAGGTGCGCAGTGGCAAGAATGCGAGGCTGGATGGGAAGTGGGTCGAGGATAAGGAGGAGGCGGAGCAGAAGACCAGGGATGCTGTTATTGCGGCATATAAGGCTGGGGAGATCAAGAATACGTTGGCTGGGAAAGAGAGTGATAGCTCCGGGGCTGGGTCAGAGGGCAGCGAGGGTAGTGAGAGTGAGGGGGATGGGGAGGTAAAGGCATCTAGTTCAAAGCAAGCGGACAAGCCTAAGACGAGGACGTTCTTTGGCTGGGACGAGGACGAGGAGTTTATGAGTGATAGCGAGGAAGAGGAAGAGCCGGAGCCGGAATCGATGGCAGTGGATACAGATGTCAAGGGCAAAGGGAAAGCGAAGGCATGATAGAGTTATAGGGCTGTATTATTCTTAAGGAGTTCAGGACTGCTGCACTTAGCGGGTGCATGATGGCGTTTTGAGAAATTTTCGATGGTAGAATACCTAGGCTCAAGTAACCTTATATTTTTCAGCTTCGGCATTCACTATATGCCTTTAGAAATGCCTGGAGACGTTCTGAGCCACAGCATTTAACAATACTCTGGCGGTCATAAACTTGCATTTTATATGAATATCTAGTTTGATCTCTCAAGGCCCCCAAGCCTCGGGCTCATCTCACAAAAGACGGCTCTTGCCTAGAATTAGCTTCGTGTTTTTCTATAAACAAAAACATATCCTTGACGTCCTCAAAATCGTATCATCGAATAGAGTCTGAGCGTCCCAAATCTTGCCTCACGAAAACAAACAATAAACCAGCCAGTCAAAACTCATCTCCAAGTTTCCGGATTGGTCAATTGCCCTCGTTCGACCCATCCAATCAGTGCAAACACCCACTTGCAACCGCTCAATCACGCGCTCTCAGCGGCGTAGATAATGCTAATGCACTACACCACCAACGAGCAACTATACTAATGCTCCTTCACCTCCAGACCTATGTCTGAGGCTTATCATCAAACACACAACCACACATCTTGCGCCTACCACCATCCTGCCTCCCCAGTATCGCAGCCCCCAAAGACCCTTATCAGCGCTACACATTTCCATCCTCTTGGAAGCGACGCCACAAGACGGGCCCAGCCGCGGCGCCCTGTTTCACAACAGTGCCGCAGGATAAAGCAGGAAAGCGAAAGCAACACAATTAAAACACAACGCATGTCATCACAAACTCACATAAACTTGCAATGTTAATGGGTCAACCCCACACCTGCCGTCGTTCCTAGTAATACAATAGATAAGAGGCCTCCAACTGCCTCTAAAAATTTCAACCCCGAGATCGGAATCCCCACCTCCCCTCCACTACTCTCACTGCCTGCTTCGAGCTTGCGCTGGACGGGCAGGATGCAGAAGCCCGGGCATCTTCTCCCCTAGATAAGAAAAAAGGTAGGTGACTATAACTACACACTGAAGAAGCTCCATGAGATAGAAAGCTAGTTTTCCTAATAGAAGGGATAATAAGAATGTTGAAGAGGCGAAGAACCATTCCTCCAGAGAAAAAACGCCCGGAGTTTCCTTTCCCAAAGCGTTGAAATTTTTCGCCGCTCTTTTTGCATGATTTCATTTTCGTTAATGCCCTCCCCTTATCATATCTACCACCCTATTCATTAGAAAAGCGAGAGAAACGGAAAAGAAAAAACGCCGTTGAGATTCCCTATGCCCTGCCAATGCAATCCCAGCTGATGCTCGCGAATTTCCGCTCTGAAACAGTCTTAAATCGTCCTGCGAAGTGAAGTTGTGTGAAATTAAGCCTGATCGTCTTAAGCTCGAGGGTTGCAGAAGGGGCTACCGAGGAGCTCCTCAGCTGTTGGGCGCATCTCGTGGTCGATCATGAAGGTCTGCTTGAGGAATGCGCGCGCATCTTCGCCGGCGTTTTCGGGTACGGTTGGGGATGCGTCGCCAGAGCCACCGATCTTGAAGATCGCTTGCAGTTGCGTGCAGTTCGGGTGAGGATGGCTGCCTGTGAACATCTCGACAATGAGACAGCCGAGCGACCAGATGTCTGCTTTACGAGTGTACGCGGTTTGGCGGACTACTTCCGGTGCCATCCAGAAGACGGAACCTTGCAGTGAGACGCGAGGGTTGCCCTTCTTTCCATTGCCTGGGGTGCTGAGAAGGCTAGAAGCTTCGACACGCTTAGAGATACCAAAATCTGAGATTTTGACTGAACCTTTGTTATCGACAAGAATATTAGCGCCTTTGATGTCGCGGTGAATAATATCTCTGGAGTGCAAATATGCGAGACCTGTCAAGATCTGGCGGACGAAGTTTTGGATGAGCGATTCACCAAGCGGGCCGTAGTTGACTAGCATAGTCGCAACCGAGCCACCAGGGACGTATTCGAGGAAAATGTTGAGATGAGATTCATCGGAGTTGGAGCCGAGATATTGGACGATATTCTTGTGTTTAAGATCGCGGAGAAGACCAATCTCATGCTTGAGCGCTTCAACCATATTCGTCTTCCTTTGATCAATCTGAGAAGCACCAGAAGTGGACGGCATCTCAACTTGCTTGACGGCCATGAGCTCACCAGTAACAGCGTGCAGAGCGAGATAGACACTGCCAAAGGAGCCTTGTCCGATGAGTGCACCCTTCATGTATTTGACGTTCTCCCAACTGTCTTGCTGGAGGTACTCAGTGAGCTCCTCATCAAACTCTTCGCCGTCCTCAGCGATGGCCTGAGAAAGACGTTTGTTGAGTGAATCACCATTTTCAGTTCCAACGCTACTGCTGCCAGCAAGGCTGCTACCACCGTCGTCGAAATAGGATTGTAGTGTTGTATGGCCATCAGGATCAGTGACAGCAAGGGTGTCGGAGCCGCTATCTCCGCCAAAAGAGACGTAAGACTTGCGATTTGGCTCAAGAGGTGACTCCTCTTCCAGCGGCTCAAGTACCGATGAAGCAACAGAATCACGATATCCTCCTTGTGATGGCAAGCCGAGTCTCATGACAGAGAGTGGCCGAAGAGGCCGAGCTGCGTTTGCGCCTTGAAGCCAGGAATCAGCGATGGATGGAAGAGGTGGAGCGTCTCGAAGGCTTGAAGCGACACTAAAGTTGGACGCCATACTAAGGCGACTAGTTGCTCGACTGATTCTGCGTGATCGGCGAACTGACATTCGGATAGTTTTGTCGATTTCTTCCTTCTCGACGTCTGGGAAGTATGATGTGAGGTCCGAGGTGATCAATTCGCTCGGAGGTCTGGCACCGTAGAATTGCTTCAGCTTCCGTGCACGAGCGCTGCTAGTTGACTGAACACTATCAGCACGCTCAAGGTCCTGAACAGTTGAATTAATATGACGTTCACGCTCTCGAGCCGATGCTGGAGACAACGGGTAGCTGACTGCAGCCAGGGACTCCCCTGTGATCTTTTCAATCTTCAATTGACTTCGGTTGCTCGCTGGGAGGATAATATTTTGACTCTGTTGCAGCTGTTGTTGCTGATAAATATTGGCAGCAGTCTTCAATTGGTCATCTTCAGGTTCACCAGTGTGAATCTTGCGGAGAATGAGTCTGCCTTTCTCCATCCGGTTTCGGTCGGTACAAATGCGAATTAGTTCAATATCGATAAGTCGGCGACACAATGCAGGGTTCGGTTCGGATCCGTCAAGAATATAGAAACAGTAGTTTTTCACATGTGCTTCGTTCAATTGGCCTTTTCTCAAAGTCCTCAAAATGATATCTTCAGCAGTTTTGCATCCTTCGATGCTTACTACTGACGAGCGACCATTATCAAAGATAACTCTAATCAAAGCTTTATCTGGTGGGAGAATACTGCTGTTGGTTGCACTGTCCAGGCTTGGACTAGCCCTCACATGGTGAGCGAATCTAGCAGTTTGCGGAGTTTCTGTCGATGTCGGTGTCATTCTCGTTTGGGTCACATAGCGGGCTGTTTGGGGGCCATCTTGAGCTCGTCCTGTAGTGGAACCTGCACTGAGGGGATGACCGAAATATGAACCAAAATCCTTCTTGGCGCCATCCTTTGGACTATTCGCGCCACCATAGCGTTGGGAACGAAGACCACGATTTTCTTGATCCACAAGAGGTGATCCCGGCCGCGAGGGAGACTTTGAACCGAACTGAAGTGCAGAAGCATAATTGAGTTCTGCACCAGTGATTTGACGTGACATGCGCTTGTCTGAACGTGAACTGGGTATCGAACGAGCCGAATGAAGCGGCCTAGGTGAACCAGACGAAGGCGGTGTGTAGGCTGGGTTGTCGAGCATCGCTAGAGACTGCTGTTATTCAAGTTAGCTTACTCGTAATGAGGTATACTATGACTGCTGCCTCACCCTATTGGAGCTGCGTTTTGACGCTCTTTTGTATTCCCTATTTCTGAAGAGCTTTGCCTGGGTGCCAATGCGAACTCTATCGCCAATCTTCTTAATGCCCATATCCTTGAGGTGAGTTTGGTCCATCTCCATTAGATTCTCGCCATTGATATGGTTCTCTACATTACGGTCAGTATCCAGACAATTAGTCGAGAATGTTTCACGAACTTTTGAAGAGCTCAATATATTGCGGGCAATTAATACGTCGCAACCAGTCTCCAACCTTGTCCTCGTCCCAATGTCTACAGAAATAGTCAATACTAAGGTCTGGGAACTATCCCGAGTTGAGCTATATCGTACCTCACAGAATCAGGAGTATCATAGCTTTCTGAGAACTCCGACTCGGTCGGAGACGCAAAGAACGCATGATCCGATCTTGCAGCTGTTGCGTGGACTCGATAATTCGACAGGCTTGAGGCATATTGAGAGGACTGTCCAGATCCTCCGAGCGTGGGTGCCGGGTAGGGCGACTTTGATGCTAGCATGGCCATGTCCAACTCGCAGGAATTCCGTAATATCCTAAGATATGTATCTGAACAAATATGCCTATCCGGTTATAAGACCTGCGTTCCTCCTCCGTGAGTATTACTCGAGTCCGATGATCGGCGTTCAAAGGCACATGTTGCGAGGCGGCGTGGCTATTAAGCAGCGAAGCAAGAAAGAAAGAATTCCAGGGCAAATAGATGATGACAGCCCCAATTATAGACGGAGCTGGTACGAATCGAAGCGGCTGGTGGACAGGAGTATGAGGAGGCCTCGAAATGCGGAGGATGGCAGAGTGCGAGGTGACACGAACCCGAAGATAGGGTTGCAGCTATCCGGCGGGATCAAGAGTGCTTCGACGGCTACCGGCGTGAGGAGTGAGGACTGGAACAATGTCGAATCGCGTTCCAGTCGACTGAGATGATGGGCAGAGGAAGTTTCGTAGATTCGGGCAGTTGAAACGGGGATGGCAGGTGGTTTTACAAGGGCGTCTGTGCCAGCAGCCAAGCTTGTCTTTCACTATTGTGGCTGAGGGTTTCTTTATCAAGAGAAGGTAACCGTCGTCGGCGGCAAAAGTATGAAGAAACAAGTAAGCCGTCTCAACGCGAAACAGCGTCACGAGGACAGTAAAGGAGAGAAAATGGTGGACTAGAGAGAGCGAGGCTCTTTGGTGAGCGAGAGAGACCGGCGACCAGACGCTCACTCAGATTTGACAAGCAGCAAGCTGAGGCGATGCCGGGAGCATCGGCCAATCGCTCGTCACCGCCCACCTTCTGCGACGCTGGGCAGTTTCAGATCAAGACGCGTATTTTGCCTCGCAACTCCTGATGATAAACACCACTGGTCGGCGGGCACGGCCGGCCAGATGATGATGATGGAGCCCTGGCCATTGTTTTGCATTGCTGCAGCCTCCGTGCAATATATATCTGCTCGTGTATATCTTAAAAAAAGCGTCAGCCAGCGTCCTTGCGACACAGACCGCTACCCCTCTGCCCAGAACGGCCATTTTCTAGCTCAAAATAGCCCTGCTGCTGTACTTCACCACCTTGGTGTCCAAGCAGTGCATATTCCGGTCATGCGAGGCACTTGAGGGCGATTAGCATTAGGACAGCAGCCCGGCAGATTTCTGTGCGGCTGCTCTCACAGCTTCTGTCTCACTGAGCAGGCCAGAAGGCAGCTGGGTCGCAAGGCCAGCAGCCGCTGAGTGGACGGAGGGGTTGACTCCTGCCCATAGCCGCTAAAGGAAGCTGGAGTCAGAGCAAATCCAAGTGTCATATAGGCCCGCAATCAGTCTGGCTTGTGTCTGTGCCTGTTCCTGTTCCTGTTCCTGTTGGGTCGAAGTTTCGAGCCTGCCAGGCCGCGTGGAATCCCTGGGGGGCACTACCCTGGGAAGCATCATAACTTAAAGGCCATGGCGAGGACGGCTTCGAGAATTTCACGTCATGGCAACTGGCCGTGCGCTGCCTCAGCACAAATGCCAGAGATGGGTCTTGAAGCCACTATGTCACCTGTTTGAAACAAAGGAAGGGAAACGTGGAGGAAATTTCCGAAGCGTAACAAGTTCACACGACGGCCAACNCATGCTGTAGACCAGGCTATCTGGAGACTGTACTCCCCTCCGTTCCGTGCTGGAGAGCACGCGCAATTTGTCGCGGACCTGGCGGGCTAGATGCCCAGAATGCGGGCTGGGCAAGATTATGGGCTGGTAGGAATTGTAAGAGCTGTTAATAGCTACCGCTACCAGCAATTCCCCTCCCCCCTGGTACCCTTTCCCCAGGCATGTCGAAGGTCTTGGCGATTCCATGATGACGCCAATTCCCTGGCTCCCATTCTTCCCATCCATCATCCATGCCGCNCATGTGGCGCTCGAATTCGCCAGGTTCTGCTGCATCCCGTCGCTCTCTGCTTCGAAAAGCCTTCACCGGTGAATCCTAAAAGAGCCACTTCCATCGCCCTGTTGTGCTAGAAGCAAGCTGTTCGCTGCACAAGGCTGAGCTTAACCTACAATTTTCTCCAACCCCTCTCTTCAATCATATATCCCCCCGCTCGTCGACAATCCTCTACTTCCCTTTCGTCCTCACTCCCGCCCAGCCTTATCTGCATAATGATGCTGCAATCGTAGCTGCAGCCGTGATAGCGCTACAGACCCAAACCCACAGACTATTCTAACCAACGGCATCCGTCGGCCGAAAATCAACCAACCATCCGTCCATCGTCGCTGAAAACCACCAAAATATATGCGATAGCCTTTCGTCATGGCCTACGAAGGCTATCGCGGGTCTGCAAACCCGTCGGATCAACACCAGCCCCCCTATCCGGGCTCGTACGATATCAATCACGACCATAGATCCTACCAAAGCCCGTCATATGGCCAACCTTACGCACAATTTCCTCCGGAACCCCAGAGCCCACGGTCGCGCGCATCCTCCAACACTCAATCTGATGGCTCACAACAGCCTCTCTATGATGCAGTAAACTATGCCTTTAACAATTCCGACGCTGCCAGTCGAGTTGACCCAGCTCTCATTGCTCAGATCACAGAGCAGGTGAGAAGACAAGTTCTGGACAGCTTGAAATCAACTGGTGTTGGAGTGACTCCTGCAACTCAGCCTTCTCCCCGTCCACCGCCGCAACAATACATACCACGGTCGCCTACAGCTTCCACGACAGCATCTTTTCCTACTCGCAACGTGTACACTCCTCCATCTCCTACACGACACGAATTCTCTAGCCATGGCTCCAATTCCCCAGACTCGCTACATCATGATTCAATCCTTAACGGTAACGACGATGCTCCTACCCCAAGATACGAAAAGAACCAACCAACACAAGCATCCTATGAGAAAGCATCTCGACAAAGGCCTACAAACCTATCGAGGCAACCAACAGATGCAGAAGCCACAACTGTTGAGAAGATTTGGCAACCCTTATTTGACCCGACTGGACAACCAACTGCAAGGCTGGGACAATTCTTGCGTGGGCTAGCAATACACATTGTAAGCAAAACACTATCGGTAGTTCCGCTCGGATTCAAAGGCTGACCCATAATTCCTAGATTGATGATTATGAACCAGAGAAAAGCCTTGTCATCTCCCCAGAGAAGATGGAGAGGTTCTACGATGATGTCAGACTCCCAGATGAAATTTATCCTTGGAACAGTAAGCAAACCATAGTCAATGTTATTTAGCCTACGTCTAACCTTCCGTTTTTAGCAATCTTCGGAAAATTATCCAGTTCAGCACTCTCCAAGATATATCGAGACCTCAGATGCGAGCATCACTTGATACAAAATCATCATGCCGACGCTCCCCACATTCCAGCTCTCACACCCAATGGCTTTAAGACCTGGATGTCGGTGATGATTCAGGCGTATCCCGACCCGGAATATAAGCGCCTCTCAAAGGCTGTTCTGGACATGCCCATCAACAATGCAGACGACTGCAGAGAACGATTCCCTAAAGAGCTTCCTCGTCGGCTCTTCCCCAGGGAAGACAATCTGCAGGCTCAACAAAGATGCGCCGCAGCTCTGTCAGCTGATGGTGCCATTCCACTCCGAAAAGCACCCACCTTCCCACCACCACCCCCAATGGGTGCTCCAACAGGAAGTCTAGAACGTGAACGCAATCCTTATGGCGGCCAAACGGAATCCGCGGCTATCGATGAGGATGAGGATGACGTCCCACTCACGGTGCCTATCGAGCGCGAGCGCAAACCGTACGTATCGGCACCGGGAGGTGGCAAACTGTACGATGATAGTGGTATGAATTCAAATAATAGCTTGAAATTGGATACAGAATCACACCCACGGCACCACCGCTCGCAATCCTCAGCCAGCCAGAGCAACTGGCCACCTTCCAATAGTAAAACGTCCGACTACATTCCCTCAAACTCCTCCCGACACTACCACACAGGGTCTCATATGAACGGCCGACGGGCCCGTAGCCCAAGCTTCTCGAACTATGGCACTAGGTCTGATACGAATATCGTAGACGTTCCACCCTATTACTCTACATCAAACATTTATGATTCGGAGGATGATAACCGCAAGTTCTCCGTAGACGGTGATTCCAAGCGAAGCGATTGGGCAAGACGGCAGGCAGAGGACGATGCACCGGCTCATAGGCGAAACGATGGTGGATCTAGTGGTGGAGGTGGAGCGTACACATCTCAACCCCGACCAGTATATGATGATGAATATTACCCAGGAAGGAGTGGAAGTAATGGTTATGACAATAAGAGCTACGGTGGGCAGTATCTTCCACCAAGGTACTAATCAGAAATTTTTGGAGAGCATAAAGCATTTTAACGATGACGATGAAGACGGCCTGGCGCATGTTGGGACTGGATTGGGTAAGACTTATTTCGGACTACTTTGGTTTCTCAGGTTATCATTTCCCTTTGTGTTCCTCCAAGTTATGCGTTGACCACCATACCCCTTGTCACATTCTGTATACACGGAGACCGGAAACTGGTCGGGAGAGGTCTCTTATAGGTCCTCAGTCGCAAATTCTTACTTTTGGACGCTTTGGGGCGCTGTACAACACACTTTCACTCATCGCGTAGCGTGGCTATGCGCTTGGTTTTACACGGATTTGCATTCAAACACTGTCCTTCCCTCTTAATAGAAGGCTCAAAGTAGGTTGGATTGGATAAAGCCTAGCAGTGTCATTGTATTACATCACATTTTTTGCACCCCCTATAACTCTACAAGAATTGTGTCATGTCGTGCTCGCTGGCCTCCCGTCCTGTCATCTATCGTAATCCCCGAGCATTAGGGGAATCCATCACGCACCCACATCCCGCCGCATATCCTGCTCCCCTCCGTAGCCTTGCTCGCGCCGCATGCGCGCGGCATCCGCATCGCCCTCCAGCGCCTCCGTTCCCCTAAACCCGCCTTCCGTCCGCGCTTCGCCTTGGTTCACGCGTGCGTCGGTCTAACCGCCCATCCCGCCCTCGGAAAGTGTTTGGCCGTGGCGGATTTTCGCAGCGGGAGAGACGCCCTGGCTGCTTTCGGCGTTAGAGCCGGAGGCAGTGGTATCCGCTAGGTTGGTGAAAGGATCTGTGGAGAGTGTTAGTAAGAGAATAGGGATGGGGCGAGGGGAATGAACCACCTAGTTGGCCGCCGGATTTGGAGCGCGGCTCTGTAACTGTTTTAATGGTTTCGTACCTGGCGGGTTGGGGGTTAGTTGCAGTTTCAGGTAGTAATGAAGAGAGCTGAGGAGCGCATACCGCGTCGACTACCGCCCGGAGAGATTTCCATCAGGTTTGAAGGCATTTTGTGCCGAAGTTAGGGTATTTCAATTAGACCACGGGGATTGAGTATAATGAAGAGCAATTGAAGCACAGAATTCATGTGTAGTCTTTGGTTGACCTTGTTTACAGCAGCGCGCATGAAAGCGCTTGGGGAGCTCTGGAGCTCCTGCTTGCGCGAGTGATGATTCGCGATGGCATCGGTCGCCCAACAAATAAAACGAACGCCAAACGCTGAGCAAAACAATGAAATACATGTGCCTTTCCCAAAACGCCGCATGAGCCTAGAAATCCATCCCCATGAGAAAGCTGTGCGGGGAGTTAGCAAACGTGGCAGGTATGTGCGGCGTGAAATGGGAATTGGAGGAATGGAGTACCTTTCATATATTCGCATGAATTTGGCCACGAAGGCTTCGAGGTGGAATATTACTTTCTGTGTTTGGGAGCATGGGTTAGTGGAGTTTGGAGGAGGCTTAGAAGGAGATTCATACACTGCCCATGCGAATTCTGTGCTCGTAGAATGCGGCCCATTTAACTATCTCAGGTTTCAACGCTTCGTCGGCCTTCGGTATTAACTTGAACGTAAGAGTCTTGTGAAAGGATTAGCGGCAGAAATAAGGATTATGCGTACATAAAGGATCTAAATCATGACTCACCTTGAGGATAGTTGTTGGCGGTATGCAATGTGTCAAAAGATCATACAGCTTCGCCCGCACTTGCGACAACCGCGCCGGACTCCTTTCTGCCACGATCTCATCCGCGATTTGCGCGATCAATGCCTCCCAATCCGGCGGTGGAATAGGTGTCTTCTCGGTAATGTTCTCACTAGATCCAGCGTCAGCCAACAAGCACCCGAAAAGGGAAGAAATCCTCACTTCTGAGCATGCACCGCCTCAAACATCAACAGCGCCCGCCTCAAATTCCTGCCACTGTCCCTCGCGATCCTCTTATTCATGCACCGCCTCAAACATCAACAGCGCCCGCCTCAAATTCCTGCCACTGTCCCTCGCGATCCTCTTATTCATGCACCGCCTCAAACATCAACAGCGCCCGCCTCAAATTCCTGCCACTGTCCCTCGCGATCCTCTTATTCAGGCCCTCAACTTCCTTCCACCCTTCCTTGCCCCCAACCTTCTTCAACACCTGGCAGATCTCTACTTCCGTAGGCGCAGCAACCCGCACCAGCAGCGTGCGACTCCTAATGGGTGCGATGATATTGCTCGTCGAATTCGCTAGCAAGATCAACCGTAGATTCGGCGAGTATTTCTCCATAGTCCTCCTTAGCGCCGCCTGCGCATCCCGCGTCAAGTGATCCGCCTCGTTGATCACGACGACTTTGAACCGCTGCTTCGCCGACAAGTCCACCTGCTGCGTCTGTGCGACTTCCTTCAGCAGGTCCTGAATCACCACGCGATCATAGTTGCCGACGTCTGATGGTGTGATTTCAAGATGGTATACTGAGGCTACAATGTTGAATTCGAGCTTGCGGTTCGACGTTGTTTGGAAGACTCGCGCGTCGATTTTGATCTTTTCGACACCAGGGCCGTACAACTCTTTCAGCGTAGCGATAATGCGGGTCTTCTTGCCTGCACCAGAAGGGCCGTAGACGAGGAGGTGAGGGAAATCGCCGCTTTGTGCCTAGATGAATTAGTCAGATGTTGCTCATAGACTTCGGCGGTGAAATGGAGTGAGCTTACGAGGGCTTTTAGACGAGCAGAAAGATCATGATGATAGCTCAGAGCTTCTAGACTGCGTGGGCGGTGCTTATCAATGAGCAATGCCATTGTGAAAAAGTTTATGGCTTGTCGTATAAAATTTCGATGGTGCTGCGGGAGCCTAAGGAAGACGCGTTGACCGCGAAGTCGCGTAAAGAGGTCTTGGCAATATCTATCACATATCCGGGGTGGGGGGGGGGGGGGTCATTTGGCGCGGTTGCGACCGGGGTAATACGAGGTTAGGGCCACCCCTGCTGATAACGACACGAACCCCGCACGAGGTCGCGCAGCGACCGCCCCCGAGTACCCTCGCACGCGATTTTGGGCGAAAAGGTACATAATTTAAGTTTAATCGGTACTTCTAGGCGGTTGCGTAATATTACTCTAAATTTAAAATACTTATACTGTAGTGACCGAGACGCCTTAATATAGGACTGTACTACGGTTACTATAGTCCTATATTAAAGGCGTCTTAGTTACTATAATAAAATAACTATTTAGATATTCTTATAAAGCTAATCTAAAGAATACTGGCCTTATAGCTATTCTAGCTAGTTAATAGCCTATTTCTTATCTCTTGCCGTACCGTCTTCTATATACTATCTTATATCCTTAATTATTCTATAGCGATAGCTATAGAATATAGCCTCGCTGTTAACCCGCTAGTATGCCCCCTAGTAATAATTAAGAGCTTTAATTAGCGGCCTATTTACTAGCCCTAAAGTCTACTTAGCCCAAAGCTAGAATACTAAATTACCGCCCTTGTAACGGCGCTATCGCACGTTACCTGCCAAATTCTGCCATATTCTGCCGACCTGCGATTGGCCCGCCTAAAGCTAGCGCCTTGGCGGCTCACCCTATATATTTGTTTATATTGGTCCTAGCGACCCCTTTTCCTTCTCTTTAGCTTAGTATCTTCGTAATATAGCATTCGTTTAAGCTTCGGTTTAGAGGCATTTATTTAAGCCGTAATATTATACTAAGCTCTCCCTACCTTGCCTGGGAAGGCCTTAATAATATCCCACCCCAAAGAAACTTTATCTACAACGACGCATTAACGTGCTATACTTAGACACTAAAACAACTCTACATTACCTGGGAAGGCCTAGATAATATCCTACCTTATAAGCTAAATAGGACTAGACCTGTACCCCTAGAATTAAAACTAAAGCGTATAATACTAATAAACCTTAAGAAGCTAATAATGGCACCTAAAGCAAGCTCATCTAAGAGAGCTGCCTTTACCCGTAAGGAACCTGAGATCCAATTAGGATCAGAAATTGAAGACAATAATAATATTATAGACATACGTAAGCAGATTCGCGCCCTTACAGCTAGCTAGAAAGCCAATTATCTTAAAGCGAGAAATATACAAGAGACCCTATAAGAGATCCTAGAAAGCCTTACGGCCCTATAAAATAGCCCAGCTTCCCCTTCTTAAAGCCCTAGCTAACCTATTTACTCTACTAAATGTAATATACTAGGGAGTACGGATATAATAATAAAGTAATTAAAGTCCGTTAAGCTCCCTAACCCCCTACTACTATCTAACGGGATAGACCCTACCTTTAAGAATTAGAGAATTTAAGTATAAGGAAAGCTCCGTATTAACTATAACTATTTCCTTTCTAAAGAAGCTAAAATACTCTACCTCTTTAGTCGAACCACTGGGGACGCCTAACGGCACCTTTAAGCTAAGTTTAAGGATGACTCCCCTATTTAATTTATATCTGTTAATAAGATAATATAGCACCTAGCGGCTATTTATATTAACCTAAACAAAGTACGGGATGCCCGTTATAACTATAATTACCTAATAATAAAACCGAACTAACCCTTTGCTAAATTCTAGATTTAATTCCTATACCTTATAGGAGAAGGCTAGGTTCCCCTTAAGAACTACTAATTAGACCTATATAATAAGCTAACAATCCAGCTATAAGAAAAAATCGCTATAACCTTAAATAACCTACTAACCCATAAAAACTTACAGCTTATTGCCTATTATTAGACTTAAAACTAAAGCGGATTAACGCCTACCCTAATCAGTAGAAGCGACTCTATAATAATTAGAACTCGCTAGCTATACCTATAGAAGCTAGAGCAGGAAGATAAGTTATAACTACTCTTATACTAAAGGTGGTTACAACTATATACTAGCGAGCCTCGCCTAACCAGCTACGTACTACGCCATTAACTAGTATTCGCCGTAATACTCTAATTAACCCTGCCTTAGCTATATGCTTTAACTACAATAAGCAAGGTTACTTTGCCTTATCTTGCCTAGAGCTAAAGGATATAGGCAATATTAAGGAGATAGAGGAAGGAGAAACGTCTAATAAGTCGGGAAAAAAAGAACCCTAGGGAAAGACTCCCCCTTAGGGTACCCTATTAATCTTAAAGAGATTAATCTTAGTTAGTTAATAGGTGGAAAGTATTTTATAGTTCTATATATAGTATCTTAAAATAGATATAGAGTTAATATAACCGCCCTTATTAATACTAAAGTAAATAGCTTCGCCTTTATAAATACTGCCTATATAAATAATATTGCCAAGTTTTTAAATATAGAAGCTATCTAACTAGAGAAGCCTGTTTAGGTAAAGGGCTATAACAGCTAAGCCGGTTAGCCCGTTACCCACGTCTTAAAGTTATATATCGCTCTTAATAGACGACGCCAATACGGTATCCCCTTTTGCATCCTAGACCTAGGGTCCTATAATATAATCCTTAAACAAAAATAGATGTCCTATTTTAATATTTAGTTAAATATATAAAAAAGACGGTTTGTTTAGCCGGAGGATAGACCAAGGTTGCCCTTCTTTATTAGGGAGATCTAAACCAACCGCAAGACACTAGCCGTAAGGGGTAACCCTACCTACTAGTAGGATATCCGGGCCCGTGACCTAGCCTTTACCTAAGAAGACGCCTGCCGCGAAGCTAGAAAGAACTCTATACTAATAAAGATACTCTCCTAAAGCGCTACGTTTAAAGAGGACTCTACGTATAAAAGTGAGATAGATAATAATATAGATAATATCTAAATCGCATAGATCTAACCGTTATAGAAAAGAACGTATTAATAGGATATAAGGGATAACCTCTAAAAGATGCAATAGGAGCTAAAAGGAGTAATAATAACGCTAGTACCCTAGAAGTCCCTAAAGTTATATACGCCCCTATTGTCAGTTAACCCCCCTACTATAGACATTACCGTAATTAGCGCTATAGTGTTCCACTTTAATATATACTAGAAGAATAATAAGGTCTTTATAACAAGCCTATATAAGATTAACTAAATTATTAATAATAGAGAAGAAAGGCTAGATAAGGAAACCGATAAGGAACTAGTTAAACGCCTCCTTTTTACTATTTATATAGGCTATAAGGATATATTCTTAAAGGCGGCCTTAGATAAGTTACCCCCCTACTAGATATACGATTATAAGATTCAATTAGAGGCCAATAACTTGCTAGGCTATAGCCCCCTCTACTATTAATTAACGGATAAGCTAAAAGTAATAAAGTAGTACTTAATTAACAACCTAGATAAAGGGTTTATTAAGCTAAGTTAAGCCCCTTTTACTTCCCCTATTCTGTTTATAAAAAAGCCTAATAGAGGCCTTTATTTTTATATTGACTATTAGAAGCTAAACGCTATTACTTAAAAGAACCGGTATCCTATTTCTTTAGTTAATAAGACCCTTATACATCTAAGCTAGGTAAAGATCTTTACCAAACTTAATATCCGCTAAGCTTTCCACCGAATTAGAATAAACCCTATATTTAAAGATTTAATAACGTTCCGTACCCACTATAGTTCCTATAAATATAAAGTTCTTCCTTTTAGACTAATAAACGGACTAACTACGTACTAAAGGTATATAAATAACGTTCTTTTTAATTACCTTAATAAATTCTGCACGGCATATCTAGACGACATTCTTATATACTTAGATAATAAACTTAAGTATTAAGTTTATATTAAGAAGGTCCTAGAGAGGCTACGGAACGCGGGCTTATAAGTTAATATTAAGAAATGCAAGTTTAGGGTAAAACGTATAAAATACCTTAGGTTTATTATAACTACGGAAGGAATTAAGGTTAACCCTAAGAAGGTAGAGGCAATCTATAACTAGAAGCCCCTTTATATAGTAAAAGGAATCTAGTCCTTCCTTAGTTTTTATAATTTCTACTACCGGTTTATCCGTAACTATAGAATTATAGTAAAACCTCTTATATAACTAACCAGGAAGAATATACCTTTTGTTTTTAATAATAGCTGCATAAAGGCCTTTAAAGAGGTAAAGGATTAGCTTATCTCTTCTTTAATCCTTCATTACTATAACCCAGACTTTAAATTAATACTAGAAATAGACGCCTCTAATAGGGTCATAGCGGGAATCCTATTACAGTTACATCTAGACGGCAAATAGTACCCTATAGCTTTCTTCTTAAAGATAATAGACCCGGCTAAGTATAACTATAAAGTATATAATAAAGAAATGCTAGCTATTATTTAATTACTCTCCTAATAGCGCGCAGAGCTTAAAGGTACGAACTCCCGGATTAAGATATATATAGATCACAAAGCCCTAGAGTACTTTATAACTATAAAGCAGCTTATAGGGCGATAAGCCTAGTAGGCCAAAATACTCTCCTAATTCTTTTTTATGATTATATATTATTCTAGCAAGCAAAACTCTAAGGCTAATGCCCTAACCTAAAGAGAACAAGATATAGGACCCTAGGATA
This sequence comes from Cenococcum geophilum 1.58, assembly GCF_001692895.1. Classification (NCBI taxonomy): domain Eukaryota; kingdom Fungi; phylum Ascomycota; class Dothideomycetes; order Gloniales; family Gloniaceae; genus Cenococcum; species Cenococcum geophilum. The sequence continues at coordinate 640,395 of NW_027137592.1, read as the reverse complement.
AGCTAAAGACCTAATATCGGACGCGCGCCCTTCTCTATCCAGAATAGCTTAACCCGCGGATCCTTAAGGAGCTAGACTCCTAGTAAAACGAGCTAGTACTAATAAAGGAGTCCTTAAATAAGCTAATAGGGCTAATTAACCGCCTCCTAACTGTAAACCGCACGGCTAACGCCTTAAGGGCCCTCCGCGAATAAGCCGTAAAAGGAGACCCCAATTTTAAGACGGAGGAAGGATTGCTCCTATACTAGGAGCGGCTTATAGTCTCTAACGTTAATAATCTACAGACCAAACTAATCCGTAAAGCTTATTACTAAGTCTCTACGGTATACCCTAGCAAAAATAAGACCCGTAAAATTATTAACTGCCGCTACTACTAGCTAAGAATAGTTATGGATATTAATCGATATATATAGAACTGCGAAGACTACTAGAGAGCTATAATCCTACGGGATAAGACCCTAGGACTACTTAAGCTACTCCTAATACCAGAGCGCCCTTAGTAGTATATCTTTATAGACTTCTATAAACTACCTAGGGACCGTAACGGATACGATATAGTTATAGTTATAGTTAACCGCTTTGGTAAACGCCCGTTCTTAATTCTATATTATAAGAATATTAATGCTAAAGAGGTAGCCCGGCTATATATCTATTACGTCTACTAAATCTATGGACTACTAGATACTATTATATCTGATTATAGGCTACAGTTTATATTGGCCTTTTAGAATAAGTTTACCTAAATCCTAGGCATTAAGCTAAAGCTTTCTATAGCTTATTACCCCTAGATAGACGGTTAGACAGAGATTATAAATTAGTACCTAGACTAAAGGCTTAGGCCCTTTATTAACTATTTCTAGGACAATTAGTTTAAACTACTACCCTTAATAGACTACGCGCAAGCAACCCTACCCTATAACTCTATAGGGTTTGCCCCAATTTAGCTAGAAATAGGATACTTACCCCGTATAAGCTTTAACTGGAAAAGGCTAGAAGAACCCTAGACTATATAAGAGAAGCTATCCTATGCTAAGGCCTAATAGTACGCTAAACGATTGGAGGAGGCCTAGACGGTAGCCCGCGAGAACCTAGAAAAAGCTTAAAGGTTAATAGAATAGCAGGCAAACAAACACCGTTAAGAGCCCGATTTTACCCCTGGCGATATAGTCTGGGTTATAATAAGGAATTAGAGGACCGAACGACCTAGCTATAAGCTAGACTACTAGATGGCAGGACTATATAAGGTTCTTAAGAAGATAGGCAACTTATATAAGATAAAGCTCCCAGACTTAATTAGGGTTTACCCTATCTTCTTACTAGATAAGTTACGGAAAGCTACGAATAACCTATTACCTAGACAAAAAAATAAGCCTCCTCTACTAGTTTAAGTAAACGGTGACAATAAATAGGAGGTTAATAAAATACTAGCCTGTAAGATAGTACGGGGAGCGCTAAAATACCGTGTCTAATAGAAGGGCTATAATCCTGACCCAACCTAGTACCCTATATAGAACTTTATAGGCTACCCCTAAAAGCTTAAAGAATTCTATAATTAATACCCTAATATGCCTAGACCCCTAAAGTACCTAGATAAATAGATAGAATGCTAGTATAATAAAGATAATAAGTTACTAGAAGAATATAGGGATAAAAACGCCCTAAAGCCCTAATACAGCTGTCTGCCAAATTCTGCCAAATTCTGCCGTTTTCTACCAGTATTGTAAAATTTCAGATGTCTAGGAACTTTGACCGCCGGTTAAAGTTATCTAATTAGTTAGATCCGTGCTAAGACTTTTAGCGGCTACTCTTTCTAGCCTAGTGCTTCCACTTAGCCTATAATCGCCCTTTATACTTAGTTAGGACGGACTNNTNTCCCCTTTATCTCCTTATCTTATATTTTTATAATCCTATATTTATAAGCCTAGTACTACCCTATTTTTTCTAATTAAGCCTAAGGGCAGGCTTTCTTTTAAAGAGGGGGGTGATGTAACGGCGCTATCGCACGTTACCTGCCAAATTCTGCCATATTCTGCCGACCTGCGATTGGCCCGCCTAAAGCTAGCGCCTTGGCGGCTCACCCTATATATTTATTTACATCGGTCCTGGCGACCCCTTTTCCTTCTCTTTAGCTTAGTATCTTCGTAATACAGCATTCGTTCAAGCTTTAGTTCAGAGGCATTTGTTCAAGCCGTGATAGCCCTAAAGCATCTTATATTTCCTTAGCGGCACCTATAGGTTAAAAATAAATAGAAGAGGTTAAGCGTTAGCTTATAGTAGCTATAGTAGGGGTATAGTAGAAGCTTATAATAGCTATAGTAAGGGTATAGTAAAAACTTATAGTAGCTATAGTAGGGGTATAGTAAAAGCTTATAGCAGCTGCGATAGGGGTATAGTAGATAGCTAAGTAAGCTCTACGGCAGTAAATAGTTAAGGATCCCTTAATATCTCCCTAGGGGTTAGATATATAGAAGAGGGTTTATCTAAAAATAAAATCTAGCTATTAATATATTTAGAAACGAACGCGGGTATAAATATAGGTATAGGTATAGATAAAGGTAAGGGTATAAGGCTGTCTAAAGACGGATATATAGACTTTATAGGCCCTATTTAGATACCCGTTTTCCCTTACTAGATCTATATAGGTATAAATAATACTAATAACCTTTCTATCTCGCTAAGGCGTTCTAAGATTGTCTATACGCGTAATTAAACCCCCTTTATCTCTAAGATTGCGGCCTTATATTTTAGCTTAGCTACAGCCTTATAGGCGGGCCAGTATTTCTATATTATTATCTTATCTAGCGTAACTATACTAGCTAGTAAGCTTTCTACCTATATAGTAAACCTTTAGTACTCCTTATAGCTAAAGAGGAAGTCCTTTTATAGGGGGTAGAGTGGGAACTGCTTATATAGAATTACTAAGTCCTATAATAGGATTACCCTAGGTATATAAAGAAGGCGTAGAAATCTTAAGCCTATAAGGTTAAGCCGTATAACCTTATTATTAGCCCTCTTTAGGTAGTAGGTCTCTATATATTTTTAGCTAGATATTAGTCTTAGGCTATATCTTTAAGTAAAGGGCCTCTTCTAGCACCTTTTACACGCGGAAAAAAAAGTGGCCTTTTTCTTCCTTTAGGAAGCCGGCGATTAACTATATAAATATATAGGATAGATAGCTAAGGTAAGCTCCTATTATTGCGTCTATATTTAGCGTCCAGCCTATCTAATTTAGGTCTTCTTAACGCTACTAAGCTTAGTATACTAGACGCTCTACTTATAGGCACTATAGGTCTTCTCCTTTAAGTAAATTTCTACCCCCTAAAATATCTTCTTATTTTATTTAAACTGCGTATAATAGCTTAACGGCTATTATAGTACTTTAATACTACTAGGGAAGATATATAAGTTATAGTAGTTCTTTAGCTACTAAAAGAATAGGAAGCTTTTAGCGCTATCCTTACTTTAGTAGTTAAAGAAGTAAAAGGCTATTATAGAGAGGGGGTAAAAGATAGGGTTAGTATTACGTATATAGCCTATATACTTAACCTTGCCGTATTAATTCTACTTCCCCTATATTATTAATATAATTATATATAGCGCTAGCTTATTTAGTTTAAGTTCTTTATTTTCTAGTCTAATAAAAATAAGGTTAGTAAGCTAAACGTCTTATTTACCTTTACCTTAGGTAATAGTAGTATAGCCTAAGGAACGGGTTAGAAAATAGTAGCTATATAGACTAAATATAAACCTAATAAATGCTTAGCCGTAGTTTAAAGGTGAGACTTAACTAAACCCGGTATCTTAAAGCCTATCTTTTAGTACTAAGTAATTACCTTTTTAAGCCCTTTAATGTTATAGCCGCTAGTAATTATAAATAGGCCTTAATTAATAAAGTTAACGCGTTAAATCTGGTCCTTATTATAGTAGACGCTATTTAGTACCGCTAAGAGCTTTGCCCCCTATAATAGCTATAAGGCTTTACCTTTTAATTACTATATATAAAGCTTAGTAATAGCGGAGATGTAGTTATTTATAGCTAAGTATTAAACTATCTTATTAAATAAAGCATCTATGGCCTTCTCGTCCTATATTTTTCCTTCCTCCTTTATAGCTTCCTCCTCTATAGCTACGACTGCCGCTATAGCTGCCTTTCCCTTAGCTATTTTCTACCTCTTTTTTACCTACTTACTATCTTTCTATATTTCTTTTTATTTTAAGTTATATTTTTAATAGCTAGCGGCCTATAATTCCCGGTTAATAACTTACTACTCTAAAAATAGGTAAAGCTTATCTTCTATTACATAGGCGCCGTTTATATTACCTTTTAGTCTTATATACTAGTCTTATTACTCTTTTTACTTTGGCTTATATACTCTTATTATATTTTTTTAAGCGCTAGGCCTTATGAATATTATATAGCCGTACTATTTAGGCCTTAAATTTACTCTAGAGGGTATAGGAGGAGAAAGAGGCTAGGGGGGCTTTGTTTAACTATAAAGTGAACTATATAGTAAGAAGATTTCTAAAAGACTCTATATCTATAAGAGGTAAGGGGGAGATATATAAACGTGGCGTAGGTAAATAAAGTTACTAAACGCGTAAATATTAAAGGAGAAGAAGAGGAGGGCTTTATATTATATAATTAGATTTAGAGTAGGCCTTTTTATATAAAATTAAAGGCCTTACGTAAGCTAGCGCGGGTATAAAAATAAAAGAGGGTTAGAAAATATATTATTAAGGCAATGGTAAGGTTAAAGGCGCGTTAAGGGCCTTTATACTAATTTAGTACTAACCTAGGCCTTAAAAACGCGTCTAAAAAGTAGGGGCTACTACTAAAGGGGGGGTAATATTTAGACGATATATCGCGGACCTTAGAGGGTTATATATAACCTAAGGTTATACTAAGCTTAACCTAGACCTCTAATGCCTATTATATATTAGGGAGGGTTATTTAGTATAGTTATAGCCCGGGTTAATATAAGGTTAGGGCTATCCCTATTAATAATACGCCTAAACCCTATATAAGGTCGCGTAGCAACCGCTCCTAAGTACCCTTATACGCGATTTTAGGCGAAAAGGTATATAATTTAAGTTTAATCGGTACTTCTAGGTGGTTGCGTAATATTACTCTAAATTTAAAATACTTATACTATAGTAACTAAGACACCTTAATATAGAACTATACTTTAGTATCTAAGACATTTTAATATAGGATTGCACTACGGTTATTATAGTCCTATATTAAGACGTCTTAATTACTATAGTCCTATATTAAAGCGTTTTAGTTACTATAGCATAGTTATATATTAAGGCGTTTTAGTTACTAGTATAGTTATATATTAAGGTGTCTTGGTTACTATAGTAAAATAACTATTAAAATATTCTTATAAAGCCAATCTAAAAAATGCTAGCCTTATAGCTATTCTAGCTAGTTAATAGCCTATCTCTTATCTTTTACCGTACTGTCTTCTACGCGCTATCTTATATCCTTAATTATCCTATAGCCTCGCCGTTAACCCGCTAGCGCGCCCCCTAGTAATAATTAAAAGCTTTAATTAATGGCCTACTTACTAGCCCTAAAGTCTACTTAGCCTAGAGCTAGAATACTAAATTACCGCCCTAAAGTATCTTATATTTTCTTAGCAGCGCCTATAAGTTAAGGATAAATAAGAGAGGTTAAGCGTTAGCTTATAGCAGCTGCGGTAAAGGTATAGTAGAAGCTTATAGTAGCTATAGTAAGGGTATAGTAGAAGCTTATAGCAGCTATAGTAGGGGTATAGTAGAAGCTTGCGGTAGCTACTATAGGGGTATAGTAGACATTATAGTAGATAGCTAAGTAGGCTTTACGGTAGTAGATAGTTAAGGATCCCTTAGTATCTTCCTAGGGGTTAGATATATAGAAAAGAGTTTATCTAAAGATAAAATCTAGCTATTAACGCGTTTAGGAACGGATATAGGTATAAGTATAAATATAGGTATAAATAAAGGTAAGGGTATAAGGCCGTCTAAAGACGGATATATAGACTCTATAGGCCCTATCTAAATACCCGTTTTCCCTTACTAGATCTATATAGGTATAAATAATGCTAATAGCCTTTCTATCTTGCTAAGGCGTTCTAAGATTATCTATACGCGTAATTAAACCCCCTTTATCTTTAAAATCGCAGCCTTATATCTTAGTTTAGCTATAGCCTTATAGGCGGGCTAGTATTTCCATATTATTATCTTATTTAGTATAACTATACTAGCTAGCAAGCTTTTTACCTACGTAGTAAACCTCTAGTACTCCTTATAGCTAAAGAGGGAGTCTTACTATAGGGGGTAGAGTAGGAACTACTTATATAAAATTACTAAGTCCTATAATAGGATTACTCTAAGCGTATAGAGGAGGCGTAGAAATCCTAAGCCGTACGACCTTATTATTGGCCCTTTTTAAGTAGTAGGTCTCTATACGTTTTAGCTAAACATTAGTTTTAGGCTATATCTTTAAATAAAGGGCCTCCTTTAGCACCTCTTACGCGTAGGGGAGAAAGTAGCCCTTTTTTAGGAAGCTAGTAATTAACCGTATAAATATACGGAGTAGATAGCTAAGGTAAGCTCCTATTATTGTATTTGTATTCTAGCGTCTAGCCTATCTAATTTAGGTCTTCTTAACGCCGCTAAGCTTAGTATACTAAACGCTCTACTTATAGGCGCTATAGGTCTTCTCCTTTAAGTAAATTCCTATCTCTTAGAATATCTTCTTATTCTATTTAAATTATATATAATAGCTTAACGGCTATTACGGTACTTTAATGCTACTAAGAAAAACATATAGGCTATAGTAGTCCTCTAGCTACCAAAAGTATAGAAAGCTCTTAGTGCTATTTTTACCCTAGTGGTTAAAGAAGTAGAAGGCTATTATAGAGAGGGGGTAGAGGATAGGGTTAGTATTATATATAGCCTATATACTTAACCATACCGTATTAATTCTACTTCCCCTATATTATTAATATAATTATATACAGCGCTAGCTTATCTAGTTTAGGCCCTTTATTCTCTAGTTTAATAAGGATAAAGTTAGTAAGCTAAATATCCCGTTTACTTTTACCCTAGGTAACAGTAATATAGCCTAAGGAATAGGTTAAGTTAGAAAATAGTAGCTATATAAACCGGATATAAACCTAATAAATACTTAGCCGCAGTTTAAATGTAAGACTTAACTAAACCTAGTATCTTAGAGCCTATCTTCTAGCACTAAGTAATCGCCTTTTTAAGCCCTTTAATGTTATAGCCGCTAGTAATTATAAATAGGCCTTAATTAATAAAGTTAACGCGTTAAATCCGGTCCTTATTATAACGGACGCTGTCTAGTACCGCTAAGAGCTTTACCCCCTACAGCGGCTATAAGGCTTTACCTTCCGATTACTATATATAAAGCTTAGTAATAGTGGAGACATAGCTATTTATAACTAAGTATTAGACTATCTCATTAAATAAAGCGTCTAAAGCCTCCTTATCCTATATCTCTTCTTCTTCCTTTATAGCTTTCTCCCCTATAGTATTATAAGACACCCCTATAACACCTTACACACGTCCACCTATTTCTACCAACTTAGCAATTAAAGACTAACCGTAAAATGGCAATTTAATAGCAATCTAATAGCAATCTAACGGTAATCTACGGTATTCTGCTATATTCTACTAAGTTCTACTAAATTTTACTAAGTTCTGCTAGGAGTATAACCTAAACCCTATTCTACCCTATATATATATTAACTAAGCAATTAAGTTAATAATATATGCCCTTTTTTCCGTTTTCCTACCTTCTTTCCTTACGTAACGTTTTAACCTCCTTATATAGTTTATATATATAGCTTAATAATATCTACCTTGCTATATATTATTGTCGCTTATACTTACTCCGTAACACTACGTTACGTTAACTACCTATATTACTATTAACATGCAGAACAAACCTAAAGCCCCTATAACGGCCGCTAGTATTATATCCATACTCTAAAAACAATTAATAGGGATATGAAAGTCTTTTATAGACGCCCTTAAACAGAACTAAGCTACTTTAAATTAATAATAAGCTAAATAAGAAGTATAATACTAGTAATTAATTAAGGACCTCTAAAAAGAAGTCCGCGCCCTTAAAATACCCATACTAGGACCTTAAGACTAAACGCTATTTCTGGAGATAAACACGCGGAACGCAAGCCCTAAACCTATAATAGTTACTTACCTTAAGCTAACTACTACACTAAAACAATCTAAATAACTACTAAATCCCCTAGTATTTACTAGTAAATAATAAGAGCTCTAATTATTTCTAAGCTAGCTTAAAAATAAGCTAACTAGTAATACTAACCGTTACCTAACTAAAGCTAACTAACTTTATTACGCCTTAAGTTAACTAAGAGGAGATATAGCTAACTTTATTAAACCTTTTTAGCTAAACATAGTGTAAAGCCTAGTTATACTTTTTAAAGCTATATATAGTAACCCAAACCGCTAAGCTACTACTTAAAGAAAGATAAACTATATAACTTAAGGAACAAAAAGTTTCCTAGTATATTTTTCTAAATTTAACCATTACGTAAAGGAAATAGGCTAGAATAACTCCACACTAATTAATAGCCTTATTAAATCCCTAAGTCCTAAACTAAAAACCTCCCTAATAGGTATAGACTTACTAAAAGCCCTTAATGCCTGGGCAAACGTTATTTATAAACGGTATAATAATATACTACGCCTAATACTAAAGCCCGCTTTTTAATATAATATAATAACCCTATAAATATTTATTAAGTTATTATCTTAGCCTAAGCACCCTAACGCTATAGATATTAACACTAGGACCCTAGGGTACGCCCTACTAGGGTCCTTTAAATAAGAATAACGCATTAAGCTAGGCCTCTACTTTAAATATAAAAGTAGCTCCTACTTCTCTAACTACTACTCCGTCCCTATACCCAAATATAATTTATAAACAGCTAATACTAGCAGCCGTTTACTGCATTAATCTTCTAGTTACCGTCCCTAATCTTTATCCCTGTATTTAGTAAGCACTATTTATAAGGAAGAAGCTATAACTAACGTCCTATAAGAACCCCACCCTAATTACCTCTAAAAGAAAGGTCTTAGAGCTAAGTCGTTTTCTAGAATAGCTCTACTATAGGATTTTATTAAACGCATTTAACGTTACAAACTCTAACTTTTAGGACTATAGTATAACTATTAACTATCTTTAGTAGAATAGTTAATAGGTTAACGCTTAAATCTTAATTAATATAGGAGCTAGCGGCATAGGATTTATTAATAAGATTTTTATATAAGATAATGGTTTAACCCTAATCCCCCTTAATGTTAGGTAAAACCTAAGTAGATAGTTATATAGCCGCAAGGTATAGGCGACCCTGGGGCAACCTAGGGGTAACTTGCCTATAAGGCATGTGCCCTGTATATACCTAGGGAAAACCCTTCCTACCTTATACATAGACTCCTCCTTTTCCCTTAAGGATTTGTCTCTGTCTATATAATATACCTATTATTTTATTATTAGACTCCCTATCTACATCCTTACCTTATATTTAAATCCTTACCAATCCCCTTAGGAGGATAGCCAGTTTAATTTTTCTATAATGCCTCTAAAAAGAAAACTAACGCCTATACCTAACGGTAATACGCTGGCGATGCGACCGTAAAACGCCTTAGGATTTAGTGTAGACGAAACCGCTAGAAGCATACTAGTAGCATCTAAGCTACCTTTTAACCCTTAAAATAATCAGATATCTATAAACGCTAAAAATTAGTTTAACTTATATACCTAGGCTTAATAGGAGCTTAGTAAGGTTATTAGCGTCCTATCTAATACCGCTAATATAAAGGAGCTAGATAAGCTGGCTAAGAAAATAGCTAACTTATAAAGTATTATTAATTTAATAAAGCCCTCCTATTGCCTCTTTAGTAAAAAGTATAAGTTACGTAGTAAACGCATACGCTAATTAAATCTTAACGCCCTAGTTAAGAAGTTACTACCTAATATTAGCGGTACTACTTAACAGCATTTTAACTAGTAGATTACCGCAGTTAAGAACTAATTTAAGGTTAATAACGCTGACTATAACTATAAGCAACGCACGCGCTAGGCTATTAAAGGTCTTATAAAAAAAAGATAATTACCTAACTAGTTTATCGCCGGTTAGATATTAAGGATAAGGGTCCTTTACTATAGGATAAGTTTAAGACTATAGTCCAAGACTAGATTAGGAACCCTATAGTAAGACGCTTTAATAACACTATAATATACTATACGGCTATTATAAAGAAGAACTAAAGGTTTAACGTCTTCCTAGCCTATATGCGTAGCTTAGAGGACCTCTTCTCTTATACCCCTTTTATTAATCCTAAATAATAGGTAGACTTTTAGTTCTTATATCTCCTAGCCTACCTATAAGTAGAGCTCTTCTGCTAGAACTTTGCCTAATAGGTAAAAACTACTAAAGACCTCTTTAATAAAATCCGCTATATAGAGTAATTGCTTAATACTATAAAGCTCGCAAAAGATCGCGTAAGTAGTAGCGGTAAATTATCGCGTATAAAGCGCGGTTACAGTATAGGCTTTATAGACTTAGGCTTAAAGAATAAAACCTAAAAAGGGTGACGTTTTTCTAAGTAAACTCCTAGGGAGACTACCTAAAAGCTAAATAGCTTAGGGGACCCCCTAAATGCTAGTGCTATGTAGGTGAGTTAAAGGACTATAGGCGGCTACTATAAGGAATACTAGAAGCAGGCCAATAAAAAGAAGTTAGCTTGGCCTTCGGAAAACCCAAAGCCCTAATAGCGTATCTCTTTTAACTATAACTAGGGCCTAATATAAAAGGGAAAAAAACGCATTATAGTATATATTATAATAGATATACCCTAGGGCAAAGTCCGCCTACGTACTTTATATAATAATAGGTGCTAAATTAACCTTATTAATTAAGATATTGTCTATAGGTTTAACCTACCTATACACTACGCGCTATATTTACGTAAACCTATTATACGTTTCCTTAATAGCAACCAGATAATAATTTAGGATACTTATAATCTAACGGTTATTACTAGCGACTCTTAGGGTACCTCTCGTACTATTAGCCCGCAGACCTTTTAGGGCGGCTTATTTAATAGTTATAATATATTTTTTTTAAAAAATAGAATTGGCTTATAGAAGTAGATCTATTAATTAGCTTTTATTCTAGATAGTTTATCTAGGGTACTTCGGACCCTAAACACCTCTAAATAGTTACCCTTAACGCTCTCCTAGTAGATATTAAGGCTAGCGAAATAGTCTATTCGCTATAGCTAGAAGACTCCTTTTCTATACTAGTTGTAAACAGAATAGAGGACCTATTATTACTAGCAGTGAGTACCTATATAGACCCTCCGGACGTAAAGATACTAGTTATAAATATAGTAGAGAACCTACTGTTACTAGCAGCGAGTACTTATAGAGACCCTCCGGTGCTAGCATAGATTACCTATACATAAGGGGGAGGTAATTAAAACCCTAAAACTATTAAGTATACTACAGTAGAGCTATATATACTCTTAGTGCAAACACACCTATAAAATGTATATTAGCTATACTTTTCTCTTTACTAGCTCCTGGAAGCACACTACTATATAATAGTCGCTTTAACCTCTATAGCCCCTAGCCTACTAGATATATATAAAGAGGAAATTACTATCTTTTCTAATAAGCTAGTAAGCATACTACTATAGAGCTCTAAGTATAACTATATAATTAACTTAGAAGAAGGCAAAATGCCACCGTAAATACCCCTCTATAACCTTTTATAGAAAGAGTTATAGATCTTATAAAAGTACCTAGATAGTGCTCTTAAAAGGGGCTAAATTAGGCCTAGTAAGTCGCCTACTAAAGCGCCTATCCTCTTTATGCTAAAAGTAGATAGTATAATACGGGTATATATTGAATATAGACGCCTAAATAAGATTACGATTAAAAATTAGTACCCCCTACCGCTAGTTAGCAAACTCTTTAATAGGCTTAGCTATATAAAGATATTTATAAAGCTAAATCTTTATAATGCGTACTATAGGATTTATATTAAAAGGGAGATAAATAGAAAACCGTATTTAAGATACGCTACGGTTACTTTAAGTACTTAGTAATACCCTTTAGTCTTACTAACGCCCCTATAAATTTTTAGAGCTATATTTATAAAGCTCTAGAAACCCTAGTACATACTATCTATATAGTTTACCTAGATAATATTCTTATCTACTTAAATAATAAGGATAAGCACGTTAAGCCGTTAAGTAGGTACTATAACAGCTTTATACTTAGGGCCTATACGCCAAACTATTAAAATGTATTTTTTATATTAAGAACGTTAAGTTCCTAAGCTTTATTATTACCCCTAAGGATATTATAATAGACCCTAACCGCGTAAAAGCTATTAAGGAATGGCCTAAGCCTAAGTCCTATAGGGATATCTAGGTCTTCTTTAGCTTTGCTAACTTCTATAAGCGATTTATTTAGAACTACTTAGATACTATATACCCCCTATATATATATCTTATATAGGTATATTATAACCCAACATTAAATAGGGAGAAGAAAAAGCGTAAGTTAAAAGGACCTACTAAATAGTATTAACCTTAGTCCTAGCCTAATAACGCGTAGTAGGCGTTCTGTAAGCTACGCGCTATATTTATATAGGCTCCTCTACTTCGCCACTTTAACCTTAATTTACCCCTAATAGTAATTACTAATGCTTCTAACTATACTTATAGCGGTATACTTCTATAGCCTTTAGGGCAGGAAGATTAACTCTACTAGTACCTAATTACTTATTATAGTTAGAAGCTTACTAGCCTAGAAGTATAGTATAATATATATAATAAAAAACTACTTACTCTAGTAAAATACTTTAAGACGTGGCGCTATTACCTTAAATACGCCGCGTATATAACGCGCGTGCTCTATAATTATAATAATTTTAGATACTTTATAAGCACTAAAAGCTTATTTACTTACTAGGCCCAGTATACTAAGAAACTAGCTAAGTTTAATTTTAAGATTAAATATAAGCCAGGTAAGGTAAATTCTACTAATATACTATCCCGGCGCCTAGATTATACTAAAGGCTTTAAAGATAGTAATAAGAGGACAATCCTTAATACTATGCTACCTATATTATAGTAAAAGTTGCGGGTTATAGGCCTTGTGGGCGGCCCTAGTGCTACTATACTAAACTAGCGAGTAGCATGCGTGTAGTATATAAATAACCCTTACAAACTTAGCGCCGGCGGACTAGAGCGTTCTACTATTCTCTTTAAGACTACTTTAACCGGCCTAATAGCGCTTAACCCTAAGGAAGACCCCTTAGCCTAGGCTATAGTCCCCTATAATAACCTAGTAAGTTACTTATACATTATATGTTACTTTACTAGCACTAACTTTATGTAGAGTCTCGTGCTATAGCAAGAGGTAGTAGTAGCTACTTTAGCTAAAACGGCGTTTATAGAACACCCCCCTAAGTTACTAGTTAATTTTATTTATAGAGTATAAAAAAGGGACGCCTTTATACGCTTTATATATAATTAGTTAACCTAAAAATAAGTTCCTGCTGGTAATAAGGACTATACCCTTAATAATTAAGGACTCCTAAGGTAAAATAATAAGGTCTAGGTGCCGAATTATATACTATTATAATAGGAGATCCTTAAGCGGAATTATAACGATCCTATAGGCGGCCACTATAGTTTTAACTATAGTTTTAAGGTAATTATATAAAAGTATACTTAGAACGGCCTTACCTAGGACCTCCATAAATACTTAGATAATTATAATACCTACTAACACTCCAAATCGCGCCGCTATAAACCCTATAGTAAGCTGCAGCCTCTCTAGGTCCCCACCTAAGCCTAGTAGCATTATTTACTTAACTTTATTACGGATATCCTAGAGTTTAAAACTCTTAATAGCGTAGAGTATAACTCCGTCCTTATTCTTATAGACCATTTTATAAAGCTAGTACGCTACTATCTAGTACGTAAGACAATTAATACTACGCAACTCGCAGAACTCTTATTTAGAGTCTTTACGTAAATAGGGCCTCTAGATAATATTGTCTTTAATAGGGGTAGTATATTTATAAGCAAGTACTAGAGCACTATATACTACTATCTCCACGTTTAACGTAAACTTAGCACTATATTCTATCCACAGATAGATAATTAGACAGAGCGTTAAAACTAGGAGCTTAAGGTATACCTACGTATATTTATAAACTAAGAACAGTTTAATTGGGCCTCCCTACTTAAAGAAGCGGCCTTTACCTATAACTCTAAGGTCCATGCTATAACAAAGCATTCCCCTATTAAACTCGCCTATAGCTAGCTGCTAAACGTCCTAAACAGAGTTCTAAACGGCGTCTAAAATACCTAATAAGGTAGGGAAGGATCTAAGTTAACAAATATTAAACTTATAGAGACGCATCTATAACGCCTACGCCTTATATATAAAGTAGCAGTAGCGTTAATAATATACGCCTAACAGCTTTAGGTAAAATACTATAATCGTTACTATCTAGCCAAGCATTTCGCCGTTAGTAAACGAGTCCTACTCTTCTCTAAGAACATCGGCATAAAACGTCCCTATAAAAAGCTTAACTATAAGTTTATAGGACTGTTTTAGATCCTAGAGCGTATAGGGTAACAAGTATATAAGCTAAAGCTCCTACCTACTATAGTACGGCTCTACCCAGTCTTCTATATCTCCCTACTAGAGCCTTATAGGTTATGCCCTGGGTTTTAACCCTAGCAGTAAAAGAGCTTAAGGAAGGCAGCTAGGAAGTAAAAGCAATTGTTACCTACTAGGATTGTACTAAACAACTATAGTACCTTATTAAATAGCTAGGATAGCTAAATAAGTATAATAAATAGAAATACGAGATAGAACTTAAGAATTATTAATAACTATTAGATAAGTACCATAAGCGGAATACCTTAGCCTTACAGCTAAAGCGTAAGCGAAAAGTAAGCGCCGCTGTTAAAATATAACCTATATTAAAGCGGAGTAGAGGATATCCTAAGGGATTAAAGAATAAGCAACGATTGCTATAAAAACTGCGGCATATATATAGGGTAAAGTTTTAATTTATTAATATCCTATATAAGCTATACTCTAACATAACCTAGCAATGCTAGTGACTTATAGGTGAGGCCACGGCGTATACCGGCAATAAAGCTTAATTTAAAAAGCACCCTTCTTAAACCTAGTCTATTACTCTATACTAGCTAAGCAGATTGCTTATATATTAGAGAATAGGCCTATTTATAACTAGGGTCCATTTAACTAAAGTTTATAACCTACTAGTAACCCACTAGTAGTAACCTATACTAATAACTTACACCATTTTATATATATACTATGCAGATAACGCGTAAGGCTAAAGCATAAGTTAGCGGCGGATTTAACGGGCATATAGCCTTGCTATTCTAAACCTAGCTATATATAAGTAACCTATAACCTACCTATAAAGTATATACGCCGCTACACTAGTATAGTATAAGGCTAAAGTAGGGTTAGTGGCGGGTTTAATAGGTATATAGCCTTACCGTCTATAAATCTGGCTGTATATAAATAACCTATAACTAACCCGTAAGGTACTAGCGACCTACCTATATAAGTAAGCTTTTAAAATACTTCTAGTCTACTAAATTTAGGCGACGGTATTAAGCTCTACTAGCTCTACCTATTAAATAGACTAATTAGGATTTTCTATACTAGGTATATAAAATCGCTACTAGCTTAGTTAAATACGGGGGAGTCTTAGCAAGGCAAATCTAACTAATTAAACAACTTTAACCGCTGGTTAAAGTTCCTTAATATCTTCGCGCCGCGTATATATACTACCTATCTCTCTATACACAAAATTAAGACGCTCTTTCCCCTCTAAATTTTTTCCTTACTAAGGTTTTTTATAGGGTTTTATTAAGGCTTAAGTATATAAAGGATTGGGGACGACCCTTTTTAAAGGGGGGGGGCATTATTAGGTAAAACCTAAGTAGATAATTGTATAGCCGTAAGGTACGGTCGATCCTAGGGCAACCTAGGGGTAACTTGCCTGTAAGGTACGTGCTCTACACGTGCTTAGGGAAAACCCTTCCTACCTCGCATATAGACTCCTCCTTTACCCTTAAGGATTCGTCTCTGTCTATATAATATACCTATTATTCTATTATTGGACTCTCTATCTATATCCTTACCCTATACTTAACTAGCATATTAACGTATTTAGATTTAATAGTAAACGCATCGTCTTAGGCTGTATTACCTATATAGTATTCCTAAAACTCTAATACCTAAACCATAAAGAATTAATTAAACTTTTTATTACTACCCTAGGTTACTTAGTAATCCTTAAATAACCCTAGATAAAGCTATATAAGATAACTATTAATTAGGATAACCTTAAGCTTTTATTTACCGCATCCCGTTATAAGCAGAAGTGCCTTATAACTTACTGCTTAGACCTAAATCTAAAATCTAAAAAATCTACTAGGATCTACCAGTCTAAAATTTCTATAACTATCTACCCTATACCTAAGGAATCTACCAGATTCTACTAACCTAGGAATTCTACTAAATTCTACTAACGTAAGATTTCCACTAATGTTTATTCTACGCCTAAGGAATCTACTAAATTCTACTAGTATAAGAATTCTACCGACATCTACTAAGGATCCAAAAACTCTACTAAATTTTATAAGTTATTACTAAGTACTATACCGCCCTAAGCTAAGTAGAAGCTTAAGCTTTATATATAAAAATACTAGAAGGACTAGTATTTTACTATAAAAAGGATTTTTAAAGAACCTGTCGGGAATGAGGCAAGCGGTCGTTACGTGTCGTCACGTGTCGCCGCGGCACTAGCGTGGTGAGGAACCTTAAGTTCCTCACCCACCCCCTAATTTCCAAAACAACAAGCTTTATCAACCAACATCACTGTAACCCTACTCGAGTAGTCGTTATTAGTGAGTCACCCTGTGTGACCAACAGAACCTAAACCCAAATCTAATACTAACTCTGTACCTAATACTAAACCTAAACCTAAATAAGAAACTATAAACAATCCAAGCAAGCTTAATACCCTAGATATTTATATAATTAGAGCTACCTTATTAGCGCAACTTGCTAAGAAACCTAAGTATACAATCTTTGCTATTACAATGGCTAATATTAAGAAGGCCTTAGTATTAAAGAAGTATACTAACCCTGCTATAAAGGTACTAGTAAAGTATTATTATCGCCTAGATATATTCTTACAAAAGGAAGCTAATAAGCTACTAGAACACCAACTATATAACTATAAGATTATACTTAAAGAAGGAAAGCAGCCTAGATTTAGACCCTTATATAGAATATCCTAAAATAAACTCTAAGTACTATAAAAGTATTTAGACGAGAACCTAAGTAAAGGATTTATTAGAGTAAGCTCATCGCCTATAGCCGTACTAGTAATCTTTATTAAGAAAACCGGCAGCGGTTTACGCTTCTATATAGACTACTAAGCTCTTAACGCCATTACTATTAAGAATTAATATCCAACCCTATTAATATAAGAGATGCTAAATTAACTAAGTAAGGCTTGTTACTCATAAAGCTTAATATTATCTCTGCATTTAACCGTCTCTATATTATAAAAGGAGATAAATAACTTACTGCATTTTGTACCCAATATAGACTATTTAAGTATTTAGTAATACCCTTTAGCCTTACAAACGCTTTAAGCTTGTTTTAACATTATATAAATAATACCCTATATCCCTACCTAAACATCTTCTATATTATATATATTAATAATATCCTAATATATAGTAATAACCTAACCAAATATTAGAAATACGTTAACTTAATTCTATAAGCCCTATACGAAGCTAGTCTATAATTAAATATAGATAAATACGAGTTTTATAAAACGGAAGTCTTATACCTTAAACTTTTTATTTCTATAAACGGTATACAAATAGACTTAAAGAAAGTTAAAGTAATTGTAAACTAGTAAAAACCTAAGAATATTAAGGACGTAAGAGCCTTTATAGGATTTACTAATTTCTACTAACGGTTTATTAATAACTTCTCCGCCCTAGTTTTACCCCTTATAGCTCTAACCTAAAAGGATAAAGTCTTTATTTTTAATAAGGAATGTAAAAAGGCCTTTGCCTATCTAAAGGTTATATTTACTACTACGCCTATACTTTAATACTTTAACCTAAACCAAATAAGTGTTATAGAAGCCAACTTATCTAACTATATTACTAGAGGTATCCTATCTTAATATAATAAGGATAGAGTATTATACCCCGTAGTATACTTTTTAAAATAACTAAGCCTAGCTAAATATAACTACGAGATCTATAATAAGGAATTATTAGCTATTTTAAACAATAGCGACCTAAACTAGAAGGCACTAGATTTTTAATTAAGGTCCTTAGCAACTATAAAAACCTACAGTACTTTATAACCATAAAATAACTAAGTTATTATTAGGCCTGCTAGTTAGAATATCTATCTTATTTCTAATTCTTAATTATATACTACCCTAGTATTTAAGCTTAGAAGCCTAATACTCTAACCTAACGCTTATAAGACGTGCCAGCCCTAAAAAAAGCGCGCTTTTTACCAAAATTAGACCCTACTTCGCCCTAAACTATTTAACCCTCCTACTAAAGATCTTATAATATACGTCCTTAAAATAACTAATTAATTAATTAAATAGATTATATTTAACAAATACCCAAATAATAAGTTTATTTAAAAAACGCTTAGGCTAATATAAGATAGCATTAGACGCTCTAAAAAGATTTCTTTAAGTAAATACAAAGCCTATAGAAACCGCTTATATTACCAGAACCGCCTAGTTATACCTAACTATAAAGAACTTAAGCTTAAGCTTCTTAAACATATATATAATTTACTAATAGCCGGCTACCTAGGCTAAGGAAAAACCCTAGAACCGCTCTAATAAAAATACTATTAGCCGAATATATATAATATAATATAAAGGTACGTCTCTAGCTACTATATCTACTAATAAGCTAAAGCTTCGTATAAGATGTATAACGGCCTCCTAAAGCTACTACCTATTCCGGACCAAAGATAGAAGGATATCTTAATTAACTTTATTATCAACCTCCCTATAAGTAAGGGCTGTATAAATATTATAGTAGTTATAGACCAACTATTTAAGATAAGATACTTAATCGCCTACCCTAATATATTAATACCTACCGTCGCCTAACTATTCTTAGATTACGTATAGAAACTCTATAAACTTCCTAAAACAATTATCTCTAATAAAGGCAGCTAGTTTATCTCTATATTTTAGAAAAAAACTAACTACCTAACTCTATATTAAAGCACTATTATTTATAGCATACTACCCGGAAACAGATGGTTAAACGGAATGTATAAATACTATAATAGAATAGTATATTTAGATATACACGTTATACTTATAAGATAACTAGATTAACTGGCTTATATTTACTAAGTTTATTATAAATAATTCCGTCCCAGAAACTATAAAGGTCTCCCTATTCCTAGCTAACTATAGCTAGCATCTATAAATGGGTTTAAAACCCTTTAGTAATATTCCTTACCCTACTTATTATACCTTATAAGTTATAAAAGCAAATAAATTTATAGAGAAGATAGAGGAACTATAATAGTTCCTTACTAATAAAATAATATAGGCTTAATCTATTTATAAAGCCGTAGTAAATAAGAAATAAACCCTAGTACTAGCCTATTAAATTAGTAACTTTATCTAGCTAGATATAAGAAATCTAAATATAAAACAACTTACTAAGAGCTTAATTAGAAGAACGCTGGCCCTTTTAAGGTTAAAAAGGTTATCTTCTCCTACGCCTACTAACTAAAGCTCCCTAATACGGTTAAAATCTACCCCGTATTCTATACGTTAGTCCTCTACCCTACTACTTTTATATTAAACGCCCTGCCCAGATAGATATAAGACCCTCCCCTACTAATTAAAGTGGATAGTAAGAATAAGTACGTTATTAAAAGAATTAATAATATTAAGTATAATAAACAGAAACGCTAATATATACATCTTATAAAATAAAGAGGCTTTACTAAGTCCTTATAGGAGCCTGTTAACTCTATAGGACTTATATAGGCTATAAAAGACTTTTACAAACTCTACCTAGAACTACTATAGCCCTATTTTACAAAAGCTTAAGTTTAAAGGGGGGGTACTATTATAGGATACCCCTGTAATACCTTATATATATCTACCTATTTTCACTAACTTAATAATTAGAGATTAACTATAAAATAGCAATCTAATAGCAATTTAATGGCAATCTAATAACAATCTAAGGGCAATTTACGGCATTCTGCTATATTCTGCTAAGTTTTACTAAATTTTGCTAAGTTCTACTAGGACTATAACCTAAACCCTATTCTACCCTATATATATATTAACTAAGCAACTAAGTTAATAATATATGCCCTTCCTTTCTGTTTTCCTACCTTCTTTCCTTACGCAATGTCTTAACCTCCTTATACAGTTTATATATATAGCTTAATAATATCTAGCTTACTATATATTATCGTTGCTTATACTTACTCCGTAATATATAGCTATAGCTGCCGTTATAGCTACCGCTATAGCTACTTTTCCCTTAGCTATCTTCTGTTTCTTTTTTACCTACTTATTATCTATAAGGGTACTTTTAGTCCCTTACTCGGCTATATCGCCTAGGAGCTTTAAGGGGTAGCTAAGGCCTAGCTAAAGGCTAGGCTTAGTACCTCCTTATAAGCACCTCGGGCTTACAGCCTCCTTCCTCCCCTATTAGTTCGTCTCTATACTAGGCTATTACCTACCCTTATTACTATATTGTCCTCTTCTATTAACTCCCTATATAACTTATACTCGGCTTGCCTGCTCCCTACTATATACCCTAGCAATACTACCTTATATTATCTTTCTATATCTCTTTCCGTTTTAACTTATATTTTTATTATAAAATAGGGGCAGTAGCTATAAAGCGTATGTATTTGAGGAGTCTATAAGACGTTGCGTAATCAATCGTAAGGGTCGAGGGCGTAAGAAGGTAATATACCTACGCGTAGCTAATATAAGCTGTATATAAAGTGTATACGAGAGCACGGGGCTCTCCTATAGAGGCCCCTACGGTAGGGTTCTATAATACTACCCCCCCTCTTATAGAGGCGGAGCTCTGGCGACGTTGTGGTTACTATATATATATAGAAGGGACACTTAAGGTATAGAAAAGAAGAAAAGGGGGGTATCGCTAAAGGCTTAAAACAACGTTATGTAATAGGGCTTGGCATCTAAGAATCTAACTAATTAAACAACTTTAACCGCCGGTTAAAGTTCCTAGGCATCTTAACAATATTCCGGTTATATAATCGCACTTTACCGCAATCTAACAGCAATTTAACGGCAATTTACCCTTATATAGTAATATATAACGGTTTAACTCTATAAAGGCTCCTATAGAGGATTAGGTATAAAGTCTTTACTTAGGCCCAATTTCTATAGGTTTACGTAGTGAAAGTCGCTAATTAGATCCTTTGCATTTTTAAAGTCTTCCTATAATTGCTATTCTGGCTAATCTATATTAAATCCTATATATATAGCTCTATAGTAGAGCCATCGTCCTCTGCCTTTACTAAAGTATTTAGAGTTAATAATTCGTTTAACGGTCCACTCCTTATAGTTCTTATCTTTGTTTTTATCTTAGATTAGTACTAGTAGGGGTTTAGGCTATATCTGCCCTAGTAAGGGGTTAGGCTAATAGAGGTATAGTAGCTATAGGTAAAATACGGGCTATATCCCGTGGGTAGCTAAGGTAGGTAGGAGTTCTAGCTTATATACGGCTCCCCTATTAATAACTTATTTAATTAGATAGGGGCCAAGGTTCTTATAATTAAGTAACTTTATAGGCCTCTATATAGATATATTACGTATATCTAGCTATACCTAGTCGCCAACACATATTTCTGGTGGTGGCGTTTTATAACGGTCGGCGAAGTAGGCCTACTTTACTTAAGCCCAGGCTATTTCTCCCTTGCGGTAGTTGAGTAGATTTTTTATACTGTCTATATACTGGTTGGTAAGTAGCATTTTAAGGCGTTTTCTATATAGTAGTTTCTTATTAATAGGTTCTAGTGGCTCTATACTAGATTAGGGGTAATAACCCTTATTCACGAAGAACGGGGTAAGTCCTGTAGTGGTTAAGATATAATTATTTGCTACGAATTTACCTAATAGGAGGTAATCTACCTAGTTATCTTAACTATAGGCAACTACCTATCGTAGGTACGCTTTTATACTAGTATTAGCGTTTTCCGGTTACCTAGTAGTTTTATAGTAAAAGAATATAGATATCTTAACGGAGATGCTAAGGCGTTAGCAGATTCGTTTCTATATATTAGAGTTAAATTATATACCTTAGTCGGACGTAATTGAGTTAGGTAACCTATATAGTCGGTAAACTTTATAAAGGAAGGCATTAATAACGTCGCTAACGGCTACGCCTTTAGTTAGGACGTAGTGGCGCTCTTTTATAAGTTGGCATATTATTATAAGGATATTTTTATAGGTACGGCCATGTTATTTATAGGGTAGTAGGTTAATAACGAAATCTATAGCAATATCTGCCTATTATCGTATAGGTACTAATAGAGGGTATAGTAGTCCTTAGTACTTTATATTAAAGGCCTTAGCGCGCTTATAACTATAGTAGGCGCCTATAAAGTATTTAACTAAGTCTATTATTTTTAGCCAGAAGTAGTATCGGCTAAGAAGCTTATAGGTTCCTCTTCTACCTAGGTAGCCGCTTAATTAGAGGTTGTAGGCTATTTAAATTAGTTACCGTTATAGATTTTTTAAGTTAGAGATAAATAGGCGGCCTCTATAATAGAGCCTATTCTCTTTTACTTCTAAGGCTACTATATTAATCTAGCCTAAGCTTTAGAGGTTAGTAGGTAGTATATAGGCGCTAGCGGTCTTTGCGGTAATAAGTTAATATAGTAATAGGTTAATAGAGGCGTTATATGCCGTAGTAATAAGCTTATTAATTTCGGGAGGTAACTTTAGTTCTATAGTATAAAGCTAGGGTATAGTTAGCTCTATTATAGGTAGGATACCTAGGGCCAAATTTCGTGCTTTTAAGATCGTCTGTTATTAGAACTAATTATAGGGGTTATCTTTAAACTAAGGAAGGTCTTATAAGCGGCTATTAGGCTATTAGGTTTAGACCTTATACTTTTAATCTATATATAATTTTAAAGTTAAAACTAGAGAGGAACTTATTCTAATATACTTAGTATTAGTTTAGCTGCTTTATAGTTATAAAGTACTTAAGGTTACAATAGTCCGTAAGGACTTTAGTTAGCTAGTTAGGCTCTATTAAGGAGAGTTCTAGTTAGAATTCTTTAAACGCTTATATAATTATAAGGAGTTCTTTATTATAGATCTTATAGTTACACTCTTATAGTATAAGCTTAGATAAGTAAAATGCAACTAGGTAAAGGAGACCGTTATTACCTATTTAGAAAAGGACGCCTGCGTTAACATAGTCTAAGGAGTTAGTTTTAAGGTAGAGTTATTATCCTAGTATAAAGTGAGCTAGAATAGGTGCTTTAGTAAAGGCATTTTTAAGGTCTTAGAACGCCTTCTCGTATTTAGGCATCTAGGTAAAGCGTAGGTGCGTTTTTCTTCCTTTTATAAAAAGGCCCTTCGTTTACATCATTGCTATAAGTAATACTACTACGCCTAAGAAGTTATATATAAATTTCTAATAGAAGTTAGCAAAACTAAGGAAGGCTTATACGTCCTTAATGTAGTTAGAGGCTTACTATTTAGTAATTATATATACCTTCTTAGGGTCTATACAGACACCCTTAGTAGTAATAATTAGTTTAAGGTATTTTACTTTTATAACTAAGAATTTATATTTCTTTAAATTAATATAAAGTCCTGCGTCCCTAAGGCGCTATAGGACCTTTTAAACGTGTTTGGTATACTTAAAGGGGTTATTACTATAAATAAGTATATTATTTAGGTATGTAATGTAAGGGCGTAGAGAGACTTCGTAGAAGATTTAAAGGAATAATATAAATTCTATCTAAATCTAAGGGTATATAGCTCTCGCTAAGAACAAGACGTTGCGTAAAGAAGAGAAAGGAATAACAAGAGAATCATATAATTAAATAGTTAGGGGCTTGGTGGTCAATGCGTGCGCATATACGCACGCGGTTATTAACGGACTTCGGTAATTCAATTAATCTAGTAGATTTTGGTTAAAGCATTGGAATTCATCTATCGAGTGTTTTACCGAGATATTCCTACTATAACTGGGCTAGTCCTATTATAGTACCCCCCCTTTTAGCTAAAGGTCTAAATAATTTAATTTTAGTTAAGACTTATAACTTATTACGTATTGTATTTTCGCGTCGAGTGGCGGTATAGGGTTTTACCGATTCTATTATTAAATAGACCAATTAGGATTTTCTATTCCCGGGATAGAAAATCGCTATTAGCTCGGTTAAGGCGGTAAGTAAAACTAATATCTTTATAATAGGTCTTAGTAAGGCGGATCTAACTAATTAGACAACTTTAACTAGCGGTTAAAGTTCCTTAATATCTTGCGTGGCCCGCGAAGCCCTACTGCACGCGTCCACGTCGCCGCGGGTGGAAACATCATCAGGAAATCGTTCCTTTTGATGGCTAAGTGCAGAGGCGATGGTAGGGAGCCGCCGCAGCGCATGCAGCGCTGCCGTCGCGGTCCTGTGGTGTTGAGCTCGCGACGCGTACCATCGTACAAAGCATCGCCCTCAACAACACCAGGAGCCTCACTGCCTCCGCTTGAGGCTCCTGCTCTACCACCTAGGGAGGCCTATCAAGGGATACTGGGATACGAAAACCACCCGATGTACGACTACCTGGCTCGTAGCCAGGCCCAAAACTAGCCTTATCATCAGCTAGTCGACGTAGACGCGTCCTAGTCGTACAATAGGACACCCTTAGGCTTGCACTAGCTCTAAGATCGCAAGGCAAGGGCGTAAGGAAACCCTTTTTTATAAGAACTTGTTAAGGTTAACGCGTCGCAGATACCTTGTACGAAACTTATTAAGGCCCCAAGGCCACCGCAAAGAACTTGTTAAGGCCCTACCTAGAAAACTCATTAAGGCCCCTCTACGAGGGCCTATCTAGTATCCGGTACACTTAGGTGACTCAGAAGAGGGTCTTAATAGGCGTAGTGCGCGCGACCTAGAAGACAGCGACGTAACGGCGACGCGACGGCGACCAGACAGCTCAACAAGGTGGAAACACGGGCAAAGCTCTAAGCAGCGGAAACACAGGCCAGCTTCGCGGCCCCACGGCATTAAAGGCGACTCACAGGAGGGTCTTAATAGGCGTAGTACACGCAACCTTAGGGGAAGGCTATAGGGGAAACATAGGCTAGTCGGACGAGGACTTAACAGTTAGAGACATAGGCCAGCTTATAAAATAGGGGGACATAAGCTTGGTTAGTAGGAGAGGGGGGAGCAGGTTGCCTGGCACGGGACCTAGTCTATGGCCCCCTCCTGTAAGACACAGTCGGCCTATTATAAGGAGACTCTTACAGGCATCGCGAAACGGGAACTAGTGGTATATAGGGTGTTGCGCCCCTATATTACTATTAGCCTCCCACGGGGCAAAGTGCGTAGCAGCCACTGCTAGCTCTAGGGACCTTACCCCTTAGCTAGGCTCTAACCCCTAGTGCACCTAGTAGGCAGGCAGGATTACGTCCTGGCCGGAGAAAACTATTACGTGGCTTGAGAGAACGGATACACGTATCGGTACATTAACAGACGGAACCGTTTACTAGGACGGCATACCGATAAGATATACTTAAGGAGCAAACAGGAATTACTCAGGCAGGGGAGGTTTTTAGCTAGGCCTCGTCTATAGAAGGTACCCAAGGCTTCCACATTATAGGATACAGCCACAATACCTATGTAGGATTACGCTAGTAGGCGCGTAAGACGGGAGTTGCGACCCCTGGAAATGGCAGCTTATGCCCATGCCGGCGGAAATAATAAAATAGGTGTAAAACTAGAGGCTATAGAAGGCTCCCAAGCCGTGCGTAAGCGTACCAACTCTAGGAGGAAACTCTTATACAGACCGCTAGGGGGCGGACTAGCGCTTGGGCTAGCCCATTATAAGATATCCAAAAGAATGGTGAAATTCCCCATATAAGTGGTAGTGGCAGCCAACTGCTTGTGGAAAGCCCTTAGGCCTTGGCCTAGGTATTAGGAAAAATACTAGAAAACTGGGGTAAAGGCCTGGATAAGCAGGCACGTTAAACTTTACTATATAACTACCTGACTAGACCAGTTCCGGGTTGCAAAGGAAATGGTAATGGAAGGCAAAGGGGCGAGGATCAGGCGCCCCCTGATGACTCTACAGTAGTAGAGTTAAGTTTGCGATACTAGCGCGTCCGTAGGCTTGTCACGGTAGCAGTGGTTCCCAAGGAGGTCAAAAAAGTAAGGTAGTAGAGCACCATAGGTGACTCGCAGGCGCTTTGCAGGCGAGTCCCAAAAGGCGGGGAGATGGATTACGGGGTTTTCTCATTTTCTTAAATAGAGTTTTCTCCCCACATGTAAATAAGGAGTAGTCCGCGTGGGCCCAATAGGGATCCGAATCGGACGTTAAGCAATGAATAATTATTAATATCTTGCGTGTTACGTGATTATATTACGAATATTATAACGTATTTTAAGTCTTTTTTAATTTTAAGCTTCCTGCTATTGTGTTTTATATATTCGTGTTAAGTAGTAATTATTTGCTTTTATATTATGTCTATCTAGCTAAAGTAGGCTATAAAGGATGGTCCTTATAGAATTCTTTTACTAGGGAAGGCGTATTAGTCTTAATCTAGTTATAAGTTTCCTAAGTTTATGTTTTATATCCTTCCTATTTAATAAGAAGTTTAAATTATTTAAATTATATCTTCTATTGTATATTATTAATTAAGTTAATAAAGTAGAAACTATTACTATTATTAATAATTACGGGAGGTAGTAGTGGTACTTCGCAAGTTATAGGTTTACCCTTTAAGGGTTATAGCAAGTTTACGTAAAACGTTAGATATATTTTTATCTTAGTTAGTAGTTTAAGTTTATAAGCGTATAGGCTTAGTTTCTTCTTAACTTAGTATGGGCCTATAAACTTCTAGTCTAGTTTCTTTAAAGGTCGTTAAGTCTTTAGGTTTTATATATTTAGGTAAACTATATTACCTTCCTTAAAGTCCTACGCGAAAGCTTGTCCTTTATTTATATACTATTCCTATACCGTTTAAGCGTACACTAATTTACTTTATAATAGTTCTATTAACTGCTTTATTTAATTAGCAAAGTTATACGCGTTAATTAGTTAAATCCTCTTAATTATAGGTCCTATTATATTGATTTTAGGTTATAGTTCGAATCTAAGTTAAGGGTTTTGTCCGTAGGTTACATAGAATGGCGTTACGTCTATTAATTTGTTTCTTGTATTATTTATAGTAAACTTAGCTAATAGTAGCTATTTTTCCCAGTTATCTTATAGGTAGGAGCAGTATATTTATAGGTATTATTTTATAATCGCGTTTATAATTTTGGTTTAACTATCTATCTTTAGATAAAATGTAGTTAAGAGTTATATTTATATGCTTAATTGTTTATATAGGGCTTGCTAGAAGTCTAAAACGAACTAGCTTCCGCGGTTGGATATTATTAAATTAGGAAGTCCGTATAGCTTAAAGACATACTTAATAAAATATTTAGCTACTAATATTATATTAATTAAGTCTATAGGAATTATATATCGCATTTATATAAGACGGTTAATAACTACTATAATATTTGTAAACCTATTACTGTTAGGTAAGTTAACTATAAAGTTAATTAAGATATCTTGCTATTTTTACATTAGAATTGGTAACGGTTAAAGTACTCTTTACTTCTTTATATAAAAGGTCTTCCCATATATATATATTCTATATACTTAAACGTATTTTCGTATATAGTCGTGCATTATAGGCTAGTAGTATACTTGTTAGACAATCTTATAGGTCTTTACACGGCCAGGATACCCTACTATAGGGAAATTGTATATAAATTTGAGCATCTTAAATTATAAGGGTTTGGAATTTAGGACTACTATCTTCTATTAATAGTATAACCGATTATTGCGGATTTCGTATTTAGCGAGTGTAATATCCTTATATTGCCGTTTCCCTGTTTAAATCGCTTTTATTATATTTACTATCTAGGGGTTATTCTTATATTTATGCTCTATTAATTTATTAATTTCTATATCCTACTTATTAATTTCCAATTTATTCCTATTAAGCTCTGCGTTTAGAAATATAGGGCGTAGTTTCTTAAAGCGTTTAGGGGGCAGTAGAATTTGTGATTAATTTATAATCCGTTTATTAGAGGCGTTTATAGGTAAGTCCTATAATTGTTATATTAATAAGTTAGGCTTTTAATTAAGTTTACTAGGTTAGTATATAATCTTAAAATTAAATTATAAAAGGTATTTAGCCTAACGAATTTAGCGCTGCGTTAATTGCTTTATAGTTATAAAGTACTATAGGTTTTTATAGTCCGTTAATACGCGTATTGGGAATAACAATCCTTTAAGTTCTGGGCGCTATTGTTTAAAGTATCTAATAATTATAAGTAGTTCCTTATTATATATCTTATAGTTTAATTTAGTAGGGGTAAGTTTCTAGAAGAGAAAGGCTACTAGGCGTAGCTCGCCGTTCTTATTATACTATAATAACACTCCTCCTAGTGCATAATTAGATAAGTCTGTTTTAATAATGCATTTAAGGTCCGGATTAAAGTAGGCGAGGATTAAAGTAGTTGTAAAACGATATTTTAGGTCGTTAAAAGCTTATTTATATTTAGTAGTCTATTTAAATCTTACGTTTTTCCTTATTAAGTTTACTAATAGCTAAACAATTTTTAAGAAGTAATTAATAAATTAATAGTAGAAATTTGCAAATCCTAGAAATCCTTAGATGTCTTATATACTACTAGGACTTTCCTAGTTTATAATTGCAGCGATTTTCTTAGGGTCTATTTTAATTCCGTCGCGGGATATAATTAGGCCTAAGTATATGACTTCGGACGTATAGAACTTGTATTTCTTAATATTGCATTATAAGCCTGCGTCTCGCAGGCGTTTAAGGACCATTTAGACGTGCTTTTAATGCTTAAAAAGTAAAGATAAATAGATTAAGATATTATTAATATACGCGGTAATAAATATATTAAGGAATTCGCGAAGCGTATTGTTAATATATTGCTAAAATATACTAGGACCGTTTTTTACGCCGAATGGCATTACTAGGTATTTAAAAAGTCCCTATTATATACAGAAAGCCGTATACTTCTTATCTTCTTCGCGAATATAGATTTAATTAAAGGCAGCGACTACGTCGAGCTTTGTAAAGTATTGTGCTTTCGCTAAGTAGTTAAGCGTTTCTTAAAGTAGAGGAATCGGATATCGGTTTTAAATTATAACTGTATTTAGGGCTTAATAATTAATATAGAATCTTAAGCCTCTTCTAGGTTTCTTAATAAATAGTATAGGTAAGGTAAATAGTAATTAACTAGGGCGAATAAATCCTTTCTTTAGGTGCTCTTTAAGGTATTATTATATTATAAGCAGCTCTTCTTATAATATACCGTATAACGGGCCAAACTTTGGCGTTATACTAGGTTTAAGTTCTATCTTAAAATTATGCTCGTCTTAATGCGGGGGTAGTTAGTTTGCAAATTATTTCTTAAACGTATTAATTAGATTGTAATATTCTTTAGGTATAAGAGGTTAGGGGTTAATATATTGCTTTAGTTCTAACGCCTTTTTAATATCTTCTAGTGTTATAGTAAAGATCTTATAGTTTTATTTTCTTACTAATAAATAAAAGGGTGCGGCTTGTATTATACGAATTTTAAAAGGTTTTAATATATTATCTTTGCATTTTTTACCGCAATCGGCAGTTATAACTTTATTATATTGGTTTAAGGTTTATAGTAAGGGCAATTTATATTATATTAAATTTAAATAGTTGTATATATGTTTATAGGGCAAGTGGTATTTTAAGTAATAACTTCGGCAGTAGGTTATACGGAATTTTAGTATTTCTTTAACCTAGCTAATTAAAGGGTTATATCGTTTTAGCTATCTATATCTAAGTATTACTTTATAATACTTTAAGGGTATTATAAATAGGGAAACGTATTTAAGGTATTTGCCTATCTGCATCTTTATAAGAGTATAGTGCGTTAATTTACTGTGTATTAAAGGCTTGCCATTAAAGCCTTATAGGCC
Source organism: Cenococcum geophilum 1.58 (assembly GCF_001692895.1). Classification (NCBI taxonomy): domain Eukaryota; kingdom Fungi; phylum Ascomycota; class Dothideomycetes; order Gloniales; family Gloniaceae; genus Cenococcum; species Cenococcum geophilum. Next base: position 609,961 of record NW_027137592.1, on the reverse strand, counting down.
TTAGGGCTTATTAAGTTTTTTTAAATTTAAGTATTAAGTTTTCGCGTAGTTTGTATTAATAAAGCCTATATTAATAGCTCCGCTATCTATAAGGATTTATACTTCCTTCTATTTTCTAAGTATTTAAATTTCGCTAAGTATATTAAGGGAGTTATATTATATATTAGCGCTAGAAGAGCCTAGATACTTATACTCTTCTACTTTTTATTCTAAGGCGCGACTTAGCTCTAGGATAATTTGTTTTCCGAGTTAACTAAAGGTAAGACACCTTATAATAACCGAGTATAATTTATAGAATAAGTACAATTTATAGAATAAGTGCGACTTAAGGATTAAGAGGAGCTATAGCGGACCTTTTTAAAAGGGTAAGTTTAGTAATCCCTTTAAATATATCCCCTTTTTCTATATCTAAAACATTCTCTATTTATAGCTTATATTTTTTATTTATTAGTTCCTAAGGGTATATAGGATTAAGTGGCGTTAAGGTCTATAGGGTTATATATAGGGCTTTTAGGTCTTAGAGATGGATCGCGCTTTAGGGTATATATTAATTTCGTAAAGTTTTAAACGCGAGGTATAGTTAGCTTTAGGAAGTAAGTCTATTTATTATATTAAAGGTCCTTATTAATTTATTAATATATTATAACAAATTCGGGTAAGTCCTTTAGCAGTTCTTTACCTACTAACTATGCTCTAATTTTATCTAAAATAGCTTAACGGAGGGTAGTAACTCTAGCGGCTTTATTTTAATTTAGTTTACTAATAAGGCCTAAAAAATCCAAAAAGAAGCTAGTAAAGTCTCGGTTCCATTATCGTAGGTTTTTAAGTTTGGTAACAGCTATATATTTACAGCTAGCGTTATTATATATTCGTTCTAGTAAAGAGATAAAGATTTTAAAATTAACGAAGGTGCCGTTATAGAAGAATAGGTCTATAGTTTATATAGCATTTTTACTTAAATAAGACATTCTATAGCTAATCTTACTAGCTTTAGTAGGGTATTAGTTATAGTTTATTAAAAGTTTAAGATGGAGCTTAGTTATAAAGGGACATAGGTTATTTTAATTTCTATTAAATATTAGAGGGTTAGGGAGCTTTTTAGATTTCGTAGTAAGTACTAGGTTTATTATAGGTATAGGTTAAGCTACTATTACTAGTTTAGGGTTTATATTTAATGGGTTAGGTTTATATATAGTTATTTTAATTTTATTTATAGGTGTTACTATTAGGGTCTCTAACGCGAGTATTTTGGCGTTATAGAGTTCTTTATATATTGCTTTAATTAATTGCTAATGCTAAGCTTCTAGTATAGTTTGTTACTAGGCTAAGGCATCTATAAAGGACTATTATATTATAGTTATTTGTTCCCTAACTAGGGCCATAATAGTTATTATGGCGGATTTAAGTTTATTTGCCATTTTAAGGGTATTAGTATTAACGCAACGTAATATAAGGGCGCGGAGAGACTTTATAGAAGATTTAAAGGAATAATATAAATTTTATCTAAATCTAAGGGTATATAGCTCTTGCTAAGAACAAGACGTTATATAAAGAAGAGAAAGGAATAATAAGAGAATTATATAATTAAATAGTTAGGGGCTTGGTGGTTGATGCGTGCGTATATACGCACGCGGTTATTAACGGACTTCGGTAATTCAATTGATCTGGTAGATTTTGGTTAAAGCGTCGGAATTTATCTATTGAGTGTTTTACTAAGACATTCCTACTGTAACTGGGCTAGTCCCGTTACACGCAGAGTAGAAGTCGTTAAGGTAGTCCTATAAGGCGTTATTAATATAGCTTTAAAAAGTGCCTAGGCCGTTATATACGCTAAAGGGCATAATAGTATATTTAAATTAGCCGAAGCGTAATGCAAATATAGTTTTCTATTTATTACCTTCCCGTATTTAGAAATAGTTAAAGGCGGCAATAATATTAAGCTTAGTATAGATTTTAGCTTAACTAAGCCGCTTAAGGGTCTTACGTATAAGCGGTACTAGGTATTAGTTTTTAATCGTAATAGCGTTAAGTCCTCTATAGTTAACGTAGAATTAAATACCTCCTTTTAGCTTCTTAGTAAGACGAATAGGGGCAGCTACTAGTAATATACTAGGACGAATAAATCCTTTATTAAGGTACTTATTAATATACTTTTTTATAACTAGAAGTTTATCTTTTAATATTAGGTAGGGTCTTTTATAAGGTAGCATTTTTCCTTATTTAATATTAATGGTATAGTTATTAGGTCAATATAGGGGGAGTATATCTACGCTCTTTTATAAGCATATATCGGTAAAGTTGTAGTACCTCTTAGGGAGGAGCTTACAGAGTTCTTTATTAGTAAATCCTTTTTTAAGCTTTATAAACTTCTTAAAGTCTAAAGATAAAAGTCTATAAAGTTCTATAGGGGCATTATCTTCTAGAAGGTTAACTATATCTATCCTATTACTATAGAGAATATAGTCCTATTCTTTATTAAGCTTATATAGTTATAATTAGGAAGCTATAGTAACGGTCTAGCCTTTCTTATATACTATATGGTAGAAGGCTAGGGCACTTATATAGTAGTAATTAGTTATAGGTAGAATAATAAGGGGTTCCTTAGGTTAATATCCTAGGGAGTAAATAGAGGCGGCTAGGCCATGCCCTAGGCAAGTCTCTCTATAGTATTTAGAGTTAAAGGTTACTTCTCTCTTCTTCTAGTTAATGGTGGGGTTATATTATTTAAGCTAGTTTATTCTAAGGATAATAGGGTAGTTAGTAAGTAGTATAATATAGGCCTAGAGTTCTTCCTAGTGCCTATTTATATTTAGGTAGAGTTATACTATATAGGTAATCTTCTATATAGTATAATTACTATTAGCGAGTTATAGGGCGCGGGCTTTAGTAAGGGGTAAGGTANGTAGNTTATAAGTANNCANNAATTNNNTATNTATAAATTTATTANTAGCTNCGNAATTAATTATANAANGGCTTTTATATTATTTTTTAGCAGTAGTTCCTATTATAGGTAAAACTATCTATTTCCGTCTATTTATCTTTATAGAGTTATCTATTAAATAAGCCGATATATAGATCCCTCCGTTATTAAGGCGTCCTAACCCGCAACTTAGAGCTAGGACTTAGCGTTTTCTATTTCTATATCTAACTCTACCGCTATTACTACGTCTTTATTTTATATAGTAGTGGCGTATAGTAACGTATTTAGTATTTAGGGTATTAGGTTAGGTATTAGGCGGTAGCTACTAAACCTAGCTATTAGATAGTTTAGGTTATTATAATAATAGCCTTTTTAACGGCATCTATAGCAGTATTCTAGTTTCTAAAGTAGCTCGCGCTCTCTATCTAGGAGTTTTTATAGAAAGGTTAGTATAGAGAAATTAATATTAGTTCCGGTAGTACTTAAGGTAGTAGATATTAGTAACTTAGTATATATAGGTTTAATAGGCCCGGGGGGCTTCTATAGAAAGGTCTTTAGGTAAGGGTTAGTAGTAGTAATTTAATTTAGTTGTTATTTAATCTTCTATAGAGCTGCTACTATATTATAAACATTGTTATAGTTATAGCTGGCGGCTGCGTAACTAAGGCGATAAGTAACTTTTTTAAGGAAGTCCTTTTAGTCTTTAGTATCGTCTCGGGCGAGGGCTCTAGTATATTTCTAAAATTTAATATAGAATTTATTAAATAATTTAGTAGGGCTTATCTTTAGGGTATATAGTTTAGCTCGGTTAGTAGCTAGTAGGTTATAGTCGCGGTATATTAGGTTAAGATTATTAAGGACTTTTTAGTAGGACTACTACTTTTAGGGGCTACTAGTTTTCTATTAGGTAAAGAGTCTGTTAAATAGTATACCCTTTATTTGCCTAATAATATAGCCAATCTTAGTATCTTCTATAGGAAAAAGGTAGGCGCTTTAAGTTAGTTTTTTACGGATTTATATCTTCTAGTAGCTGTATTCCTTACGGTCGCCCTAAAAGACTAGGGGATTAGGGTAGCATATATTAAACCCTATAGTAGTAGTTTAGGTCCAATTATTATAGCTTTTATTATCGCTGCTTTAGTAGGGGTTCCTATTAGGTAAAGCTACTTAGTACTAGCCCTTCGTTAAGTATTAAGTAGGTAAAGTTACTAGGGGCGTATAGACTTAAGTGGCGTTATATATAGTAGAGAGGTGTCTAGCGTTATTATAAATATGCTTATTAAGCTAAGATTATAGGTATTTAATTATACCTTCTCTTTTAGTAACTATAGCTGTCGGGAATAAGGCAATTTGCCCTTACGTGCGGCAAATTGCCGTCACGTACTGTCGCGGCACTAGCGTGGTGAGGAACCTTAAGTTCCTTACCCTCCCCTATCTAGAACAAAACAAGCTTTATAACCATCATTCACTATATCTACTTAAGTAGCATTAGTAAGTTACCCTATAACACTAATACTAATTAGTGGTTAAATATATAGTTAACCATAGAACAGTAAGGTTTTTAATAGAAGAGATAGTCTCGTATAGGGGTGCTATATACGCTTATATAGAATGGATCCCAGCGATACTGTACTACCTTAGACTTGCGGAAAACTAGTAATAGAAGTATTACTGAGTACTAGGAGATACCAAGTTGCGTCCATTACGCAGAACAACCACGTTTACAAAGATTTGGTCGAGTACTTTAGGTCAAAAGTGTCACTAAACCTAAGGTCCTAAGTTAACGTCTAAAACGCGTTAAAAATATACTCTTAACACTCTGCTACGTTCCTAGCGGCCCTACCACGTTAAAATTACGTTAATAACGCGCTCTCTGGCCCTTATACTTTGTTAGCATCTAAGGCAGTTACTAGCGCGCCCTTACCTATAACAATTTTAGCTCTGCCAAACTCTCAAAGTTCTACCAGCACGCTATCCCTACATTCTTAATACTCTCTACACGTCGAATAACTGTTATTATAGCGTTAACCTATCCAAAGAAGTATAAGAAAGATATTAACCTAGAGATATGGGATAGACCTATAACCAACTTTATAACCGCTGAGCAAAAGAAGCTAAATAGATTCTTATTATACCGTATAGTATACTATAAAGATAGCGAATACAATAATACTATGCTATAGTATTATATAAAGGAGGACTTTATTAAATAGACAAAGGAAACATAGGTTCCTATACATAAGGATCTCGTATAGGACTTCCGTAACTTCCTTCGGAAGTATAGAGTATTTGTCCCTATAGATAGGGGAGGTATTAAAAATAATATTTAGGAGTATATTATTAAAGTAAAAGAAGAATATAAATAGACTCTATAAGAGATTAAGCACCAACTACGCACTATAAAGAAGCTTAACTCACGATGGAATCTAAACAATACACTACTAGAGACACGCCCTAATTCCACTACTCCAGGCACAGGTTTTAACGTTCCACATCCATTGCCTCTATCGCCTCCACCTATATCTTTAGTTTCCTAGTATCCACCAATTCAACCTATAACTTTAACTACTACCCCTTAACCTAAGCAAGCGTAAGATTAAGTACCACGCCCTATTCTATTAAGCTTTACGTCCCTATTACAACCTCTAATACAATTTTAATATAGCCTAGTGCTACTTAAAGGCATCTTAAAGTTGCTTACAGACCTTACAAAGCTCTATTTAGACTAGGAGAAGAAGTTTAGCGGAGAACTATATAATATTCTCAATTTAAAGCTACGCATCTTCTATAACTATTACTAGAAGATAGGACTAGAACCTAACTAATATTACAACGCCTATTCCGTTATACTTAAAGGCCGCACTAGTACCTTTTATTATAACCGTTTAGTAGGAAAAGGGTATAATTTTAACCGCATAATATATAAGTTAAGATACCACTTCAAAACAGAGGAGAATAAGTAATAGTATATATTGGAGTAGAGAGAAACTACCTTCCTAAGAATTATTGCTACAAACCCAGGTATCTCTTAACTTAATTATCTTTAAAAGCTCTTTAATTAACTTTAGATAATTTAGCAAGGTTTATCTAAATCATATTAAGAGGACTTCAGCCTACGCGATTAAGTTATTAGCGTATGCTAAGGTGTTAAAGAATACAACCTTACCCTCTTTAATCCTGTAAATACTTACGAAGGAGTGTATGCTCAATTAAGGTCCTCTATTAGCACCGCTCTACGCTCTTAAGAAGTATAGCAATTTAACACCCAACCCCAACCTACCTTAATCGACCCGGCCGACTAACACGATTATAACTGGACCGATTAAATATATGGTGGCCGCGGTAGGGGATACAGTAAAGGGTACGATTAACGTCGACCATAAGGCAATCGTAGGGGTTTATTTCGGAACGATTGTCAGAAGAAGTACTATATTTGTAAGAAGCTAAATTGCTAATTAACTAGGCACCCCCTTAATAGACGAAAGGAGGCATATAATAAGTTTCGCCAAAGCGCACAAAACGTCGGAAATTATAAGGTTACTACGGCCTACTTCCAAAGCTTCCTGGTTTAATATAAAGGCGTAGAAGATCTTAAGGGCGAGGTTAATAAGGCCGAATAGCTCCTTATAGATATGGAAATTAAGGACTACTCTTCCAACCAATACTTCACTAAGTTTAGTAAGGTAGATAGCACATAAACCATTACTATTCTTAATAACCAATCTACGCTCTATTCTATTATAAGGTTAGATATCTTTAACAAGCCAAAGAAGAGTTCCGCGTTTTCCTTTAACAACAGATACTTAGCAAACGTCTTCTATAGTATTATACCAGATACTAGAGCCGCAGGAATATCTATAGTAGGAGAATATTAAGTTTAAGCTCTTTAGCAGCTTAATAGCTCTATCTAGATTAACTAATTAACGGCAGGCCAATATACAATTTGTTTTAGCAAGGGTACTATAATCTCTCTCGGCATAATTAAGGTTAAAACCCCCGTAGGGTATATTACTTTCCACATTATTCCCGCGAATACTCCGTTTCTATTTTACATCAGAGATATAGATAAATTAGGCGTTAAGTTCAATAACCTTAAGAATATACTCGTTTAGGGAGATAATTGGGTGCCCGTTATACGCAAATAGGGTTACCCCTAGTTGCTTCTTTATTAACTAGAAAAGAGCGTTACTTAAAGCCACTTAACTAAGTTAGAGCTACGTTAACTACACCGTTGTTTTAGCCACCTATCCGTTTACTAATTACTTAGGGTTCTTTAGCAAGCAGGTTATAAAGTTAAGGTTAAGGCAATTAAGCACCTTATAAAGTACTGCTACCACTACTAAATAAACTAGAAGTCCCCTAGCCGATTTAAGTTTACCCTTAAAGATAACTACAACTTTAACTTCTATATTATTATTAACATTATATATCTTAGCGGCAAGCTAGTACTCCAAGTTATTAACTTCTTAACCTCTTTCCAAGCCGCACGTTTCTTAAAGGATATATTAGCTAGGAACGTATAGGATACTCTTTAATTATGCTAGATTAATGTTTACCTAGGACCCCCTAATTAAATTATCCACAACGTAAAAAAGAACTTCTTATCTATAGAGTTTTAGCAATAGGTAAAGGCAACGGCAATTAAGATTAAGGAAGTCCCTGTTAAGGCGCATAATAGTATTAAAAAAGTAGAGCGATATTACGCGCTATTACGCCGCATATATAAGATTATTTCCTTAGAACTAGAGGGTACTAGCGAAGAGTTTATCTTATAAATAGCTGTTAAGGCTATTAACAATTCCGCCGGCCTAGATAGGCTCGTACCTACGTTGCTAGTCTTTAGCGCCTACCCTTAAATAACTAACGACTCTTTACTATCTCCCTCTATTATATAACGAGCTAAGGCTATTTATAAGGTAATAAAGGAGGTACAACGTCTCTACGCCACATGCTAGGTTAACGACGTACTAGGAATAAGAAATAGCCCAAATACCTTAACTACGCTTGATCTGCCGCTCTAATCTAAGGTACGCGTATGGCGTAAAAAGGGAGGATAGTTAGGCCCACATAAACTTATTATAATTAATAGTTAAACCTATACTCTCCAGATGCCCTATAGACCCACTTAATTCCGCTTAACCGTTATTAAGCCCTACTATAAGAATAATAGCTCCGAGCCTTTATAGGATGCCCTAAAGGATACCCTAAAGGAGAACCACAATTAATATACTCCAGAAGGCGACAACAATTCTAATATAATTATAGTAGACGTGCTATAACCATAACGCGGTAGAGGTCGCCTAAAGGGATTATAGAATCGCCAATATCTTATAGATTTTAAAGAGTAATTTATTACCGCTATTGAGAGTAGAGATAAGTTATTAATGGCTTTTATAACAGCTAAAGAGAAGAATAACTTTAAGCTTACAAAACAGCTCTAAAAAGAAGGCCGTATTATAACTCTAGGAGCTCCTTTCTAAGCATCTAATAAATAGGAGATCGACGGTCTTATTATAAGAGGAGTCTTTAAATTTAAGAAATATAACCCTACTAAGTTTAATGGAGTTCGTATTTTTAAGTTAAGAATGGTTAATAAGATCAAGGGCAAAGCTACTAACGCCCTATTTAAGAAATTAAGACTTATTATCTAAGGTTACAACGATAATAGTAAGGAGGTAATTCTTATACAATCTCCCATAATTTAACGAGCTAGTTAGCGAGTTATTATTACGCTAGCTCCCTCCTTAATAAAGAATGGAATGGCGGTTTATTTGCGAGATATTACTTAGGCCTACACCTAATTAAAGACGCACCTTTAGCGCTTAATATTGGCATACCTTCCAGAGCAAATTCGCCACCAATATCCCAAAGATACGATTATAGTTGTGCTTAAGCCATTATACAGAATCGCAGAGGTAGGAACCTATTAGTGGGCTACTTATAGCAAGCACTATAAAGAGAAGCTTTTAATAACTACTTCTATATTTAATCCCTGCTTCCTTATTATAACTATAGGAACTCTATTCGGAATCGTTGGCATATAAACTAATAATATAATTATCTTAAGAGACGACTAATTCTTAGCCCTTAAAGAGGATAAGTTAGTAAAGGTAAACCTTATAGTAAAGCTAAAGGAAAGACTTAATTTAATAACACCATTGCTCTTTAATGGATGCATCTTCTCCCTAAATAAGGATTCCATTGCTTTACGCTAGAAGGGTTAAGGTAAGAAGATTAACGTTATTAACGTTAATTCTCTAAAGTAAGGATATGTGGAGCAACGCGCTCGCGGAGCTTATATTGCTTCTATCTATTAACCTAAGGCTTCCTTTAATCTCTCTATTGCCGCCTAATACCAGGAACTAACTAAGGATAATATTCTTAACCTAAATAAGCGTCTTTCCTGGCAAATAAGCCATCTTAATTAGGGACTACTCTATATACCTATTAATCTTCCTACTACTAAGCTCTTTATATTTGTTAATAAATCGTTTATAAATAATAAAGATTTTAGCTCCTAGCTAGGATATAAGATTATTATTACAAACGAATCTACTAAAGAGAATAACTTTACGATCTACGGCAATTTTATTTATTAGAGCTTAACTAAGAGTAAGCGCGTTACTTAAAGCGTCCTAGCATTAGAGATATATAAAATAGTTAGCGGAGTTAATATGGCAATTACAATTGGAACTACCCTTAAGATAATTACAGATTAACTTAAACTTCCCGTTATCCCTATAATCGTATACACCAACTTATATTCCCTCTACGAGTGTTTAGTTAAACTTAGTACTACAAAGGAGAAGCGCCTTATAATTGATATTATGGTACTATAGCAATCTTATAAGCGTCGAAAACTTTTTAAGATTTAATGGATTAATGGCCAAGATAACCCAGTAGATGTAATGACGAAGGTAAACCTAAATAAGGCACTAGAGACGTTCGTCGACATAAATACTCTATATATATGAGTTAAAGGTTAGGTTAAAAGGAAGTAGAAGATGCGGCGATAGCCGCTAAGGCGCTAGTGGTAAGCGAGCTAATAGCGATTTTCTATCCCGGGGATGGAAAAATTATAATTGGCTAGTAGAAGTCCAGGTCGGTAGAATAAGGCGTATTACCTACCAAATTCTACTATATTCTGCCCACTGTCATACTATCGCATACTGTCTATTTGCATATAGATAGCAACTACAAAAAGAAGAGTTGCCAGTATCGGGAATAAGGCAATTTGCCCTTACGTGCGGCAAATTGCCGTCACGTGCTGTCGCGGCACTAGCGCGGTGAGGAACCTTAAGTTCCTTACCCTCCCCTATCTAGAACAAAACAAGCTTTATAACCATCATTTACTATATCTACTTAAGTAGTATTAGTAAGTTACCCTGTGACACTAATAATAGCAATTAGTATAATCTTAGCCTTCTTTAACTATTAAATATCGCGTTTAGATATATAAAGGTCGTCTTTAGTTTCTTAATGTATATTATTAGCGAGCGCCTTATAAGTGTTACGGTACTAGTAGGACTTAGTAGAACTACGCACCGGCAAGTTGCTATAGATTGCCGCATATTGCGGTCACGTAACGCGAAGATCTTATAAAATATCGAATGGCGCTACTCTTCTTCTCCTCTCCTTTCCCTAGCTTTAGATTCTCGTTTATAAATAATCCAATCGTATAGGCTTACGCGTCCCCTTTGCCGTACCTATACCTCGATTAACTAAGTTACTAATATTATCTAAAGCTTACTCTACTCTTTTTTCCTAAGAAGGAACTTAAATATATCTATAAGACTATAAATAGAACAAGAATATAGAATAGGACTTTAAGAATATTACTAGGACCATAAGGACAGGACCTAAAAGAAAAGAATAGAACCCTAAGGAAAGGACCTATAAGACATATATAGACCAAAACCCCTAAAGAAATTACCCAGAATTACCTAATACCCCTACTACTATACTATAAAATATAGTAGCAGGTAAAGCAGCTATAGAACCCTTAAATACTTTGGACGAAGAAATAATTAACGTTTTAACCCCCTAGGCGGAGCTTACGGCTACTAATACCGAAATTAAATAACTGCGAGAGCTGCTTAAAGCTAGAGATACCCCTATATCTAATAATAAGTTATTATTAAATAACTAAAGACTTACTATAGTCCTTTAGGCCCTATCCTAGCGCCTTAGTAGATCTACTAAGGCCTATATAGCACTAAAGCGGTNNGNAAAGGTNGNNNACCCCCNNCTACTTANAAACGGAACCNACCCTATATTTAATAATTAGAAGCTTTAATTACGGGATAAGCTTAAAGTTAATATAGACTACTTCCCTAACGCCCGAGTTAGAATAGCCTATATCTTTAGCCGTACTAGCGAAGACGTCTAGACGTATTTACGCCTGTGATACACTAAAGACTTAGCAGACCCCTTTATCCCTAAAGAAGAAATAATTAAATACTTGTCTTTTATTTATAAAGACCCTTTTAAAGTATAGAACGCCCGCCTTAGCTATAAAAGCCTAAATATAAAAATAACGGACCTAGCTAGATAGGCCTAGATCCCCTAGGAAGACCTACTACTAAACCTCTTTAATAAGCTTACCCTAGACCTATAGCGGGCCGTATTATTAGCTTATATTATAGTATAGACGTTAAAGGAACTTATAGACTATTGCCTAGCTATTAATTAAGGCCTTTATCGAATTAAGGTACGCGCTAATTGGCTAAAAACTAAAAACCTTATAAACTAGGCCGCAAGTACTACGAGTACGGCCTATAGTGCCCCGATATAATTGGCAACTCCTATAGTTAACCTAGCAGCTAGCCACGCAGCTACCCCTACTATAGGCCTAGTGTACACCCAGCCTATATATAATAACCCCTGTATATAGGCCCTTAGCGATTAAGGAGCTTACTTTTTATATGGTTAAATAGGCTACCTTATAAGGAACTGCCTAATAAAAGTAAAGATAAACAAGGTCCTATTAATTTAGGAGAATAGTACGGAGCTAGAAAAAGAGGAACCTTAAAAAAAGACTCCTCTCTAGGGTTAAAAGGGATTAATATATTATATATTAATCTGGGTTAGCTAGTTAGTAGAAGAAGCTGCACTATCCCTTATACTTTATTTCGTAATAGATATTAAGTTTTAATCTCTGCTTTAGCTAACTTAGGAGTAAATATCTTTACTTTAATTAATATAAAGTGCGCTGCAAAATTAGCTAACTTTTTAAATATACCCCTTAAAGTGTCAGATAATCTGTATTCTCGGAGGCGTAGGACGTGCACGGGTCACGTGCATTGTAAATATCTTCGTCTAAGCCCAGGGGCCCTAGGTCAAGCAACGATAAAGACACGATTAAGATCATTAATTAATCAACCCATTTTATCAATGAATAGCTCTATATAAGTTATCTGACAGTTATGAGCCCGGTCCGCCGACACAAGAAGCTATTCAGCTAGTACTCAATCATTTAAAGAAATTCTACCTCATCGTCAGACTCTAACACCTCATCGTCTTAGGACGCAGACTCTGACAGAAATCCTACCTCAATTGTCACAGGACGATTCTGACACGAGATTCCACGAGATTCCACGAGATTCCACCTCAATCGTCAAAGGACGATCCTGACGACAAGGACGATCCTGCGACAAGGACGATCCTAACGACGAATTCCATCTCAATTCCTCCTTTGCCTATCAGTCAAATGACTCTACTAATGTTGAGTTCGTTGAATACAATTATCCTTAATAAGCCAGAAGACTGGGAGTAATGGATCTGGTAACTATAAGCCCTTACGGACAAACAAATTTGGGCCTACGTTAACCTAGATAATATAGCACCTTAACAAGGTCTACTATAAGAACCACCCTATCTAGAAGTTACAGATTTTAATAAGAATGCAACCTTATATATATAGCTCTCGACAAATTAACAGAGGGCGTATAAGAATAGTAGACGATACTATAACTAGGATATAAAGTATTTCCTAAAATAAGAAGAGTACCTTTAACAGATCCGTACCCAAATCACGTCCATAGTATTAATTTAGAAGAAGCTACTGCTTAACCCTTCCTTAACAGTTAAAGAATGGCTATCTCGACTAAAGGAGAACATAGAACCTACCTCATCGTTTATTAGGAAGAAGGTATAACACCAGTATACAGAAGCCCTTAAGGGGTTTACATACTTGTTAAAATTAAATTAGTGGCTAGATTAATAGGAATATATAATAGTATTAGGAGAGAAGTATAAAATACCCTAAATGTTTAACGGAATCTGGCTTTAAGATCTAGCAGAAGTTATTCGACCTTTTAGCGACGCCTATTATATAAAGTATACTACTAAGTTAAATAACCTATAGAAGTTAAGATCTTCTAAATACTATAGAGTAGTAAAGGAGCTGCAAGAAGGGCTTAGAAGACCCTTAAAGAAAGCTAATACTACTATAAGAGGGAGTACCTTTAACACAGACTTTGTAGAGTAAGCTATTAAGGATCACTCTAATACTACTAAAGGTTTATAGAGAGGAAACACCTCGGCACGCACTAGCCGCTTAAAGAGAGCCGGGTCACTAGTTAAGGAGACGTCCTAAAAGAAGCCAACACCTAAGTGCTTAGCGTGTAAAAGATAAGGATATTCACTTTAAGACTATTAGTATTTATTTAAAGATAAGAGACCTATAGAAGTTACAATCAGAGATAATCGTATTAAAAGGGCACTAAAAAAGGTAGAATAGAATAAGGATCTTACTGATCTAGTTACTAAAATCAGACTTAAATAAGAAGACAAAGCTTAACGATAAGACAAGAGCAAGGGAGTCCTAGCCTATATTAAATAGAAGAACGTTATAGATAACAGACTATCGAATACGTACGACTAGGAAGTCTATTAGCTTTTAATTTAAGCTAACTACTAAGTCGCTAACGGAAGCGTAGAATCTCGGTAAGAGACGTTTATCTAGACTTAAAAGGTAATATATAGCTATAGCATCTGCGTCTAGGTTACCTAGGACCTATAAGCCTTTATCTAGGTATTAACGCTCTAGGAGTTAAGCTCTAAGGCCCTAAGATAACGGAATGTTAACACTACAGCCTTACTAAAATTAAGCGTTAGGTCTTATAAAGGTTCTTAAATTAGAATATTAATAAACCCTATTTTAACGTCTATATTAACTGGACTAACCTTAAGGAAGCGTATATAAAAGACCTTAAAGAAAGCTTAAGAAGCACTTAAGGAGCTAAGCAAGGAATACTAGATGAGTACCCTTAGAGAGCTAAAATAGTTCCTAGAAATCTATATACTACGCGATCGTAGCTAGAGGCTCCTATAGCTATTGCAGGAAGCCTATATTAAGAAGATAGCTAACTAGTATTAGATAGATCTTAAAGGGCGTCTTCTAGACACTCCTATAGCAGAATAGGAACTTCTTCCTACTAATTACCGATTAATCCGTCCGACGCTTCCGTCCCCCAATATAGACCTACTAGTCCGTCCTATATCCCTACTAAGAGAAGCAGCTTCTACGATGCTATATTAGAGACCAGTACCTATATAGCACAAGGAGTAGAGTAATCTACTATAGAGGAGATAAGGAACGAACGAACGCGAAAGGGAGAGACAAAGGAATAAGCGATAAAGGATAAGACGACGGAGACGGTAGAAGTAAAGCGTAATTATTTATCTATGCCAGCAACGCATTATTCGCGGATAATTCTATTAACAGAAAGAGCTTATAAGGATACATTATAAAGCTATTTAGGGGACTAATTACCTAGAGAGCAAATAAGCAGGATAGCAAAGGAAGCTATCTTTATTAGCAGGCTGTTTAAAGCAATAACGTTACAGCTAAATAAGCCCTTAATCATCGACTCTCTAATACATTAACATCTATTAATACTAGTTGCGTTAAGAATACGTAATAAGACGAGTGGTATTTTAATGGAAAGCGACGAAGGAGATAATCGCTAATGGACTTACGAAGGCCCTGCCTAAGTAGAGGTTTTAGAACTTTGTTAACCTAGTTAGAATGGTGGATATTAAGGAGCGGCTGGATAAGGAGAAGCAACTGGAGGACCTAAGGGAGAAGGTTAGGGCGAGACGGAAGGATTTAGATGAGATTACGGTTCATTTAACGCATGGACGGACATGAGAAGGTAGCTAGCTTCGTCCTCAACCAGGTTGAAGCTAAGGGGGTGTGTCAGATAATCTGTATTCTCAAAGGCGTAGGACGTGCACGGGTTACGTGCATTATAAATATCTTCGTCTAAGCCCAGGGGCCCTAGGTCAAGCAACGATAAAGACACAATTAAGATCATCAATTAATTAACCCATTTCATTAATGAATAGCTCTATATGAGTTATCTGACATAAAGAACTGCCTAAACTAATCCCTATTTGCGGTTATAACGGACGGATAGAGCTACCTATTATAACTATCTTACGGATCTACCTCCGCGTTAACGGACGAAGGTAGTATAACGTCCCCTTCCTTATTATAGACCTTAGAAGCTATAATATAATCTTAAGAAGAAAATAGCTAGCCTATTTAGGCTTATAGCTTAACGTACGGAATAGGCAGCTTTTCTAGCCCGAAACTATACCCCTAATGCCTTCCTTTATAAAAGAGATTAGTATTATAATAGAAAATCTTATACGGCCGCAGATAAACACCGTTTACTAGGCCGATGCGACGCGTAGGGACTAGGCTTTTAAGAAGGATATATAGCTTAATCTACAACGGATTTGTATACTACGCCGCCCCTAGACTACCTATATTATACTACCTACACTAAAGACTTAGGAAGTTAGTAGTAGCCTAGCTAAGTCCCTAATAGAGAACTTAGGCCCTATATAGCTATAAAGGAAGGCTAGGGACATTAAATAATATACTAAACTAATAGACTGGAAGGACAACTTATGGAAAATAAAACGTGAGTTAAGGAAGACTATAAACCCTATACCGCAAAATACGGCCTAATAAATATCTATAAAGAAACCTACGGACCTCCCACTAGTTAATATCTGCTATATTAGCGCTATAGGATTTTACTAGAACCTAGTTTAGCTTAATACCGTTGCCTTTATAACTAGCTTATACAAAATTAATTAAATAATTAAAGAGAAAGAAGCCCTAGCCTAAGAGAAAGACGAGCTTATAGATAAGGAGCTAGTAGAGTAAAAACTGCCCCATTAATACCAGAAATTTAAAGATACCTTCTCTAAAGCAGCGTTTAATATACTCCCGCCTTACCGACCGTATAACTATAAAATTAAAATTAAGCCAGACAAGGTGGTTACCCTTAGCTATAGCCCCCTCTAATAGTAATTAACTGCCAAATTATAGGCCATAAAGTAGTATCTTATTAATAACCTAGATAAGGGCTTTATTAAGCCTAGTTAAGCCCCTTTTAACTTACCTATTCTCTTTACTAAAAAGCTAAATAGAGGACTTTATTTCTGTATTAACTACTATAAGCTTAATAATTTAACCCTTAAAGACCGCTACCCACTACCTTTACTTAATAAGACTTTAGCCCAAATAAGTAGAGCTAAGATCTTTATAAAGCTTAATATCCGCTAGACTTTTTACCAAATTAGGATAAACCCTAAATTAGAAAACCTTACTATGTTTCGGACCCGTTACGGAACATATAAATATAAAGTACTGCCTTTTAGACTAACTAACGGACTGGCTATATACTAACGATATATAAATAATGTACTATTTAACTACCTTAATAACTTCTGTATAGTATACCTAGATAATATTATAATCTACTCTAAAAATAAACTAGAATATAAAGAGTATATCTATAAAGTTTTATAACGGCTTTAGGAAGCTAGCCTTTAAGCCAATATTAAGAAATTAGAATTTAGTGTTAAGCGTATAAAGTACCTAGGGTTTATTATTAGTATAAGCGAAATTAAGGCAAACCTAGAAAAGACGGCTATAATTAACTAATAGGTACCCCTAAGGACCGTAAAGGGGGTGCAGTTATTCTTAGGGTTCTGTAACTTCTACTAACGCTTTATTAAGAACTATAGCAGAATTGCCTAGCTACTAAGCCTACTTACCTATAAGGACCGGCCCTTTTACTTTAATACCGTATATAGGCAGGCCTTTAATAAGCTTAAGAAACAACTGGTCTCTACTCCCTTACTCGCCTACTTTAATCTAGAACGGCCCTTAATACTAGAAACTAATACTTTAGATAGTATTATAGCTAGCGTTTACTCCTAAAAGCAAATAGATGGAGAATAGCACCCTATTGCTTACTATTCAAAGACTATAATAGATGCTAAGCTAAACTACCCGATTTACGATAAAGAAATACTAGCTATTATCTCTAGCTTTTAGCACTAGTGAGCCTAACTAAAGGGCACCCTTAAGTCTATCTAGGTAGTTTCCGATTATAAGGCCTTAGAATATTTTATAATAATAAAGGCCCTTACGGCTTAATAGGCGCGCTAGGCGGATACCCTATCTTAATTTAACTTCCTAATTATATATAGGCCTGGCGCCACCAACCGTGCGGACGCTTTTATAAGGCGTAAATAGGATATAAATAACTAGATAGCCGTAAAGATCTTATTATAAACCTAGGCGCTACTATAACCAGAGTACCTTAACCCCTAGATATAGGCAGAACTAAATATAGACTTTCTAGATGCCAAGATATGCCCTATTAACTTTATAGAACTAAACCTTATTAATAAACTACTATAGGTAAACTATACGGCCCCTTCTCTATAGGAGTACCGCAAAAAGGTAAAGAACGTTTCTAGCCTATAGTCCCTTAAAAGTGGACTACTTAAGTACCGCGAATAGCTAGTAGTAGTAGAGGAATAGAACTTATGGACTCGGCTTATTGCCGAAGCATATACCTAGGTCTCTACGGCCTACCCTAGAAAAAATAAGACCCGTAGGATTATTAGCGACCGCTACTACTAGCCCAGAATAATTATAGATATTAACCGCTATATACGGAACTGTAATAACTGCTATAGGTTTATAATTCTACGAGATAAGACCCTAGGATTATTAAAACCCCTCCTAATACCCGACCGCCCCTAGTAATATATCTTTATAGACTTTTATAAGCTACCTCTAAACCGTAACGGATATAATATGGTTATAATCCTAGTTAACCGCTTTAGTAAGCGCCTATTTTTAATTTCCTATTATAAAAATATCGATGCTAAAGAGGCGGCCTAACTGTATATTTATTACGTCTACCGAATTTATAGATTACTAGATACTATTATATCTAACCGCGGGCTATAGTTTATATTAGCCTTTTAGAATAAGTTTACCCAGATCCTAAGTATTAAGCTAAAGCTTTTTATAGTATATTACCCCTAAACAGACGGTTAAACAGAGATTATAAATTAATACTTAGACTAGAGACTCCGGCCTTTTATTAACTACTTTTAGGATAACTGGGCCGAACTATTACCCTTAATAGACTACGCCTAAGCTACCCTACCTTACGACTTTACCGGATTTGCCCCTATTTAACTAGAAATGGGTTACCTACCCTATATAAGCTTTAACTAGGAAAGACTAAAAGGGCCCTAAACTATACGCGAAAAACTATCTTATAAGGAAGCCTAGTAGTACGCTAAGCGCTTAAAAGAAGCCTAGAAAGTAGCCTATATAAACCTAAAAAAGGCTTAAAAATTAATAAAATAGTAGGCGAATAAGCATAGGCGCGAGCCTGACTTTACTATAGGCGATATAGTTTAGGTTATGATAAAGAACTAGAAGATAGAACGGCCTAGCCATAAGCTGGACTATAAGA
Source organism: Cenococcum geophilum 1.58 (assembly GCF_001692895.1). Lineage (NCBI taxonomy): Eukaryota > Fungi > Ascomycota > Dothideomycetes > Gloniales > Gloniaceae > Cenococcum > Cenococcum geophilum. The sequence goes on along the minus strand of NW_027137592.1, from coordinate 591,235 downwards.
TAGTAGGACCGTATAAGATTCTTAATAAAGTAGGTAACTTGTATAAGGTTAAGCTCCTAAACTTAATTAAAGTTTACCCTATTTTCTTACCGGATAAGCTACGGAAAGCTATAAATAACCTACTACCTAGATAAAAGAATAAACCTCCCCTATTAATTTAAGTTAATAATAATAATAAATGGGAAATTAAAGAAATACTAGCCTATAAACTTGTAAAGGGAACGTTAAAGTATTATATTAGTTGGAAAGGATATAACCTAGACCCTACTTAGTACCCTATATAGAACTTTATAGGCAGCCCCTATAAGCTTTAGGAGTTTTATAGCTGTTACCCTAATAAACCTAGACCGCTAAAGTACCTAGATAAGTAGATAGATTACTAGTATAATAAAGACGATAAGCTACTAGAAGAATATAAGGACAAAAACGCCCTAGAAATTTCTTAGTTACGTAAGGTCGTAAAATATCTAGGAACTTTAACCGGCGGTTAAAGTTATCTAATTAGTTAGATTTTCTTACTAAGACTTTTAGCGACAAAGCCTAAGGGCAGGCTTTTTTAGAGGGGGGGGGTAATATTACGGCACTGGTAGGACTTAGTAGAACTATATACCGGCAAGTTACTACAGATTGCTGTATATTGCGGTTATGTGACGCAAAGATCTTATAAAATATCAAACGGCGCTACTCTTCTTCTCCTTTCCTTTCCTTAGCTTTAGATTCTTGTTTATAAACAATCCAATTGTATAGGCTTGCGCGTCCCCTTTGCCGTACCTATGCCTTGATTGACTGAGTCGCTAATAATAAGCTTATAGGTCTTAGATAATATTATAATCTTAGATAGTACGTATCTCGGCTTATATAAGCTTTAGGTAGTAGTTCTATAAAAGGCGGTAGTATTTATTAGGGTCTTATGCTACTATTTTTATAAACGTCTCGGCGTCTTATATTTTTATTTTAATAGGTAATAGCCCTTCTATTTGCTTATCTATAGTTATATAATTAATAAAAGATAAAATATTATTAATCTATCTCTTTAAGGGTTAAGGCTAGGGCTAATAAATCAAATTCTCCTAGGATTAATTGGCGTTATAGGCTAAGTATAGGTATTAAATTATTCTTTAAGTTTAACATAGTAGCTAGTAAGGGATATTATCTTACTATTATGGGTTCCTTAGAAGTATAAAGTAAGGTAATTTATAGATATGCTGTTTCTAGTAGCGCCTACGGTATTATAGAGACGTAGAATTGGTTGTAGGCTAAGTATTAGTAGTAAAAAAGGCGCAACGTAATATTATGGGACGGGGGTAGTGGCTATAAAGCGTATATATTTAAGGAGTCTATAAGACGTTACGCGATCGATTGTAAGGGTCGAGGGCGTAAGGAGGTAATATACCTACGCGTAGCTGATATAAGCTATACGCGAGGTGTACGTAAGAGTACGGGGCTCTCCTATAGAGGCCCCTACGGTAGGATTCCGTAACAATTTTTAATAGCTAATAGCCTATAATTCTTAGTTAATAACTTACTACTTTAAATATAGGTAAAGCTTATTTTTTATTACCTAGGCGCCGTCCGTACTACCTTTTAGTTTTATATACTAGTCTTTCTACTTTTTCTACTCCGGCTTATACGCCCTCGTTATATTCTTTAAGCGCTAGGTCTTATAAATATTATATAGCTATACTATTTAGGCTTTAAATTCGTTTTAGAGGCTATATAAGGAAAAGGCTAAGGGGGCTTTCATTAACTATAAAGTGGACTATAGGGTAAGAAGATTTCTAAAAGACTCTATATCTGTAAAAGGTAAGGGGGGAGATATATAAGTGCGGCGCGGGTAAATAAAGTTATCGAACGCGTAAATATTAAAGGAAAAGGAGAAGAAGAGGGCTCTATATTATACAATTAGAATTATAATAGGCCTTTCTATATAAAATTAGAAGCCCTATATAAGCTATCGCAGGTATAAGGATAGGAGAGGGTTGGAAAATAGATTGTTAAGGTAACGGTAAGGTTAAAGGCGCGCTAAGGCTTTTTATACTAACCTAGTACTAACCTAAGCCTTAAAAACGCGTCCTAAAAGTAGGGGCCACTACTAAAGGGGGGGGGGGTGATATTTAAACAATATGTCGCGGACCTTGGGGGGTTTGTGCGTAACTAAGGTTATACCAAGCCTAACCCGGACCTCTAATACCTAGGCTTAGGCGGCCCTAGAGGAGGAGAAGCAGACGGCTTTCTACGTTTATTTATAGTAGAAGCCTTAAAAGTAACACTAGCAGTACGTAAATAAGCACGGGTATTACTAATAGAGCGAGTACTGCTAGCTAAAGGAGCTGCTAATAGCGTTAACGTTACTAGTGTTAATTTTAAGGTTTAATTCGCGGCCTTCCTTATAGCCTTCTTTACAGGTACTATAATACTAGAAAACGTATTAAGATAGGGCAAATAGTAGGGCGACGTCGGCTTCAACTTACTAACTAACAATAGAGACGTTATATGGACAATAAGGCGCGTTTAATGTGGAAATGGGTTATCTCACGGTTTTATACGTTGGGTTGGGTGCTAAAATCGGGGATCTATATGCCAAGGATTCTAATTCATTTCGTAACGGATAAATTTTATTTACCCGAGCATCACCCGCTGTTATCCCGACCATACCGCTGGCAGGTAAATACTGGTTAAACGCGGTTTCGTATATTTAATCTAGACGTTTTTTTACCACTCAACCTCATCGCTATGACGTCCATACCTCTAGAAGACTGCCAAATAACTACCTCAACCCTTTCTACAGCCCTTTCTGATCTGTCTGCTCCTTCTGCCCTTCAGAGAACCTCAGCACACAGCTTAGATATTAACGCCGACGCGTCAGTTGACTTCAATACCGATGCGTATGCAGGAATTGATTGGAAGTGACTTTTGGGTTACCATATACCACATACTACTTCATCCTGCCGTACTGGTGATGCCTGGAAACACGGATATGAGATAGAACATGCAAAATCCGGTATTCGATACTGGCTCTGCAGAATCTGCCACCAAAGGAAGGCCCATAAAACTCATCTATATGTCGGAATAGGGACTCAAAACCACGCCAAGCATCTATTTAGGGAGCATAGAATCGGCGAGGATCCTCAGCAGGCTGTTAAGCGCCGGCGAACTGTCTTTGAGCGGCTTCGGCTTCAAGCCGATCTACCAGAGGATCAAAAGCGGATTAATACTCTAGTTCGGAGCTTCGATCCAAATCGTTTCTGCCGGCTCCTGCTTCAGTGGATCATACACGACAACATTGCATTTCGGAAGATTGAAAGCGACTACTTTCATCAGCTCTTGGCATACACAAATCAAGCCGTAATTACTGGCGGCTGCCTCCCTAATCATTCAACTGTGAGATCGTTAATCGTTGCTGAGTTTGATCGGCATAAGGAAGCGGTTGTTGCTCTAATCTGTACATCTCCTGGCAAAATTCATCTATCCTTTAATCTTTGAACTTCTCGAAATCATTTATACCTTATTGGTAAGCTTCTATTTAAGGCCTCAACTATCTAGCTGCTAACTTCTTCATAGGAATGAATGTACACTTTATGGACGCTAGCCGCCAGCACCGTTCCTTCCTTCTTGCCCTTCCCCCTCAAAATAAGCGACATACTGGAGTTAATATCGCTGCCAACGTCGGGGGGATCTTCAAGAACTTCGGAATTGATGCAAAGCGTATTGGCTACTTTATGGCTGATAATGCGGATAACAATGATACTTGCATTCGCGACCTCTCGATCGACCTTAAATTTAACAAATATCACCGACGCCTTCGCTGCATGGGACATATAATTAAACTGGTGGCTCGCATGGTTCTATTTAGAGTCGATGCGGACACTTGAAAAAGAGAATCAATCAGATAAGGAGCTAATTGCTCAGCTCAAGCTTTGGAGGAAGCTTGGCCCTGTGGGCAAGCTGCATAATATTATAATATGGATATTTGATTCGGAACAGCGCGTCAATAAGTTCATCAAAATTCAAGACATCAAGCTTGTCGCCGTTAACCAGGATGAGTCTGCGCAAGCCGACACCAAGCTGCTTCCGATTAAGCCAGTTAATACTCGCTGGAACTCAATAGAGGCAGCGATTGAGCGGGCAACAAAGCTTAGAAATCCCATTGATCGTATTATCGGCGAAGAAGTTCTTAAGCGGAAGATATACTGGGATAGGATTACTGCTAACGGTACCAAGTTACCGCCTCCAGACCACCGCCAGGAGCCTAAGATAGTTAAGAACTATCTAACGGATGAGGATTGGAGTACGTTGACCGAATATCTGGCGATTTTAAAACCTCTTAAGATAGCCACAAAGCGTTTGGAGAGCCGCATCAAGGAAGGTGAGTTTAACTAACTCCAATTGAGTATTACTAGCTTACAAATTAGGCAAATTCGGATCTCTGTGGGAAGTCCTCCCTGCTTTTGAGTATCTGCTTGATCAGTTTAAGCGCTTAAAAGTTGAGTACAAACACCACCAAGAGTCTCACTTCCGCCACAATATTAATATAGCTTGGGAGAAGCTAAATCAGTACTACAATCTCCCCGATCGATCGCCTGCCTATATCGCCGCAACGGTTCTACATCCAGCAATCAAATGGACGTTTGCTGATAAATATTGGGACGGTGAGGAACGGGCTCACTGGAAAACGGCAGCTCAAGAAGCTCTTCAAAAGCTCCGGCCCGAATACAAAGATCCCCCTATTGATTCTACCACTGATCAAGTATCAAAACACCAGCAGCGCGTCGCCTCATCTGATATAGATGACTACTTCCGCGGTGGCTTTGCTCCAATTACACCAATTGACGACAATCACGATGAGTACGAACAGTGGCTTGCTCGAGGCGGACATCGAGAGGACGTCGCGTGCACCGATCCTATTGCCTATTGGATATTAAAGCTCAATAGCGGTGAATATCCACGACTGGCTCGCATGGCTCTTGATCTGCTCTCTATACCGGCTATGTCGTCAGAACCGGGGACGAATATTCAGCCTTGCTGGCTTGCTCCTCACTGCAAATCGAAACCAACTACAATCTGATACAATTGGCGCTACAATGGCATTAAGTTCGTGGGACAAAGAAGGCGTAATCAATATAGTAGACGGAAAGCTTAAGCGGGGTGAAAATACGGCAAGTAAGCCGGCAGGGCAACAGGCAGGGCAGCAGGAAAGGCAGCAGGCAGGGCAGTAAGGTAAGCAGTACAGCACAAAACACGATGCCAAGACTGGTGATAGTCTTATATAAGCCGGTTGAATCTCGTTGAATCAACTCAATCAACTATAGAGCATGCTTACTTAAGCCTTAAACTCAATCAACTAGAGGCCCCCGGTTGATTGAGTTGATTGATCGCCCACCCTGAAAGGATGGCATCGACCCGGACTCCAAGGACAACGACGGTTGGACGCCGCTGTTGTGGGCAGCAGAGAACGAGCACGAGGCGGTATTGAGGCAGCTACTGGCTCAGCACCGCGTCAATCTGGACTCCGGGGACAAATATGGCCAGACACCCCTGTTGTGGGCCGCACGACGTGGGCACGAGGCGGTGGTCAAGCTGCTACTCGGGAATGGCCGTGTCGACCCGGACTCCAAGGGCAATGGTGGTCGGGCGTTGCTATCGATAGCCGCAGAAAAGGGGCACGAGGCCGGGGTGAAGCTGCTTCTCGAAAATGACGTTGTCGACCCGGGCTCCAAGGACAAATACGGTCAAACACCGCTATCGTGGGCCGCAGCGCACGGGCATGACGTGGTGGTGAGGCTGCTCCTGGCAACGGGCAAAGTCGACCCGAAGTCCAAGGACAGTAACGGTCGGACTCCGCTATCGTGGGCAGCAGAGAAGGGGCACGAGGCGGTAGTGAAGCTGCTACTAGCACAGAACGGCGTCAATCCGGATTCCAAGGACGAATACGATCAGACGCCGCTGTCGTGGGCTACTGGGAGTGGGCGTAAGGCCGTGGTCGAGCTGCTGCTTGAGAAAAGCGTCGCACTGGACTCCGAGGACACTAAAGGACGGACACCGCTGCGGTGGGCCACGCGACGCGGACGCGGGGCGATGGTAAAGCAGCTGCTGGTGGAAGGAGCGCGTCGGCTCTGACTACTATATAACACGTTTGGTCAGACGCCGCAATCACAGGCCGAAGCCCAATGGGCACGAGGCGGTGGTCAAGCTGGTATTCGCGGATGGCCGTGTCTATTTAAATGAGTTTATGTGACAGTCGAGTTGGGCACACGACAGGTTGAGTAGATTGAACCGAACTTGAGGACAGTGAGCGACTATCAACTGAATCAACGGTAAAATCAACTGTAAAGCGACTGTTCGACGACTGTACAATACAAAGATGGGGAATTGTGACCATAACAACGAGGACGACTTTCGGTGTGTGAGAGGGTCCTTATTTGGATGCCCCACTAACCCTATGATGGAATGACGAGATACAGTAGAGCATGTTGCAACGCCCGTCGCTTCTGCTTTTGCTTCAGAGAATACTGTCGGACCTCTTACATACAGTCGCTAGCGAAACCGGCTTCCCCTCGTGTCCGAACGATCACAGGACCAAAAACCACTCATTATCACGGCAGAAATCAATTCCTTGCGTCCCATACTTCATCCGATGCTTCATTTTCCTTCGCTCCCTTTCCCTTGGATAGGCAGTGGTTCGTGTAACCCGGTCTTCTGACGTTGTTTCTTCATATAGCGCTTGTGGCTAGGAGTCACAATCACGTCTCGAGACACAGCTAATGCTTCGTCCAATTTCTTCTCCAGATTCGGCGCTGGGCTGCAGGTGCCGTGGTTAGAAATGCAAATTATGGAGTTAATAATGTTTTGGGCGGAAGAACAGAAGCTATTCACGCTTTCCACAATGTCGTCAGCTGATTCCGGTAGAAGCAAGCCTCTAATTTTGAACGTTGCCCTGCATAAACTTCCGAAGATAACATAATCGCAGAATATGCTGTCCTTTGCTGCGATTGTTCGCTTGCGGCAATGGTCCCCATCCAGCAGGGTTTTGGACAAATTATGAAACAGGTTGAGGACAGATTGGACAATGGTCCTTCTTGATTCGCCGATTTTCTCTACAGAAATATTAGAAGAACTTAGCGTTCCTGCTTTCTAGAGGAATATCAAAATGGTCTGGCATACTGAGCAGGTCTAGTGGCCCAATTTGGTCGTAATCCTCTAAGCAGAGGCCCTTAGGTGTTATTAGACGGCCGTTCTCATCGATGGAACATTCGCCCAAGAACTTTTGGACTATATTCGCGTAGAGTTCCTGGTGCCCGAGTTCCCATGCTACAAACGTCAACATTGCAGGGTTACCTCCTATTTTGTCTTTTTGTGCTTCCTCTGCCAGCTTCGCCCAGTTGTCAGCCCAAGGACGAACTGCTTCCGTCATGTTGTATTTGTTTGCAACACATAGGATCCAATATAAATCTTCTAGGCAGGGTTTGTCAGGAACCATGCCGAAACTTCCGTGAATGATATTTAGGAGAGTTAGCACAGCCTCACAATCGTCGTCCGGTAGCGGCACAATCCATTCCCCTTCCGTTGGCCTCGATTCCCTAAACCTGCCGGAAAGCAACGCCTTGAAGACTGGCGACAGGCGCATTAACGTCTTTGAGCACACGACGAAGTCTTGGGTATGGCCTTCCTTCGCCGTGACACGTAGCCGCAGATCTCCGTCACTATCGAGATAGATTGTAGGCGGGTCGGGAGAGGCACTAACAGTGGGAGCGTAGTCTTGGTTTTCGGGAGAGGAGGGAGCCATCTGCTCCCCAATTGGCGACTCAGGCGTCATATTTCAGGAATAGCTAAATGGGCCGGTGTTGCACCAGCCTCCGGAAATTCTGAGGGTAGAATCGAGGGGGCAATAAAATAAAATAAGGCGACGATATTGATACGCAATAGGATTGCGATATGATGTTTCTTTGATGTGTAAATTCGGGCAGCAATAATGCAGAGCGGCGCTAGTGATCAGTGTTTAACGTGCAGCCTAATCGGTGAGGTTGCCGCCAGGCACTTATCTCATAAATCAGACCCCCGGTGGATCGTTGGTACGTGCACTACGCGCACGGTGCGGGCATACTGCTCCTTATCAACCAACGAATTTTCCACCGAGGGTCTGAGAGCTTATGGGCGTCGTTTTGGTGGTAACGGAGCGTCAAAATACACCAAAAATCACCTTTTTCACTGCCGTATCTCGACCCTTTCACAACGTCTAGTTATTATAAAAATACTACGAGGTAGGAGCTCTTTAGCTTCTCTATCTATTGCATCGAAAAACAACGTTGTAGCTATATTATATAAAATATTAGATATGGGCAATCGGTCGCATTCGATTAAAATTTACCCAAACTCGTCCAAAAAATTCTCAAGTTGGAGAAATTTTAGAGAAATATTCACCTTTTTCAACAATGTATCTCCCCACTTAATATTATAAATATAGGACTATAATATATATATCGATATATAAAATTACTTAAAGAATCTATTACATTAACAAAAGATATTATAACTTATATATTTAAGTTGTGGTGTATAAAACAAGATAAAAAAGAGGAAATTTTGATTTTCAAAATTATGAGTTACCACCAAAGCTGCGCCCATAAGCTCTCAGACCCTCGGTGGAAAATTCGTTGGTTGATAAGGAGCAGTATGCCCGCACCGTGCGCGTAGTGCACGTACCAACGATCCACCGGGGGTCTGATTTATGAGATAACCAGGCACCCTTGATTTAGAACAAAGTTGGCTTGGCTCACACGTGACACAATGGAGGTGTGCGTGCGCATGGATGAAGGGTACTAGCGTCTTGGCAATGTGGCTTACGGAGGTACAGCCCATAATGTTTGTAATAGCGCTAGCAAGGGGGGGTCCCTGCTGCAATCGACTCATCCTAATAATAAAGTAAGGCCACTACTAGTTACACACCCCCTAATCACTGCGCGCACACCCCCCAATTGATACGCGCACACCCCTCACTGAACAGGCTTAGATTCTTCCTCTTCAGGTTAGAACGTCACGTGTGTTTGACTTGTATGCATCTGCATCGCGAAAATCAAACTTTTAAAATACAACTTCTATGACTGTGCCACCACAATTAAGTCTTAATTTCGACTGTAGTATAACTTGTAGAGTTCAAACCAGAGCTGGAATGCGCCAAAGGACCCACCAGTAAAGTCGTGTTAAAAGGGCGAGGCCCCACGACGGCTGTAAGCCTGTGAAATATTACTGCTAAAAACTTAGCAAGCCATCTATAGAGGCATCTTAACTTCCGCCGCCATTCTCACCACCTGTAACACCGCATAGCCCTGCGATTTAGCGAACTTGTTGATATCACCAAGGGTAAAGTTCGCGCAATCGTACAACTTCAACGGAGGTAGGCTAAGAGCCATGGCAGATGTAGGAAAGTAATGCAAATGCGAGGTGTTGATTTGGGTATGGGCGCGCAACCGTTGCGCACTGATGCAGATGTAAACAAGTCAAACACACGTGACGTTCTAACCTAAAGAGGAAAAATCTAAGCCTGTTCAGTGAGGGGTGTGCGCGTATCAATTGGGGGGTGTGCGCGCAGTGATTAGGGGGTGTGTAACTAGCAGTGGCCTAAAGTAATAGGCCTCATAACACCAAAATCTACCTCGACGCGTACAGAATACACGTTCTACACGAGTATTATAATGGTAGAGAACCAGAACCAGCAGCCTATAGAGCCTATCCCTTAACCCGCCAAAATTCGTCCACACGTTATCGATAAGGGTTGGCCAATAGAATCAATAAGATCAAGGCTCCGTGACCATACGCGTACTTTTGATTCTGTTGTTCCGCACGGACCACCTACCTTGTGGACGTTGGCGGGTTAAGGGATAGGGCCCATGCCACACCCTCCAACTCTTACTCGTGACCAGCGACGCGACTACCAATTACTACACGATATTGGGTGGTTATATAATTCGACAGGTTGGAACAGCATGTGGACCTTAAGGCAAAGCTTTTATAAAGCACTAGATACATATAGACAATATACGGAGTAATAGATTTGAAGATTTTGGTGTTATGAGGCCTATTACTTTATTAGGATAAGTCGATTGCAGCAGGGACCCCCCTTACTAGCGCTATTACAAACATTATGGGCGGAAGCCGACTTCGCTAGCAACCGTACCGTAGCACCCCAGAGAGGTACGCTTAAGGAAAGAATACCAACGTCACTCCCTGCGTGGCGAGAAACCCACCGTGCCGAAACCACTACCATTGTTCAAGCATCTCAAGTCTTCCCTCGCGAGTCTATGAAGTTGTGGTCAATATCTCATTGTTGTTCAGCCATTTCCCCACAAGAAATCAGGTTGCAGCGAGAAAAATACGGCGGTCTTGATCACCCTGTCGATCTTTCGATTCATGGCACGAAAAGGCGCTTCAGCTGTACCCCCTGCTCCATCACGACTATCGGCATGTCTTCAAATTTCGGAGCAATGGTATAAAAGGCCGATCAAAGAAGATTATGGCTCCAAAGCTTTCACGACACGCAATCCTTAGCAACTAGCATTCCGGCAGTTTAGCCGTGCGAAGGGGGGTTGCAGAACGCCACGCATCTTGGCATGAGGATTTAGTGTGCTTACGTTATGCTGTATTAACATTGCGCTAGTTGTATTATATTCTGCACTATCCCTTCCACCGTCGACACCAACTTCATCCGTCCAACAAACCCACGACAGCGTCTGAAGAAGGCCGCGAGCCGCTTAAGGTTTGCTTAGACACCTGACCAAACCACATTCTGGCGGGCTAATCTTATTTACTACGCCCAGGGCAAACTGCCTGACTCCGCCTTTCAGCTTCGAAAACAGAACAGCTCTCCGCGGGCCAAAAACGTCATCATAAGCCTCAACCAATTCAGCTCTAAATCCATCTCCGACCCTGACAACTCCATCATTTACATGCCCACTACAATCTCCGAAAACTTTACCGCAGACCTCCTAGAAAACCACAACCCGTCCAGCAGTATCCCTTCGCACAATTTCACCTTTGTCATCCGCTCTATCTCGTCCGGGCATGTAATTACGCTGCTTGACGGGCAGGTTGTGCTGGCCCCGCCAGGCGGCCGTGGTTCCATCCACTGGAAACCGAAGGCTAGCTCGGTTTCCGGAATCGCATTTCGAATAAGTTTCTGTGTCACAATTAGAATGGGAGACTAAGGTGCTCGGCAGAACAGCATAATAAATGGAGGCACTGTTCCATCACTCCGGTGCCAAAGGGAGGTTATATCATGCAGATTTTGGACTAGTAGACGCTTCGGCCCATAGTGATTAATGTAGAAAAAGGGCTGCAGAAGCTAGGGAGGACTGGAAATAAGTTATCTGATAGAATCATCTGGAAATTTGTAAAGATTTGGTAGGAAGAAAAATTGGTGCAATAAACTGCAGCTGTGCATGGTTAGTGGATGTGTCGACTATAATCTCGAGAGAGCACAATATAGGTTTCGCTTGGAGAACACAGTCAAGCACGGTGTACTCTTTTGCCCGATCCTGAGTTCCGGGGAGTTAGAATGCCGCTCAACGTAACTCAGTCATTTATTCGCATCACAAATTCCAACCTTCGGTGGACAAGCGAGTGTAGCTCAACTCATTTCGAGGCTCATTTGGTCGGCACTGGATTGGAGTTCAGAAGTAGTGTTCATTGCGCAACGAGCCATGATTTGACTACGATTATAACTTGTCACAAGAATCAATAAAGTAACAACCCAGCGACTACTGTCTGTCACCAGTCTCCCTCAATAACTTTGATCATGTCGTCTGCTGCATTTGCTTCTTCAACTTCATCGTCGGTGTCCCAGTCCTCGTGCTCAGTGCTGTAATAGAATTCGCCGCTCGCACTCTTATCCTTACCTCAGCAAGCTCAGACGTGATTCCGTTGGTGTGGATTTTCAATCGGTCCGCAAGCCGACTAACTACGTTTGTGCGAAACCACCGGAATCACGTCTGAGCGGGTTTCGTAGCACTTGTAGACCTCGTCAGCCTATTTTACGATTTTCCCTATATTCGCGGTTGAATTGCTTAACCATAACGGCATAAAATACTACTAAAAGCTAATCGATTAGAGAGACGACCCAATATTTTATAAATATTGGGTTTAAACTAGCCCACGGCTGCCTAAAGTTAAGATTATTTTCGCCAAAAAAAAAACCAGTTATTAAGGACGTCAGACTTAGCTATAATGTTATAACGGGTATATATATAAAGCCTAAAAGTTAATTAATTATAAAGCTAGTTCTTGCGATTATTTTAAGAGTATATGCAGCCCTAGGCCTTACGTGGGTAGCTTTATTAACTTTATTAAAGATTATATATCCCCATATAAATTTAGGCAACAGATGTCACAACGGACGTCGCAACAGACGTCGCAACGGGTGTCGCAACGGGTGTATATATAAGGCCCAAAAGTTAATTGATTATAGAGCTGGTTCTTATAATTATTTTAAGCCTATATACAGCCCTAGACCTTACATAGGTAGCTTTAACAATTTCGTTAAAGAAGGTGACTGCTCTACATATAAAACAAGTCGGGTCGCCTAAGAAACCTTACGAAAGTCTCTTAGACCAATAGTATATCCACAGGTACATTTGTATAGCTAAATCAAGTCACGATTACGCGTGCGAGGAGGTCCGTGCGTTTAGCGACTGTGGATGTTACCCCATATCCACAGTTAATTTTTAATTACCAGCGACGCCGCGCTCTTAATACCCGTCGAGCGCTATACATAGAGCCTACTAAGCGCTTTCTACTCACACTAGAATGGTAAGAATTGGCTATAGGTTAATAAAGATATTCGCGTTTTAAGTTGCGCGCCACTACCCTAAAACACCCTATTAAACTTATATGGTACTAAAATAAGCCTCTAGGGGGCTATAGACGAAGGTTTTAATAAAGGACCTCTTAGTATCTTATTAGAAGTTATATATATAACTATTTTAAAGCTTTTTTACCCGCTTAAAGCCGTTTATAAAGCTAATTTAGTAAGTATTACATCTGCTCCTACTGTAGATTAACCTACTATATAGCCGCTTCCTTACTAACCTTCTAGACCTACGTAACCCACTTAATCTCCTTAATAACCTTAAGCTGTAGGGAGTACTATTAAACCTCCTTTTACTAGCTAGCCCGCTATTTAGTACCCTATTTAGAATCTAGCGCTATTATAAAAGGATTACCTCCTAGCCCTTTAGTCTACTTATACTAAAGGGCCTATATAACGTTTACTACGCGGCTTATATAGTATATAGGTAGAGACCTAGACCTAGGCTCTAGCTAGGACTATAGCTCTAGCTATAGCTATAGCAGCAGCTATTACGGCGGCGGTAGTAGTAAAACTATATAAAAAGGAGAGCCTATAGCGCTTACCTAGGTAGATATATATATACTAAATCCTATAATAGATGGAGCTAAAGGGGCTACTTCTATAGGCGGATATAGGGGGTTAGTAGACCGGCCGTAAGGCTATATTATAGCTACTACTATAGCTATGGCTAAAGGGGCTTCTAGTTAAAATATAAGGCCTTTAGATATTAATAATTAAAGCTATTATTACGGCACTGGCAGAACTTGGCAGATCTTCGCACTGGTAAGTTGCCATAGATTGCCGCATATTGCGGTTACGTAACGCGAAGATCTTATATAATATCGAGCGGCGCTACTCTTCTTCTCCTTTCCTTTCCCTAGCTTTAGATTCTCGTTTATAGATAATCCAATTGTACAGGCTTGCGCGACCCTTTTGCCGTACTAATGTCTTAATTAACTGAGTCGCTAATATTATCTAAAGCTTATTCTACTCTCTCTTCCTAAAAAGGAACTTAAAAAATATCTACAAGACTATAAATAGGACAAGAACACAGAATAAGACCCTAAGGGAAAAAATAAAACCCTAAGGAAAGGACCTATAAGACACGCATAAACTAAAACCCCTAAAGAAATTACCCGGAATTACCTAACACCCCTACCACTATGCTACGAAACATAGTAGTAGGTAAAGCAGCTATAGGACCCTTAAATACCTCAGATAAAGAAACAATTAATGTTTTAACCCCCTAGGCGGAGCTTGCGGCAGCTAATGCCGAAATTAAATAACTGCGAGAGCTGCTCGAAGCTAGAGATACCCCTATATCTAATAATAAGTCATTATTAGATAACTAAAGACTTGCTATAGTTCTTTAGGCCCTATCCCAGCGCCTTAGTAGATCTACTAAGGCCTATATAGTACTAAAGTGGTTAGCAAAGGTCACAGATCCCCCGCTACTTATAGATGGAACAGACCCGACATTTAATAACTGGAAGCTTCAATTACGGGATAAGCTCGAAGTCAATGCTGACCACTTTCCTACCCCCCAAGCTAAGATGGTCTACGTCTTTAGCCGTACTGGCGGAGACGCCTAGACGTATTTACGCCTGTAATACACTGCAGACTTAGCAGACCCTTTCGTCTCAAAGAAAGAAATAATTAACTACCTATCTTTTATCTATAAGGACCCTTTTAGGGTATAGAACGCCCGCCTTAGCTATAAAAGTCTAAATATAAAAACAGTGGAGATCTTTTTAGCCTTTTAGACCCGCTTTCTATACCTAGTAGGATAGGCCTAGATCCCCTAGGAAGACCTACTACCAGACCTCTTTAATAAGCTTACCCTAGACCTATAGCGGGCCGTATTACTAGCTTATACTATAATATAGACGTTAAAAGAACTTATAAACCATTACCTAGCTATTAACTAAGGCCTCCGTTGAATTAAGGCACGCGCCAATTAGCTGAAAACTAGAAACCTCGCAAACTAGGCTATAAGTACTACGAGAACGGCCCGTAGTGCCCCGGCATAATTGGCAACCCCTATAGCACTAGCCGCTCAGCCTATAGTTAACCCAGCGGCTAGCCGCGCAGCTACCCCTACTATAGGTCTAGTATACACCCGGCCTATATACAGCGACCCCTATATATAGGCCCTTAGCGATTAAGGAGCTTACTTCTTATGCGGTTAACCTGGCTACCCTATAAGAAACTACCTAATAAAGGTAAAGACAAATAAGGTCCTATTAATTTAGGAGGATAGTATAGAGTTAGAAAAAGAGGAACCCTAGGGGAAGACTTCTTTCTAGGGTTAAAAGAAATTAATATGTCATATATTAATCTAGGTCGGCTAGTTAATGAAAGAAGCTGCACTATCCCTTATACTTTATTCCGCAATAGATATTAAGTTTTAACCTCTGCTTTAGCTAACTTAGGAGCAAATACCCTTACCTTAATTAACATAAAGTGCGCTATAAAACTGGCTAACTTTTTAAATGCGCCTTTAGAAGAACTGCCTAAGCTAATTCCTATTTATGGGTATAACGGACGGGTAGGACTACCCATTATAACTATATTATAAATTTACCTTCGTGTTAACGGACAAAGGCAATATAACGTCCCCTTCCTTATTACGGACCTAGGAAGCTATAATATAATCTTAGGAAGAAAATGGCTAGCCTATTTAGGCTTATAGCTAAATATACGGAGTAGATGGCTTATCTGGCCCGAAACCCTACCCCCAACTCCTTCCTTTATGAAAGAAATCAGCATTATAATAGAAAATCTCATACGGCCCTAGATTAATACTATTTACTAGGCCGATGCTATGTATAGGGACTAGGCCTTTAAGAAAGACGTACAGCTTAATTTACAACGGATCTATATACTACGCCGCCCCCAGACTACCTATATTACGCTACCCGCATTAAAGACCTAGGAAGTTAGTAATAACCTAGAAAAGCCCCCTATAGAGAGCTTAGGCCTTATATAGCTATAAAGAATAGTAAGAAACGTTAGACGCTATACTAAATTAATAAACCGGAGGGATAACTTGCGGAAGATGGAATAGGAGCTAAGAAAGATTACAAACCCTAAACCGCAAAATACGGTCTAGTAAACGGCTGTAAGGAAACCTATGGACCTCCCACCAGTTAATATCTGCTGTATTGGCGCCGTAGGATTCTACTAGAACTTGGTCTAGCCTAATACTATTACTTTTACGACTAGCTTATATAAAATTAACCGAATACTTAAGGAAAAGGAAAGCGAGCTTAGCGGATAGGAAAGCGAGCTTATAGACAAGGAGCTGGTAGAATAGAAACTACCCTATTAATACCGAAAGTTTAAGGACGTATTCTCTAAGGTAGTATCTGATATATTTTTACCGCATTAACCGTACGACCATAAAATCGAGA
This sequence comes from Cenococcum geophilum 1.58, assembly GCF_001692895.1. Taxonomy (NCBI): domain Eukaryota; kingdom Fungi; phylum Ascomycota; class Dothideomycetes; order Gloniales; family Gloniaceae; genus Cenococcum; species Cenococcum geophilum. The sequence continues at coordinate 574,984 of NW_027137592.1, read as the reverse complement.
TTAAGTCAGATAAGGAAAACGCCCTTAGCTATACCCCCCTCCGTAAACAATCTATTGCTAAGTTATAGACCACTAAGTAGTACCTTGTTGATAACCTAGTAAAGGGGTTTATTAAGCTTAGCTAGGCCCCCTTTACCTCCCCTATTTTCTTTATAAAAAAGCTAAACAGGGGACTTTGTTTCTGTATTAACTATTATAAGCTTAATAATATAACCTATAAAGACCGTTATTTGCTGCCCCTATTTAATGAGACACTGGCCCAAATAAATAAAGCTAAGGTATTTACAAAGCTTGATATCTGTTAGGCTTTCCACCGAATTAAAATAGACCCCGGATCTGTGGATCTTACTATATTTTAGACTTGATATAGATTATATAAATATAAAGTACTTCCTTTTAGACTAACTAACGGACTGGCTACGTACCAACGATATATAAATGATGTACTCTTTAACTACCTTAACGACTTCTATACGGCCTACCTAAATAATATTATAATTTACTCTGAGAATAAGTTAGAATACGAGGAGCACGTCTATAAGGTCCTATAATGACTCTATAAGGCTGGCCTCCAGGCCGATATTAAGAAGTTAGAATTTAGTGTAAAGTGTATAAAATACCTAGGGTTTATTATTAGTACGGACAGAATTAAGGCTAATCCGGAAAAGACGGCCGTAATTAATTAGTAGAAACTACTACGGACCGTAAAAGGGATATAGTTATTTTTAGGCTTCTGTAACTTTTACTAACGCTTTATTAAGAACTATAGCAGGATTACTTAACCCCTTAGCCGCCTTACTATAAAGGACCGGCCCTTTTACTTTAACACCGTATATAAGCAGGCTTTTAATAAGCTTAAGAAACGACTAGTCTCCGCTCCCTTACTCGCCTATTTTAACCTAGAATGGCCCTTAATGCTAGAAACGGATGCCTTAGATAATACTATTACTGGCGGTTATTCCTAGAAGTAAACGGACGGAGAATGGCACCCTATTGCTTACTACTTAAAGACTATAATAAATGCTGAGCTAAACTACCCAATCTACGATAAAGAAATGTTGGCTATTATCTCTAGCTTTTAGCACTGGCGAGTATAGCTAGAAGGGACCCCTAAGCCTATTTAGGTAGTTTCGGATTATAAGGCCCTTATAGCCCGGCAAGCGCGCTAGGCAGATATTCTATCCTAGTTTAACTTCCTAATTATATATAGGCTAGGCGCTACTAACTATGCGGACGCTTTTATAAGACGTAAATAGGACCTAAATAACTAGATAGCCGTAAAGATCTCATTATAAACCTAGACGCTACTATAACTAGAGTACCTTAACCCCTAGATACGGGAAGAACTAAGTACTAAATCTTTAAGCGCCGAGATATATCCCATTGACCTTATGGAATTTAACCTTATTAATAAACTACTATAAGCAAACTGTACGGACCCTTCTCTATAGGAATACCGCGAAAAGGTAAAGAATGTTACTAGCCTATGGTCCCTTAAAAATAGACTGCTTAGGTACTGGGAACGGCTAGTAGTAGTAAAGGAACGGAACTTACGAACCCGGCTTATTACCAAAACATATACCTAGGTCTCTACGGCCTACCCTAAAAAAAATAAGACCCGTAAAATTATTGGTAACCGTTACTACTGGCCCGGAATAGTTATAGATATTAACCGTTACGTACGGAACTGTAATAACTGCCATAGGTCCACGATTTTACGAGATAAGACCCTAGGATTATTAAAACCTCTCCCGATACCTAATTGCCCCTAGCAGTATATCTCTATAGACTTCTATAAGCTACCTATAGACCGCGACGGATATAATATGGTTATAATTTTAGTTAACCGCTTTAGCAAGCGCCCGTTCTTAATCCCCTATTATAAGAATATTAATGCCAAGGAGGCGGCCTAACTGTATATCCACTACGTCTACCGTATTTACGGACCACTAGATACTATAGTATCCGATCGCGGCCCGTAATTTATATTAGCCTTCTAAAACGAGTTTACCCGGATCTTAGGTATTAGGCTAAAGCTCTCTATAGCATACTACCCCTAGATAGACGGCTAGACGGAGATTATAAATTAATATTTGGATTAGAGACTCCGGCCTTTTGTTAACTACTTTTAGGATAACTGGGGCGAACTGCTACCCCTAATGGACTACGCCTAGGCGACCTTACCCTATAACTCTACGGGATTTGCACCTATCTAACTAGAAATAGGGTATTTACCCTAGATAAGCTTTAACTGGGATAGACCAGAAGGACTACAGACCGTACGCGAGAAACTGTCTTATAAGAAAGCCTAGTAGTACGCTAAGCGCTTAGAGGAAGCCTAGACGGTAGCCTATACAAACCTAGAAAAGGCCCAGAAATTAATAGTATAGTAGGTAAATAAGCATAGGCGCGAACCCGACTTTACCGTAGGTAATATGGTCTGGGTTATAATAAAGAACTAGAAGACGGAACGGCCTAGCCGTAAGCTAAACTATTAGATGGCGGGACCGTATAAGGTCCTTAAGAAGATAGGTAACTTATACAAAGTAAAGCTCCCGGATTCGATTAAGGTTTACCCTATTTTCTTGCCGGATAAGCTATGGAAAGCTATAAACGACCTATTGCCTAGACAAAAGAACGAACCTCCCCTGCCGATTTAAGTCAGTGGCGACGACGAATGGGAGATTAAAGAAGTACTAGCCTATAAACTTGTAAGGAAAACGCTAAAGTACCGCGTTAGTTAGAAAGGCTATAACCTAGACCCTACCTAGTACCCTATATGGAACTTTATTAGTAGTCCCTATAAGCTTTAAGAATTCTATAGCTGTTACCCTAATAAACTAGGACCCCTAAAGTACCTAGATAAGTAGGTAGAGTGCTAGTATAGCGAAGACGATAGGCTACCGGAAGAATATAAAGATAAGAACGCCCTATAGGAGTAATACGGATATACAAAGCCTGAGGGCAGGCTTTACTAAAGGGGGGGGTAATGTTACGGCACTGGCAGAACTTGGCAGATCTTCGCACTGGCAAGTTGCCACAGATTGCCGCATATTGCGGTTACGTAACGCGAAGATCTTATATAATATTAAGCGGCGCTGCTCTTCTTCTCCTTTCCTTTCCCTAGCTTTAGATTCTCGTTTATAGACAATCCAATTATATAGGCTTGCGCGACCCTTTTGCCGTGCTAATATCTCAATTAACTAAGTCGCTAACAGCTATAAAGACTAGGCCTATTAGAACTTATCTAGATAATCTAATAAGCCCTTAACCTTACTAGCTATCTGCTTATATTTAGTATATAAAGCCTTTAGTTAGTTAGTAAAGAGTAGTATAGCCTAATAAAGAATTAATTGCTAATTTAGGCTCTCCTCTTCCTATAGGTAGGGCTTTAGATTTTACGCGAAGGCCTTATATACCTTATACTAAAAAATACGGTAGCTCTATATTAAATGGCTTAGGAATATCTTATAGAGGGCTATTAAGTCCTATAAAATAACCTTATAGAGGTAAAAGAGAAGGGTTATAACCCTTATAGCGGCAAGGTTATTAATCTAGTATAGCTATAGGCTAAAACGGCCCTTCTATTTATCTAGTTTAGGCTATATTATTAATAGCAATACGTTAGGCGGCGCAATACCCACATAGCGGATTTTAAAGCAGCCTATTTATAAGGGGTATCTTACTATTAATCTTATAAACTCTTATAGAAGAGAGTTTAAGTAATAGCCTACTATCTACTCTTAGTTTTACCTCCTAGTGTACTAAATCTAGTCCTTACTAACCCCCTTAAGCTCCGCCATTTTAATGTTAACGCTTCGCCTAATATATATCTTCTTCTTTAAAAAGATACTAATATACTAAAAGACCCCCATAACCTAATCTCGCTATAAGTTATATAAAAGGGCCGCCTCGCGGTCCCTAGTACCGCTCTTAATTAGGCGTATATTATACTATACTAAATAATTACTAAAGTTTAGAAATGGCTCTATACTAATATCCTAGCGGTATAAGAGATAGAAAGCTAGCCCGCTAAGTATATAAATGAGCGGCTTTTTATTTTATAGGGCCCTAATAGTTTTAAGGCGGCTATACTAGTTCTACTTACCTACGCGTATAGTATATTAAGGGCATATAGCGCGTAGGGCCTTTGCCCTTAAATTTAAAGGTAAATAGATCTAAGATCTTAGCGGAGCGTTTATTACCGCTGTAGGTAAGTATATAGTAGCCTAGTAGGATATTAATAAGTATATAGAAGTAGCACTCTAGGGATAAGGTAGCGCCCTTAGCCTAAAGCTTATAGCAAATACTCTAAAACTCGTCCTTAGTATAGCCGTTAAAGAGGGTATCTCTACCCTTATTGGCGAACTGCTCTTTCTTACGCTACGCGTTCCTTCGCTATAGCGTCTTTAAGTACTCTCTAACGCTATCCTTTTACAGAAATAGGTGGCTATTTATTCCTATAGCCTTTTATATTTAATAAAGGTCCGTTAAAGCGGTAATATAGCTATAAACTAACCGCTATAAGAGCCGCGTTTCCTCTTAGGGTACGTTAATATTAGCTTTACGGCTCTTCCCTTTTAAGGGCTAGCTTATAACCTCCTTAATAAGGAAAAGAAGTAGCGTATCCTCTATAACGGTATTGCTATTATAGTACTGCTTCTATTTATAGAAGGCCTAAAGCTAAATAACGCGTTAGCCGCGGGCTACGATACTTTTAGAAGGGGGGGGGTATTACCTTAAACTCTTTCTGCTTTAGATTGTACGTTATAGATATATTTTTAGGTTTTATAGTATATATAAGGGTAAGGACATACTACGCGTTAGCGCGTAATTCGGTATTATTAGCGGTATTAATCTTTACGCAATTAGTTAGCGCTATCTTATATAGTAGGTATAATAGTAAATATACTACCGCGATTAAAAATTAAGTAGGAAGGACTTTTTTTATATATACTTAGGGCTCTAATAGCCCTAATTACCCTATGGTCGGCGTTAATCAGCGGCTTAATTAGTAGATAGCCCTTAATACGCGTATCTACTTAGCTTAGCGCTAGTAACGCTATAGAGATCCTTAAATCTGCCCTAAGTAGCTAGCTAGATACGTAATTTTCTAGCTAACTAACGATTAGCTAGGCCTTTTATACCAATAGTATATCTATAGGTATATTTATATAGCTAAATTAGTAACTAAGTCACGATTACGCAGGTAAAGAGGTCCGTGCATTTAGCGACTATAAATATTACCCTATATTTACAGTCGATTTTTAATTACTAGCGACGCCGCACTCTTAATACCCATTAAGCGCTATATATAGAGCCTGCTAAGCGCTTTCTACTTATACTAGAATAGTAAGAATCAGCTGTAGGTTAATAAAGATATTCGCGTTTTAAGTTACGCGCCGCTACTCTAAAGCACCCTATTAAACTTATATAGCACTAAAATAAGCCTTTAGGGTGCTATAAACAAAGGTTTTAATAGAGGACCTCTTAGTATCTTATTAGAAGTTTGCTATTAAAAATAATAAGTTCCTTACCTAAAGCTCGCGGGTTAGTGTTTTCTTATATCTAATTTATTAATTTTATTGTCTTAAACTAAGTATATTTAGTAGAGTTAACCCTATATAGAAGGGCGGCTTAGGTAAGAAGTTTGTAGTTAATAGATTAGTTCATTTTAATAAGATAATTAAGGTTTAATATAATACAGAAAACAAACTCCTCTATGTTCTTAAAGTTTTATACGCATTTAGTAAAAAGGGTAGCTATAATATTAGTAATAGCTACTGGATTAAAATCCTTAAACCGTTTTTTTAAGGCCTTCTATTTTTTTAAACGCCTATTTAGCGTTTAATATAAATAGTTTATAGATATTACTAATGCTCTAGTTAATAAAGCTAGCTATATAAGCTAGCTATTCCTTTACTAGCTTAGCTAGTTTAATTTTTAGCTGTTTACTAGTAAATCCTAAGTCCGCTTATTTTTTCTTAATTAACTTAAGTATAGAAAGTGTTAGGTAAAACCTAAGTAGATAATTATATAGCCGCAAGGTACGGGCGACCCTAGAGCAACTTAGGGGTAACTCGCCCGTAAGGTATGTGCTCTATATATACCTAAGGAAAACCCTTTCTACCTCGCATATAGACTCCTCCTTTTCCCTTAAGGATTTGTCTCTGTCTATACAATATACCTATTATTCTATTATTGGACTCCCTATCTATATTCTTACCTTACATTTATATCCTTACTAATCCCCTTAGGAGGATAGCCGGCTTAATTTTTCTATAATACCTCTAAAAAGAAAACCGACGCTTATACCTAACGGTAATACGCTAGCGATATAACCGCAAAACGCCTTAGGATCTAGTGCAGATAAAACCGCTAAAAGTACACTAATAGCATTTAAGCTATTTTCTAAATCTTAAAACGATTAGATATCTATAAATGCTAAAAACTAGTTTAACTTATATACCTAGGCTTAATAGGAGCTTAGTAAGGTTACTAGCGTCCTACCTAATACCGCTAATATAAAGGAGCTAAATAAGCTAGCTAAGAAAATAGCCAACTTATAGAGTATTATTAATTTAATAAAGCCCTCCTATTGCCTTTTTAGTAAAGAGTATAAGTTATATAGTAAATATATACGCTAAATAAATCTTAATGCCCTAGTTAAGAAGTTACTACCTAATATTAGCGGTATTACTTAACAGTATTTTAACTGGTGGATCGCCGCAGTTAAGAACTAATTTAAAGTTAATAACGCTAACTATAACTATAAGCGACGCACGCGCTAGGCCATGAAAGGTCTTATAAAAAGGAAGATAATTACCTAACTAGTTTATTGCCGGTTAGGTACTAAGGATAAGGGTCCTTTACTATAGGATGAATTTAAGACTATATAGTCTAAGACTAGATTAGGAACCCTATAGTAAGACGCTTTAATAACGCTATAATATACTATATAGCTATTATAAAGGAGAACTAAAGGTTTAACGTCTTTTTAGCCCGTATATATAGCTTAAAGGACCTCTTCTTATATACCCCTTTTATTAATTCTAAACAATAGGTAGACTTTTAGTTCTTATATCTCCTAGCCTACCTATAAGCAGAGCTCTTCCGCCAGAACTTCGCCTAACGGGTAAAAACTACTAAAGACCTCTTTAACGAAATCCGCTGTATAGAGCAATTGCTTAATACCATAAAGCTCGCGGAAGATTGCGTAAGTAATAGTAGTAAATTATTGCGTATAAAGCGCGATTGCAGCATAGGCTTTATAAAGTTAGGCTTAGGGAATAGAACCTAAAAAGGGCAACGCTTTTTAAATAAACTCTTAGGGAGATTACCTAAAAGCTAGATGGCTTAGGGGACCCCCTAAACGCTAGTATTACGCAGGTAAGTTAAAGGACCGTAGGCGGCCACTATAAGGAATACTAAAAGCAGGCTAATAAAGAGAAGTTAGCTCGGGCTTTAGAAAACCTAAAGCCCTAGTAGCGTATCTCTCTTAACTACAACTAGGGCCTAATAGAGAGGGAAAGAAGAAACATATTGTTAGCGACTTAGTTAATTAAGGCATAGGCACGGCAAAGGGGACGCGTAAGCCTATACGATTAGATTATCTATAAACGAGAATCTAAAGCTAGGGAAAGGAAAGGAGAAGAAGAGTAGCGCCGTTTAATGTTTTATAAGATCTTCGCGTCACGTAACCGCAATATGCGGCAATCTGTGGCAACTTGCCGGTGCAAAAATCTGCTAAGTGCCGTAACATTACCCCCCCCTCTAAAAAAGCCTACCCTTAGGCTTTATTGCTAAAAGTCTTAGTAAGAGAATCTAACTAATTAGATAACTTTAACCGCCGGTTAAAGTTCCTAGATATCTTAAGACCTTATATAACTAAGAAATTTCTAGGGCGTTTTTGTCCTTATATTCTTCTAGTAGCTTATTATCTTTATTATACTAGCATTCTATCTACTTATCTAAGTACTTTAGCGGTCTAGGTTTATTAGGGTAACGGCTATAGAACTCTTAAAGCTTATAGGGACTACCTATAAAGTTCTATATAAGGTATTAAGTGGGGTCTAGGTTATATCCTTTCCAACTAATATAATACTTTAATGTTCCCTTTACAAGTTTACAGGCTAGTATTTCTTTAATTTCCTATTTATTATCGCCATTAACTTAAATTAGTAGGGGAGGTTTATTCTTTTATCTAGGTAGTAAGTTATTTATAGCTTTCCGTAGCTTATCCGGTAAAAAGATAGGGTAAACTTTAATTAAGTCTAGGAGCTTAACCTTATACGAGTTACCTACTTTATTAAGAATCTTATACGGTCCTGCCATCTTATAGTCTAGCTTATAGCTAGGCCGTTCTATCTTCTAGTTCTTTATTATAATCCAAACTATATCGCCTATAGTAAAGTTAGGCTCGCGCCTATGCTTATTTACCTACTATTCCATTAATTTTTAGGCCTTTTCTAGGTTTATACGGGCTATTTTCCAGGCTTCTTTTAAGCGCTTAGCGTACTACTAGGCTTCCTCATAAGATAGTTTTTCGCGTACGGTCTGGGGCCCTTCTAGTCTTTTTTAGTTAAAGCTTGTATGGGGGAGGTAACCCATTTCTAGTTAAATAGGGGCAAATCCGGTAGAGTTATAGGGTAAGGTCGCTTAGGCGTAGTCTATTAAGGGTAATAGTTCGGCCTAGTTATTCTAGAAGTAGTTAATAAAAGGCCGGAGTCTCTAGTCTAAGTATTAATTTATAATCTCTGTTTAACCATCTATCTAAGGGTAATATACCGTAAAAAGCTTTAGCTTAATACCTAAGATCTAGGTGAATTTATTCCAAAAGGCTAATATAAACTACGGCCCGTAGTTAGATATAATAGTATCTAGTAGTCCGTAAATTTAGTAGACGTAGTAAATATATAGTTAGGCCGCCTCTTTAGTATTAATATTTTTATAATAGGGAATTAAGAACGGGCGCTTGCTAAAGCGGTTAACTAGGATTATAACTATATTATATCCGTTATAGTCTAGAGGTAGCTTATAAAAGTCTATAGAGATATATTACTAGGGGCGGTTAGGTATTAGGAGGGGTTTTAATAATCCTAGGGTCTTATCTTATAGAATTATAGACCTATAGCAGTTATTGCAGTTCTATATATAGCGGTTAATATTTATAATTATTCCAGGCTAGTAATAGCGGTTGCTAATAATCCTATAGGTTTTATTTTTTCTAGGGTAGGCCGTAGAGACCTAGGCATATACTTTAGTAATAAGCCAAGTCCGTAAGTTCTATTCCTCTGCTACCACTAGCCGTTCGCGGTACTTAAGTAGTCCACTTTTAAGGGACTATAGGCTAAAAACGTTCTTTACCTTTTCGCGGTACTCCTATAGAGAAGGGGCTGTATAATTTACCTATAATAGTTTATTAATAAGGTCTAGTTTTATAGAGTTAACCGGGCATATCTTAGCATTTAAAGAGTCTATATTTAGTTCTGCCCGTATTTAGGGGTTAAGGTGCTCTAGTTATAGTAGCGCTTAGGTTTATAATAAGATCTTTACGGCTGTCTGGTTATTTATATCCTATTTACGCCTTATAAAAGCGTCCGCACGGTTAGTGGCGCCTAGCCTATATATAATTAGGAAGTTAAACTAAGATAGGGTGTCCGCCTAGCACGCCTATCGGGCCGTAAGGGCCTTTATTATTATAAAATATTCTAAGGCCTTATAATTGGAAACTACCTAGATAGACTTAGGGGTGCCTTTTAGTTAGGCTCACTAGTGCTAAAAGCTAGAAATAATAGCTAGTATTTCTTTATCGTAAATCGGGTAGTTTAGCTTAGCATCTACTATAGTCTTTAAATAGTAAGTAACAAGGTACCATTCTCCGTCTATCTGCTTTTAGGAGTAAACACCAGCTATAACACTATCTAAGGCATCGGTTTCTAGCATTAAGGGCCATTTTAGGTTAAAGTAGGCGAGTAAGGGAGCAGAGACTAGTTGTTTCTTAAGCTCGTTAAAGGCCTGCCTATATACAGTGTTAAAGTAAAAGGGCTGGTCCTTATGGGTAAGTAGGTTTAGTAGCTAGGTAATTCTACTATAGTTCCTAATAAAGCGTCAGTAGAAGTTATAGAACCCTAAGAATAACTACACCCCCTTTACGGTCCTTAGGGGTACCTATTAGTTAATTACGGCCGTCTTTTTTAGGTCTACCTTAATCCCGTTTATACTAATAATAAACCTTAGGTACTTTATACGCTTAACACTAAATTCTAACTTCTTAATATTAGCTTAGAGGCTAGCTTCCTAAAGCCGTTATAGGATTTTATAAATATGCTCTTTATATTCTAGTTTATTTTTAGAGTAGATTATAATAGTATCTAGGTATACGGTATAGAAGTCGTTAAGGTAGTTAAATAGTATATTATTTATATATTGTTAGTATATGGCCGGTCCGTTAGTTAGTCTAAAAGGTAGTACTTTATATTTATATATTCCGTAACAGGTCCAAAATATAGTAAGGTTTTCTAATTTAGGGTCTATCCTAATTTAGTAAAAAGCCTAGCGGATATTAAGCTTCGTAAAGATCTTAGCTCTACTTATTTAGGCTAAAGTCTTATTAAGTAAAGGCAGTGGGTAGCGGTCTTTAAGGGTTAAATTATTAAGCTTATAGTAGTTAATATAGAAACAAAGTTCTCTATTTAGCTTTTTAGTAAAGAGAATAGGTAAGTTAAAAGGGGCTTAACTAGGCTTAATAAAGCCCTTATCTAGGTTATTAATAAGATACTACTTTATGGCCTATAATTCGGCAGTAGATTACTATTAGAGGGGGCTATAGCTAAGGGTAACCACCTTATCCGGCTTAATTTTAATCTTATAGTTATATAGTTAGTAAGGCGGGAGTATATTAGACGCTGCTTTAGAGAAGGTGTCTTTAAATTTCTGGTATTAACAGGGCAGTTTCTATTCTACTAGCTCCTTATCTATAAGCTTACCTTTCTCTTAGGCTAGGGCTTCTTTCTCTTTAATTATTTAATTAATTTTATATAAGCTAGTTATAAAGGTAATAGTATTAGGCTAAACTAGGTTCTAGTAAAATCCTATAGCGCTAATATAGCAGATATTAACTAGTGGGAGGTCCGTGGGTTTCTTTACGGATGTTTATTAGGCCGTATTTTACGGTATAGGGTTTATAGTCTTCCTTAGCTTATATTCTATTTTCTATAAGTTATCCTTCCGGTCTATTAATTTAATATATCGTCTAATATCCCTAGTCTTCCTTTATAGCTGCGTAGGGCCTAAGTTCTCTATTAGGGACTTAGCTAGGCTACTACTAACTTCCTAAGTCTTTAGTGCGGGTAGTGTGATATAGGTAGTTTAGGGGCGGTATAGTATACGGATCCGTTGCGGATTAAGCTATATATCCTTTTTAAAAGCCTAGTCCCTACGTGTTATATTAGCCTAGTAAACGGTGTTTATCTACGGCCGTATAAGGTTTTCTATTATAATACTGATCTCTTTTATAAAGGAAGGCGTTAGGGGCATAGTTTTGGGCTAGATAAGCTGCCTATTCCGTATGTTAAGCTATAAGCCTAAATAGGCTAGCTATTTTCTCCCTAAGATTATATTATAGCTTCTAAGGTCCGTAATAAGGAAGGGGATATTATACTACCTTCGTCCGTTAACGCGGAGGTAGATCCGCAGGATAGTTATAATAGGTGGCCCTATCCGTCCGTTATAACCGTAAATAGGGATTAGTTTGGGTAGTTCTTTAAGGGGTATATTTAAAAAGTCAGCTAGTTTTATAGCGCAGTTTATATTAATTAAGGTAAAGGCATTTACTTCTAAGTCAGCTAAAGCAGAGGTTAAAACTTAATATTTATTACAAAATAAAGTATAAGGGATAGTGCAGCTTCTTCTACTAACTAGCTAACCTAGATTAATATATAATATATCAATCCCTTTTAACCCTAGAGAGGAGTCTTCCTCTAAGGTTCCTCTTTTTCCGGCTTTATACTATCCTCCTAAATTAATAAGACCTTATTTATCTTTGCCTTTATTAGGCAGTTCCTTATAGGGTAGCCTATTTAACCGCATGAGAAGCAAGCTTTTTAATTGCTAAGGGCCTATATACGGGGGTTACTATATATAGGCCGTGTATACACCAGGCCTATAGTAGGGGTAGCTGCGCGGCTAGCTGCTGGGTTAACTATAGGAGTTGCCGATTATACCAGGGCACTATGGGCCGTACTTATAGTACTTGCGGCCTAGGTTGTAAGGTTTCTAGTTTTTAGCCAATTAGCGCGTGCCTTAATTTAACGGAGGCCTTAGTTAATAGCTAGGCAATAGTCCGTAAGTTCCTTTAACGTTAATACCGTAGTATAAGCTAGCAATACGGCCCGTTATAGGTCTAGGGTAAGCTTGTTAAAGAGGTCTAGTAGTAGGTCTTTCTAGGGGATTTAGGCCTATCCGGCTAGGTATAGAAAGCGGGTTTAGAAGGCCAAAAAGGTCTTCATTATTTTTATATTTAGGCTTTTATAGCTAAGGCGGGCGTTTTATACTTTAAAAGGGTCTTTATAAATAAAAGATAAGTATTTAATTATTTCTTCTTTAAAGATAAAGGGGTCTACTAAGTCTTTGGTATATCGCGGGCGTAAATACATCTAGGCGTCTCCGCCAGTACGGCTAAAGATATAGGCTATTCTGGCTTAGGCGTTAGGGAAGTAGTCTACATTAACTTTAAGCTTATTCTATAATTAAAGCTTCTAATTATTAAATATAGGGTCGGTTCCGTCTATAAGTAGTAGGGGGTCTACAACCTTTGCTAACCGCTTTAGTGCTATATAGGCCTTAATAGATCTACTAAGGTGCTAGGATAGGGCCTAAAGGACTATAGCAAGTCTTTAGTTATTTAATAATAACTTATTATTAGATATAGGGGTATCTCTAGCTTTAAGCAGCTCTCGCAGTTATTTAATTTCAGTATTAGTAGCCGCAAGCTCCGCCTAGGGGGTTAAAACGTTAATTATTTCCTTATCTAAAGTATTTAAGGGTCCTATAGCTGCTTTACCTACTGCTATATTTTGTAGCATAGTAGTAGGGGTATTAGATAATTCTGGGTAATTTCTTTAAGGGTTCTAGTCTGTGCGTGTCTTATAGGTCCTTTCCTTAGGGTTCTATTTTTTTCTTTTAGGTCCTGTCCTTATGGTCCTAGTGATGTCCTTAGGGTCCTATTCTGTGTTCTTGTCCTATTTATAGTCTTATAGATATATTTAAGTTCCTTCTTAGGAAGAAAGAGTAGAGTAAGCTTTAGATAATGTTAGTAACTTAGTTAATTAAGGCATAGGCACGGTAAAGGGGACGCGCAAGCCTGTATAATTGGATTGTCTATAAACGAGAATCTAAAGCTAGGGAAAGAAAAGGAGAAGAAGGGCAGCGCCGTTCGATGTTTTATAAGATCTTCGCGTTACATAACCGCAATATACGGCAATCTATGGCAACTTGCCGGTGCGAAGATCTGCCAAGTGCCGTAACATATATTATGGTATATATCGCGATAGATACGCCCTAGGGTAAAGTCCGCCTATATACTTTATACGACAATAGGTACTAAATTAACCTTATTAATTAAGATATTGTCTATAGGTTTAACCTGCCTATACACTATACGCTACGTTTACGTAAACCTATTATATATTTTCTTAATAGCAACTAGATAACAATCTAGAATGCTTATAATCTAATAGTCTCTACTAGCGACTTCTAGGGTACCTCTCGTACTATTAGCCCGCAGACCTTTTAGGGCGGCTTATTTAATAGTTATAATATAGTTCTTAAATAGGATTAGCTCGCGGAAGCAGATCTATTAATTAGCTTCCATTCTAGATAGTTTATTTAGAGTACTTTAGACCCTAAACGCCTTTAAATAGTCACCCTTAACGCTCTTTTAGTAGATATTAAGGCTAGTAAAATAGTCTATTTGCTATAGCTAGAAGACTCCTTTTTTACGCTAGTTATAAATATAATAGAGGACCTATTATTACTAGTAGCGAGTACCTATATAGACCCTTTAGATATAGAGACACCGGTTATAAACATAGTAGAAAACCTACCATTACTGGTAGTAAGTACCTATAGAGACCCTCCAGTGCTAGCGCAGATTACCTATATATAAGGGGGAGGTAATTAAAACCCTAAAACTATTAAGTATACTATAGTAGAGCTATATACACTCTTTATATAAGTATACCTATAAAACGTATATTAGCCGCACCCTTTTCTCTACTAGCTCCTAGAAGCACACTACTATATAATAGTCGCTTTAACCTTTATAGCCTCCGGCCTACTAGAGATATATAAGGAGGAAATTAATATCTTCTCTAATAAGTTAGTAAGTATACTACTGTAGAACTCTAAATACGACTATGCGATTAACTTAGAAGAAGGCAAGACGCCACTATAACTGCCCCTCTATAACCTCTTATAAAAAGAGTTATAGATCTTATAAGAGTACCTAGATAATACTCTTAAAAAGGGCTAAATTAGGCCCAGCAAGTCGCCTACTAGAGCGCCTATCCTCTTTATACCGAAAGTAGACGGTATAATACGGCTATATATTAACTATAGACGCCTAAATAAGATTACAGTTAGAGATCGGTACCCCCTACTACTAGTTAGCGAGCTCTTTAATAGGCTTAGCTATATAAAGATATTTATAAAGCTAGATCTTTATAATACGTACTATAGGATTTATATTAAAAAGGGAGACGAATAAAAGACCGTATTTAGGATACGCTATAGTTACTTTAAGTACCTAGTAATACCCTTTAGTCTTACTAACACCCTTATAACTTTTTAGAGCTATATTTATAAAGCTTTAGGAACCCTAGTAGATACTATTTATATAATTTACCTAGATAATATACTTATCTACTTAAATAATAAGGATAAGTACGTTAAGCACGTTAAGCAGGTACTATAATAGCTCCGCGCTTAGGGCCTATACGCCAAACTATTAAAATATATCTTTTATATTAAGAACGTTAAGTTCCTAGGCTTTATTATTACCCCTAGGGGTATTATAATAGACCCTAACCGTATAAAAGCTATTAAGGAATAGCCTAAGCCTAAGTCCTATAGGGATATCTAGGTCTTTCTTAGCTTTACTAACTTCTATAAGCGATTTACCTAGAACTACTTAGATACCGTATACCCCCTATACGTATATCTTATATAGGCATATCGCAACCTAACGTTAGATAGGGAGAAGAAGAAAAAGCATAAGTTAAAAGGGCCTACTAAATAGTATTAACCTTAGTCCTGGCCTAATAACGCGTAGTAGGCGTTCCGTAAGCTACGCGCTATATTTATATAGGCTCCTCTATTTTATCACTTTAACCCTAATTTACCCCTAATAGTGAATACTAACGCTTTTAACTATACCTATAGCGGTATAGTTCTATAGCCTTTAAGGTAGAGAGATTAACTCCACTAGCACCTAATTGCTTATTATAGTTAGAAGCTTACTAGCCTAGAAGTATGGTATAATACGTATAATAAAGAACTACTCGCTATAGTATAATACTTTAAGACGTAGCGCTATTACCTTAAATACGCCGTGTATATAACGCGCGTGCTTTATAATTATAATAATCTTAAATATTTTATAACTACTAAAAGCTTATCTACTTACTAGGCCTAATACGCTAAGGAACTAACTAAGTTTAATTTTAAGATTAAATATAAGCTAGGTAAGATAAATCCTACTAATATATTATCCCAGCGCCTAGATTATACTAAAGGCTTTAAAAATAGTAGTAAGAGGACAATCCTTAATACTATGCTGCCTATATTATAGCAAAAGTTGCGGGTTATAGGCCTTATAGGCGGCCCTAGTGCTACTACACTAAACTAGCGAGTAGTATATATATAGTATGTAAGCGACCCTTATAAACTTAACGCCGGCAAACTAAAGCGTCCTACTATTTTCTTTAAGACCACTTTAACTAACCTAATAGCGCTTAACCCTAGGGAAGACCCCTTAGCCTAGGCTATAGTCCCCTATAATAACCTAGTAAGTTACCTACGTATTATACGTTACTTTACTAGCACTAACTTTACGCAGAGTCTTATGCTACGGCAAGAGGTAGTAGTAGCTACTTTAGCTAAAACGGCGTTTATAAAACAACCCCCTAAATTATTAGTTAATTTTATTTATAGAGTATAAAAAAGGAACGCCTTTACACGCTCTATATATAATTAGTTAACTTAGGGATAAGTTCCTACTAGTAATAAGGACTACACCCTTAATAATTAAGGACTCTTAAGGTAAAATAATAAGGTCTAGGTACTAAATTATATACTACTATAATAGGAGATCCTTAAGCGGAATTATAACAATCCTATAGGCGGCCACTATAGTTTTAATCATACTTAGAACGGCCTTACCTAGGACCTCCGCAAATACCTAGATAATTATAA
This sequence comes from Cenococcum geophilum 1.58, assembly GCF_001692895.1. Classification (NCBI taxonomy): domain Eukaryota; kingdom Fungi; phylum Ascomycota; class Dothideomycetes; order Gloniales; family Gloniaceae; genus Cenococcum; species Cenococcum geophilum. The sequence continues at coordinate 558,511 of NW_027137592.1, read as the reverse complement.
TACCTACTAACGCTCTAAATCGCGCCGCTATAAACCCTATAGTAAGCTATAGCCTCTTTAGGTCCCTACCTAAGCCTAGCGGTATTATTTACTTAACTTTATTATAGATCTCCTAGAGTCTAAGACTCCTAATAGCGTAGAGTATAACTCCGTCCTTATTCTTATAGACCGTTTTATAAAGCTAGTACGCTACTATCTAGTGTATAAGATAATTAATACTACGCAACTTATAGAACTCTTATTTAGAGTCTTTGCGTAAATAGGGCCTTTAAATAATATCGTCTTTAATAGGGGTAGTGTATTTATAAGCGAGTACTAGAGCACTATGTACTACTATCTCCGCGTTTAACGTAAACTTAGTACTATATTCTACCTATAGATAGATAATTAGATAGAGCGTTAGAACTAGAAGCTTAAGGTATACCTACATATATATATAAACTAAGAATAGTCTAATTAGGCCTCCCTACTTAAAGAAGTAGCCTTTACCTATAACTCTAAGGTCTATACTATAATAAAGCGTTCCCTTATTAAGCTCGCCTATAGCTAGCTACTAAACGTCCTAGATAGAGTCCTAGATAGCATTTAAGACGCCTAATAAGGTAAAAAGAGATCTAAGTTAATAAATATCTAACTCGCAGAGACGTACCTATAACGCCTACGCCTTATATATAAGGTAGTGGCGGCGTTAATAATATACGCCTAAAAGCTTTAGGTAAAATACTATAATTATTACTACCTAGCTAAGCACTTCGCCGTTAGTAAATAAGTCCTACTCTTCTCTAAGAATATCCACACAAAACGTCTCTATAAAAAGCTTAACTATAAGTTTATAGGTGTAACGGCGCTATCGCACGTTACCTGCCAAATTCTGCCATATTCTGCTGACCTGCGATTAGCCCGCCTAAAGCTAGCGCCTTAGCGGCTCACCCTATATATTTGTTTACATCGGTCCTGGCGACCCCTTTTCCTTCTCTTTAGCTTAGTATCTTCGTAATACAGCATTCGTTTAAGCTTCGGTTTAGAGGCATTTATTTAAGCCATAACATTATACTAAGCTCTCCCTACCTTGCCTGGGAAGGCCTCAATAATATCCTACCCTAAAGAAACTTCGTCTGCAACAACGCATTAACGCGCTATACTTAGACACCAAAACAACTCTATATTGCCTAGGAAGGCCTAGATAATATCCTACCTTATAAGCCAGACAGGACTGGACCTATACCCCTGGAATTAAAACTAAAGTATATAATACCGATAAACCTTAGGAAGCTAACGATGGCACCTAAAGCAAGCTTATCTAAGAGAGCTGCCTCTATCTAAGAGGAACCTAAGATCTAATTAGGATCAGAAATCGAAGACAATGATAATATTATAGACATACGTGAGCAGATTCGCGCCCTTATAGCCAGCTAGGAAGCTAATTGTCTTAAAGCGAGAAATATACAAGAGACCCTATAAGAGATCCTAGAAAGCCTTACGGCCCTATAAAATAGCCCAGCTTTTCCTTCTTAAAGCCCTAGCCGACCTATTCACTCTACTAAATATGATATACCAGGGAGTACGGATACAATAACAAAGCAATTAAAGTCCGTTAAGCTCCCTAACCCCCTACTACTATCCAACGGGATAGACCCTACCTTTAAGAATTAGAGGATTTAAGTATAAGGAAAGCTCCGCGTTAATTATAACTATTTCCTTTCTAAAGAAGCTAAAATGCTCTACCTCTTTAGTCGAACCACTAGGGACGCCTAATAGCACCTTTAAGCCAAGTTTGAGGACGACTCCCCTGTCTAATTTATATCTATTAATAAGATAATATGGCACCTAGCGGCTATCTACGTTAACCCAAATAAAGTATAGGATACCCGTTATAACTATAATTACCTAATAATAAAACCAAACTAACCCTTTGCCGAATTCTAAACTTAATTCCTATACTTTATAGGAGAAGGTTAGGTTCCCCTTAAGAACTACTAATTAGACCTATATAATAAGCTAACAATCTAGCTATAAGAAAAGATTGCTATAACCTTAAATAACCTACCAACCTATAAAAGACTTATAGCTTATTACCTATTATTAGACTCAGAACTAAAGCGGATTAACGCCCGCCCTAATTAGCAAAAGCAACTCCGTAACAATTAGAACTTACTAGCTATACCTATAGAAGCTAGAGTAGGAAGACAAGTTACGACTACTCTTATACTAAAGGCGGTTATAACTACGTACTGGCGAGCCTTACCCGACTAGTTACGTACTACGCTATTAACTAGTATTTGCCGTAATACTCCGATTAACCCTACCTTGGCTATATACTTTAACTATAATAAGTAAAGTCACTTTGTCTTATCCTGCCCGGAGCTAAAGGATATAGGCAATATTAAGGAGATAGAGGAAGGAGAAATATCCAATAAGTTGGGAAAAGAAGAACCCTAGGGAAAGACTCCCCCCTAGGGTACCCTATTAATCTCAAAGAGATTAATCTTAGTTAGTTAATAGGTAGAAAGCATTTTACGGTTCTATATATAGTATCTTAAAATGGATATAAAGTTAATATAACCGCCCTTATTAACACTAGAGTAAATAGCTTCGCCTTTATAAATACTGCCTATGCGAATAATATTGCCAAGTTTCTAAATGCAGAAGCTATCCAACTAGAGAAGCCTGTCTAGGTAAAGGGCTATAACGGCCAAGCCGGTTAGCCCGTTACCTACGTCTTAAAGTTATATATTGCTCTTAACGGACGACGCTAATATAGTATCCCCTTTTATATCCTAGACCTAGGGTCCTATAATATAATCCTTAGATAAAAATAGATATTCTATTTTAATATTTAGTTAAATATATAAAAAAGACGGTTTATCTAGCCAGAGGATAGACCGAGGTTACCCTCCTTTATTAGGGAGATCCAAACCAACCGTAAGACACTAGCCGTAAGGGGTAATCTTACCTACTAGTAGGATGTCCGGGCCCGTAACCTAGCCTTTACCTAAGAGGACGCCCGCCGCGAAGCTAGAAAGAACTCCATACCAATAAAGATACTCTCCTAAAGCGCTACGTTTAAAGAGGACTCTACGTACGGAAGCAGGACAGATAATAACGTAGATAACGTCTAAATTATATAGATTTAACCGTTATAGAAAAGAACGTATTAATAGGATATAAGGGATAACCTCTAAAAGATGCAACAGGAGCTAAAAGGAGTAACGATAACACTAGTACCCTAGAAGTCCCTAAAGTTACATACGCCCCTATTATTAGTTAACCCCCCTACCGTAAACATCGCCGTAATTAGCGCTATAGTGTTCCACTTTAATATATACCGAAAGGACAATAAGGTCTTTATAATGAGCCTATATAAGATTAACCAAATTATTAATAATAGAGAGGAAAGGCTAGATAAGGAAACCAACGAGGAACTAGTTAAACGCCTTCTTTTTACCATTTATATAGGCTACAAGAATGCATTCTTAAAGGCGGCCTTAGATAAGTTACCCCCCTACTAGACGTATAATTACAAGATTCAATTAGAGGCCAATAACTCGCTAGGCTATAGCCCCCTCTACCATTAATTAACGGATAAGCTAAAAGTAATAAAGCAGTACTTAATTAACAACCTGGATAAAGGGTTTATCGAGCTAAGTTAAGCCCCTTTTGCTTCCCCTATCCTATTCGTAAAAAAGCCTAATAGAGGCCTTTGTTTTTATATTAACTATTAAAAGCTAAACGCTATTACTTAAAAGGACTAGTATCCTATTTCTTTAATTAACGAGACCCTTGCACGTCTAAGCTAGGTAAAGATCTTTACTAAACTTAATATCCGCTAAGCTTTCTACCAAATTAGGATAGACCCTATATCTAAAGATTTAATAACGTTCTGTACCCGCTATAGTTCCTATAAATGTAAAGTTCTTCCTTTTAGACTAATAAACGGACTAGCTATGTACCAAAGGTATATAAATAACGTTCTTTTTAATTACCTTAACGAATTCTATACGGCATACCTAGACGACATTCTTATATACTTAGACGACGAACTTAAGCATTAAGTTTATGTTAAGAAGGTCCTAGAGAGGCTATAGAACGTAGGCTTATAAGTTGATATTAAGAAATGCGAGTTTAGGGTAAAACGTATAAAATACCTTGGGTTTATTGTAACTATAGAAGGAATTAAGGTTAACCCTAAGAAGGTAGAGGTAATCTGTAACTAGAAGCCCCCTTATATAGTAAAAGGAATCTAGTCCTTCCTTAGTTTTTATAATTTCTACCGCTAGTTCATCCATGACTACGGAATTATGGCAAAACCTCTTATATAACTAACCAGGAAGGATATACCTTTTGTCTTTAATAATAGCTATATAGAGGCCTTTAAAGAGGTAAAGGATCGGCTTATCTCTTCCCTAATCCTTTATTACTATAACCCAGATCTTAAATTAATGCTAGAAACAGACGCCTCTAATAGGGTCGTAGTGGGAATCCTATTACAGTTATATCTAGACGGTAAATAGTACCCTATAGCTTTCTTTTTAAAGATAATGGACCCGGCTAAGTGTAACTATAAAGTATATAATAAAGAAATGCTAGCTATTATTTAATTACTCTCCTAATAGCGCGCAGAGCTTAAAGGTATAAACTTCCGGATTAAGATATATATAGATTATAAAGCCCTAGAGTACTTTATAACTATAAAGCAGCTTATAAGGTAATAAGCCTAGTAGGCCAAAATACTCTCCTAATTCTTCTTTACGATTATATATCGTTCTAGCAAGTAAAACTCTAAGGCTAATACCCTAACCCAAAGAGAACAAGATATAGGACCTTAGGATAAGCTAAAGACCTAATATTAGACGCGCGCCCTCTTCTATCCAGAATAGCTCGACCCGCGGATTTTTAAGGAGCTAGACTTCTAGTAAAATGAGCTAGCACCAATAGAGGAGTCCTTAGATAAGCTAATAGGGCTAATTAACTGCCTCCTAACTGCAAACTGCATGGCTAACGCCCTAAGGGCCCTCTGCGAATAAGCCGTAAAAGGAGACCCCAATTTTAAAACGGAGGAAGGATTGCTCCTATACTAGGAGCGGCTTATAGTCCCTAACGTTAACAATTTACGGACTAAACTAATCCGCGAAGCTTATTGCCAAGTCTCTATGGTATACCCTAGCAAGAATAAGACCCGTAAAATCATTAACTGCCGCTACTACTGGCTGAGAATGGTTGTGGATATTAATTAATATATATAGAACTGCGAAGACTACCGGAGAGCTATAATCCTATGGGATAAGACCCTAGGACTATTTAAGCCACTCCTAATACTAGAGCGCCCTTAGCAGTATATCTTTATAGACTTCTATAAACTACCTAGGGACCATAACGGATATAATATGGTTATGGTTATAGTTAACCGCTTTAGTAAACGCCCGTTCTTAATTCTATGTCATAAGAATATTAATGCTAAAGAGGCAGCCTGGCTATATATCTATTACGTCTACCGAATCTACGGACTACTAGATACTATTATATCCAATTATAGGCTATAGTTTATATTAGCCTTCTAGAATAAGTTTACCCAGATCCTAGGCATTAAGCTAAAGCTTTCTATAGCTTATTACCCCTAGATAGACGGTTAGATAGAGATTATAAATTAGTACCTAGACCAGAGGCTTAGGCCCTTCATTAACTATTTTTAGGACAACTAGTCTAAATTACTACCCTTAATAGACTATACGCAAGCAACCCTACCCCATAACTCTATAGGGTTTGCCCCAATTTAGCTGGAAATGGGATACTTACCCCACATAAGCTTTAACTAGAAAAGGCTAGAAGAACCCTAGACTATATAAGAGAAGCTATTTTATACTAAGGCCTAATAGTACGCCAAACGATTGGAGGAGGCCTAGATGGTAGCCCGTAAGAACCTGGAAAAAGCTTAGAGGTCGATGGAATAGTAGGCGAACAAACACTATTAAGAGCCGGATTTTGCCCCTAGTAATATAGTCTAGGTCATAACAAGAAATTAAAGGACTAAATAACCTAGCCGTAAGCTGGACTACTAGATAGCAGGACCGTATAAGGTTCTTAAGAAGATAGGCAACTTATATAAGATAAAGCTCCCAGACTTAATTAGGGTTCACCCTATTTTCTTACCAGATAAGTTACGGAAAGCTGTAAATAACCTATTACCTAGATAAAAGAACGAGCCTCCCCTACTAGTTTAAGTAAACGGTGATAATAAATAGGAGGTTAATAAAATACTGGCCTATAAGATAGTATAGGGAGCGCTAAAATACTATATCTAATAGAAGGGCTATAATCCTAACCCAACCTAGTACCCTACGTGGAACTTTATAGGCTGCCCCTAGAAGCTTAAAGAATTCTATAACTAATACCCTAATGCACTTAGACCCCTAAAGTACCTAGATAAATAGATAGAATGCTAGTATAATAAAGATAATAAATTACCGGAAGAATATAGGGATAAAAACGCCCTAAAGCCCTAATACAGCTGTCTGCCAAATTCTGCTATATTCTGCCGTTTTCTGCCAGTACCATAAAATTTCAGATGTCTAGGAACTTTAACCGCCAGTTAAAGTTGTTTAATTAGTTAGATCCGTGCTAAGACTTTTAACGGCTACTCTTTCTAGCCTAGTGCTTCTACTTAGCCTATAATCGCCCTTTGTACTTAGTTAGGACGGACTCGTGTCCCCTTTATCTCCTTATCTTATATTTTTATAATCCTACGTTTATAAGCCTAGTGTTACCCTATTTTTTCTAACTAAGCCTAAGGGCAGGCTTTCTTTTAAAGAGGGGGGTAATGTAACGGCGCTATCGCACATTACCTGCCAAATTCTGCTATATTCTGCTAACCTGTAATTGGCCCGCCCAAAGCTAGCGCCTTAGCGGCTCACCCTATATATTTGTTTATATCGGTCCTAGCGACCCCTTTTCCTTCTCTTTAGCTTAGTATCTTTGTAATATAGCATTCGTTTAAGCTTCGGTTCAAAGGTATTTGTTTAAGCCGTAACAATAGAACCGTTTTAGATCCTAGAGCGCGTAGGGCAGTAAGTATATAAGCTAGAGCTTTTACCTATTATAGTATAGCTCTACCTAGTCTTCTATATCTCCTTACTAGAGCCTTATAGGTTACGCCCTAGGTTTTAACCCCTAGTAGTAAAAGAGCTTAAGAAAGGCAGCTAAGAAGTAAAAGTAATCGTTACTTACTAGAATTGTATTAGACAACTATAGTACCTTATTAAATAGCTAGGATAGCTAAATAAGTATAATAAATAAAAATATAAGATAGAACTTAAGAATTATTAATAACTGTTAGATAAGTACTATAAGTGGGATACCCTAGCCTTATAGCTAAAGCGCAGGCAAAAAGTAAGCGCCGCTATTAAAATATAACCTGCATTAAAGTAGAGTAAAGGATGTCTTAAGGGATTAAAGAATAAGTAACGATTGCTATAAAAACTAAAGCCTTAATTTAGAAAGCACCCTTCCTAAACCTAATCCGTTACTCTATACTAGCTAAGCAGATTATTTATAACTGGGGTCCATTTAACTAGTGTTTATAACCTACTAGTAACTTACCGGTAGTAACCTATACCAACAACTTATATACTATTCTATATATATACTACGCAAATAACGTATAAGGCTAAAGTATAGGTTAGCGGCGGGTCTAATAGGTATATAGCCTTACCATCCTAATCTAGCTGTATGTAAATAACCTATAACCTACCCGTAAAGTATATACGGCGCTATACCGGTATAGCGTAAGGCTAAAGTAGGGTTAGTAACGGATTTAATAGGTATATAGCCTTACCGTTTACAAATCTGGCTATATATAAATAACCTATAACCTACCTATAAGGTACTAGTAACCTACCTATATAAGTAAACTTTAGAATATTTCTAGTTTACTAAATTTAGGCGACAGTATTAAGCTCTACTAGCTCTACCTATTAAATAGACTAATTAGGATTTTCTATACCGGGTATATAAAATTACTACTAGCTTAGTTAAATACGGGGGAGTTTTAGTAAGGCAAATCTAACTAATTAGATAACTTTAACCACTGGTTAGAGTTCCTTAATATCTTCGCGCCGCGTATATATACTACCCGTCTCTCTATATACAAAATTAAAATGCTTTTTCCCCTCTAAATTTTTTCCTTACTAAGGTTTTTTATGGGGTTTTATTAAGGCTTAAGTATATAAAGGATTAGGGACAACCCTTTTTAAAGGGGGGGGCATTATTAGGTAAAACCTAAGTAGATAGTTATATAGCCGTAAGGTATAGGCGACCCTAGGGCAACCTAGGGGTGACTTACCCGTAAGGTACGTGCTCTGCATATACCTAGGGAAAACCCTTCCTACCTTATATATAGACTCCTCCTTTTCTCTTAAGGATTTGTCTCTGTCTATATAATATACCTATTATTCTATTATTAGACTCCATATCTATATCCTTATCTTATAAAAAGAGGCTGTAGTAGATTATTAAGGACCTACTTAATATTTTTAAATTGGAGGTAGTTTTATATATTAATACTAAATATTAACTAGTTTTTCTATTTAATAAGCTTTTAAACAGAGGCTTAGGCAGTATATTTGTTACTTATATTAGTAAGGCTTTATATTATAAGTAGTTTATAATAGGTAGTCTATAGGCCTTATTAAAACAACGTTATTAGATTGGTTTCCTTTATAAGTAGTATTTATATAATATAGGGTTTTAACTTAATATATTCCTTAACCGGTATAGGTAGTTCTAATAAGCTTTTTTTAATCCGCTACTAATATAGATATTATAAAGCTTTGTTTTTAAAACTCTATTATTTTATAATAATAATAGTAAGGTTGTCTACTAAATAAGAGGTCCTCCTAAGCCTCTAATGCCGCTATTTAATTATAGGCTATATTAGGCTCGTCCTTAGTAGGATCCTCTTATATATTTAGCGTAAAGTTTATTAACAGCTATAGAGCTACTCGTTATAGGTTTTTGGCGTTATAAGTTAGTAAATATTTACCAACTTCTATTAACGCCCGTGTGGTAATATTATAATAGTAATTATTATAATAATAATAAAGTAATTAGATTTAGCTTATTAGGCGTAAACCTAGGCTTAGAACCTATTAAATTAAGGTTATAGAGCTAAAACTTTATATATTGCTTATTTTATATATAGGTGGTTAATATTATAGTAGAACTTGGCTAGTAGAACTTAATAAAACTTTACGGTTATATAACTAGAGGACCGTATAAAAGAACCCTACTTTAACTAGCGCTACTCTTCTTCTCCTTTCCTTTCTCTAGCTTTAGATCCTTATTTATAGATAATCCGATTATATAGGCTTGCGCGTCCCTCTTACTATACTCGTGCCTTAATTGACCAAGTCGCTAACAGTTGAAGAGATTTTAAGAAACTTTAACCGCTGGTTAAAGTTATCTAATTGGTTAGATTCCTGCCGAGAGCTTTCTACTAGAAGTCTTATTACGTAATATTGTTACGGGCTTGTTTTCTAACACCTAATTACTCTACTAATGCGTTATTTACCAACCCTAGCTAATTAATGCATAGTTGTATGTTTCCTATTAGATAGGACGATTTATATATTAGTAGGCAATATCTTACTAGTGACTTTGGATATTAAGTACTAAATAAATGTATAATATCTAAAAACTAAAGCCTATTGGAAATATAGCAGTATAGAGCTAACCTATACTAAAAGGCGCTAGATAGTAAAAAGAGACTCTAGCTATATAGAAGTTACTGCTTAGCTCGCAAACCAGGCGCTCTGCTTATCCTTAATAGCAATAACTATATTACTAATTATCTAAAGAGAAAACGCAGTATCCCTATTAGCAAATTTAAAACTAATAAATAGAAGGTAAAGCTTTTTAATCCCTTTGCGACAGCTATACAAAATCTATACGCTCTAAGCCCTTAGCTAAAATGATAGCTATTCTAAGCAAGGGGCTAGATATAATAGAAGCCGGCTAGTGCTAGAAGTGGTAAGTAATTAAAGGCCTTATTCCAAGCAGCTTAATTAACTATATTAATACTAACAGTGAGTTAACTACGCCCTGGCTAATAAGCTTTAATATTTAGTTATAAGCCTCCTAGAACGGAAGAAACACTAGACTTATAAGCTTTATATATATATGTGCTTGAGATTAGAGCGGAAACTAACTTAAAAATAGGGCCTTTGCCTTAGCTAAAGTATCTTAACGCTCTATTAAACCTCCAGATATAATTTAAACAATATTATTAATTTTTACACCAGGCGAGCAAGGATGTATTTTTTACTAGGCAACGTCAATTTATATATATACTAAGGTGCTGCCAAAATTTTCAACTGCTACTCCAAAAACTCCATCTAAATTGCCTAATTAGGAAACGCTGGCAGCGCGCTGCAGTCTCGACCTCGATTTGGACAGTGCAGCGCAGCTAGCGGCCCTGATTGGCCAGCTCGCTCGCTGCCAAGCCCCAAAGCTCGCTGAAGACCCGCTGTTGGACACCTTGATAGTCTAGCATACGCCGGATACTATGTCCTATAATACGTGGGTCTTTTTAACTGGAATTCACACTGTCAGCTTTAGGGAAGGTGTCTACTGTCAGGCATCTTGTGGAATAAAGTACATTAAAACTTCCTTTTTTTCTTGAGAGGGTCGGGAGTTTTAGGTAGGCGGTTTCTAGGACAGTATGTCGATCGGTAGTCCGTGCACCGATTGTAAGAAAAGAATGATGACTCTGTCTATTGGATGGTGGCTCTAGAGCCTCTATATATACATAGGAAAGGTGTAGGAAATGAGGACGAGAAGGGGGTAGGGGGGGTGGCAATGGAAACAAGGGGTAGGTGACCGAGTCAATGACCGAGTCAATGACTGAGTCAATGGGAGGTAGCTAAGTCGGTGATAAGATAACCTGATTCAGGTCGACACAGTATCCGGTTTCTGCTCAACCTTGCGAGCTCTATCTAGTTGCTTGACAGCCTGGTGTGCCCCCCGGGGCCCTTGATCGGATACGGTGGCTAACTAATAAGCCCTTAGAAACCACAGGGTATGGCCCCTATAATGTTTCATGTAGTTCTTAGGAACGTTTGGCCAATGAAATGACACATATCTGTTCTTGAAGATCGAACCAGTATCCCTTATTTACGTTTACTGCTATCTCACCGTGGATTGCTTTTTGGGTAAAATTGTTTTGAGTTATGGTGTGTGGATGATTTTGCTACTGTATGGAGTATTGTTTGGATCAGAGCGAGGTCCTGTTCGAGGTATGTAGATTAATGTAACACTCGTGAATCTGTGTGCTTGAATGTATGGCATGTGTCTGGTCGTGAAAAGCAATTCAGGCTTTGTGACTCCCTGATATAGCCCAATCAGTGTGGTTGTCAATAAGGCAATAAGGCTTCAATCAATATTGTTTATTAAACGTTAATATCAATTAATATTAACAACGCTTGTTAATAATGCTTAGTATTAACCGCATTACGCTTTAGGCTCTATCTTAAGCTTATTCTTTATAATACCAATTAATATTAATAACTCTTATTATTAATAATGCTTGGTATTAGTTGCATTATGCGGCTTATGCTTTGGGCTCTACCCTAAGCTTATCTTTTACAATATTACTCCGTTTACAATGTTTTAAACACTCTACTCTCTTAATATTTTTAGCCCCTAGCCGTACCCTTTCCTATAAAATCATATAACGCCCTCCTAAAAAGGCTTGCTCTGGTATATCGCTTATACTAGTAGCTAAAATTAATAAAATATTAATTGCTATAATTAATAACCTTAGCCAACACTTTCTTTATTAATCTTAATACCACTATTTAAGAGCAGAAATTTTTCTAATATTATATAGTTCTCCATTAGAATAGTCTTTATACTTATCCTAACTTATTAGTTAAGTGTACTTTCCTAGGTCTTAAGCAATCTAATTAAACACGTTAAGATCTTAACCTTAAGTAGATTTCCTTTCGTATAAAGAAATAAGAGGGAAAGGACTTCTTTCCTAATAGGACTCCTAAAGCTCTTTCACCTTCTTAAGTACTGGCTTTTACCACTTTACCTTCCAATTCGCGCAAATATACCTTATATATTAGTTTGGATAAAAAATAAGAGCGGCTATATAGAGAGGGTAGTCATTTATTTTAGTATAATACTTATTAAAGGCCTCCTATCCCTTTCTAATTCGGGAGCTAAACTCTTTATTATTAGCATAGTTAGAGAGAGCCTTTTTAAAGTATTAAATAAGGATATCTATCGTAAATAGCACACGATTAATTATCGCGTTATATTCTTAAGTTTTAAGTGTTACTTAATAAAATGGTTAAAGAAATGCCTTAATCTTCTAAAGTTAATCCTAGTTACTTAGAGAGAGATAGTCCTTTTTAAGCGTGGCGAAGTTATTCTTTAAGTAGGTATTAATAGCTCCTACTTTTTTAATTACTATAAGTAGTATTAGATACTAGCTATTCCATCTTATCTAATTATTAAGGGGAATTAACCTTCCTGCTAAAGCTTTAAACTCCTTTATATAATTAGCGGAACTGCGGATATATATAATAATATTATAAAGTTTTCCAAGTAAACCTATTACTTAAAAGGTTGCCTATTTCTCTTCTTTATTTCTAACTTCTCCTATTTCTTTCTATTTATTATACCATTTAACTTACTTTATTTTAATTAGATTCTAAAATAAAAAGGCTTATACGGCTAGGTTAATAATATGCCTAATATAGCGAATCCGTTAATATAAAGCATCCTACTTAATTGCCTCTTCCTCCTAGAGGTAAATACCAAATTATTAGTAAAGAATATCGTTTAAAGAAGCGTTATTAGAAATAATAGCACTAATTTTTTATATAATCCTATACTCTTAAAGGACTAAAAGAAGAGTAGAGAGTTATTTGCTTTTACTATAATTTATAACTAGATAAAGCGTAATAAGAATATTTAATAGCTTTTTACTAATTACTTTAACGAAGTAGGCGCAGATCCCAAAAAGAAGAAGTCTATTTAAAGAGGTCTAGATATTAAGTAAAAGATAAACGCTTATTATTGCTAACTAAAGCTTCTTTTATACAAGGTCTTTATAGGATAGCTATAATTTTTTAATCTTCTTTATAACTTTAGAGTATGCAGTTATAATATTGCCTTTTACTTTAAGGTTAAGAACTTAATAAAAGGTATAAAACTTTAGCCATTTAATAATGCAGAACGGAAGATTTCCTATAATAATTATGGTAACTAGCGCCTTATTAATAATATTTTTATCTAGGACTTTCTAAAGAACTTAGATATTAAGCTGTTACGTTTAACCTATGGATATTGCTCTAATATATAGCTGTTATAGTTAATTAAGAGTTACTAATTAAACGGGGCTTAGAGTTAATTCAACCTTAATTCTATATTTGCTATTAAGGTAAGCTTAAAAGCTATTACTAGTAAGAGTACTATATAGTGGATCTAAACAGTATTTATAGTAGAAAACGTGGTTTTTTCCTTATTTTTCTAGCTCTCCATCCTTTAGCTTATATGCATAGGCCTAAGTTTTAGTGGCCGTAGGTATACGTTTTCTACTCTTTTTTAACACGGTTTTAATTAAGTCTTAAGTAGTTAAAGGGGTAAGAGAAGATAAATTAACTTTAGAATCTATATTTCGTGTAGTGCCGGAAAAAGGTAGATTTTTAAAGTAGTTTTAAAATTTGTGTAGGTGCCAAGAAATATTAATAATAAATTCAATCGATATTAATCTTATTAATAAGCGATATTGATAATAAGCTTAACAATAAATTATTGACAACTATACTGAGCCCAATAAATTATATATTAAACTACACCATAACCTGATAGAGCCAAATTAGTATAACTCGTTTACCTGCATGTTTGAGGTCCCGTCATAATGCTGCATAAATGTTTAAGTTGCGACATAGCTCGTTCTACGGCATTCTTTGATTTATGCCCGGCATAGGTAGCCTTAGAGTGTTCAGCGAAGAGGCGGAATGGTTGGTGTACTAGTACCTGCCTCGAAAATGGTTGCTTCTTCACCACAATAGGAAAATTTAAATATCCACATTTAGCACTCCATTCCTAAGAAACCCTCCCACCTACTGCTTGAGTATCGGACGGTAGGGCTGACTTTCTTTCTTAGCCATATCTTGCTTCCAGCTGCAGCACCTCTCGTTCATTATCGCTTCTGGCTACAAAAACCCTCCTAGGCCAGAATTAAGCACCAGTTCAGGCAATTTCATATTGACCATTAATGACTCGCATCATGACTTCGGTTGCCTGCAGGCCAAATCAAGCCAAGTTCACCACAAGTCACGGCCGACTTTTCCACCCGACTTCTCTCTGCCCAACTTCCTCGTTCATAGCCTCCACCTCAGTCACCCTAACATCTCCTTCGTCACTGCCATCTCTTCTCATCACGGATAACGTCAAGTCTCATAATGCCAACTAAAGGGGGAGGCTGGAATGCCATGACAGGTGGATACAACGAGTTGACAGCCGATAAGTGAGTCAATAGCTCATTAGCTAACGACAAACCTTTGAGCTTAGGCTTTGCTGATATTTCTTGTCCAGTGTCAAAGCGATCAAGCTTCCTGACAAGTACGTTTACTTCAAGATAGTCCTCCAACACTACACCGAGCCAGGGAGTTACGTCCCGCTATATCCTCCGATCGGAACATTGCTGACAAGTGATCAAATCAATAAAGACTTCGGACTATCTCCCGGGTAATGAAAGTTCACTGCTAATTGCTATCATGGTAGGATCAAGTGTGGTCGTTGCCAGAAGTGGAAATTTCAGCCAAATTTCTCGAACAAACAGCTTGCTGACGCTCGCTACAAATACCACAAGAGCATCAATGCCAGTGTCACCATCAACTGTCGCGCTTGCACTGGCGGCCAAGTTGTCGAGCTCGAATGCTTCATGTGCGGTGAGACGAAAGGCCTGGAAGAATTTGCCAAAGCTCAGCGAAGCAGGCGTGATCATGCTGTAAAACAACCTCTTTACACTTTGGACTTCGGTGGTGCTAATCTGCTGTCCGGTCAGAAATGTATGAAGTGTATGCAGGAGCAGCTCGATATGGAACCGATTGACGAAAGCAAATATGACAATCCTGAAGCCGCCGTTATTTCTGAATCCGATTCCTACTACGTCAACTACGAGCTGGGAGGCTCTGTTGCTTCCGAGTATGTGCGTACACTTATTTCGTTTGCAAATTGGTGTCCAGACTGCCTACTAATGGTTAACAGGAAGGAGAGTGGGGCGGAGGAGTGGGGATCGGGAACCTTAAACTTACGGATTTTTCCAACGGGTCAACCACCGACGACGATACTGAAAATGAGTTTAATACCTGGGAAGAAGTCAGTCGTAAAGACGGGACAGGAAATAGGAATGGAGTCGCCCTAGGTGGAAGTAGCTGGGCTGTGCAAAAGACCAAGTCATGGAAGTCCAGCTCACTGACATCTTCCTCCAATGTCAATAGCATCATCGGAGGATCATCTACCATCTGTGGCTTTGATCCAAAAAGCTACGGCCACCCTAGCCGTTCGACAAGCCATGCACCCTCCACGGCCGGATCCTCACTGTCCTTTACTACAAATGTGACGGAGCAGTCAGACACGACAACAGGGAGAGGTGGATGGGCAAAGATCCCGGCATACGTACAAGTCCTCTACTTTTTTTATCCATCTAAGCTAATTGAAGCATAGAAACCCCCTAAGCCTGAACCGGAGGATGAGGATGAAAGCGACTCTGACGACGAGTGGAAAAAGAAGGACGACGATACGGACAGCGATGGTAGTGAGACCGATCTCTGATGAATAGTTCTGCAATGATGTGCTCTCGCATTTCCTTGAGGGCACTACAGCAGGCTGGGCTTCCGTCGGTTCTCCTCTTCTTCGGACAGAACTGGGTTGAGCACTCTTGTCCTCTAAAGGGTGGACACTTATGACATAATGTGACAGGCACTGTCTTCTGTGGCATTATAAATTTGGCTGCGGCACTTCGCAGACATCCTTTGGTCTTCCAAATTTGGTCTCTTTAGCCTGAAACTCGATGGTAATTATGATCACGATAGGAATTTACTTGAATATTTGACATTTGACCGTGCGGAACACTGATGCTGTAATTGAAATCCATCGAAAGTGAAAGTAGCTGTGAAACACTTAAAAATCATTTAAATTGTACACTTATTTTGTGGATTCATTATAAAACCCTATGGCTCTCTGTTTGTAGATGAACGTTAGAAAGGAAAAGGGGTGGGCCAAGTACACCATTCCTTTCCGAGGTCAAAGTGCCCGCCAAATTGCCACCTGACTTCGCGACGCGAGGAAGAAAGCCCCTCTGATCCTCATCAGTCTCCCTAGACAGTCTCGTTTCGCGCTTCGCTGCATTCTGCTTTTATCTGAGTTCGTGTCTGTACTCGTATAGAAAGGATGTGAGTTATGATGACCGTGACTGGATTTCTACGGAAGCTGACAATTTCCATCAAACAGGTCCGGCAGACGAGCTGGCAATCGTATTCGCGGCCCGTATGTCCTCCTTCTCATTACAGCATAATGGAGGAACCTGACTGACCTTTTGCGATTGCAGGCATTCGGCTTTGACCGATTTCTTAGCTGTAAGCAATTTTCCTTCTATTGCTAGGGTCAGCTAGTCCTGGCCAAGCTGTCCAGCTAACTACCTCGAACCCATTCCTTCAACCTTTTAAAAACTAATATGTCCATGCTCACATTAGGCCAACAATATCTCGGCAGCCGAAATCCGCGATTCCTACCGCCAACGTGCCCAACAAGCCGCTGACCAAAATGGAGAAGGCGATGCGGCAAACGGTGAAGTCCCGGTCGATCAGGCGCAAATTGAACGGGAGGAGGCTGAACAGGCAGAATTAGTAGCACGAGCGGCGGAACGGTCTAAGAAGCGGAAGCGGAATCAGGAGGCTATAGCAAGAGCCAAGAAAGGCAAGGAGCTGAAGCGCAAGGCGTCAAAAAAGAAAAAGCGTGATGATTCCGATGACGAGGACGACGAAGACTATAATGAGCTGGGCGATATGTACGCAAAGGCCAAGCCGCTTCCTGGCCAGTTGGAAAACTGCGAGATCTGCAGCAAGCGGTTTACTGTGACACCGTATAGCAAGGCTGGTCCGGATGGAGGTTTAGTGTGTACGCCTTGCGGGAAAGAGCTGACCAAGGACTCAAAGGCTGCCGAGAAGGCAGCCAGGAAACCCGCGACCGGAAAGAGGCGACGTAAAATTGAAAGCAATCGTCTAGACGGCATTGTTACCCAGGGAGCGAAGACTCTACAACAATTGTGTATTGAGAAGGTTGCCCAACACCATCACGACATCGAAGAGTTTGGAGATCTCCCGGATACCGTTCTAGATCGTTTGAGCGAGATCTTCTCGAAGAATCGAGTCATGAATCCTAGAACCTTAGATCTTTTCTTGCGGCCAGATTTAGACACGGTTGCAATACATGAGTGTGCTAGTAGGTTTGCGTCTGATCACTAAAGGGAAAACTGCTAATATATAGAAGATCTGGAGACTGAAAACTACCGACAGATGTTCGCCATCGTTCCCTATGTAGAGAAGCTCTCCCTTCGAAACTGCTGTCAGTTCAAAGATGAAAACGTGGAATACATGCTCGAGAAAGCGACCAAACTCAAGTATATCCAACTTTACAGCGCCAATCTCGTCACTAACGACAAATGGATCGAAATATTCGTTCGCCGTGCTAAGGAACTTGAAACACTCAAGTTAGAATGGCTAGACGCGGCTTTTGACGATCAGGCTGTTGAAGCCATGGTTGAGTTCTGTCCGAATGTCTCTCGCCTGAAGTTCAAGCGTTGTTGCCAGTTGGGCGTGGAAGCCATAGATGCGATTGCTAGGCTGGAGAAGCTTGAGCACCTCTCTCTTCAGCTCAACCAGGAGATTCCCGGGGAGCGTCTCGTCAATCTCATTGGACATGCCGGCTCCAAGCTCCGCACTCTATCACTCGAGAGATTCCTCGATGCTTCAGATAATGTCCTCGCCGCAATCCACGACACGTGTCGGAATCTATCCAAGTTCCGTTTTACAGAAAATGACTACTGTGCCGACGTGGACTTCGTCGCTCTCTTCACCGACTGGGCGAACCCACCTCTTCGATTTGTGGATCTCAGTAGCAATAGAGATATAGATAATAGCAACCCGGAAGGACCGGAAGACCCTATTGGCCTGGCGTCTGCGGGTTTCAAGGCATTGATGGCGCATTCTGGATCCAAGGTCGAGCGGTTAAGCGTTGCCAGCTGCCGCCATATCACACACTCCGCCTTCTCTGATGTCTTTGATGGTCAGAAGCAATATCTATGCCTTGAGGAAATCAATGTTTCATTCTGTACGACTGTCGATACAGTCGTGGTCGCTGGTATGTTTAAGAGTTGCCCAAGTCTGAAGAAAGTGGTTGCATTCGGCTGCTTTGGCATTGAGGATGTGGTCGTACCAAGAGGCATTGTGTTGATCGGAGTGCCTAAAGCTCAGGATGCGATTGAGCAGTTTGGTGATAGTTGGCTGAACGTTGAGCGGGCGTTAGGTGCGATGGTGGAGGTTGGCGCGTAAAGAGAGATGAATTCAAGATAAGTTTACGCAAGATGAAAAACTCTAGGAGTTTTCCTCAAATTCGCTACGATAAATGTATGGAAAACGTGGGAATGGCTGTCTGCTTTGGGACGGCTAGACCCGTAACTATAATTTCTCGGCATTGACTTCACAAAATGGAGGTCCGTGTTTTGAGGTTACTGGATGGGTCGGTTTACGCCTCACAGTTTCAGTCATATTTTAGTTATCGCTGAAAAGGTTCTCAAAAATAAAAACGCAATATTTGTATCCTTGCTGTGAATACGAATACACAATGTCTCCTCGGTCTAAGACCTGCCTGTCTTGGGGTTCGGTTGAGTTGGATAGAGAGATACAGCATCCATTTGGATTATCAATACTCTCTGAAGAGCTAACCTCACACGGGCGTGCCGGGAGTTACACTGAAATATCAGCTCCTTGTCTTTTTTTAGTCATAGAACTTCACATCTATTTCTAACCCCTGAGAGTGAAATCACACGACCGATCCTCCCTCTTCCGCGCACCTCTTGGCTCTACCCCTCAGCCGCCGCCACAACGCGCAGGAACGATGCAACGGCAATTCTTACTTGCATATCGGGAGCAACGAACGCGCCTCGGTCAAAGTCGAGTCAGCTCACGGCACTATCAGCATGACATCCGCTAGATCGCGAATCCCCACAATTGCGTTCCGTAGTCTCTAGGCCGCCCGACACTCCGTGCGTGGCGCGAGCTTCCCCGCAGAGAGGGGCGGTGGGGCCAGGGGTAGATGGCCGAGGCAAGCAAGGACTTACAATTGGTGCTGTAGCCAGTCTTGGTGGCACGGGTAGGACGGCGGCGCGGACGAGGGCGCGGAGAGATATATAGGGTGGGGAAGCCCTTGGTGGGTGGCTCCTCGTTTTTCGAGCTATATGTTCCTAGCTTCTGCAGTTTTTCTGGATCTGGATCTGGAGCTCAAGTGACGGCGCGTTGTCTAGCACTACCCTGTATACTTACGCGTTTCTCGTGTACGACTTGAGGACTTGGCATTGAGCAATATGGCGGAAGTCGAGATTCCTAAGACGTATATGGCGGCGGTCTATGACAAGCCGGGCAGCATCTCGACGGAGGTTGAGACGCTAGAGACGCCGGAGCCGGGACCGGGCCAGGTTTTGATTAACCTGTATGTTTAGTTTTTCTTCGCTTTCACTCTTGCTGTTGTAGTATAGGCTATTTGCTAATATGGTTGACTTACAGGACCCATTCGGGTGTCTGCCATTCAGACATCGGAGTGATGATGAATAGGTACTTTAGATTTCCATTTTTTCTCTCCTAAAAATAGTAATTTGATGCTAATTGCGGTGGGGTGTTTCTAGCTGGGCAGGTCTTCCGTTCCCAACGCGGCCTGGACAGGTTGGAGGACATGAAGGCGTAGGTTATCTAGTTAGACTCAGCTCAAGGACTGGAGACTAATATGGCATAGGTGGGGAAAATTGTCAAAATGGGTCCAGGTACAGAGAATGCGGCCGTTAAGGTTGGAGATAGAGTTGGCGTTAAGTGGATTAGTGCTATTTGTGATAGCTGTCGTATGTTCCCGAGCTCAATTCTAGTGGAATTCAGTACAACGCTAACCATTTCCTTGAATCCCTACAGCTGCCTGTCTTTCCGGCCATGACGGAATCTGCTTCAACCAGGTATGTGTTCTCTACTACGTGAATTCTGCCTATTAGCCCACAATTATTGACATATATTGTAGAAAATCAGTGGTTACTACACTCCAGGCACATTCCAACAATACGTGCTTGGTCCGGCAAGCTATGTAACTCCCATCCCCGAAGGCCTGGAGAGCGCTTCTGCTGCACCCATGCTCTGTGCCGGTGTGACGGCGTATTCTGCCCTTCGTAAAAGCAATGCTAAGAGCGGGCAGTGGGTGGTAATTTTGGGTGCGTGCTTCCCCTACTATGCTCTGACATCTTCTACCTCCCGATTTCTCAATCTTAACAGTCTATGCAGCAAATATACTACATTTCACTACTAATACTCATGTACAGGCGCCGGCGGTGGTCTCGGCCATCTAGCAGTCCAGCTCTCTTCCCGCGCCATGGCGCACCGCGTAGTCGGCGTTGACGCGGCCTCAAAAAAGGATTTCGTCTTCTCCTGCGGCGCCGAGCATTTCATCCCGCTCGAAGGCACCGAGTCGATCCCGGAAGCCATTAAAGCGCTTACCGGCGGTCTCGGCGCGCACGCCGTCCTAATCCTGACGGCGAACAACGCCGCCTATGCGTCGAGTCTAGATATGCTGCGGTTCGGGGGCAGGGTGGTTTGTGTGGGCGTCCCGGAAGGCGAACCAATGCCGATCAAGAGCGCGTTGCCGCAGCTTATGATCGCCAAGGCGCTCAGTATTGTGGGAGTGGCGGTGGGTGATCGGAAGGAGGCTATTGAGTGTTTGGATTTTGCTGTAGGATCCCCTTCCATCTCTTACCTGCTCCTTCGATTTTTGAGGGTTATAGTACTGTGCTGATGTAAAATGCAGGCTCGAGGCGTCGTAAAGACGCATTTCCGTGTCGAGAAAATGGATAAGCTTACGGATGTGTTCCAGGAAATGTTCGATGGGAAATTGAAGGGGCGGGTGGTTTTAGACCTGTCATAAAGCTTTTCCATCTCGCTTTCATTAATCGCAGATTTGCCTCTAACTGTCCGATGTGGTTGTCAGCAAGCGTGCTAGAATCCCTGCCAGAGCACTGTATTGTAGCACACTAGATAACCCACGTTTATCATATATAACCCCTGTACCTACCCGCTGAGGCTGCTCTATGTTAGAGGGAAATGTGCTAGATAGTACACAAGGCCGGGCAGTCTGACCACAGGCGCTTTGGAGCTGGACATCGTTCGGCCTTAGGCTGGAGAGGTATAATCTAAACACTCCCGCAACTGTTTTCTGCCTGACAACTGAACCATTTTAGATACTGACAACCCCTATTCTCAGCGTATCTTCCAATTATGGCTTCGCAAAGTTTCCAGTAAATGGGGGGTGCTTACAATGCTATCCTATGGGATTTACGTAGCTCGCAGACCCTGCAAGCATTCTGGTGGTCGCCTTCAATACGGTATCTAAAGGCAAGGACCGTACGGACGGGGGTTGAAGAATAACTTGTCGAGTCTCATAGCACCTTTTTTGTCCCTATTTGAGAACATAGCTCACCGGTCTATTGGGGTGTAAAAACCTGGGTTGATGTTGATAATTATTCGAGACTAGTATTCTAATAATCTAACATGCGGAACGTTGATCCCCCAACGTAAATTTTGACCCGGGTTTATAAGTAATAAGCCAATTAATTTTAGAGCTTTATTATATAGACTTTAATTAATATATATAGAGATAAGGTTTTCCAGGGGGAGACCCCCTGGGACCCCCCTATATAGAGCTTTTGCTTAATTTAGAAGTAGTAGTAAGATTAAGGCGCCTTAGTTACTACTAGGTAAGGATCTACTATAGTAACCAAGGCGCCCTACTTAAGCTGGGCTTAAGGATTATATTGGTCACGAATCTAGTATATATTTAGACTGCAGAGCTTTAATATAGAGCCCTCTATATAGAATCTAATATAGTAGATAATAATTCCAATTTAAAGCTTTATATACTAAATATTTTTAATACCTAATAACTAAATCGCCGTATAGCTGAAATTAAGGTAAGTCTACTACCCCAACTTAATTAAATACGTGTATAGGAAGAGATATAACTGTATATAGAGACGTCTAACATAATTAAATAACTACGTTATTACCTACCTAGTTCGGACGTACGATAACGTAATAGCTTGGCAATAACGTAATAGCTCGGCACTAAGTAATAGGAGGGGGGAGGAGGGGGAGGAGATTAGGGGTGGCTTGGCCACTATAAGAAGGTTATAATATTAGTATAGTGTTAAACTTTAAAAATCGTGTCTTGGGAGCTTAATTAATAACCCCTATATAAAACGTTAACAATATTTAATTATAGAGCTTTAAACCGGCAGATCTTCTAGAAATACCTATTATAAGTAGCTCCAAGTATAAAATCTAGAATATTTAGTAGTGGTATAAGTATAGGACAGGGGTATATATTTGCGTTCCTAAATGTTATTATATAACACAATTTTTAGGTAACAAAAACCGCCGTTAATATTACTCGACACCTTTTTTTTTTATTTTATATATCCGATTGTATTATACTACGTACAATACTGCGCATGCAGCCTCTAGGCTATGGCGCTATAGTCCTATATACATAAATCCCTTAGGGCAGCTTAACATATACTAGTAACTAAGTGGACACTCTGGCCCGTTTTAGATGCTAGGGGAGTTTTATCCTGGTATTTTGCTTTTTAATATTTAGTTTGCACTAAGGAAATAAAGAAATCCTGGCTCTTTTATCTATTTCTGCCGTATTCTGCCGTTCCTAGAGTAGAAAAAGCGCTCTAAAAGATAGATTTAGTAACATTTTTGTATATAAAAACAAAGGGCTCTATATAGTTTGCCAGCTTAGAGATAACTACCAGTTATTCCTATACGACTTTTTTCAGTAATGTGACCTATTTCTTCTCCTTGCTTAAGAATAGGTAGGGAATTAGTAATTAATAGCTACTCTCCCTAAAAGTAGGCTATTAACCCTAGATTTACGTTCTAGAAAACGGGTATTTTATAAGGGCGAACCTTGCTATATAAACCCACCCTAGAAGGAAAATTTTTTATAAGGTTGTCTTGTATAGGTTATAAACACTAATTCGCCTATATACCTTATATTTTACGTACTAAAGTAATACAGGCCGGCCTCTTTCCCCCTACTATAGCTACCCTAGCAGTGCATCGTCTGTGGTGCGTCTGCTGTGCGCCTGCGGTGCCTCTGCTATACGCCTATAGTATAGTAATTGCCTATAGCGCGATAGCTGTAAACTAGTTATAGGGGATAAGGTCGTCTGCTTTATGGTAGACTGGTTATAGGGGAGGAGGTCGTCTACTCTATGGCAGACTTATTGTAGGGGAGGAGGTCGTCTACTTTGTGGCAGATTCGTTATAGGGGAGGAGGTCGTCTACTCTGTGGCAGATTCGTTGTAGAGGAGGTCGTCTACTCTGTAGCAGATTCGTTATAGAGGAGGTTGTCTGCTCTATGGCAGACTGGTTATAGGGGAGGAGGTTATCTGCTCTATAGCAAACTAATTATAGACGGGGTCGTCTGCTCTATGGCAGACTAGTTATAGGGGAGGAGGTTATCTACTCTATAGCAGACTAATTATAAAGGGGGTTGTCTACTCTATAGCAGACTGATTATAGAGGGGGTCGTCTACTCTATAGCAGACTAATTATAGAGGGGGTTGTCTGCTCTATAGCAGACTAATTATAGAGGGGGTTGTCTGCTCTGTAGCAGACTAATTATAGAGGGGGTCGTCTGCTCTATAGCAGACTAATTATAGAGGGGGTCGTCTGCTCTATAGCAGACTAATTATAGAGGGGGTTATCTGCCTTATGGCAGACTGGTTGTAGTGGAGGTGGTTAGTTGTTGTGGTGACGCGTCGTGTGACGCGTCCTCAGGGGGTATATAATCGGCGGCGCCCCTGCGACGACGGCGGAGGAGTAAAGGGAGGCGACGGCAGAGACGAAAGGGAGGCGACGGCAGAGACGAAAGGGAGGCTACTCGACACCTACCGGAGGTTCCTCTGTCCTTCCTATCTTCTCTCTTACCTATCTCCTCGTCTAATACTGTTTATATTACCATATTAACTAATAAATCCCTTAGTAGAGACTAGGGAGGGGTATTAGAGCGCCTCTAGCTCTTATAAGGAAGAAGAAAGAAGAAGAGAGGAAGGTATAAAGGAGGGAGTATTTATAAATAGGAGGAGGCCTGCAAATAGGAGATTAGGCAGCTATAATATAGATATTAATATTGCTTAACTAATACCTACCAGACGCCCCTCCGTTTTTCCTATTTCCTCTCTTACCCATCTCCTTATTAGATACTATCTATATTACTATATTAACTAATAGATCCCCTAGTAGGGACTAGGGAGGGGTATTAGAGCACCTTTAGCTCTTATAAGGAAAAAGAAAAAAGAAGAGAGGAAGGTATAGAAGAGGGAGTATTTATAAATAGGAGGAGGCCTATAAATAGGAGATTAGGCAGCTATAATATAGACATTAATATTGCTTAACTAATACCTACTAGACGCCCCTCTATTCTTCCTATCTCCTCTCTTACCCGTCTCCTTATTCGATACTATTTATATTGCTATATTAACTAATAAATCCCTTAGTAGGGACTAGGGAGGAGTATTAGAGCACCTCTAACTCTTATAAGGAAGAAGAAAAAAAGAGAGGAAGGTATAGAGGAGGAGTATTTATAAATGGGAGGAGGCCTATAAATGGGAGATTAGGCAGCCATAATATAGACATTAATATTACTTGGCTAATACCTATTAAAGACTCCTCTGTCCTTCCTATCTTCTCTCTTACCTATCTTCTTATCTAATACTGGCTATATCGCTATATTAACTAATAAATCCCTTAATAGGGATTAAGGAGGAGTATTAGAGAACCACTAGCTCTTATAAGAAAGAAGAAAAGAAGAAAGGAAGGTATAGAGAAGGGAGTATTTATAGACGGGAGGAGGCCTTATAAGTATGTAATTTAGTAAGTACTAATAAGCATAAGATTCTTATATAAGATGGGCTTAATTACTTACTAAAATACAGGGTATCTCTGTCACTATAGTGGCTACTATAGTAGTAGAGAAGCCTTAAATATTTAATATAACCGACTACTAAGGCTATTAATAAGTAAAAGGTAGGCTACTAATATAGTGCGAATGATATAGTTATTAATATCGTTTATAGCCTATTTTTACTTCTAGTATACGCGTAGATCGTCCTTATATTTAGCGTAGAGCTAGTTATAGGCAGTAAGCTAATTTAGGTCTAGCTTTACTATTAATATAGCCGTAGGTAGTATATCCCTTAGTATAGGCTAATTTGGTAGTTCTAGCTTTAGAAGATCATCTTTCTTCTTAAATAGGTCAACATACTACTAACGTAGGTGATGGGCTTTTGACGGTTGGGGGGGTTTTGACGGTTTTGAACATTAAAACTACCTCAAAATGCTTAATTGAGGCATTTTCTTAATAAAAGGCATTACGCAGCATTATCCACGATATTAATAAAATGAAGCTTTAGTTTTATATAATCAAGGCTCTATCGCGACATTTTATAGTGTTTGTATTGGAAGCTCTACTTAATTAACTGCACGGCGTTGCCTATATCCATGCCAACGTCCATGTCAACGTCCTCATCTAGCACCTCACTGTCGCTCGAATTGCTCTGCTTATCGTCATCTACCTCTACCTACGTATTAACCTCTGCTACCTTTTTTGTAGCTGCTATTAAAGCCTTTAAGTAAGCCGTTGCTGCCTTAAATATAACAGTAGATGCCTCTACCGTTAATTGTGCAGCGGTTGCGAGCGCTTTAGCTAATGTAGCTTGATCCTCTGTCTTCCTAAATTTATCTTATACCTTAGCTGTCTTCTTCTTTATTGCTATCCTAGATGCAGTCTCTAAAGCTTTCTATACCTTCTTTAACGCTAGCAGCGCTGCTTAAAACTACTACTGGTATTGCTTTATCTTCCTTTTAGCCTCTAATGCGGCAGCCCAAGCCTCCTTCTATATCTTAACTTATTCCTTATAGAGTATTACTGCCTCCTCCCGCTTAATTTTAAATTGCTTCCTTTATTCCCTAGCGTTTCTTTTAGCTTCCTCTATAGCCTCTCTAGCAGCAATAATCGCCTTTATAGCGTTAGTAGTAAGCACTACTACTGTTAATAGTACTATTTTCTTATCCTTTTTCCTTTTCTTCCTCTCTATAGCGCCGTAGCAAAGGTCTTTATTTTCCTACTTAAGCAACGCCTCTTAATTTTTATATAATTGTAGCCGCTTAACAAGCTTTTAAATATAGCTTTTAACTGCCTCCGGTAACGTTTTAGGGTTAGTAATTATCCTTAGATATTAGGCGCGGTTATTAGCGCTTATCAGAGTTTATAGATATAAGGGAGAGAATAGTAGTAATACTAATTCATCTGTAGGTGTAAGGGCCCAAATAGGATCGCTTTTTTTATAGCGGCTAAGGGCACGTTCTGGATTATATAGGTAGAGGCCTACGGCTTTAAAGGCGCTGTTAATATAATTAG
Source organism: Cenococcum geophilum 1.58 (assembly GCF_001692895.1). Lineage (NCBI taxonomy): Eukaryota > Fungi > Ascomycota > Dothideomycetes > Gloniales > Gloniaceae > Cenococcum > Cenococcum geophilum. Next base: position 531,706 of record NW_027137592.1, on the reverse strand, counting down.
CAGTATAGATCTCTAACCAAATTTTGCCAATAATCTTAAAAAACTACTCCCTATTAAGGCCCGTAATACCCAAAGCAATATACTTATCTACTTTCTGTAAGTAGGCCCGCTTAAGTAGTAAGAATATTACCAAATTAAGAGATTATAGTAGGTAAGTTGTATACAGAGGAAGGCAGATTGGTATAATCCTATAGTCCTTACAGAACTAAATAAATTTAAGGTTAATGTGGCTTATATAACCGTCTATTATAAGTAGGCGGTAGCTATTTAAATTAAGATCGTTATTGTCCTCTTTATTTAAGGCCTACCACTATTTAGTTCGTTAAGTATATCGCTTAAAGTATTCTAGCTAACTAAGGTCTTACTCCTATAAACTCTAGCCATTCTTAGTTATTCTAATAGTACAGCTAGGTACAGCTTCCTTAGCCATTTGCTATAGCGGATCTGTATATTACTTACCCTTAAAAATAATATAAGGTGGAATCGTTTTACCGCCTATTCCTATATAGTTAACTTAACTTACTTACTCACGTAAGCCGTCTACCGTTTTAAAGGCTTATTTTCTACCTCTAAGAACTACCACTTTTGCACTTAGAGCAAGCCCCATAGCATAGCCAGTCTCATCCATATTATATTAATCCTTAAGCAGAATTCTATAGTTTTAAATCATGGTATTATAGTCGTTAAAGAAGGCCTTAATTACGGCAATGTTATTACTAGCAATTGCACGTTCTTAATTAAGTAATCAAGTGTAGTAAACGCGAAGCTTATTCTGGTGGGTAAGAAAGGCAGTTATCCATACTTTACCTAGCAGTAGTAGTGGTTAATAGGGAGGAAGCTTTCTTACTTATTCTTTAAGAATCTTAGTTATAATAACTCAGATCGTTCAAATTTGAGCAGGAAAGCCTGCATTTATAAGGTATATATACTGTCGCACGACTGCAGATTCTGCAGGAGGTAGTAGTCGCTGCTGGTGAGTATGCGCGACTTTATGAGATTTATATTTGCCGTTAAGTCACCTACGCAATGTATTTGGGTTAACGCCTTAGGACTTTGCAGCATCTTCCCGGCTTTTATAGAGGCCAATCTTAAAGCCAGCAATTGCTAACTCAATCCTCTAATCCGTATTAGGTTCGCGAGTCCAGCGGGGCATAGTAGCGTTAGTGGTAAATTTCTTAAATATAGATTAAGCATTAAGGAATTAAATGTTTTAATTTTTAAAGCGGTAGTATACGTTGCTAAGCCTAATCAGGCAAGCGATAAGGAAAAACCGTCAAAACCCCCCCCAACCGTCAAAAGCCCATCACCTACGTTATACCTTATTAGTTTTAGCTATGTCTTAGATAATAAAGAACCATTAAATCTAATTAGATGGCTTATTAAGGATAAGGATAATTTTAAATTTAGTAGAGGTTATTATTTTTAGAATTTAATAGGTTAGAAAGGGTTTAGGTTAGAGTCTAGCTAGCGTCTTAATAGAACCTTATTTGGACGTTCTGAACTTTTAATTTAATTTATTAATTTGTTTATTAGTTAGATTTTATTATAGGGAGCGCAATTAATAAACCCTACTAACAGCTCTAACTATGTCTAATTTTTAATTTATAAATTGGCAGATTTATAGGTAATAGTTATTTTAAGTAGCTCTAAGTACGGTATATATAAAATCTTAACTATAGTGTAGAGAAGTCGTGGCTGTTAATATGCGGTCCTAAGTAGTATATATTCTCGGAGGTTACGTAACTCTTAATATAAGTAACATTTCCGCCCTTTAAAAAAAATTCTAAAAATTCTAAAAATTAATTAACGCTATAGATAGCAGTAATATTAATTTAGTAATACTACTAATTCTCCTTATATACTATTATATGTATATCTAACAGCTCTAAAAGCGGTAAGAAGGTAGGACGAATAGGGGGGTTAAAATTTAGAAAATTGGATTTTGCGGTTAAGCTATTTAAAAGGTAGAAAACTAAGATAAATGCTGTATTTTCTGCTTACCTCTAATGTAACCGACTACTGGTACTGTGCTGAGATATACAACTGCAGCCTAGAAGGCTCCAAAGCACTACCCTTATATATCTCGCATACCTTGTATATGGCTTAAATAAGTTAAAGATCAAGTTACAGACCCTACTATTAGGGCTCTACTTTTGTGTATATATTTCACCTGATTTCTATAGATTTACAATTAAGTCGTTTACTTAATTCTCCCACACTGCAAAGCTTACAGTTATAAGCCCGGATCGCACTACCTGCTAACCAATCAATCTATTACCTTATTTAAGAAGTCACTACTTCTATTACCTTTGCAAGTGTCTTAAGCTTCTTTACCTATTAAACAAACGGACAATTAACCCTAGTTAATAACTGTATAACCGACCAACGAACGAACGGACGAATTAAATTAAGAGTTTAGAATATTAAAATAAGGTTTTCGCTAAGCTACTAATTGGACCCTGCCTAACCCCATAAATTTTAAAAATAACAACTACTAACGAATTAAAAGTTAACCTTATTCTTAACTAGCCATTTAATTGGATCTAATGGTTCTTTATTATCTAAGATATAGCCATAACTAATAAGGTATAGAAGTATATCAACCCATCTATAAAAGACGAGCTTTTAAAGCTAGAACCACTATATTAACCTATACTAGCAGACGTACTTTCTAATGCTATATTAATAGCTTAACTGGACTAAATTAAGCTTACTACCTATAACTAGCTCTACGCCAAATATAAGGACGATTTACGCGTATATAAGAAGCAAAAACAGGCTATAAACGATATTAGTAACTATATCGTTCGCACTATATTGGTAGCCTACCTTCTACTTATTAACGGCCTCAATACAGTACACAAACGGCTTTAAGCATTAAAGACTACACTTGCCCCTACCTCCTTAGGTTAAAAATATAAGGTCCTTAATTAATATACGGCTTTAAAATCCTATAATAAAAAGCAGAGCATCGAAAAATGGTTAAATAACTGGCGGAACGTCTATGAGCTTACGGAGCAATTGGAGCTTCTAGACGTTTAGGGATTTAGGGCATACTACAATTTCGTTTAAGTAATTAAGCCAATCTCTTCTAGCTTTATAGGAGCTTTAGAAGTAGACCTTATTTATAAGGAATAGAAGGGCGAAGATGCACTATTTATTATTGAACTGATTAAGGAATTTAAGGAGCACTACCGCATGTAGTAAGTGGTATCCTCTGCTACTACTGCTAATAGCTCTGTATTTGCAACCCTTTAAAATAATTTAAATTCCAATTTAGATTCTAATAGTAATTCTAATTCTAACGGCAATTTTAATTCTAATTTAAGATGGAATAAGAAATGTATATACGGCCTTATACATCAATTTAACAACTACTACTACATTACTAAGAAAAAGCGCCTATAAGGATGGAAACCAAACCTAGACGTCTAGAAGGAAGTAGAAGAAAAGATCTTATCTACGCCTTGGATTAAACGCATAGTTAATTGTATCCGAAAAGGAGGACAGGAAGCAAAAAAGGACGTAGAATTTATAATTAATTTTAATTCTAAAACCCTACCTTCTACAATACCGACTAGCTATACTGCCGTATTTAATACTAGTTAAATTTTATTTAAACTCCAGAACACCTAGATACTTGACCCTAGTGTAGATACCCACGTCTATAATAATAAAGAAGACTTTACCTTCTCGTACCTAGTAGCAGAAGACGACTACCTAATTGCTAGCGGAAATTTTAAAAAGATTTAAGCTTATAGAATAGTAACCATTACTGTTAATACACCTACTGGGAAGTTAAAAATAAAGCTGTCCTATATAGCACTAGCACCTACCTTTTTTATAAATATTGTAGCACTCTTAAGAGCTACTGATAACGACATCCATTTTAACTTAGGACGAAACTTACTATACCGTCTAGTAACTGGCGAAACAGTATACTATGTGAGACGACTAGGGGGCTACTGGGCACTAATGCATAAATAGCCTACCCTAGATTTGATAACTTAATCAACCTTCTTAATAAGAAGATATTAACTAAGCAGAATGGCCCGTAAACTAGTCGGAGCTATAGCTATAAAATGGTATAAAATACTTGGCTATGAAGGACCTAATGCTATTAAGTAGCTTCCTAAGCACGTTAATGGCGCAGAGCTCGAAGAGCTAATTAACAAACGAGCACCGCTTAAAGTCGAATATAAAGTTTACTTATTAGCAAAGCACATGCAGCAGATCTCTTAAAGACGAGAATATAAATATCCAGCTACTCGACCATTTAAACGGCTAGCGTTTAATATTATTGACCTTGGAGTACCTAGATATAACGGCGATAGATATATTATATATTTCTATTGCACATATTCCAAATTTAATTTTGTATTTATATCTAAGAACAAGGATAAAGCTACCGTCCTACCTACTATTTATAAGATATATCGATTAATCAAAATATAATTCCACTAAGATGTTATCTTCTTCTAGAGCGATAACGAACGAGCTTTTAAACAGATAGGAGACACCTTACAGATATGGTGCGCAGACAAAGGCATTACTTTTAAATGCCGAGCCCCGTATATAGAAGAATAAAATGGCGAAGCTAAATGATCTGGACGAACCCTTATAGAACGATTAAGGGCTATGCAGCTGGAAGCATCCTTACCCCTGTCTTTAGGACTAGAAGCCTTCCTTGCTGCTGGCTACGCACTTAATCGAACCCCAAATGAGCAACTAGGGTGGAAAACTTCGTACGAGATCGCCTATGGTAAGACGCCATTACTTACCTATATGTATGTATATGGCTGCAAGACCTATATGCTAGACAAACGAGTTAAAAAGGGAGATAAGCTAGGTCCTTGTGCATTGATTAGACACCTAATCGGCTACAATTTAACCAATATCTATTAAATCTGGATTCCAAGTCTTTACAAAGTCATTCGAACTAGAGATATTATATTTAATAAGACCTCGTTCTATGACCCCAAGGGTTAAGACATTAACTACCTACTAAGGAAAGCATTAAAAGACACCATCTAGACGATTAGTCTACTAGAACCTCTCCACAAAGACAAATCTAAGGACAAATTAATCCTATACACAGTTAATCTGCACCCTTAAGGATTTACCTTAAATGCAAATTAAACAACTACACCTAAATTAAACAATTTGGTAGAGCCTCCTACGAAGGATACTAAGCAGTTACCGACACCTAGCAAAATGGTATCTCTAGATTTACCAGAATTAAACGCCTTACCATAAGGACTTTAAGACGACATCCTAGATATAACTGAAGCAGTTTCTGCCTAGCTAAGCTCTCTAGAACTATCTAATAGAGTAACTAATACAGCTTTATAAGCTAATGAAGTCTTGGCCAAACCTTCTGCCGACTTTATCCTACTAAAAGAATCTAAACGAATTCGACGTCAAGCGTATGCGACAGCACTAGCCAATCTATCTACCCTATTTGGTTACTACGCTGGATTTGCTATAGGACTAGTAAAGGACATTAGCCGAACTAGATCCTCATCCTTATCTCTATATTAGGATAATCTTCCTTCTAAACTAAAGAACCTTAAAGAACTAAGAAAGCATCCTTTAACTACTAGCTTTTAAAAGGCTATGGAAAAAGAATACAACGACCTAAAACGCCGAGGGATATTCAAGACTGTACTAAAGGTAGAAGTATATAACAAGCAGGTCCTTCTACTAAAATGGGTCTTTAAATATAAGCTTAATAGCGACGGCTACCTATAAAAGCTTAAAGCTCGACTGTGTATCTGTGGAGACCTGCAGATTACTAAAGAAGAGACCTATGCAGCAACCCTAGCTGTTCGAATATTCCGTGCCCTTATGGCTATAGCAGCCGCATTTAATTTAGAAATTCGATAGTATAACGCTGTAAACGCATTTATAAATGCCAAGCTTAGTAAACCAGTATACTGCTACTGCCTAGAAGGATTTAATTAAAACGGATATATCCTAAAGCTACTTATGGCGCTATACGGATTAAAAATCTCACCACTACTTTGGTATAAAGAGCTTACTAGTATCCTAGCTAAATTTGGATTAAAACCTATCCTAAGTACCAACTGCCTATTTACTAATAGACGACTTATTGTCTTCTTCTACGTAGACGATATTGCCGTTCTATTTGCCAAAAAGAACCTTTAAAGACTTAAAGAATTTAAAGCCAAATTACTATAACGATACGAGATCTGTGCACTAGGAGACCTATAGTAGTTCCTAGGAATTCAAATTAAACAAGATCGAGTAAGTAAAAAGCTCTGGCTCTGCCAAGACTTCTACATTAAAAAGATAGCTAATAGATTTAATATTTAACCAGGCAGATTTCCTAAGTTACTACTTCCTGCCGAAGAACTGATTCCGTCCGATTAGCAGACGAACCCTTAAAGGACCCTAGCCTACTAGCAACGAGTAGGGTCTCTTACATACCTTACCGTATTTAGAAGACCTAATATTATAAAGACGCATTCTAAGCTAGCTAAATTCCTCACTAATCTAAATTAGGGACACCTTGACGTAGCGAACTAAGCTATTGCCTACTGCCTTGGAATAAAATCTATAGCTATTAAATACTTAGGGAAAGCTTTTGGAGTATACGTCTACTTTAGAAACCCTAAAGGAGAAGACGTCACCTTTTATGGAGCATCTAACGTAGTATTTACGGACTATAAAGAGACCAGACGGAGCTCTTAAGGATATCTTTTTATCCTATTTGGAGGTCTAATCGATTGGAAGGCGACCCTACAGCGATTAGTAACTCGTTCGACTACCAAAGCAGAGCTTCTCTCCCTATCTACTACTGCCGTTGAAATTATCTGGTGGCAACGATTCTTTAAGGCAATCAGCTTCAATTTAGAACGCGAATTTACCCTACTATGCGACAATATATAGACTGTACGCCTACTTAGATAGGACACACTAAAACTTGACACCAAGCTTTGACATATTGACGTTTATTAGCACTGGCTTAGACAGGAAGTCCAAGACAAAAAGATTAACATATAATGGGTTCTTATAGACAAAATGCCCGCCAACGGCCTTACTAAAATCTTACCTCGTTAAAAGCACGAAGCATAGATAAAGCAGTTACATTTAGTAGATATTTAATATTAGATTACTACTACCTTATCTAGCAACTAGTATTATTATAATATTTACAATATCCGCAATATCCGTAAGATACTATTATAATTACCCTACCCCTTTACTACCCCTAAATTGTATCTAAATTTCCTATTTTAGTATAGTCTCTGCCTTTATTTTTGTCTTCTATAGCTTTAACTACACCGTTAAATCTAGGGGGGTATGTAACCGACTACCGGTACTATACTAAGACATATAACTGCAGCCTGGAAGGCTCTAAAGCACTACCCTCGTATATCTTATATACCTCGTATATAGCTTAAATAAGTTAAAGATTAAGTCACAGACCCTACTGTTAGGGCTCTACTTTTGTGTATATATTTCACCTAATTTCTATAGATTTACAATTAAGTCGTTCACTTAATTCTCCCACACTGTAAAGCTTACATCTAAGCTAGTATATAATTTCCTAATTAGGAAAAGTTATTTATAAGTAGTTACTATTACCTCCGTGCAAAATCTTCTTATTATACCTCTTTAGTCTTACTTATAGATAACTAAAATCGTTCTATATTAAACCCACGTTTAAATATAAGCCCTAAAAGCTTCTTAACTTATAAGATTACTATATAGGTTAGCCTAGCTATCTTATCCTTTTTCTTAATATCTAGAACTACCCGGTTAAGTATTAGGCCTAGCTTTTATATACAGTAAAAGCAAAAGCTAAAATAATTAGAAATTAACGCCTTAAGTAAGAGCCTTTTATACCCTCCTATTTACAAAGCATGGAAAATATAGAGATAAATTTCTTACTATCCTGCTAAGTAAATAGGGCAGGTCCGTTATACCTATTTACTATAATTAGTAGTAACTAGGGCTAATCCTTTTTAATATCCGCATATCCCTTCTATATAATATCTTTAACTATATTAGTAGTACTGTTTACTAAGCCTAGTTTAACCTAGATATTCTATATTAGTATTACTTTCGCGCTAATATATAGAGCTAGATTCTCTATAGTATCGTATTAATTAGGAGTAACTTTCCGCATACCTATACTAGTGTTAATTAACTTAATAGCTACTATTAGCTGTAAAAGGTCGCGAAGCTAAATAGCGTTATACTTACCTATAGCAGCGCGTATACTATATAGCCGAATTATATTATTAAAGCCCGCAACCTTATTAGTGGATAGGCCCTACTTATACCTAGTTAAAAGAAGTTTTTAGGTTAAATTACTTATAAAATCACTATGTAGCTTTATAAGGGCGGTCCTGAATATAAAGCTCTTAACGTTATTACTACCCTACTATATAACTTAATCTAGGACAGCTGTTTGGTTAATTGCCTTATAGGCTCCCTTTCTATAGCCAGTAAGCTCTAACGGCTTAGTGGGTAAATTGCTATATAAGGCCGCCTAACCTATAGGGGGAAGCTAATAGAAATCGCCTACTAGCAAGATATTTAAGCCTTTAAAGTAGTTATTATTACGTATAGGGTAAATCTAATAGAGGCGGTGATTAATCTAGGCTAGATATACTTGCCTAATTATAGATTTCTTATTAAAAATAAAATAGTAAATATCCTTAAAAGCTTATTATAGAGGTGTAAGACTAGTAGCAGGTAATTTCTTAAATGGATAATTTACTGGCAACCTTAATAGATTATATATAGTTCTGCTATTAATACTAAAGGCAGCTACCCTAGTAGGGGTAGCTTAAGCTAATAGTGACGGCTTGCTATTAGCCCTTGCTATATTATAGAGTGTAGTAAAAAGAACAGTAATAAGATACGATTTGCTGGTTCCTACCTCTCTATTAATATTAATTTGCAGTAGGGGGGGGCTAAGGCCCACTTAAATCTGCCTATAGTGATTAACTATAATATTATAGATATAACGCTAACCTAGTTATAAGGAGGATGGAGTTACTATTTAGGATAGGCGGCTCTATAGTAGAGGCTATAGCCGTACTTCCTGCTAATAAGTCCTCTTATTAAGCTGCGGGTATGTACCCCAATATATACTCTAGTCGTAGTTATAATTAAGCTCCCTATCACTAAGCCTATTAGGATCCTTAATTTTAACTCTATTAGTATTTTAAACGCGGGTATATAGGGCCTTAAAGGACTAGTATAGCTCTAAGTCGTCTACGAAATCGCCCTTAAACTTATTAATATTAGCAGTTTTGTAACCTTCCTCTAGTTTCTAATTATAGAAGTAGTTAGGCGGGTGCTAATAAGAGTTAACGCAAGCTTAATAGGAAGCTATATAATTAGGGGCCCCAAATCTATTAGTATAAGTAGCCACTTCCTTATACTCCCTCTATAGGTAATAAAGAATAAGCTTTATATAGCAGAACTTAGGATATTATAGATAAAAAGGATCGCCTTTATATCGCGGAAAGTATAATATAACTTAAGGCCTTGCTCTTAGCCGACGCTTATAAGTAAAGTAATTAAAATAGAGTAGAAAATTAAGGAAAGTAACGTCCTCTACTCTATCTAGGCGGCGCTTATATTTCTTATAGTTAGACAGTCTATGCCCTCTTAGTTACCTATCCTTAAGCTTATATATAACGCTCTAATTATCCTCCTAGTAGTAGTTTAAGGTTACTATATTCCTAGAGCCTTTATAAAGGGGAATATTAAGAAGCAAATAGTATACCTCCTGCGCTAACTAATCGCGTTTAGTAATAAGCTTATTTATAAACCTAGCCACTACTAAACTAAAGGTATAAAGGCTATTGGCGTACGGCTATACTAATTAGAGTAGCTCTTAGTAGGAAGTTAACTTCTTCTCTTCCTTACTACAATATTTACCTATATAGTTAACTATTACTAATACGCTTATAGCGGGTAATGTATTAATATTCGCCATCTACGCCAATATTATAGCTGCGTTATAACCATTAAGAAGCTTATTATTATACTGTAGATAGAACGTCCAGTAATATAGATTTTAATTCTTTAATACAGCGGCCTTATTATAAAGAGAGCGTGGAAAATAGAAGCGGCACTCCTTTACTCCAGTAGAGCCTTTCTTTAATCTTAAGCAGTAAGATTTGGTATAATTATAGTGCTGTTAAAATCAATTAAGGTAGGCAGTAAGAAGCTTACTAGTATTAAGTTATTCTTTATAGCTAAGAGTAGAAGGATATTAGAGATTAGGAGGCCTAAATTAATTAGGATTAATTGCGGATATAAAAGTAGTCTAGTACTTAGTAAAAGCCGCCCTTAACTTACTAGCTAACAGATCTAGCCTTAGGGCTGTTAAACTCTATAAGAAGCTATATATATAGCCGCTACCTTATACCTACCACTTATATTAGAACTAAAAGTTAGTGCTATTAAATAGGCCTATAAGCACGTGCTTCCTAAACAGATTAAAGCGGCAATATAGCCAGTAAGCAGTAATATGCGGATTATTATTAAGATTTTAAGAAGCAATCTGGTAACGCTAAGCCTTATTAGTAGTCTTATATTTATTAAACAGAGGTATATAAGAATATAGATTATACTAATATAGATTAGTAGCGCTAAGTATAAAGAATAGAGACCCGCTTTTAATATTCTTAGCATAAGCTATAAGCTTATTTCTCTTCTGCCTCTAGTAAGGTCTAGTGCCCTTAAGGTTCTATATATACCGTATATAGTGTGTTTAAGAGCTAGCTACGCTGTTAGCTTCGCTGCCAAGAGGCTGGTAATGTAAGCAGTCAGCGAGCTTATAGAGTTGTGACAGTCAGTTAGCTATAAAACTGCAGCTAGCTGGCAGCTCGCTGTCTTGGCGGTAAGATTTGGTAGTAAGTTAAAGCTTTTATTAGAAGTTAAGGATATTTAGACCTTTAGCTAAGATTTAGTTAAGCTTACTCGTAAATATAAATATTAAGTTATTAATAAGCGGTTATTATTAGGTAAAGCTCCTATATTACTAATATAAAAGTATAAAGTAATCCTTTTTTAATACGGTCTTTTAGGTAAAAAGAGGTTCTAGCTTAAATACTACGCGCTTTACTTATAATTAGTAATAATAATTATAATAATAGCTATTTATAATTAAAGTATAACCTTACTATCAACTTTAAAAGTTATAGTAGTTATAAACGCTAGCCGTTTTAGATAGCTAGCTATATTTAGGCCTATATTAATTAAATAATTCTATAAATATTACCTTCCGTTAAGCTATAAGTCCTTTTATACGCGCTTTACTAATATTTAACCGTCTTTAGATCTAGGACTATATTATAAAGGCGCCTATATTACTAAGCAATTAGATTAAAACTATATTTAAATAGCAACGCACTAATAATAAAGACCTCCTTCTTACTATACATAGTAAAATTAATCTTATTTATAATATCTAGATATTTATAAATAGAATATTACTACTTAGTATTATAGCTTATTTTATTAATAAAGGTAAAAGGCTTTAATTGGCACTTTTAGGCCTTTTATAACTATAAGGATTATACTTTACTAAAAATATATTAACGGCCCTAGCACTAATAATTTAAAGGTATTAATTTAATTATAAGTTTAGCCTCCTAATAGCTAATAATACTAGTAATAATAGTAAGCTCTATAACTCCCTTTTATATAAAGCCTCTTAGTAGCTAAAAAGGAGTAGCTTAAGTGTATTAGCTATTGTTACGGACGCTTTAAGTACGATGTTATAACTACTTAGAGAAGAGACGGAAGAAGCTAGTTGGTTAATTTAGGCACGGTCCAGGATGGAGCCGATAAAGCTATATGACGAGAAATAGTAACCGAGGTTATATGACGTTGTACGCAGTGTACGCAGTGTATAAAGGGAACGTACGTATAATACGTATAACACGTACCTTACGTATAAAGGGGATTTCTTAAGAGTACGGTTGTGTATTTAAAGGACTACAGTCCCTACCCAGATAGTTTTCTTCTTTGTAGTGAATCTTAGAATATAATTAGAGTTAATCTGTTGGGTAACCACTCCACTAGTTATTATTACGTTATTAACTTCTTATTTACCTATATACCCAGCCTATTAATAAGTCTACCGTAGTTCCTGCTACAAGGCTTTATTATACATTTACTACTAAGGTTATAGTATTAACAAAGTCGAATAATATGCTACTAAAAGCAGCCACTATAACGCTATTGACGGCGGCAACTACTTCAAGGTTAGGTAACGACACTAGTATGGCAGATACTAACTTATAGCAACCTATAACGGTTGGACAACTATAAGAGATAGTCGACTAGTTAATAGAAAATAATGTGACGTTAGAAAATAGGATTAACGGGATAGGTGCAGCAAAGGTAAAGTTACTATTAATTAAAAGGTACTTAGGAGAAAGATTAAAGCTTAAAGGATTCCTTATATAAATGCACTTTAAGGTAGTATAAGAGGGAGCAAAGCTGGTAACACCTATAGATTAAATAGCATACGCAGGACTGTTCTTAACAGAAAGAGCACTTAAATAGTTTAAGCCTTACTTTACAGAGATATAAGCAAACGGCATAACAACCACTAACTAAGAGGTATAGTTTATGTTCTTAAGCTGGAATGGATTTATAAAACGACTTATATAAATGTTTAGAGACCTAAAGGCAATAACCACGGCGGAAAGAAAGCTCTAAGACATTATATAACAAACCTTAGTAATTAAGTATATAACACAGTTCTAGATGTTAGCGACGTAAGTAGAGTGGAATAATAGGGCGCTTATGGTATAGTATAAGTAAGGACTTAAGGCTAAAGTCTAGGACGCGATTATTCTAATAGAAGATGCGGACACCCTAAGGGAACTAATAGATTAAGTAATTAAGATTAACAATTGGATCTACTAAAGGGAACAGGCTAAGAGAGGCTAGGATAGAGTTCTATAGTTATATAAGGCGTAAAGTACGCAACGATTAAAGCTAAGTTAAAAACTATAGTATAGCGCAGAGCTAATGGACCTAAGTGGTACTAAAGAATCTAGAAGATAGAATAAGAAATTATAGAAACCTAGAGGACAAGGATTAAGTGATTAAAGGTCTAAGGAGTAAAGGCTAAACTAGGGATCTTAACAGCAGAAGACGTTTAGGCGGACTCTATAGTAAGAAAAATAGTTTAAAGAAGAAGCTTACATAAATTGCGGAAAATAGGGTTATTATATTAGAGACTGTAGAAGTAGGCAGAGTTACTATATAGTAAAAGGTATAAGATTAGCAGACGATATATACGTATAGAGGGACAATAATATGCTGCGAGGAATAAAAGAGTGTTTAATTAAAAGTTTTGCGTTTTATTATAATAACGTATGCTAAATTTATAAGGACGCTAAGTATGGCGTAAGCTACTAGCTATAAGAGCTATAACCTACAGGATATAGAGGAACTAACGAACCAGTTTGTAGATCGGACATTAAGGACAATAAATTTAATGTAGGCGAAACATTCCGTAATAATAAGGCGATAAAGGCCGCTTACTAGGAGCGAGTAGACCTTAGAGATATTACACTAGAGGTAGAGGATAATTCCACTACAGAATAGGGAATATTAATAGGGATTAAGACCCTACCAGACACGATGTCTATCGCTTTATAAGACATAAGAGAAGTAAGATAGTAAACCACTTTGGCACTTAATAAAGGCAAAAGGCCATAAGCTTAAGATTCTTAAGATAAGATATAAGACGACTAAGATTCTTAAGATGAGATAAGGTAAGCTTAAGGACCTACAACGGACGATAACTAATAGAGTTAAGTAATAGCTTAGTTTAGCGATATACAAATGAGCTTAGGACGAAGTTTCCTAAAAGCATAAGATTCTTAAGATAAGATGAGTGAGATTTAAGACTTTTAAGATGAGATGAGAACACTAAATAAGCCTAGTTGGACTAAGGCTAGAGCAAAGCTTAAGACAGAAGCAAGCTTAGGATTGAGAATTCTATAGGGCCAAGAATTTGGAGTACGAATAAGGACACCTATGACTAAGAAGTAAGAGGCTTCGCCATAAACTAGAGAATCTGTAGTATAAATAGTAACTAGACTGGGAGATAGATATATAGACCTAGAAGACTTACTAGGTAAACACAGTGTTAGACCTAAAGATTGAAATGTCGATACTAAGATTAAGAAGTAAGAAGACTTTAAGGATTTAAGCGTAAGACGTAAACCGAAAGAAACCATAGAGGAATTTAGATAAAGAATTATCGTATAGCAAGACCAGAAACTAGATAAGAGATCTAGTATATTAGGACGTATAAGGGACAGAGCGCTAGTACGGAGAATTACTAATAGGCCGAGAATAGGCATACTAAGAGTTAAGTAGCTTACCAAACTAGAAGACGAAGAGGATTTAGGGATCCCTATTAGGTTTGAAGAACGACATATAAAAGGCTATTACGACGCAGTAATAAGAAAATACTTCCTTATAGATAAGCCGTATATACTCCAGCAGCTGTACCAAAAGTGGTATAGGTAAAGGCACAATAATAAGTGGGAAGATTTCTATATATAGTTAGATGAAAAAGTTATCTAGAACCACCCAATTATAGAGAAGGCTATAACTTACATTAAAGGAGCCTTAATTATAACGTTAAAGGATCTAGAGGAATGATTAGAGGACTAAAGAAGTAAGAGACGTATCTTAGTACCTGCAAATAAAGTTATAACATTTAGATCAGTATAACAAAGGTTTAAACTTAAAGATAAAGACGAGTTAAGAGTTAACCTAAAGCACCTAGCGCACTATACGCTATTATGGATTGCATATGTGGACAATATATATAAGATATATAAGAATCCGAAGGAAAAGAATCGGAAATACCCTATAAGGATATACTGGGTAACGGGTAAGCGATAGTATAAAAATGCTAAGTATATGCACGGATGGTATCTAGCAGAAGTCTAAGAGGAAGAAGACTTAATACTTTAACCAAGAAGATTCCTTACGGAAGAATGCTTAGACGGATAATAGTAGTAGGAATGCCTAGAAAACACGTGTTTATGGCATATTAAAGATAAAAAGCAAACTAGATATTAGCTAAAAAGTAAGCTAAGTATAATAGGATTAAGCAGCTAATAGTTGGGAAAAGTAGAGGCCTACGGGACTAGAGGGAGCCAGTAGTAGAGCCTTAGACCCTTAAAGGAATTTAAGGACGATACCTAAATTTAAGAGTTAATTGGCAATATTAGCAGTTTAAAGCGCTAATAGATAGTGAAGCAACGCGGAACCATATCTTATTAGCAGCAGTTAAGAGAATAGGATTACCTTATAGACAGAAGGAGCAACCTTACCTATTAGTTACAATTTTAGGAGATTTAATAGCCTATAGAGGAGGGATTATTAATCTTAAAACAGGACCTATTTAGATAACTATTAAAGGAAGACGAATCGAGATGTCTTTTAATATCCTACTATTGGGACGGGACGAGGTAGTGTTAGATATGCCTTAGTTATAGGAATACAATCCAAAGATTAATTAGATTATAGGTTAGGTTAATATTAGAGATACTTAATGCTGTAAAATGCGATAGCAAACTAAGTTAGTATAGTATTAAGTCGGAGCGATATATAAAGAGACTAAGCGAGGCTTAAGTTATGTACTAAAGAGATACCATAAGTATGGCAAGAAACTATGGTTACTAAAGAGTAAAAAGCTAGCAGATTATACAGTATAGAACTATAAGATAGAATTAGAACTAGGAATAAGTCTAAGGTTTTTTCCAATCTATAAGCTTACTTAAGAGGAGTTAAGCGCACTTAAAGAGTTTATCTAGAAAAACTTATAAAAGGGATATATTAGACCATCGCAGTTATTAGCAGGATATCTAGTACTATTTATACCAAAGAAAAATGGAAAGCTTAGGCTATGCATTAACTATAGATAGTTAAATAGTATCACTTGGAAGGATAGGTATCCTTTACCCTTAATTAGCGAAATTTAGGATTAGATAAGCAATGCGTAAATCTTTACAAAGATAGATCTGAGATAGGCGTACTATTAAATTAGAATTAAGGAAGGCAATAAATAGAAGGTAGCCTTTAGGTTAAGAGAAGGACTATATAAACCATTAGTAATGTAATTTGGATTAATAAATATACTAGCCACGTTTTAGAAACGAATTAATAGTATATTAGAAGAACACCTTAATAAGTTTGTTATAGCATACCTTAATATTATTATTATCTACTTAATAACTAAGGAAGAACATAGGGAATATGTTAAATGGGTTTTAAAGAGACTATAAGAAGAATAGATGCTAGTAGCAATTAAGAAATATAAGTTCTTTATAAGGAAGACCGATTTTATTAGATTTATTATTAAACTAGGTTATATTAGTATGGACCTAAGGAAAATTAAAGCTATAGTAAGCTGGTAAGAACTAGAGAATATAATATAGTTAAGGTTATTTTTAGGGTTTTGCAACTACTATAGAAGGTTTATAGTATAATAGTTAAAGAATATTAAACCATTTATAAGGCTTATAAAGAAAGAGGAACTATAGGTATAGGGAGATAAATAAAAGAAGTTGTTTAAAGAACTTAAGGAATTGTTTACCTAGGAGCTAATCCTTAAGATTTATTAACTAGGACTAGACACGGTTGTAGAAACGGATGCATTAAACTATGTAATAGGAGTATGCTTACTATAGAAGTATAAGGACGCATAGCACCTAGTAGCATACTATAGTAAAAAGATAACACTACTAGAGTTAAACTATGACGTCTATAATAAGGAGTTATTAGGTATAGTTATAGCACTTAAAGAATAGAGAGCATTCTTATAAGGCGTAGAGAAACTATTTATAGTTAAAACGGATTATAAGAACCTAATAGGGTTCCTAATAATAAAAGAACTTAATTANAGATANGTTANATNGGNANANATNCTTANAGAATACTATTTTAAGATTTAGTATACTAAAGGAACTAAGAATATAAGAGTAGATGCACTTAGTAGGAAAGCTAAACTATAAAATAACAAAAAACTATTAGGAGTAATACTACGTAGAGATAAGGATAGATTAATTAGATATAATTACCCTAAATTGGTAGTAACTTAAGAAGATAACGGAATAGAAAGAGTTTACGAGATACTAGAAAGCTTTTGGGTATAGAGAATTCTAAAAGTATAGCTAGAAGATCTATAGATAGATATATATAAAAACTGAGAAGCGAAGTACATCTTAAGAAGTATAGTAGAGTATTTTATAAAAGACTTCTATAAGGGAATAACTTAAGGACATAATAGAGTAACAGGCTTAGTGTTAAGACTTTAGGAGGAGTATATTATTAACGGAATCTAGAATATTATAAGAAAAGTAATAAAGGAATGTTTAGATTGCTAAAAAAAATAAACTAACGAGGTATAAGCTATATAGAGGGCTATAACCTGTTAAAATACTAGAGAGACTATAGGAGGTTATATTATAGGACTTTATTATTAAGTTACTAAAGTTAAAAAATCCTATTACCGGACAAGATTATAACGCGATCTTAGTAATAGTAGACAAGCTTATAAAGTGGGGATACTTTATAGCATGTATAAAAGAAATATTAGCGAAGGATATCGCTAAAATCTATGTTAAAGAAGTATTTATAAAATATAGAGCATTAAGTAAAATTATATTGGATAGAGATCTAAGATTTATAGCAGCATTCTAGGAGGTATTCTTAGCAGAGTAAGGAGTTTAAGTAGCAACTTCTACTGCATATTATTTATAGACAGACGGTTAAACGGAAAGATTAAATTAGACGCTAGAATAGTATCTAAGGCACTATATTAATTATATACAGAATAATTAGGTATTACTATTACTAGTTATATAGTTTATATACAATATAACACTATAGGAAGAAATAGGCATATTACTATTTAAGGCGAATTATGGATATAAGCTAAGAACATTATTATTACTATAGTAAGCGAAGAAAACGAGTAGTACAGCTAAAGAAAGAATAAAGATGTTAATAAATCTTTATATAGACCTTACGGAATTAGTAAAGAAAGTATAAGAGAGAATAAAAAAGTACTATAATGCTAAGAGATCTAAGGGACTAGATCTTAAGGAGGGAGATAAAGTATAGCTACTATACAAAAATTTTAAGAGTTAACGGCTAAGCAAGAAGTTAGACTACGTTAGGCTAGGACCTTTTAAAATTATATAAAGAATTTCACCGGTTATATTTAAGTTAAACCTACTAGCTAAGATAAAGATCTACCCTATATAGTATATCGCAATGCTAGAGCTAGTATATAAAAATATTAAGCCACTAGTTTACAAAGCAGATACGTATAGAGGATAAGAGGAAGACAAATAGTAAGTTTTAAAGATCATTAGTTATAAGGACATTAACAATAAAATATGGTATAAGGTTAAGTAGATAGGCTATAATAAGACTACTTAGGAACTACTAGAGAATTTAAAGAATGCTATAAGAAAGGTATAGGAGTATCGGAAGAGATTAGGTTAGGTAGTATTAATAAAGAAGAATCGCTAAAGAATAAGTTACCTAAGGGGGACCTAAGAAGAGCAGTTACCGAACTACTTAGATCTGTTTCCTTCTCTATTAGAGAAGAATCCGTTCTTTTATTACTAAGTTCCTACAAACCTTATTTTATAAGTTTTTACTCCTTAAAACAAACCTTCTTATAAACCTTTTTAAGACGGAGTAACTAAGCGGACGCCGCAATGCGGGCCTTAAGAGCCTTCTGCTCCACGTTACGAGAACGTTCTAACTTAGCAAGGGCTTAAAACAGTTTACTATCTAGCTAAGCAGTAGCGGATTAAATATAAGACCCTAAAACAAATTAAACAAGGAACTAGACGACTATTAAGAGTAATAGGTCGCGTATATTTAGTATTAGAGACGGAGTAAACGTTATAAAACAAATAAATATTTGCTTTAGTGCACTCTAAGTAAGAGAACGGTTATTGCGAAGATGGACTTGCTAATGCAATATAAACTAACTCTTCTTTCGAACAATAAGAATACGGAGATAATATAATCTTACTAAGAGATAATATCGTAGCAACAGTGCGAGCATAACGTTGCGCCTACAAAGAAGAAGGAGCCTTAGGTATAATAAGTTAAGATATTAACTAAATTAATTAGATGGATATTACACCTCTAGTAAATAACTTAAAGATATTTAGGATCTTTAAGAACAAAGATAAAGAGGAGGAAGATAGTATTACGGACGCTTTAAGTACAATGTTATAACTACTTAGAGAAGAGACGGAAGAAGCTAGTTAGTTAATTTAGGCATAGTCTAGGATAGAGCCGATAGAGCTATATAATAAGGAATAGTAACTAAGGTTATATAACATTATACGCAGTATACGCAGTGTATAAAGGGAATGTATATATAACACGTATAATACGTACCTTACGTATAAAGGGGATTTCTTAGGAGTATGGTTATATATTTAAAGGACCACAGTCCCTACCTAGATAGTTCTCTCCTTTATAGTGAATCTTAGAATATAATTGGAGTTAATCTATTAGGCAACTACTCCACTAGTTATTATTACGTTGTTGACTTCTTGTTTACCTATATACCTAGCCCATTAATAAGTCCACCGTAGTTCCTACTACAAGGCTTTATTACAGCTATATTATTAACCTTAAGCTTAAAGAAAGTTGGTTAATATTAGCTATAATCTATTATAGGACGCGTTTACTAATAAAAATTAGTAGTAACTAGAGTAGCTTATTAAAATCTTAAAGCCTTTTATATTAGCTACTAAGTCTATAAAAGGCAATATTAATATTCCTAGAAGTAATAGCTTATATAACGCTTTATAGAAGTTAATTACTAATATAAAGCTTTAAAAATAAGTATAACATCTTCTTTAAATTAGGCGTTAATATAACTATTAAAAAGATTAATAAATATCTTAATAAAATAAAGGCTAAGAGCCCTTACTATTTTGCTATAGTAATCCTTTATCTATTTTTTAGACGCGCCTACTTTTACTAAGTAAAAATAGTAACCCTAGTAATAGAAGTACGCCAAGCGGTATACAGAGACTCCATTTAATAGCTATATTAATAAGTAAATAAGAAAGATAAGGAACTAGTTAAGTAATAATGTAAAAAGGTTCCTTATAAATCTAATAATAATTTAAGTAATAAATATACAATTCTTAGCTATAGATAGGAGTTTTACTTCCTTAAAGTATAATTAAAAGCGTATTAAGCTTACTAGTAAGCTTAACTGCTACTATAATATAGGCTTTAAGTCTATTAAGATTAATTTTAATAATAGTAATAAGCGGAATATTATTATTTCTAATCCTCTTAACTAGTAGCTTAAAATTAGTTAAATTCTTTATCTAATACTTACTAAAATTGCTTTTAATATATTCTCTATACTAGTAATAAACTCTATATATATAACTAAGCCTTTAATTAAGATAAAAGAATTATTATTAATAAGTATAGTAGACTATTAGCCGATATAATTAAAGTAGATTAATATTAGAAGTAGCGGTTAATTAAAGGCTTTTTATTAAGTGGTTTAATTCACTATATTAACTCTAGTAGAGCTTTAACTATACCCTAGTTAATAAGTTTAAATATTAATCTTATTAGCTATAAGCTAACTATAGAGGTAGAAAGGCTAGCTTAGTAAGATGTGTTTAATAGAGCTTTATATTTAATTAAATCTAATAGAGAAATAGAGTCTTTAGAGCCTTTCATACTAACTATTTTACGCATTTTTTTTAAAAAGCTTTTATAGGTATATAGGATAAATTTAGCTATATTTAAATACTATATTAGGTAACTTAGGGTCAAGTTTTAATTAAGTAATATTAATATTTATATATAAAGAGGTACTACTAAAATCCGCAATAAAATACTATAAAGTCTATACTACTTTCCTAATTGGGACAGCTAGCTGGCAGCTTCATAGTCAGCGTACGTTATTCGACAGTCAGCGGACAGCGGGCGATCTAATTGACGCAGTCAGTCAGCTATTTTTCTCAAGATCGCAGCTAAGCTGACTGTTGGACACACTGACCGTACAATCTTATTTAGCAACTAGCTACCCCTATTACTATTTATAAGATTATTAAGCTTATCTAAAGATAGACTATTTTTATTTAATTAACCGTAAAGAAAGCGGGTAGCGCTAAGGGCTTGCTCTCTTATAATCTAATTAAACACATAGTAGCGAAATAAGGGGTAGCGGCCAAACCAACCGTCCTAATATTTAAGCATATACTTAGCGTATGCAGCCAGGGTAACTATACGGCTTTGTAGTATATTAAAATTAGCTTTACTATAAGGAAATAAAATAGGAAAGGTAATACGCATAATAAAACTAGCTAATCAATTAGAGAGGTATTTATTATATAGTAGGAACCTCTAGGCCCGCTTATAGGTCTTATTAGTATTAAACCTTACAACCTAAAAGCTCTAATTTATTAAGGTTAGGTACTAGATTAGGAACCAAAGTATCTAGTACATTATTATTAAATTTGCCGTCTAGTATATTACTACCAAGCTTAGTAAGTAAAGGATTAATAGCAGGAGGATATTATATAGGAGCAGTAGGGTAAGCCGTTAGGCTACTAGAATTAGACTTTAACTTATTAATATAAGGTAGCTAATCTAATATAGAGCTATTTTTAGGTAGGCTAGTAAGCCAGGTACTATATATTTCAACATCGCGATAATTAGGATAATTAATCTTTAGAAAGTAAAGCTACTGTACTATAGTAGAGCGCCTTACAGCATACCGCTTAGTAAACCGCCAACTTAGGTATTTGCCACCCTTTACTGCTATAGGCCTTACGACTAGTATATCGAGTTTAGTAGGTAGCTGTGGTAGCTACTTTTAAGTCTTTAATATATTCTGGCCAAAGTAGTAGATATAGCCAGTATAGTAATATTACTGGCCACGTATACGTACGACTTATAGATAAATATATACACACGCAATTAGAAGCTCCTCTACCGTGGTAAGTATAGGTAGGAAGCCAGGAATAGGCCCCAGATTAAACCCATTGCTTTCACTAAATAGGGGAGAAAGGGTTAGATCTTTAAGCAGGGTGGGCGAAGTCTAATCTTATCGCGATACGGATCGACGATCCACTATCAATACGATATCTCGTATCGTATCAAAGTATCGTGATATTCCTTGGCATTCCCCATCAAATTTTCCCCATTAAATTTACTACTTTTCTACTATAATATTGTACGAAATATGGCTTCAGAAGCAGATTCATCTCTTCTTAAAAATACTCCTAGCTTAATTAAGAGCTCTAGCACACAGCAGGCTTAGCTTTAATCTCCAGTCTATAAATTTACTCGCCTACTATATAAAAACAAGCTAATATACGATAAAAAGAACCGAAGGCTTATATACTATAACCAGTATAAAAGCTACTTAGTACTATTAACTATAAATATAAAAAAACACCTTATAAAAGACCACGCAATCTCTATTAATTTAAAATAGCCTTATACTTGTATAAAGGAGTAAGCGCTTAAAAAGCTTTAGGAACTTTAGGTATAAATAATATTAGAATTTAAAACGGACGAAGTTAATTCTATAATTCTTATAAAGGTTTTAAATAAGGAAGTTATCTAGTAAGCTCTTATTAACTTAGTTATTATATAAAACCTTTTATTCCGGATTATAAAGTATAAAGAGTTCTATATCTTCTATTAGGCTTTTAACCCAAAGTCATCCAATTTAATAACAATAATATATACAGAAATTTCTTAGATAATTACCCATTCCTTTTAGCTACAGAAAGATATTATACGAAGAAGAGTTTAATCGGCGTTAATAAGTATTTATCTTTTTATTAATATCTAGACGTCCTTAAATAACTACCTTCTTCTCATAGTCTGCGCCTACTTTATTAATAGCTAGGAAAACCAAATAAAAGCTCTTTTTGCCCTTTATACGGTACCTAGTTATAATAAAGCTAAATAATAGAATACTCTTCTTCTAGTCCTAAAGGAGTATGGGATTATATAAAAGCTTAGAGCTATTATTGCAGATAATTCTACAACAAATGATACTCTTTATTGTATAATCTATAAGTATCTTACTAATAATAAGGATATTACCTAGAATCCTATCTAATAACGTATCCGCTACTAGGGGTATATAATTAATCTTGCCATCTAGGCCTTCCTCTTTAAAGATACTCTTAAATTTAAGGCTATAGAGTTATATAAAAGAAATAATATAAGTAGAAAGAAGCGAAGTTATGAAAAAGAGATTAAGTAGAAATAGGCCTTCCGAGCAATAGGCCTACTTAGTAAGCTTTATAATGTTATAGTACACTTTTATACCTTAGTAAGTCGTATAAAGGAGTTTAAGACTTTAGTTAGAAGATAAGTTCCACTTAATAATCGTATAAGATGGAATAGCTGGTATTAAATACTAAGCGTTTTACTTAAGCACGAGTTAGAAATTAATAACTATATTAAAAGCAACTTTAATACGTTTAAGGAGGATTATATCTCGCCGTAAGACTAAAAGCTTCTTTATACGATTTATACCTTTCTAAAGCTATTCTACTGTGCAATATTAGAGATATAAGGAGATTATATAACACTTAATTAAGTACTCTTTATAATAGATATACTTATTAAATATATAGAGAACTCTCTTATATATCTCTTCTTTTAGTTACTTTATTTAAGCTAAAGCTAATATTATATAATAGGCACTC
Source organism: Cenococcum geophilum 1.58 (assembly GCF_001692895.1). Classification (NCBI taxonomy): domain Eukaryota; kingdom Fungi; phylum Ascomycota; class Dothideomycetes; order Gloniales; family Gloniaceae; genus Cenococcum; species Cenococcum geophilum. The sequence goes on along the minus strand of NW_027137592.1, from coordinate 507,932 downwards.
TTTAAACCAAATAAAGCTCTCTTACTTTAAGTAAAGAATGTATAGGCGAAGTTTAACAAGTACTACCAGAGAATAGATAACTCCCCTCTTCACGCCGCTACACTTATTCTTTACCTAAATCGTTATATAAAGTATATTAAGACATTTTAAAAGAAGAAGTAACAATAAATAATACTTTTAAAGGTCTAACGGCTCTAGGAAATATACTAAGAATTAAAAAAGCCTATTACCTCTCCTTAAACAGTATTATATAATAAGCTATTATAAGATAAGTTTAAGGAACTTAATAAGTATAATTAAATTATAAACGAATTAAATAAAAAGGTTACTTGACTAGCAAGCCAGAATAAGTATAATAACTACTGCTCTAAAGTACCGTACGAAATTAAAGTTTCTCCACTTTAGTAGTGGTCTTAAAAACAATAAATAAAGCGCTAGCCGCGGCTTTTACTCTTTATAAGAGAGGTACTTTTAATTCTAGCCATAAGTAACGAACCAAAGAGAGTATTTTTAGGAGGGCGTTGTATGGTATTATAGGAGAGAATATAGCTTAGATTATAGAACCTTAAGAAGACGGAGTGTATAAAGAGCTAGCACTAGAGTAGAATTTTAAAAGGAATATAGTAGTTATATAAAGAAAGGTATATAAGAGGTATATTATATAACACTAAGGGGTAGGGGTATAAGATATATGAATAAAATAATTTTAGGTAAAAGGTAACCACTAAAGACGCGTAGGTGGTATAGGTAAACATATACTAACTTTAAACTTAATAGATTATAAGTTTAAATCCCACTAACGTCGTCCTTATTAAGAATTGGGAAATATAATTATCTAGTACACTTCCCGTCCTACTATATAAAAGATTCTTCGGTAACATTGCCATACTATAAGTAAACTCTTTTCTCCGTATAATATACCTATATAACTAACTACTCTTAGAATAAGTAGGAGAGGGTAGAAGCTTTACCAGCGATTAATATAGAGGCTTAGGTAAGGGGGGTATTAGAGAAGCAAGTGTGGATAGGGAGGCCTTTATATATAAATGCAATTCTAATTTAGAGCTGTAGATCTTTAAATATAATTATAAGTAACCTATATTACTTATATAAAGTAGAGAGCTAATTAACACTAGCCCTACAAGGCCTGTATAGCGACTCCGCGTCGTCTAGTAGGCCCTTACCCCTTTACTAAGTATTAGAGTCTCCCAGGGTTCTATAGTAGGTGCTGTGGAAATTATAAGTAGCGGGATTATGGAGCTCGGTATTCGTCATACGATAAAAATTCTCAGCCTATAGTGGTGGTAGCGGGAGTACTAGAGGGTAAGGATTAAATTGTAAAACTAGAGGATAACAAGAAATAGATAAAAGTTACTAATTTTAATCTCCTCTCTTTTTTACTATTTTTATTTTATTTTATAGTATCTTATATAAAGAAAAGTATAAATAGAGGGTAGAAAGAAGATACCTAATTAGTAGGGAAGCTAAGGACGTTAGTAGATTACTCACTTATTTAGTAGCGGATTAAAAAAATCAATCAATATAATATAATATAATATGATCTCGCGTATCGTATTGATCTTATCGATACGGGATTTCGCCCACCCTGTCTTTAAGGCTATCGGCGTAAGAACACGAATCTTTGCGAAAATTAAATTTTTGAAATAACTCTACAACCACAACTCCTAGCGTTTTAAATCAAGCTGCATTCTTCTTACAAGCCCTCTAGCTATTATCTAATACCCAGAGATAGCCGAAAAGAAAGGCCGCTGGCCTAATATCGGACGCGTTAACCTAAACCATAACGCGCACGGTCAAAACATCACGGTTAAAATCGCCAAAATACTTAAATTCAGCACTCTACCACACGAAAAAGCAGACAAGAAGGCCCTCCCGTATAGGGTATACAAGCCCTTCTTTAATTTAGTATTAAAATATATCGAAACAGCCATTAAATAGCCCTTAGAAAAGAAACTGGAAGAGACCCTTACGCGTCTTAAACGCTAAACTAAAGCCATTAAGAACGCGGTAGATTATATTAAATATAATTAAGAGATAGCTACCCCCCCTACTGCATAAAGCAGAAGCCTATAGTTAGCCATTTAAAGCTAGGCAAACGTTACTACAGCCACACCGCCGCCCCCGTCTATATAGTCCCGCCTATTACCTAGCGTCGCTTTAACGCTAGCAGCACCAGAATACCGATGCGTAGTTATTAAATTTAGTAAGAAGGTAGACGCGGAGCTTTTCTAGATACTTAGGGAGCCTTATAAAAACATTTAGGAAAAACTAAATAACGCGTTATTTAAATTAGGAAACGCACTTATAAATAAGGCACGGATTACCATATCACAAATCCTTAGGTTAGGAGACGTTATCGTTTTTATAGAAACACTAGCGTAGGCAAACGACCTGCGTAGATACGGAGATAAATGGGGAAAAACCCTAGGGAGGAGCGCTTAGGTAATTAAGCCTATATATAAAGTAGTTACATACGGCGTACCTATACGTTTAATTAACAATATAAAGAAAAAGGCCGTTATTAGGAAATTTAAGCCAGAAAATTGGAGAGTACTTAGTAGTTATAGGATTATTAGCTAGAGGTAGCTTAGGCCCCCAAAAGAGAAGTAAAGAGATACCTCTTTAGTGCTAGAATTTAAGACTACACTAGGTATAAATACCGCGATATACGTAGAGGTTCTCTGCTAGGATAGCACCTATAAGAGAACCGAAAGGTTTAATAGAGCCTACCTAGTAAAGCGATATTTTAAATGCTATTATTATAGATATATAGGAACCTAATGTCGTAAATAAAAAATATATGGAAAATACTCTGCTTAAGATCATAACATAAAAGAATATAAGGCTGACTAGTAGAAGTGCACCTTCTACTAAGGGAAGTATAACTCCTAGTTACTAACCTATCCCAAATATAAAAAGGAGACAGCTCGTATAAAGGAGGCAAAAGTTAGACTCCGTATAAACCTATACTAGCCTAAGAACCCAGTATATATTACACTAAGGCTATTAAAAATAGGGAGTTAAAACAGTAGCTAGTTAAGCTCCCTACCCCTATTAGCAACGCTATTAGTAAATATAATAAATAGCATAAATAGAATAAGACTAATAGAAATAGACGGAATATAAAGACAGAAGAGACCAGCAAAGGGCTCCATAGAAAGCCCAATAGGAAGAGCAATATAAAAAAGAGAAGTAAGTAGGACAGTAAGCGCTAAAAGCCTATAAAGAAATGTATTACTAATCTATCCCAAGCTAAACAAATATATTACTATTAAACCAAAGTTTAGTAAAAAGAAGGGCAAAGCAAAAATAAAAGAAGACGTAATATCTAGCTATAGCCGTAGCCGAAGCAAACAAAGCTAAATACAGAAGGAGATAATTAAGATTAAAATGGATAAATAGGCTAATATTAAGGATAATAGCTTAGATCTTAGCCAAAGCTTTTAAAGCTTTCAGTACTCTATAAGGAGCTAAAGCAAAACTTATACACCATAGATAAATATCTTAGGTTATTCCTAATAATAGACGACCTAGGTATCTACACTATTAAGGTACTATAATATAATTGTTGGTTACATAAGGGGGATATCACGTAGCTACGGTTCGTAGATAGTATGATAATTATTCTATTTTCTTAATTGATGTTATAGGAATAAGGAAAGGGGTGAGGAACTAAAGGTTCCTTACCGCGCTAGGGCCACGTTAACACGTGACGACCGCTTGCCTCATTCCCAACACTAGCAACTCTTCTTTTGTGGTTGCCATCTATATATATTTATAGATTACTACTATATAAAGATATAAAGCTAAGGAGAAGAAGAAGATAAAGAAGGATGTTAGGTTTAATAAGAATATAAAGGGAGTTGCTAAGGCGCTAGTAGTAAGCGAGCTAATAGCGAATTTTTATACCAGGCATAGAAAATCCTAATTGGCTAGCAGAAGTTAGGGTCGGCAGAGTATAGTAGGAATTTAGTAGGTAGTACACCCTAAAAAACTATATCATTAAAATAGGGTTGCGGAGCTAGCGGAGCGTAACTAGATACGGCTAGCTTAAGTAAATGGGAACAACAGTCAACTAATAGGAATGCTCTTAAATTGCCTTTATTATCGCATCTACCGGGTTATCTTGGCCACTAATCCATTAAATCCTAAAGAGTTTTTAATGCTCTACAAGGACCTCCACAAGAACCTCTGCGAGGACCTCCATAAGGACCTCCATAAGGACCTCCATAAGGACCTCCACGAGGACCTCCATAAGGACCTCCACGAGGACCTCCATAAGGACCTCCATGAGAATCTCCACGAGGATCTCTACGAGGACCTCTACGAGAATCTCCACGAGGATCTCTACGAGGACCTCTACGAGAATCTCCACGAGGATCTCCACGAGGACCTCTACGAGAATCTCCACGAGGATCTCCACTAGGACCTCCACGAGGACCTCTACAAGGACCTCCACGATTGCTTTGTGGTTAACATTAATTGTACCCTCTGCCGTATTCTAATTCCCCGCTAAACTTCTTCTCCTAATCTTACTGTGGCAGGGTTTAGAGGTTATTAGATCTCAAAGCAAGGGGATCTTACGCTTACTTACGTTGCGGGGGTTATTATAGAGGTTACTGCGGATATTGCTACGGCTACTATAGTTGCTACGGAGGTTCTTGCGGAGATTGCTGCGGAGGTTATAGTTACTGTAGAGGTTGCTTTAGAGCTTATTGCGAAGCTTAAGGCACGGGTTAAGATACGGTAGCCTAAGGAACTTAAGGTGTTTAATAGCCTAAGGTTGTCTATAGTGTTGCTTATAGCTATCTATTATTAGGATTCCCTTAAGAGTTAAACTTCTTTTAGTGCTTAATCTCTTGTGGAGTCCATTTATGCTCTTCTTCTATATTAAAGACTTGCTAAATATTATCTCTAATAGTACCCCCGTTTATAGGGACAAATACTCCTTTCTTCCAAAGGAAGTCTCGAAAATCTTAAATAATATAAATATTACCAAGTGCCTAGGTGTTGGCAGTCCATCTTATAAAATCCTCCCTAAAATATTCCGATAGCTATAAATTGGCGTAGTATCTACTTTAGTAAAATAGAATACGGTATAGGAGAAAGCCGTTAACTTATTTTGCGGTACAAGTTGCTATATTAATAGTAAATTTATCCCAATTTTTATTAATAAGTTTCGCGTATGCAGCTACCCCTAGTGGTAGGGAGTCTTTCCAGTTATTTAAGGTAGGCGTAGCCATGTTTTTAGAGGGAGGGAAGTGTTATTAGTATAGGGATTATTGTTTGGTACGCGTTCGTAATATATATTTATTATTTAGTACGCGTTTATCGTTTAGTACGCGTTCGTAACGTATATTTGCGGTTATAGGGCTTAGGACTAGTTCTAGCCTTAAATTATAAAGACTTATAAAGCGTGTTGTTTTGCGTAATAGACGCAAGAATCCGTAATCTTAGAAAGGCTTAGGACCAGTTCTGGCCTTTAGATCCTTAGATTTGTGAAAGAGTTCTATTTAAGGTTTAGGACCAGTTCTAACCTTAAAAGACAGCTTCCTCTAGCACGAGTAGCACTGGTACAGTAGCTCGTCTCTTCTTAGTAAAGACCTTGCTGTTCTGTAGTATAACAGTGAAGTTAACCACTAATTAGTGTTGGTTACACAAGGGGGATATCACGTAGCTACGGTTCGTAGATAGTATGATGATTGTTCTGTTTTCTTGATTGATATTGTAGGAATAAGGAAAGGGGTGAGGAACTAAAGGTTCCTCACCGCGCTAGGGCCACGTTGACACGTGACGACCGCTTGCCTTATTCCCGACAATAATATAGGAAAGAGCTACCTATAAATATAAAAGCTCCTCCGGGATAAACAGATATAGTAGTATAACGTACTTACTATACAGAAAGTATAGCGCAGTGAAAGACCAGAATGGAACCTCCCTATAACTACTAACCTAATCAGTAACAGGTTCTACCTATACTACCCCCCCTATTTAGGGATAAGAGTATACCTTTTTATTAACAGAAGCATTCTAATTAAATATCTCTATATTATAGACTATAGATAGAACCTAGTTATAGTATTAATTATAAACTAAAGAGAAGACTAGCAGTATATAATTATTATATTTAACGTCTATAACCTAAACCCCCTCCCGCCGTATAATAGGCTGGACGGGCTCCTAAAGGGCTATATACTCCTAAAACTAAATAATGCCTTAAGAAGAATAAGAGGACTAAACTACAGCACTATAGTAGTCGGAGACTTTAATCTCTACTACCCTAAATAGGGAGGGCCTAAAGCTAGGCCTAACTATAGAGTAGTAGTAGAATACCTTATTAAGGTAGTAGAGAATAATAAACTTAAACTAAGCTTTAAAATAGGATTAATTACAAGGCCAGCTAAAAAAGTAGGCATAAACCCCTCCATAATTAATCTTAGCCTTATTACTTCTAATATAGCTAACCACCTAATTTAATTAAGAGTTAATATGGAACTGGATAAAAGATCCAACTATCTCCTAGTTAAGACTATTTTTAGATACTAATTAGAACAAGATTAGGAGCCTATATAGCGAATTTTTAAGAAAATAAATAAAGAAATATTCTATAATCTGCTCTAAGAGCTACCTAAAGTACCACTAACCCTACTATAAGATTAGATTAATATAACAGTTGTTAAAATTATTAATATACTTATAAAGGCCGTGGAACTATCTATACTAATAGTAAAGATTAGCCTAAGATCTGAACTAGGATAAATAGAAGAATATACTAAAGCAATTAAAGCAGAAAGAAGAGTATAAAGATACTATAATAGGTTCCTAATAAAAGAGAACTATACCACATTATAGATAGTAAGGAGAGAAAAGACTAAAGCTATTAAAAAGGCTATAAGAACGGAATATAGAGATAGAGTTAATAAGGTTAAGGATATAAAGGGACTATAGTCCCTATATACTTGGGCTAAAAGGAGGAATATTATAAGAACCATATTTACACCAAATATTAGAGATATAATAGGTACCCCACAATATATAGTAGAAGGAAAGATAGCAGCCCTAAAATACTCTTTCTTCCCTACGCCGCCTGCAGTAAATCTAAAAGATATATATAAGTACTAATATTTAAACCTAATATAGATTCTAGAGATTATAATATAGAAAGTAAAAGAAGCTATTAAAACAACTAGCCCGGACAAGGCGCTAGGGGAGGATTAGCTCCTAAGCTATATACTTTATAAAGCTATTTAGAAACTAAAAAAACCACTTACCTAACTTTTTAACTACTGCCTTATAGCAGTATACTGCCTAGCATACTTTAAAAGATTTACTACGGTAACACTCTAAAAACCAAAGAAAGGGGACTTTAGAGATCCTAAGATATATAGACTAATTGCCTTACTAAATATAGTAGGAAAAGTAATAGACAAAGTGCTTGTAAAACGGCTGCTCTTTATAACGGACGCCTACGGCCTCCTACTACGCACCTATACGGGTAAAAAAGCAGCAGCCAGTTATAAATATGCGGTGCACCTTCTCCTAGAGAAGATATATGCGTTATAGTAAATAGGAGAGGAAGATATAGTAAGCCTACTTATACTAAACGTAAGCGGAGCCTTTAATAACGTATTACACTATAGGCTTATTTACTACCTCTAGAAACAAAGAATACCTACCCTAATAGTTAAGTAGATTAGTAGCTTTCTTATAGAGAGATCTACCTGTATTAAATTACCAGAAGGTATATTAGAAAGATTCCCTATACTAATAGGGATCCTATAAGGCTTACCAATATTACTAATTCTCTATCTATTTTATAACGCTAACCTTTTAAATATAGCTATAGATAAGGACAGGCTTAGGCATAGACTTATTATAGGCTATATTAACAATATAAGCATTATAGTAAACGGAAGAACTATAAAAGAAATAACAAAGACGCTAACAATGCTATACGAAAGGGCGGAAAAATAGGCAAACTAGCACGCCTTAGTATTCGCACTATAGAAATACAAGCTTATATACAAGTTTGCAAATCAATTAACTTAATTCAACTAAAGTTTCAAATTGATTGAATTGAAAGCTTTGTAAGTAGAGACCTTAGTTAATTAAATTAATTAAATTAATATTAAAGTCTTAGCAAGTAGTTCAACTAAGTTTAACTAGTGTAGTAGTTAGTAGCTATTATGAGTTCTTAACATAGAGCTAATGTAGGACGGCCTACCTAGCGACGCCTAAATTATTTCCTACTATCCTTCCTGTCGCCTGGCTCTCAATACAGGTCTATTACAAGTCTTGGCATAGTGTTAACTAACCTTCCTGCCCAATATTGTCTCTTCCTTTACCGGCCGCTTTAACCGCCCATCTACTATATTAATAACGCCTTCTCTATCCTATAACCCTAGCGCCATTAAAGCTCCAATTATATCAGATTATAGTCGTGCGCGATTAGCAGTAAGGAGTAAGCCAGTAAGGCTAAATATACGTTTGGGGTTTAATAACATTGGTAGAGTAGTTATTAAATTACGAGCTATGCGAGCGAGTTATAGATATAGATTCCTATTTACTTTAGCTTGCCAATATGAAATCGGATCAGTATATTAAGCGTCTTTAGGGTGACCTGCTCGGGCCAGCCAATCGTTATACTTGTCGCGATCGTTTGTAGGTGTAGGTAGGGCAAAGCCGCCGGCGAAGTAGTCATTAATTTTAGATAAAAAGACGCGCTGCTGTTTAAGAGGTTTACTATTAGTAGTTAATTCAATTAGAAGATATTTATACTTAAGCTATAGATTGCGAATAGCTTACTTAGCTGCTTCCTTCCAACCAGCTTGGCCTTCGCCCGTCCAGTATTTATTAGCAAAAGTCTATTTATATGCTAGATTAAGGACCGTGGCAGTAATATAGGCAGGTAAACGATTAGTAAGTTCGTAATATTTAGTTAGCTTTAGCTAAGCTGCATTAATATTATGGCGGAAGTAAGGCTCCGGGTAGTATTTGTACTATACTTTATAGCGCTTAAATTAATTAAGTAGATACTTAAATATAGAAAGAACCTCCTATAGAGATCCGAATTTGCCTATATTAATTAGTGCTAATAGAAATCTATAACGTTGTTTATATAGACCTTCCTTTAGGCGTTCTTTTAGTCGCTTTATAGCAATCTAAAGAGGCTTTAAAATAGATAGATATTTAGTTAATATAGCCCAATTATCCTGCGTTAGATAGTTCCTAACAATATTAGGCTCTTTATAAACTCTCACAGGTAGATCCTTTGTACCGTTCTTAGTAACTTTAGCCTAGTATATCGTCCATTTAAGGACTTCGTCGCCAACAATGTGATCAATAGGGTCTCGGAGCTTTATCGCGCGTTTAATTGCTAACTCTATAGAGTTCCAGCGCGTCTCTACTAGCTTAATTAGAAGAAGCTTAATATTGGCTTGCGATAAGTCGTCGCTTACTAATGCGAGCTCTAGATCTTAAAGCTTGAGGAGCTTTTTAAAGCGTTGCTTAGAGTTAAATATCCAAAAGATAATATTATAAAGCTTGCTAATAGGCCTAATATTCCACTAAGCTAGTATCTAACGCAGGATCTTATCTTTGTTCTCTTCTTCCTTATCTAAAGCCCTTAAATCTGCGCTAAAAAGCAGCATATAAGCAACTAGATTAATAATATAGCCTATATAATAAAGGCAACAATATAGAGGATTAAATTTAAACTCTATAGAGAGCTTATCAATGCAGGTGTTATTATTATCCGCGTTATCTGCGATAAAGTAGCCTACCTGCCGCTTACTAATTCCAAACTTAGTAAGGATATTCTTAACGTTTGCTACTATATTAACGCCAGTATATTACTCTTTTTAATGAGGGAGGGCTAGAAGGAAGGAACGGTGCTAGTTTATAGCGTCCATAAAGTGAACAACAATTCCTATATAGTAGTTAGTAATTAATATAATAAGGGCCTTAGAGTTAAACTTACTAAGCAGTAATAAATAATTGCGAGATGTCTAAAGATTAAATAATAGATAAATCTTACCTGGCGCTTTATGTAGTAGAGCAGTAATTACTTTCTTATGTTAATTAAACTTAGTAAGTATTAATTCTCTTATTGTTAAATAAAAAGGCAGGAGGCGTGCGGTCAGAATAGCTTAATTAGTATACCCTATAAGATTATAAAATATACTGCTTTTAAGCTTATAAAATGGAATATTGTTATATATAACCTATTATATAAAAAGCTAAGTAAATCAATCCGGATAAAGGCTTTAGATAATAGTGTTTATTCGGGCTTAATCCTCTAGCTTATTAACTTAAAGCTATAGCTATTTAAAGACTAACCGTCCTTACTTTACTTTCTTTACAGTAGAATTACTAATATTATATTTGTTTAGCATATGCCTAGAATAATTTACGGTACTAGTGTCTAAATATAGGTGTTGTATATAAGCCTTCTTTTTATAGCAGAGCTTGCATACCCAGTACCGCTTGCCCGATTTGCTATACTTAATATTATATCCATACTGCCATATAGGCCCATAACGTTTGCCCGTTATTAAATAAGGAATATAATAGCTAAGAAGACACGTCCAGTTAATTCCTGCATAATCTCCTAGTTTGAATTCGGTAGTTAACGCGTCGGTATTGCCAATTATACTATAATCTAAGACACGCTAGAGGTCGGTAAGTACGATAGGGTTAGAACAAGCAGTAGAAAGGGCTAAGGTATTTGTTTAGCCATTATCTAACGCGTTAGAAGCTATAGTAGTAGTAGAACTAATATCGTAGAATTAGGGGTAAGACTCTTACCTATAAAGGCTCAGGCGGTAATACAACGGTGTAAACAACGGGCAATACTCGGGTAAACTATTTTTAGTAGGTAAGACTAAGAAAAATAAGGTTTAGAGCATTACTCTATATAAACTCTAGTAATATTTTCTATATAATATTAAAGCTTTAATATTCTTTAATTAACTTAACTCAATTGGAGCCTTTAAATTGATTAAGTTGCCAAGCTAGCGAACTCTTAGTTAGTTGAATTAATTAAGTCTTGGCACCCAACTAAACTCAATATTAAAGTCTTATTAATTAATTTGCAACCCTGCTTATACACTTTATCCTACTAAGAAAGAAGATATTGGAGGAGAACAGAAAGTGCCCGTTAGTACTTTAACTAAAGAATAGAAGGATATAGACAATCTAGCCAACTACAAAGGCCTAATACTTAGGAGTTATCCTAGACAACCAACTCTCTAAAAAGGCACACCTAGACTACGTCGTTAAATAATTAACAGGCTAGCTTATATGCCTATCTAGCATCGTAGGATCTACGTAGGGTATTACGACCAGATATATAAGATAGCTGTATACTGCTATAGTTGTACTACGTATACTATATACAGCCTCCTACTAGTATATACCGGAAGGAGGACGCGGATTTATTAAAAGAGCTAAATAAGTTTATTAGGTGCTTGCAAGGATCTAATATAAAGCGCTTTACCTTATAATAAAAGCGTTTTAGACTATAGCTAAAGCTAAACTAGAGGTTAATATACATACCCTACCTATTAAAGTTGCGCTCTACTATATAGTAGAATCTTCCCTAAATTAAATTAGGGGCTTACTACTATATAATAAAATCCTATAACTAAGAAGATCTACCCTAACCAAATATAAATAGTACAGCCTACTCTAGAAGCTAGAAAGCAGTATTAGGCTACGCCTTCTAGAGGGAATACTACCTATAGAGGAGATCCGCCTAAAGAGGCTCTGCCTATAAATCGCACCACTATATACCTATATCACTAGGGATAAAAAAACAGTAAGGTAGGAGTATAACTAGATTATATAGAAAGTTAAGGACGACCTAAGACACTTCCTAGCGTATACTAATAAAAGCAAAATTAAAGGGAAGATTAAAGCGTTAGTATATATACCTTAATTAGGAATAAAGGCAACTAACTATATAAAGATAAACTAAGTCAGCAGTATATATACCGGAGAGCTAAGAGGCCTTTAACTAGCCCTAGACTTGATACTAAAATATTTACTACTAATTAGAAGACTTATAATATTCACAGATAGCTAAGTGGCGATTTAAGTAGTAGTAAAGCCTTAAAACTAATTAGGATAGTACTTAGTACATAGAATAAGGTAAAGACTTTTAGCAGCATAGATAATAAATATAAAAGTCGCAATACACTAGATCCCTTCGCACGTAGAGATTAAAGGAAATAAATAAGTAGATATTTTAGCAAAGTAAGCAATAGGATGGAGAAAAGAAGGGATAGGATAAAAGGCCCCTACCTTTCCCTCCTTATAGAGCCTATTAGCGGTAATAAAAAGACACACAAAAGCCTAAATAGAGGCATACTAGGAGAGGGAATAGGAGAGAGGTAAAACTGGAAGGGAGTTCTATAGACTAGCACCAAAGATTTTAAAGCAGAGACTTAAAATACATAACAACCTACTAAAGGCCCTTTTAGCTATACTTACCCAGATCTAAATAGGAAAGGTAGCTCTAAGGAGCTACCTTTATAGGATTAAACGTGCGCCTAACTTAAGGTATACGTGCGGGGATAAATAAACTAGACGGCACGTCCTAGTTAAATGTCCTAATTTTAGAGAACTAAGAAAAGAAATATAGCTGTATAATAGCTAACTATAGAGCATTTAGAAGATCTTAAACGAGACATAGTTAGTAAAAAAGGTAGCAATCTATATAGTATAAATAGGCCTCCTAGGGCAGTTTATAGAGGCTAGGAACAAACTAAAAGTAACTACTTAAGTTTCTCTTAACGGCAGACATATTATATATAACATTAGTAGAAGACAGTGTTACGGGACACCCCCGTGACACCTTATATACGTCCACCTGTTTCCACCAACTTAGCAATTAGAGACTAACCGTAAAATAGCAATTTAACGGCAATCTAACGGCTATCTATAGCATTCTGCTATATTCTGCTAAGTTTTACTAAATTCTGCTAAGTTCTGCTAGGACTATAACCTAAACCCTATTTTACCTATACACGTATTAACTAAGTAACTAAGTTAATAATATATGCCCTTTCTTCCCGTTTTCCTACCTTCTTTCTTTATATAACGTCTTAACCTTCTTATACAGTTTATATATATAGCTTAATAATATCTACCTTGCTATATATTATCGTCGCTTATACTTACTCCATAATACTACATTGCGTTAACTACCTATACTACTATTAATATGCAGAACGAACCTAAAGCCCCTATAACGGCCGCTAGTATTATATCCATACTCTAAAAGCAATTAGTAGGAATATAGAAGTCTTTTATAGACGCCCTTAAATAGAACTAAGCCACTTTAAATTAATACATCGGCAAAATATGGTACCCTTTCAATGGCCTCAATGGCTGGTGGTTGACGCAATTGGCGCGCAGTTGAGGTCATTTGGCAACTCGACCGACTAGCCTATGTCGTGTTTTTTTGACACGCAGCCTGCGCGCAGCCTGCGCGCAACCTGCGCGCAACCTGCTAGCAATCTGCGCATTTGGCAACCATAATTATATTTACCTCTTTTATACTAATAGTATATTTTAAATAAATAAAAGCTATTTTAAAGCTATTTATAAGGCTAGCAAAATAAATATTATTATTTTAGATAATTTAATATAATATAGCGATGGTTCTCTTCTACCTATCTACCTATTGACTTACCTACCTACCTATCTACCTACCTGCCTGCATCGCCTACCTATCTGCATTGCCTACCTGTCTACATTGCCTACCTGTCTGCATCGCCTACCTGTTTNCATCTGCCTACCTGTNTATATCTGCCTACCCGTNAGCATCTGCCTACCTGTCTGCATCTGCTTACCTATCTGCATCTGCTTACCTGTCTGTATCTGCCTACCTGTCTACATCTGCCTACCCGTCAGCATCTCCCTGTTTGTGCCTACCTGTCTGTGCTACCTTAATTCGATTAATCGATTGAATCGTTTATAGTGTTCGCTGGCTAGTCGTTGTCGTCTGGCTCTGGCGACAGTCGTCTGGTTCTAGCGACGGTCGTCTGGCTCTAGCGACAGTTGTCTGGTTCTGGCGACGGTCGTCTGGTTCTGGTAACGTCGTTGGCTCTGGTAACGGTCGTCTGGTTCTGGTGACGGTCGTCTGGCTCTAGCGACGGTCGTCTGGCTCTGGCGACGGTCGTCTTGGTTCTGGTAACGGTGTCTGGTTCTGGCGACGGTCGTCTGGTTCTAGCGACAGTTGTCTGGCTCTGGCGATAGTTGTCTGGTTCTGGCGACGGTCGTCTGGCTCTGCGACGGTCGTCTGGTTCTAGTAACGGTCGTCTGGTTCTGGCGACGGTGTTTAGTTCTAGCGATAGTCATCTAGTTCTAGCAACGGTCTCTCCGCTGGCTGCCGTTCTAGTGCTCCCTAGGTAGGGAGGATGTAAGGAAGGAAGGAAGGGTAAAAAATAAGCGGCTACATAGGCAGAGACACGTGTAGACGCTATCGGGAATATAGCGGGACCCGATGCAGAGCTTTGTGTAGAGCCTCCGTACGCAGAGCTTCGCGCAGAGCCTGTGCAGAGCCTCTGTACGTAGAGCTTCGTATAGAGCTTCGTATAGAGCTTCGTGTAGAGCCTTCGTGTAGAGCCTCCGTATGCAGAGCTTCGCGCAGAGCCTCGTGCAGGGCTTTCGTGTAGAGCCTCCGTACGCAGAGCTTCGCGCAGAGCTCGTGCAGAGCTTCGTGCAGAGCTTCGTGCAGAGCCTCCGTACGCAGAGCCTCGCGCAGAGCCTCGTGCAGAGCCTCTGTGTACGTAGAGCTTCGTGCAGAGCTTCGTGCAGAGCCTCCGTACGCAGAGCTTCGTGCAGAGCTTTGTGCAGAGCTTCGTGCAGAGCTTCGTGCAGAGCCTTCGTGCAGAGCTTCGTGCAGAGCTTCGTGCAGAGCTTCGTGCAGAGCTTCGTGCAGAGCTTCGTGCAGAGCTTCGTGCAGAGCTTCGTGCAGAGCTTCGTGCAGAGCTTCGTGCAGAGCTTCGTGCAGAGCTTCGTGCAGAGCTTCGTGCAGAGCTTCGTGCAGAGCCTCCGTACGCAGAGCTTCGCGCAGAGCTCGTGCAGAGCCTCTGTATGTAGAGCTTTGTGTAGAGCTTCGTGTAGAGCTTCGTGTAGAGCTTCGTGTAGAGCTTCGTGTAGAGCTTCGTGTAGAGCCTTATGCAGAGCCTCTAAGTAATAAAACTGTGTAAAAATTCATTTGCGTAATTAGTATATAACTTTACCTTAATTACATGTCAAGGAATATACAGTTAGCTTTTAAAGTTGTTAAATAGGTTAACTGCGTGTTAAGAAATATACAGTTAGCTATTAAGTAGGTCAACTGCGTGTCAAGGAATATATAGTTAGCTTTTAAAGTTGTTAAATAGGTCAACTGCGTGTTATTTGACTTTTAGATGTGTCAAATTGGTCAATTGCGTGTCAAGTTGGTCAATTGCGTGTCGAGTTGGTTAAATTGCATGTCAATTACGCGAAACGCGAAAACCAAAGTCTACTTGAATCTCATCCTGCGAATATTTTCCCGATGTAATAAGCTAAATAAGAAGCACAATACTAGTAATTAATTAAGGACCTCTAAGAAGAAGTCCGCGCCCTTAAGATGCCTACGCTAGGACCTT
The DNA here is from genome assembly GCF_001692895.1 of Cenococcum geophilum 1.58. Classification (NCBI taxonomy): domain Eukaryota; kingdom Fungi; phylum Ascomycota; class Dothideomycetes; order Gloniales; family Gloniaceae; genus Cenococcum; species Cenococcum geophilum. The sequence goes on along the minus strand of NW_027137592.1, from coordinate 492,267 downwards.
AAGACTAAACGCTATCTCCGGAGATAAATACGCGGGACGCAAGCCCCGAACCTGTAGTAGCTACTTACCCTAAACCGACTACTACACTAAAACGATCCGAAAGACTACTAGATCCCCTAGTATTTACTAGTAAATAATAAAAGCTCTAATTATTTCTAAGCTAGCTTAAAAATAAGCTAACTAGTAACGCTAACTAATATTTAACTAAAGCTAACTAACTCTGTTACGCCCTAAGTTAACTAGGAGGAGATATAGCTAACCTTATTAAACCTCTTTAGCTAAACTTAGTATAAAGCCTAGTTATACTTCTTAAAGCCATATATAGTAACCTAAACCGCTAAGCTACTGCTTAAAGAAAGATAAACCACATAACTTAAGGAATAAAAGGTTTCCTAATATACTTCTCTAAATTTAACCGTTATATAAAGGAAATAGGCTAGAACGACTCCGTACTAATTAACAGCCTTATTAAATCCCTAAGCCCTAAACTAAAAACCTCCTTAATAAACGTAGACCTACTAGGAGCCCTTATTGCCTGCGTAAACGTTATTAATAAATAATATAATAATATACTACGCCTAATACTGAAGCCCGCTCCTTAATATAATACGGCAACCCCGTAAATGTCTACTAAGTCATTATCTTAGCCTAAGCACCCTAACGTTATGGATATTAACACTAGGGCCCTAGGGTACGCCCCACTAGGGTCCTTTAAATAAGAACGACGCATTAAGCTAGGCCTCTACTTTAAATATAGAAGTAGCTCTTATCTCTCTAACTACTGCTCTGTCCCTATGCCTAAATACAAATTATAAACGGCCAACATCAGCAGCCGTTTACTATATTAATCTTCCGGTTACCGTCCCTAATCTTTACCTAGTTCCAGCCCTATATTTAGTAAGCACTATTTATAAAGACAAAGCTATAGCCAACATCCTATAAGAACCCTACCCTAATTACCTCTAAAAGGAAGGTCCTGGAGCTAAGTCGCTCTTTAGGACGGCCCTACTATAGGATCTTATTAAACGCATTTAACGTTATAAACTCTAACTCTTAGGACCATAGCATAACTATTAACTGCTGTCTTTAGTAGAATAGTTAATAGGCTAATATTTAAATCCTAATTAATACAGGAGCTAGCGGTATAGGATTTATTAATAAGATCTTTATATAAGATAATAGTTTTACCCTAACCCCCCTTAACCGGTATATTAACGTATTTGGATTTAATAGCAAACGCACTATCTTAGGCCGTATTACCCACGTAGTATTCCTAAGACTCCGATATCTAAACTACAAAGAATTAATTAAACTTTTTGTTACTACCCTAGGTTACTCAGTGATCCTTAAATAACCCTAGATAAAGCTATATAAGGTAACTATTAATTAAAACAACCTTAAGCTACTATTTACCGCCTCCTATTGTAAGTAGAAGTGCCTTATAACTTACTACTTAGACCTAAAACTAAAATCTAAAAAATCCACTAGAATCTACTAGTCTAAAATTTCTACGACTGTCTACCCTATACCTAAGGAATCTACCAGATTCCACTAACCTAGGAATTCTACCAAATTCTACTAACGTAAGATTTTCACTAATGCCTACTTTACGCCTAAGAATTCTACTAACATCCACTAAGGATCTAAAAACTCTACTAAATTCTATAAGTTATTATTAAGCACTATACCACCCCAAGCCAAGTAAAAGCTTAAGCTCTATATACAAAAATACTAGAAGGACTAGTATTCTACTATAAAAAGGATTTTTAAAGAACCCGAACTTAAATCTAATACTAACTTTATACCTAATACTAAACCTAAACCCAAATAAGAAACTATGGATAATTTAAGCAAGCTTAGCACCCTAGATATTTGTATAATTAGAGCTACCCCGCTAGCGCAACTTGCTAAGTGTTACGGCACTGGCAGAACTTAGCAGAACTACGCACCGGCAAGTTGCCACAGATTGCCGTATATTGCGGTCACGTGACGCAAAGATCTTATAAAACATCGAACGGCGCTGCTCTTCTTCTTCTTTCCTTTCCCTAGCTTTAGATTCTTGTTTATAAACAATCCAATTATATAGGCTTGCGTGTCCCTTTTACTGTGCCCATGCCTTAATTAACTAAGTCGCTAACATTATCTAAAGCTCACTCTACTCTTTCTTCCTAAGAAGGAACTTAAATATATCTATAAGAACACAGAATAGAACCCTAAGAATAGGACCTAAAAGAAAAGAATAGAACCCTAAGGACAGGACCCAAAAGAAAAGAATAGAACCCTAAGAAAAGGACCTATAAGACACGCACAGACTAGAACCCCTAAAGAAATTACCCGGAATTACCTAACACCCCTACTACTATGCCACGAACTATAGCAGCAGGTAAAGTAGCTGCAGGACCCTTAAATACTTTAGACGAAGAAATAATTAACGTTTTAACCCCCTAGGCGGAGCTTGTGGCTGCCAATACTGAAATTAAATAACTGTAAGAGCTGCTTGAAGCTAGAGATACCCCTATATCTAATAATAAGTTATTATTAAATAACTAAAGACTTACTATAGTTCTTTAGGCCCTATCTTAGCGCCTTAGTGGACCTATTGAGGCCTATATAGCACTGAAGCGGTTGGCAAAGGTTACGGATCCCCTACTACTTATAGACGGAACCAACCCTATATTTAATAATTAGAAGCTTTAATTGCGGGATAAGCTTAAAGTTAATATAGACTACTTCCCTACCGCCTAAGCTAGAATAGCCTACGTTTTCGGCCGTACTGGCGGAGACGCCTAGACGCATTTACGCCCGTAATACACTAAAGACTTAGCAGACCCCTTTATCGCTAAAGAAGAAATAATTAAATACTTATCTTTTATTTATAAAAACCCTTTTAAAGTATAAAACGCCTGCCTTAGCTATAAAAGCCTAAATATAAAAACAACGGAGACCTTTTTAGCCTTCTAAACCCGCTTTCTACACCTGGCCGGATAGGCCTAGATCCCCTAAAAAGACCTACTGCTAAACCTCTTTAACAAGCTTACCCTAGACCTATAGCGGGCCGTATTGCCAGCTTATATTACGGCATAGACGTTAAAGGAACTTATAGACTATTGCCTAGCTATTAACTAAGGCCTCTATTAAATTAAGGCACGCGCTAATCGGCTAAAAACTAGAAACCTTATAAACCAGGCCATAAGTACTATAAGTACGGCCCGTAGTACCCCGGCATAATTGGTAACCCCTATAGTTAACCTAGTGGCTAGCCGCGTAGCTACCCCTACTACGGGCCTAGTATATACCCGGCCTATATATAGCGACCCCTATATATAGGCCCTTAGCGATTAAGGAGCTTGCTTCTTATGCGGTTAAATAGGCCACTCTATAAGAAACTACCTAATAAAGGTAAAGATAAACGGGGTCCTGTTAATTTAGGAGGATAGTATAAAGCTAGAAAAAAAGGAACCCTAGAGGAAGACTCCTCTCTAGGGTTAAAAGGGATTAATATATTATATATTAATCTAGGTCGGCTAGTTAGTAGAAAAAGCTGCACTATCCCTTATACTTTATTTTGTAATAGATATTAAGTTTTAACTTTTGCTTTAGCTAACTTAGGAGCAAATGCCTTTACCTTAATTAACATAAAGTGCGCGGCAAAACTAGCTAACTTTTTAAATATACCCCTTAAAGAACTGCCTAAACTAATCCCTATTTGCGGTTATAACGGACGGATAGGGCTACTTATTATAACTATCTTGCGGATTTACCTCCGCGTTAATAGACAAAGGTAGTATAATATCCCCTTCCTTATTACGGACCTTAGAAGCTATAATATAATCTTAGGGAGAAAATAGCTAGCCTATTTAGGCTTATAGCTTAACATACAGAATAGGCAGCTTATCTAGCCTAAAACTATACCCCTAACACCTTCCTTTATAAAAGAGATTAGTATTATAATAGAAAACCTTATACGGCCGNAGATAGANACTATTTACTAGGCNNATGNNACGCGTANGGACTAGGCTTTTAANAAGGATATANAGCTTAATCCGTAACGGATCCGTATATTACGCCGCCCCTAGACTGTTTATATTACACCACCCGCACCAAAGACTTAGGAAGTTAGTAGTGGCTTAGCTAAGTCCCTAATAAAGAACCTAGGCCCTACGCAGCTATAAAGGAAGGCCAGGGATATTAGACGCTATACTAAACTAATAAATAGGAAGGATAACTTATGGAAAATAAAATGTAAGCTAAGGAAGACTATAAACCCTATACCGTAAACTATGGCCTAATAGACGCTAAAGAAACCTACGGACCTCCTACTAGTTAATGTCTGCTGTATTGGCGCTGTAGGATTCTACTAAAACCTAGTTTAGCTTAATGCCGTTACCTTTATAACTAGCCTATACGAAATTAACTAAATAATTAAGGAAAAGGAAAGTGAGCTTAGTAAATAGGAAAGTGGGCTTATAGATAAAGAACTAGTGGAATAAAAACTACCTAATTAATACTGGAAATTTAAGGACGTATTCTTTAAGGCAGCGTCTAATATACTTCTACCCCACTAACTATATAACTATAAGATTAAGATTAAGCAAGATAAGGAAAGCACCCTTAGCTTTAGCCCTCTCTACCTATAGTCTATTGCCGAATTATAGGCTATAAAGTAGTACCTTATTAATAACCTAAATAAGGGCTTTATCGAGCCTAGCTAAGCCCCTTTTAACTTACCTATTCTCTTTATTAAAAAGCTAAATAGAGGACTACGCTTCTGTATTAACTACTGTAAGCTAAATAATATAACCCGCAAGGACCGCTACCCGCTATTTTTACTTAATAAGACTTTTACCTAAATAAATAGAGCTAAGGTTTTTATAAAGCTTAATATCTATTAGGCCTTTTACTAAATTAGGATAGACCCTAGGTTTAAGGATCTTACTATATTTTAGACCTGTTACGGAACGTATAAATATAAGGTACTTTTTTTTAAACTAACTAACGGACTAGTTATATACTAGCGGTATATAAATAATATACTCTTTAACTACCTTAACAACTTCTATACAGCCTATCTAGATAATATTATAATCTACTTAGAGAATAAACTAGAATATAAGGAGCATGTTTATAAAGTCCTATAACGGCTCCACAAAGCTAGCCTCCAGGCTAATATTAAGAAGTTGGAATTTAGTGTTAAGTATATAAAGTACCTAGGTTTTATTATTAGTATAGACGGAATTAAGGCCGACCTAAAGAAAACGGCTGTAATTAACTAGTGGACGCCCCCACGGACCGTAAAGGGGGTATAATTATTTTTAGGTTTCTATAACTTCTATTAATACTTTATTAAGAACTATAGCAGGATTACCCGGCCTTTTAACCGCCTTACTAGGAAAGACTAGCCCTTTTACTTTAACGCCATATATATGCAGGCCTTTAATAAGCTTAAAAAACGGCTAGTATCGGCCCCCCTATTTGCTTACTTTAACCTAGAACGGCCCTTAATGCTAAAAACTAATGCCTTAGACAGCGTGATAGCCGGTGTTTTTTCCTAGAAGCAACTAGATAAAGAATAGCACCCTATTACATACTATTTAAAGACTATAATAGATACTAAACTAAACTACCACATCTATAATAAAGAAATGTTGGCTATTATCTCTAGCTTTTAGCACTGGCGTATATAGCTAGAGGGGACCCCTAAACCTATTAAGGTAGTATTAGATTATAAAGCCCTAGAATACTTTATAATAACTAAGGCCCTTATAGCCCGGTAGGTATGCTAGGCGGATATCTTATCTTAGTTTAACTTCTTAATTATATATAAACCAGGCGCTATAAACTATGCGGATACTCTTACTAGGCGCGAATAAGACCTAGGTAACTATATAGCTATAAAGATCTTATTATAAACCTAGATACTACTATAACTAGAGTACCTTAACTTCCGGATATAGGCAGAACTAAATATAGACTCTTTAGATGTTAAGATATGCCCTATTAACTCTATAGAACTAGACCTTATTAATAAACTACTATAGGTAAACTGTACGGCCCCTTCTCTATAGGAGTACTATAAAAAGGCAAAGAACGTTTCTAGCCTATAGTCCCTTAAAAGTGGACTACTTAAGCACCGCGAACAGCTAGTAGTAGTAGAGGAACAGAACTTATAGACTTAGCTTATTACCAAAGCATATGCCTAGGTCTCTACGGCCTACCCTAGAAAAAATAAAACCTATAGGATTATTAGCAACCGCTACTACTAGCCCGGAATAATTATAGATATTAACCGCTATATACGGAACTATAATAACTGCTATAGGTCTATAATTCCATAAGATAAGACCCTAGGACTATTAAAACCCCTCCTAATACCTAACCGCCCCTAGTAATATGTCTCTATAGACTTTTATAAGCTACCTCTAGACCGTGACGGATATAATATAGTTATAATCCTAGTTAACCGCTTTAGCAAGCGCCCGTTCTTAATTCCCTATTATAAGAATATTAATGCTAAAGAGGCAGCCCAACTATATATCTACTACGTCTACTAAATTTACGGACTACTAGATACTATTATATCTAACTATAGGCCGCAGTTTATATTAGCCTTTTAAAATAAGTTTACCTGAATCCTAGGTATTAAGCTAAAGCTTTCTATAGTATATTACCCCTAGATAGACGGTTAAACGGAGATTATAAATTAATACTTAGACTAGAGACTCCGGCCTTTTATTAACTACTTCTAGGATAACTANNCNAANCTNTTACCNTTAATANACTACGCCTAAGCNACCCTACCCTANAACTCTACCNGATTTGCCCCTATTTAACTAGAAATAGGTTACCTACCCTATATAAGCTTTAACTAGGAAAGACCAGAAGGGCCCCAGACTGTATACAAAAAAACTATCTTATAAGGAAGCTCAGCAGTACGCTAAGCGCTTAAAAGAAGCCTAAAAAGTAGCCCGTATAAACCTAGAAAAGGCTTAAAAATTAATAAAATAGTAGGCGAATAAGCATAGGCGCGAGCCTAACTTTACTATAGGCAATATGGTCTAGGTTATAATGAAAAACTAGAAGATAGAACGGCCTAGCCGTAAGCTAGACTATAAGATAGCAGGACCGTATAAGATTCTTAATAAAGTAGGTAACTTATATACAGTGGGGTGTTATAAGTGTCCGTGCCCGGGCCACACCAAATGTGACACCCCCTGCTAAATTACTACGCAGTAACCATAAGATCAATTCTAGAGCTTTAATATTTATAAGGATTATCGCCATATAGAATCTAGCTATCGCGACCTTTTTTTTGGAGTCTAAAATCTTGTATGCCATCCGTCGGCGTCCTTGATAGCCATATACCTCTCGTGCATACTCGCGATTAACGACTCAAAGAAACTAGGTGCAACCTCGCTCCAACAAATCGCTAGAGCTCTAGATAGCTCCTTAACAACCTCATCCTTTAACCTGTGCATTTGAGCGATATATGGAAACCTTTTGTGTAGTCGTTCTTTAAGTTATACCTAAGCGTATTCAATCGGGTTTAAATCGGGCGAGTAGGGAGGCCAATTAATTACTTCCACAACGTTTTCCTTAAACCATTTGGCCACAATTTTTGCTTTATGTATTGGAGCGTTGTTTTATATAAATTGGAAGCCTAGCTCGTAGATTCTGGGTATCTGATTCTCTAAAACTTTGATGTATGACTTAGCAGAATACCCCCCCTTAGGTGCCTCCTCGTCCCTTTTTATAACTACTAAATCGGACACTCTAAGAGCTCCAGAAAAGCTTGCCTATACCATTATAGTATACCCCTTGTCCTTTTTATATGTATCGATCTTATCTTTATCCCACTTCTGCTGTAGTGTACGAAAGATATAAAAAGGTCGCTTGCCCGCGCTTCTCTTAACCAAACACTCGTCGCTCCATATAATCTTGCTCTACCTTAAGCGCTCCCACGCTAAGTGTTTAATTGCCCACCTCAGTCGAGCGCTTGCTGAGTCGTGTGTAAGCATAAGACGCTTTTTAGCTATCCATTTTTTAATGTGGTATTTACGTAGTATTTAATGTAACGTGCTCTAGCTTATAGGAAGGCCTGCCTTAAACGCCAGCTTGTTATACACAATCCTAGGATTTATACGAACAATCCTTAAGAGGGTACGTTCGTCTCGCTCTAAATACTCTAGAGGACGTCCAATTCGAGCAATGGACAAGCCTTGTGGACGTTGAGGTGCATTTCATAGGGTGTCTCGTACGGTCGATTTAGGGAGGTTTAATGCGATCGCGATTTGAGGGGCCGTAACTCCTACAAGACCATAGCCAACAACTACTCCTCTGTTATATGGAGTCAACTCCTTACAATGAGGAATATTACCGCTAATTGGAGCTAACGCACGACGTGGCATGGGTGTATAATAGGGTAGAATAAGTAGGGGGAGGATTGCAAAAAAATTTTGATGGGGGGAGCACGGACACTTATGACACCCCACTGTAAGGTTAAGCTCCCAGACTTAATTAAAGTTTACCCTATCTTCTTACTAGATAAGCTACGGAAAGCTATAAATAACCTACTACCTGAACAAAAGAATAAACCTCCCCTACTAATTTAAGTTAACAACGATAATAAATAGGAAATTAAAGAAATACTAGCCTATAAACTTATAAAGGGAACGTTAAAGTATTGTGTTAGTTGGAAAGGATATAACTTAAACCCCACTTGGTACCCTATATAGAACTTTATAGGTAGCCCCTATAAGCTTTAAGAGTTCTATAGCCGTTACCCTAATAAACCTAGACCGCTAAAGTACCTAGACGAGTAAATAGAGTGCTAGTATAATAAAGATAATAAGCTATTAGAAGAACATAAGGACAAAAATACCTTAGAAATTTCTTAGTTATATAAGGTGTCGAGATATCTAGGAACTTTAACCGGCGGTTAAAGTTATCTAATTAGTTAGATTCTCTTACTAAGACTTTTAGCGGCAAAGCCTAAGGGCAGGCTTTTTTAGAGGGGGGGGTAATATTACGGCACTAGTAGAACTTAGCAGAACTACGCACCGGCAAGTTGCCATAGATTGCCGTATATTGCGGTCACGTGACGCGAAGATCTTATAAAACATCAAACGGCGCTACTCTTCTTCTCCTTTCCTTTCCCTAGCTTTAGATTCTCGTTTATAGACAATCCAATCGTATAGGCTTGCGCGTCCCTTTTGCCGTGCCCATGCCTCGATTGACTAAGTCGCTAACACTAAGAAACCTAAGCATACAATCTTTGCTGTTATGATAGCCAATATTAAGAAGGCCTTAGTACTAAAGAAGCATACTAACCCTACTATAAAGGTACTAATAGAGTATTATTATCGCCTAGACGCATTCTTACAAAAGGAAGCTAATAAGCTACTAGAATACCAACTATACAACTATAAGATTATACTTAAAGAAGGAAAGCAGCCTAGATTTAGACCCTTATACGGGATGTCCTAAAATAAACTCTAAGTGCTATAAAAGTATTTAGACGAGAACCTAAGTAAAGAATTTATTAGAGTAAGCTTATCGCTTATAGCCGTACTAGTGATCTTCGTTAAGAAACCTAGCGGCGGTCTACGCTTCTGTGTAAACTACTAAGCCCTTAACGCTGTTACCGTTAAGAACTAATATCCGATCCTGTTAATATAAGAGACACTAAACTAACTAAGTAAGGCTCGTTACTATATAAAGCTTAATATTATCTTTGCATTTAACCGTCTCTATATTATAAAAGGGGACAAATAGCTTACTGTATTCCGTACCTAATATAGACTATTTAAGTACTTAGTAACACCCTTTAGCCTTATAAACGCTCCAAGCTTGTTTTAACATTATATAAATAACACCCTACGCCCCTATGTAACGGAACCTTGTAGCAAGAACTACGATGGGCTCGTTATTGGGCTAGGTGTGTAGGAAATGCAAGTACAAAAGTCAACAACGTAATAACAACTGGTGGAGTGGTTGCCCAACAGATTAACTCCAATTGTATTCTGAAAATTACTACAAGGAAGGAACTATCTAGGTAGGGACTGAGGGTCCTTAAATACACAACCGTACTCCTATGAAATCCTTCTTATACGTGATGTACGTCTTATACGTGAGGTACGTGAGTTCCTCTCGTTCCTCTCGTTCAATACGTAGCACATCATGTGACCTCGGTTACCATTCCTCGTCACATGGTTCTATCGGCTCCATCCTGGACCGTGCCTGAATCAACCAACTAGCTTCTTCCGTCTCTTTTCCAAGTAGTCGTAACATCGTACTTAAAGCGTCCGTAACACCCTACCTAGACATCTTCTATACTGCTTATATTAACGACATCCTAATATATAGTAATAACCTAACTAAATATTGGAAACACATTAACCTTATTTTATAAGCCCTGCACGGAGCTAGTCTATAATTAGATGTAAATAAATGCGAGTTTTATAAAATAGAAGTTCTATACCTTAAACTCCTTATTTCTATAAACGGTATATAAATAGACCTAAAGAAAGTTAAAGTAATTGTAAACTGGCAAAAACCTAAGAACGTTAAGGACGTAAGAGCCTTTAGAGGATTTGCTAATTTCTACCAACGGTTTATTAATAACTTCTCCGCCCTAGTTTTACCCCTTATAGCTCTAACCTAAAAGGATAGAGTCTTTATCTTTAATAAGGAATATAAGAAGGCCTTTACTTACCTAAAGGTTATATTTACTACTACGCCTATACTCTAATACTTTAACTTAAACCGAATAAGTGTTATAAAAGCCGACTTATCTAACTATGTTACTAGAGGTATCCTATCTTAATATAATAAGGATGGAGTATTACACCCTATAGCATACTTCTTAAAATAACTAAGCCTAGCCGAATATAACTACGAGATCTATAATAAGGAATTGTTAGCTATTATTAGATATTTTAAACAATAGCGACCTAAACTAGAAGGCGCTGGATTTCTAATTAAGGTTTTTAGCGACTATAAGAACCTATAGTACTTTATAACTATAAAACAGCTAAGTTATTATTAGGCCTACTAGTTAGAATATCTATCTTATTTCTAATTCTTAATTATATACCGCCTAGGCATCTAAGGTTAGAAGCCTAATACCCTAACCCAACGCTTATAAGACGCGCCAGCCCTAGAAGAAGCGTACTCTTACTAAAATTAGACCCTACTTCGCCCTAAACTATTTAACCCTCCTACTAAAGATCTTACGGTATACGTCCTTAAAATAACTAATTAATTAATTAATTAGATTATAGTTAATAAATACCTAAATAATAAGTTTATCCAAGAGACGCTTAAGCTAATGTAAGATGGCATTAGACGCTTTAAAAGATTTCTCTAAATAAATACAAAGCCTGCGGAAACCGCTTATATTACTAAAACCGCCTAGTTATCCCTAATTATAATAAGCTTAAGCTTAAACTCCTTAAACACGTACACGACCTACCTATTGCCGGCCACCTGGGCTAAGGAAAGACCCTAGAACTACTCTAATGGGAGTATTATTAGCCAAACATGCATAATATAACATGAAGGTACGTCTTTAGCTATTATACCTGCTGATGAGCTAAAGCCTCGTATAAGATATAATAATTCTTCTTTGATTAACGTCTGATACGGATGCTATCTAGCCCCACGCAGACTACTCCGTACACAAGGGAAAAGTAATATTAACGGGAAAAAACCCTTGCTGCTAGGGGGGAGGAAAAACCCTATGAGCCACCTCAGTAGGATGAAAAACCCCGATTTGCCATGTCCGTCCGTAGCGGCGGCCCTACGGGCCTATGGCTACGTCCTGTCCTCCTTGGATGTTCGAACTCCTTGGGAACCACTACTTCCTTCTCTAGCTTATCCAAAGCTAGGGTTCACTATGTCCCAGCTAGGCCTTGCTAATCGATTGCCGTACGGTCGTTTCCCATATCTTAACCACCCCCTGTATGCTATCTCCTATAACTATTGCGTTGCCATATACGCCTTGCCTCTCCCCCCCTAGAGCCACCGAAGGCGTAAGGGGGATTTATCCGTTCTAACTACCGTAATACTAATAAGCGAGCGGGATATATTGTATTTGGGTATCTTTTGTGCCTAGGCCCCAGCTAGGCCCTTCCTAAGGGTCACCACTCCGTCGAAAGAAGACAATGGGGAAAACCGTAGGTCGCAATCTAGGCTGCTAGGTAGTATTTAGTAGTAAGACGGCGAGTGACCGTATGCTCCGCGGGCGATCGCCCTAGGGGTTAGGAGGGGCCGTATATTTGCTCGTTCGTTCGTTTGTTCGTGCGCGCGTTTATTCATTAATATAAGGTTATTAATGCTTTCAGTCGAGGTTTGGGGATGTTTATTGAGTGCCACATATCCACGTTGGATCGTATAGGTGCCCCAGATAGGAGAATAGTGGTAGTCGTCGTATTATAGAGGGCCAACAGTAGTGGTTTTCAAGATCTCACCATCCGAAAATTTTTCACTACCGCCCTTAACGCCCATAACCACCACCAGGTCCTGTCCGCACGCTATGCGACGTCTCTGCGTTGGCTCTGGGTCTGAACTTCAAAGACCCAGGTTCGTAGCCGTCACCACGTACAGGTGCAGAGTCCGTTTTCGACGGCCTCGTATAAGATATATAACGGTCTTTTAAAGCCACTGCCTGTTCCGGACTAAAGATAGAAGAATATCTTAATTAACTTTGTTGTTAACCTTCCTAAGAGTAAAGGCTGTATGGATATTATAGTAGTTATAGACCGACTATTTAAAATAAGACACTTAATCGCCTACCCCAATATATTAACGCTTGCTATTACCCAACTATTCCTAAATCACGTATAAAAACTCTATAGACTCCCTAAAACGATTATCTCTAATAAAGGTAACTAGTTTATCTTAGCATTCTAAAAAGAACTAACTACTCAACTCTATATTAAAGTACTATTATCTACCGCGTATTACCTAGAAACGGATAGTTAAATAGAACGCGTAAATGCTATAATAAAATAGTATATTTAGATATATACATTATATTTATAGGATAACTGGATTAACTAGCTTATATTCGCTAAGTTTACCGTAAATAATTCCGTCTTGGAAACTACGAAAGTCTCCCCGTTCCTAGCTAATTACGGCTAGCACCCATAAATGGGTTTTAAACCCTTTAGTAATACTCTCTACCCCGCTTATTACGCCTTATAAGTTATAAAAGCAAATAAATTTATAGAGAAGATGGAGGAACTATAATAGTTCCTTACTAATGAGATAATATAGGCTTAATCTATTTATAAAGCCGCAGTAAATAAGAAATGAACCCTAGTACTAGCCTACTAAATTGGTAATTTCGTCTAGCTAGACACAAGAAATTTAAATATAAAACGACCTACTAAGAAACTTAATTGGAAGAACGCTGGCCCTTATAAGGTTGAAAAGGTTATCTCTCCTTATACCTACCGACTAAAGCTCCCTAATACGGTTAAAATCCACCCTATATTCTATACGTCAGTCCTCCGCCCTACTGCCCCCGTATTAGACGCCCTGCCTAAATAGATATAAGACCCTCCCCTACTAGTTGAAGTGGATGGTGAGAATAAGTACTTTATTAAAAGAATTAACGATATTAAGTATAATAAACGGAAACGCTAATATATGTATCTTATAAAATGGAGAGGCTTTACTAAGTCCTTATAGGAACCCGTTAACTCTATAGGACTTATATAAGCCGCAGAAGACTTTTATAAACTCTACTTAGAACTACCACAGCCCCATCTTATAGAAGCTCGAGTTTAAAGGGGGGGTACTGTTATAGGACACCCCCGTAACACCTTGCATATATCTACCTATTTCCACTAACTTAGTAATTAGAGACTAACCGCGAAATAGTAATTTAACGGCAATCTAATAGCAATCTAACGGTAATCTATGGCATTCTGCTATATTCTACTAAGTTCTACTAAATTCTGCTAAGTTCTGCTAGGACCATGACCTAAACCCTATTCTGCCTATATACGTATTAACTAAGCAACTAAGTTAACAATATATGCCCTTTCTTCCCGTTTTCCTACCTTCTTTCCTTACGCAACGTCTTGACCTCCTTATACAGTTTATATATATGGCTTAATAATATCTACCTTGCTATATATTATCGTCGCTTATACTTACTCCGTAACAGACAGATAGTATTATAGTAAGAAAACAGGCCTATAAAAAAGGCCTAGCTTTAATATACAGTACAGAACGGAGGTATTTTGTGTATTTACTACTTTTTAATTATTTAATTTCGATTATCTCCTTTACACAGAAAATTACCCTACTTATATATATCTTTATAATTATATTATAACGGCGTTCTTTTCTAGTTCCCTTGCATATTAAACATTTACTTCTCTCCTAAGCACTATATACCTACAGCACGCGGTAGATAGGCGGAGGAGGGCCTTATAAAATCACTGCTGTAGGTAAGACGGGTAATTACCTAGGACCTACCTCTATAAAATAGAAGACCCGGCATAGCGCCCTTAAGGCAGCTAAAACGGTATATGATTTTTAAAAAAAAAAAAAAAAAAAGGCTATCGGCGTCCTTAATATAGGCTTTATATATACCTATATTATTACCCTCTATAGCTAGGCCTATTTAAAACCACTACTCCTTATAACAATTACACGTCTCTATACATTTAGCCTATAGTATACTCCTAAACTTCTTAATTCGCTCCCAATTAACAGCCGAAATAGGTAATAGTGTAGCCGTAGTCGGAGCTTGCCGTAAGGGAGCTTGCCGTAAGGGAGCTTACCATAAGGGAGCTTACCATAAGGGAGTTTGCCGCGAGGGAGTTTACTACGAGGGAGCTTACCGCAAGGAAGGTGGTATTAGTGGTAAAGTAGGTATTAAAGGTAGAGTAGGTATAGAAGCTAGCTCTAACAAGGACGCATTTAGGCTATTTAGAGTGCCTCTTCTACTATATAGAGCTTTATCTATGGTATATAGTGGAGGAGTAGATAAGTAAGCTTTACCACGCCAATTAAAAATACGGTGCTCCCGTTATATTACCCTAATTATCTTCCACCGTTAAGCTATTTTAGGGGTATCTTAACTATTCTGGCCGCGAGGCAGGAAGGCGTTCTTAGTATTATTTTTAGGTAGAGTAGTTCGCTAGCGCCTTATAAGACGATTCTCAGTAGTAGAACCTAACTCTATAAGAGCTCTCCGCTTATTTAAATTATATTTAGAGGCCTAGAAAAGCAAGCAGAAGTAGAAGTAATATATAGGGAAGACGCGCCTTTAATCGACACAACTGGCACAGCTTTAAAATCTTCTTTAAAGGGCCGTTCTTAATAAAGTTAAGGCGGGGCTTATAGATATGGCACTTGCTACACTTAATTACAGTAGGGTCTGTCATATTTTAATATATATAGTAGTATTAAATTTTATAGATTTTGGTGAGGAATTGGTTTCGGTAACTCGCTTGTGGAATACGTTAGATGAGGTAGTATATTTTATGGCCCGTGCGCGACATTAAGAACACAACACTCTCGCATAGAAATGACGTACGGGTGTCGACACCGTCGAATACCACTATGCAAAGATGGCCCGTATTGGCAGGGGCGCGTCGGTCGACTCAACGCCCTCGCATGAGGCCCTATATATAATCTACGACAAAAATACAATATATTCGTGGCTTTGTTCAAAATCACATTGATTTGGCGGAACAACTTACCGCCCGTGCATGCAGCTTCTTGATTGGTGCGCACGAAGCACATTTTATAGAGCGTATCTATCCATGCAAGGGATATAAGCTGCTTACTATGGTATCCGCCGAACTTTTGTAACTGCACCGTGCATGTTGGACTGTGCAGTGGCTTTAGTGACAAATGGTAATATATATTTTAAAACTTTGTATGCCCCCCTAAGCAGCTATTTATACTATATATTAGTAAATCAAGTTAATATGTAGTAATAGGAAAGGGTAAGAGAAGGAAGGAAGGAAGGAAGGAAGGAAGAGGGTACATTATATTGTATATAAAATAGTATGTTGATTGGTGTATTGAATTGTCCATGCGCTGCAGGGGGTCCCTGCTGCAGACGCCACATTTACAAAAGTTAGGCCGGATACCATAGTATAATTGGGTAAACGTCTGGTAGCGAGGTAAACCGAAATCAGGTAATGAGCTTGCTGAAGTGCCGTGCGCGTTTCAACACTAGGCAAGAGGCACCACCGATATTTCCTCCACATCACCGACAGTCCACAGTTCGGACATGCTTCGACTTTTACCACTACTAGTAACTGCTCTTGCGCGTCATTTGTCGGATCTCCTCTCTCTCAACGATGGATCATCCATCTATACCTTTGCTCACTTCTCTCTTCAATCACCTCGCCCTACCTCTCCAGCTTCCAGGCAAGCATGAGAGTAGAATCGAGGAGATTGGGCTCGCTCTGACTGTTCGCCTCCTAGACGCTACTCGCTATCTCAGATCGCTAACAGATAACGATGCTGGCGAGATGTTAGATTACATTCGCCGTTCGCTAGAGACGTGCAAATTAATGAACGCTAGCGGCAGACTCAACAAGTCATCTCTTCTAAACGCATTTCGAGGACTGGAACGTAAAGAAGTTCTTATATTACATGTGGCCCAGCAGAATGCGGGTTTACTTATCCGAAGACATAATGCGTATGTCACCCAGGCGAGCCCGGTGTGCTTTAATTTCAACTTTCTGACATGATACTTTCACCATTTAGTGTTGATAGCGAGAGCGTCATCTTTGAAGCATTTGAAGCGTCTCCCATGTCTCAGCAAGTCCTTGCTTCCAAGAACGCTCTACAATGGAACTTTCCAGGTTCCGCAGTTGCAATTCCCTTCTCAGAATTCATCGACCCTGCGTTCCAGGAACATCTCGCAGCCTTCCTCGAGCAAGCGAGTACAGAATCAATCAAGCAGTTTGCCGCTAGCACCATTAAAGCGGGGTCATCTGTCGTCGAAAGTCGCGATACTGTCGACCCTGCTTTGATTACGCAGATGCTTATGACATTACTTCAAGCCAATGGAATACGCATATTTCCTCCATTACTGCGCAAGCATGTGCGGGATGATGTTTCCTGGGCCAATGCTGAGATGCCTTGGCGACGATGCCCATTCTGGCTGTTACTCCGGGTAGCAGTTCAACGACATCTGTGTATCTTGGCTGGAGCAACTAAGAGTGAAGTGGGACGAGTATACTACAAGTTCCTCATTTGTCTCGTACTGTCCCGGCTTCTGAGCGACTCCTTGGGCTATCTTAGTCCTGAGGCATCCGATTTCCTCAAAAGAAAGCTCTGCCGGCGTCTTGCAAAGCTAGAAATGGACAAAGTCAGAGCTCCAGCTACTATTCGAGCGGCATACGAACATACGTTCGCAGCTGTCAGCCCTATTTTCAAACAAACTATCCGAAATGTAAATGATCATATAGCGTCGGCCTGGGCCGCCTTTAAGCACAAAATTCGAAGACCTATACCAGCCAAACCCAATGAGCTACCTCGCTATGCCGACCGTCGCGACTTACTGCTGAGTCTTCCAAACTGTGGGCCATATTTGCGTAATGTTCTTGCACAGCCGATACACATCAGCCCCAACCTCCGTTCTTCTATCTTGCCACCAACTCCTACAGCCACCCAAAATCTCAGGGCTTTTGCCGACCGCTACTTCTCACTGACAAACCTAGATGTGTCAACCAAGTCCAGCGCTAGAGCGGCAAACGTTTCACCGGATCATTACCCGAAACACTGCATGAAGCTTGCCGAAACTATCTGCAGCTATTTGAATCGTGTAGCTGGCGCCTACGATCACAATCCTGAGCAAATGAGCTCCGTTATACTTAATGCGATGGAGCTTTGGGTTTCGATGGATGAGTTTGCTATCAAAATTTGCAATTTGCTTAAGGACTATGTCCCTATATTTCGTCCTGAAGTTTTGGATGTCTTGCAGTTGCCTCATTTGGAGGATATGTGTCGTCTACAGAAAATACAGACATATCTTCACCGGCGTTATTCAGCATGTGGATCTAATCTAACAATCTTCGTTGACCCAATGAGAGGATGCTTTGCAGAGAGATACTTTAACGAATCCAAGGATTCTCTGAAGCTCAAAGAACTTCAAGAATGTATCGAATCCGCGGCAGAAGCGGCGCGTATAAAAAAAGAAGAGGAGTGGGTAAGGCTCAGCGCAGAGTACGAGAACCTGATGCAGCAGGTTGTTGCTAGTGCTTGTGTCTACGCTACAAGCGATATCTACCCCTTTGAACTAGTCCATGACGACCGCAACTGTACAAAATGCTATCGCATTCGCTGTGCCAGGCGAATGCAGATCCAAGTTCACGAGCATCCTCTTCCATCTGAAGATATCCCGAAGAAGGCAGTAATTTTCGAACTCGGTATTCCGCACGCCTTAGCGGCATATCGTGACGCGACGTGGAGGATATTATATACCTTGGCATATCCACCGCGAGCAGGAAATAACGCGTTCCACCTTGAACCTCGAATGCATCTGTACGACTACTCTGGGCTCCAACATTATGTGCGCCAGAACTACAATGTCTCTCTTGCATCTACTACCAAATCGTTCCTTAACGCACATTGGTCACGGGTGAACTTTCCAGTATCCTTGGACAAGGTATGCCTTGCGAATGGTCTCGATTTCATGCACATTGGTCACGGGTGAACTTTCCAGTATCCTTGGACAAGGTATGCCTTGCGAATGGTCTCGATTTCATGTATTACGATCCTACAACTCGAATATGGCCGGGACAACAGGCACGGAAGCCAACTTTTGCCCATCACTGTGGAATGACTATCCCTGCAAACTCGCCGTTCTCCTCCATTCAGTGCGAACCAAACTTCGCTGTAGATGCAAACGGGCCATCCTCTTACGAGGTAATTTCAACGCACACGAAATGTCCGGCCGGCTTGAACGTCCATGAGTACATGGCTTATCAAGCACTTTTCTCTGGGAAAACCCGCAGATGGCTCTCCATGCTAGTGGAGCTTGGATCATCAAATCTGAACTTCAGCGCTGAAGCAACTATGTTACTTTTCTGTCATTTATCTTCACAGGCTGGGCCATATCATCCAAATGACCATCTCCGCTCAATTCACGTAGTCTTCCGAGACAATGCATTCTGCAAGAGGCTGCTCGAACAAGTACGTCAACGTTTAGACGGCATCTCTTCCAATTGGCGTGAGACACATTGTATGGAGCTACTTCTCACCCTGATCCTCAGGTTATGGTCTCTCGGGTCCAGCTCCACCATTCGGGAGGCCGCCAAATTACTCGAGAATGCGCGTGCTGTCCTCCTCAAGTGGATTCGTGCTCTACGAAACGAGGTTTATAATGCTACAGATGTCGAAACGGTGGAGAGATCAGCCAGATACGCATTCTGGGCGGCATTGCTTTGCAGGAGGACCTTCGCTATCTGGACGGACGAAGATGATGAACTTGAGCCGATCGCTTTCAGCTCTTTCATCGAATCATCCATCGCCTTGCAGGACAACGTAGCTGGTAATCCCGCCGCTTTTCCATCAACCCTAAAACATGCACTTATCCGAGACCTAAAAAAGGTCCATCAAATACAAAATCTTCTGCGGCGATCAATTAAATCGAGTCCAAATAGCCTGATATCTGCAATCAACAATGTGTGGCCGGAACCTGAGGGCGCACCGCAGAGATCATTTTCGGAATGGGAATTACTTCCGGTACCCTATGATCATTGGGTCCAATCGACCGTCCAGGCCACACAGATTATGAAGCAACAAACTCTATGGTATCATTTGCTCGAAGGCTATTTACTCGTGGATGGCCAGCCCTTGGGGAAATTGCCGCCTGAGCATCGGAAATCGAAAGTCTTAGACGAGCTTTTCGGCAATCAAAATCTGTTGACGTTCCCATCTGGGCTACCCGGCATGACTTATATGTTGGGCTTATGTATGAATGGGCATCAAGTCCACGTGGGGTTCCGTGATAACCGGCTCATCGTCAGAGCTTGTCTGCGCGACACTGTGCTGGAACATGTTGAGCGAGAGGTATTCGGAAGTCCCGCAAATTTTGACTTGCCTGGATCACTAGTCGAAAACTGTGTGCATTGGCTCGACTTAAAGACCGGAATTCTAGAAGCTAGGCAGAGGCCAAATATATGGAAATCGAAGCAATCGAATTGGAATCTCGATATCCATAACCGCTTCACTTATCGCCGTAATGTAACGCTAGTCGATCCGCACAGCCCGATATTCGACAAGGTTGCGAACATATTCGAGCATTTCGAGTACCGCCATCACTTGACGGTGTTTCAGCCGGAGCGAGGGAGTCTGACAGTCGAGTTCAAGCGTCTTGAACTGAGCTTTTCCGTTAATCAACAATTCCATCTTGAATCACGACAGCTACGCTCAGAAATCGATCCTAATCAAGATGCTGGAACATGGTATGGGTTGAACAGCAAGATTGTCCTCCGAGATACTAAGAACCCACTGAACCGGAGCATTTTGGTTCCTATGGGAAAGCTAACATGTAAGCGGAATGGGATGCATGTCGCGGTGTTCCTAGAAAATACTGGCGTATATGGGCGGTTCGCGATTGATGCCGTTCTCGGGCGCCTCAGTTGTCCATCTGAACCATGGTTGCTGTATAAGAAGACTGAGTTGCATGCTTACACATCGTTTATCATTCCAGACCCTTTGACAGGCCGAACTGGAACAGAAGAAGCCCTGCATTGCCTAATGTCCGGTTATTGCCAGCCGTGGGCACCGCTTCAATCTAACCCTTACAATGTTTTAATGTCTATTGCGAAGCTTACACCGAAGAGGGAGTATTACCCAAAGAATTTGAGATGCCAGCAGATGGTTCAGTGGGACGCAAACTTAACGGAAACGATTCAACATGAGGCATTCAGGTTAATTGTGGAAGATATATGTAGAAAATCAGAGCAACTATCAACGTTTGCCTTTCACAAGACCGAACTTTCTCCCCTGGACCCTGCAGGAGACGCTCATCTTCGCTTGCGTAGTTACTTTCGGCGTTCCCTTTATCTACGGCAAAACTCAGACTCCGACTGGCACAAAACCACCCCTGACTTATCATATGAAGCACGAGATCACCTGCTGGAGACTCAGAGGAATATGAGAGTTTACGAGGCTACAATACTGATACGAAAGTGGCCTTCATCCATACCCACGTCCCGCGATTTAGCCTCAATTCTGCAGAATTGGCCACGTATCGGGGGCTACGACAGAGTGTTTGATAAGATCCTCATCAGCGATCGTCTCGCTGTCGACTTTTCCGTCGAATGGGGTGCACTAATCCACTTTTGTAAGAATACGGAGATAAAAAATAAGCACCGGTTAATGTTTCTCTTCGGCGTTATTGCTTTCGGAAATGACCGTGACATGGACATCGTACGAACCATGATTGCGTTTGCAGTCTTAGGAGACCTAAAATCTTTGGATCCACCTAGGCACTCTTCTTATTCACAATTTCGGCAGAATCAAGCTCCAAGTGTGGGGACTCTAATGCAGCTAATTAAAAACTACTATAAACTCTCTCTCGAAGAACAATACGATAATCTAGGCTTTTTCCCAAGCTCTAAGCAGCGCAGAGCAATTGAAACTGCTCGGGCAAAACATGAGGAAGAGTGCGAGAAAGACGCCAAGGCCTTCGCACAATTCCTATTAGATCAATGGCCCTGCGCTCAGCCAACGGTTGAGGGGGCTCCGGGATCTGACCGGATTGACATTACCGGTGCTATGATTATAATTCGTCCCGAATGGCTACGTTTGTTTCAGAACTCGGAACTTTCGGAACATATTCAGCAAGTGCAGCAAGTTCTGAGTCTTCACCATACTGATGCGAAAGCCGAGTGTCCTCAGGTCCTTTTCCATGAGCAACTTATACTTCCGACACGATGTCGCGGTGGCGAATTGCCTACACTTTCACAGGATCTCTTATGCAAGATGGGCCCAGATGTAGACTCCAATTTGCAGCTGCCTACGCCTAGGCTGAATATACATGGTGTTGACGGGAAGTACCCCAACACGCTAATGAATTGCAATTCCCCCCCACTCCTGCAGGAACGGATCAATGTCAAGCACACAGTATTCCTCCCCAGGGAAATACAGGAACTTGAGGGCATCATCCATGGCATTACCCGATCAAAGTCGACCGTGCAGAAACAGTACGGAGATGACCTCAAGCAGAGTCTAAACGCACTAAAGATGCTCAAGAGCGCGCCACACCCACCCGCCAAGTTAGTCAATGAGGCCATTTTATCTACAGAAGTCGCTACTGCAGAGCAGGCAATACGTATCCTCTTCAATCAACTTTGCAAAGCATTTGAACAAGATGATGCGCGTGCTCAATGGCTAAGGGCTGGAGACTTGTGGCCATACATAACACCAGTAACCCTTCTTGAGCAGCTGCGTTCGACGTTGAGCCTCCCGTTTGGAAGCTGCATGAAGGAAAGTCTCGTGGCATACGCTGTTTCAATCACAGCACTGCAACGTCTATTGAGAATAACCGACGCCTATCGAAAAGATAATTACCAGATGTTGCTTGGAGAACAAAAGAATCTAGGTCATAGTAACTGGCGGCCTCTCGAATACCCAGACTGGCTCCTGTTGGAGATAGATGCAAACATCCAAATCCGGAATGACCAGGTTGATGTTGCCCTTGCAACTATCTCGCCGGCTTCTCAATCAAACTCGGTTTTGCAGATGAACATGGGACAGGGTAAACTTCTTCTCCCGCATCGATATAGACGTGCCATAACTAACCGCGGCCGAAGGCAAAACATCTTGCATTATGCCAATGGTTGCCACTGTGCTAGCAGACTCCAAGATGCTCACAAGACTCATTGTTCCGAGGGCCCTGCTGCTGCAGACAGCACAATTGCTGCAGTCTCGGCTTGGAGGCTTGCTCGGTCGCGAGGTGAGGCATATTCCGTTCGCACGAAGGACTCCCACTACCACAGATACCATTAAGTTATATTACAGCATGCACTACGATATTCTCAAATCGTCAGGCGTCATCCTTGCTCTTCCGGAACACACACTATCCTTCATGCTAAGCGGACTTCAGCGCCTGTCAGATGCACAGATAACGGAAGCAAGTCAGATGGTTAAGGTCCAGGCTTGGATGAGAAGAGTGTGCCGCGATGTACTGGATGAGTGTGACTACACGCTTGCCGTACGAACGCAGCTGATCTACCCAAGCGGATCACAACTTACTGTTGATGGCCATCCCCACCGGTGGGAGACAGCTGAGGCATTACTCAAGCTAGTGGAAGGTCATCTGTGGAATCTTCAAACCGATTTTCCACGAAGCATCGAAGTCGTCAAGCGTCCAAAGGGTGGATACCCCGTCGTTCATTTCCTTCGTAGGAATGTTGAAGATGCTCTTATTGCCCGACTAGTTAACGATATCTGCGGTGGTAGGACGTCCATTCTTCCAAGTAGGGAATGCACCAAGGACGAACAGCTGGCCATTAAGCAGTTCATCTCCGAGGCAAAGCCACACCCGGCGATTGCTGAACGTATCGATCAGATATTTCCAGACAAGCGAGCGGCCAAACAAAACACCTTCCTTCTCCGTGGACTGCTCGTTCACAGGATACTCTTACTTTGCCTAAAGAAGAGATGGAATGTACAATATGGGCTTCACCCGGGTCGTGACCCAATCGCAGTTCCATTCCATGCCAAGGGCGTCCCATCTGAACAGGCAGAATGGGGCCATCCAGATGTCGCAATTCTATTCACGTGTCTCGCGTTCTACTATTCCGGGCTGAATATGGGGCAGTTGCGTCAAGGCCTGCAGCATGTCCTGAAGTCCGACGACCCGTCGAGCGAATATGATCGCTGGACCCATAGTTCGGAAACGCTTCCAGACTCATTGCGAGAATGGAATGTAATCAACGTTGATGACGACGGCCAAGTGATGGAGCTTTGGCAGCATCTTCGATTTATTGTCATCGTGATTGACTATTACTTAAATCACTTCGTCTTTCCTAAGCACGCTAAACAGTTCCGCATCAAGTTGACAGCATCGGGGTGGGATATTCCACTTTTCTCCCAACCCAATCAGTCCTCGATTAGCAAGTCGAAACTGCAAGGATGGGGCAAAAACTCTCAGCCGCTGACGACAGGATTTAGTGGGACTAATGATAACAGAAGAATGTTGCCGCTGACCATTAAGCAGGAGGACCTTCAAACTCTCTCCCATACTAATGCAGAAGTTTTGACGTATTTACTTCAGCCCCGAAATCGAAGATACGTCCTTGCTGCAGATTATTATGGGAAGCACTTATCCGAGGTCGACTTGCTTCAAAGACTTCACAACATGGGAATCCGAGTTTTTATTGATGCGGGCGCGCACGTCTTAGAAATGGACAACCGCACTCTTGCCAAGGAGTGGCTTTCTGTCGACTATAAAGCTTCCGCTGCTGTTTATTTTGACGAGGAAAATAAGCCATGGGTCCTGTACCGGAATGGCACTCGAATGCCGCTCTTAGCATCTCCCTTTGCGGACGATTTAACAGGCTGCCTGGTTTATCTAGACGAGGCCCATACTAGGGGAACAGATTTGAAAATGCCTCCTCGTGCCTGCGGAGCTCTGACGCTGGGCTTGGGTCAGACGAAGGACCATACAGTACAAGGTTCGTATGATCTTCAGCTTATTATTCGGTTGGCTAACTAGTACATAGCTGCAATGAGACTACGACAATTGGGCACTTCGCAGTCCATTATTTTCCTCGCCCCCCCAGAAGTCCACCAGAGCATTCTAGACCTGCAGAAGAAAAAGGATGGTGACCCGATAGACTCGCACGACGTCATTTGCTGGCTTCTGAAGCAGACATGCAGTGGCAACGAGCAGCTTCAGCCTTTGTTCTTCTCCCAGGGTGCTGACTTCTGTTACCGCATACAAGCCGCATCTAACAACGCTGATTTTCTCACTGACCCCTACCAACGTGATGAATATCTTGGCGCATTGCAACAGCGCGAACAGCAGACGTTGCAGCAGCTATACGGACCGAAAACAAACTCGAAGGCGACTATAACTAGTGGATCATGGTGTCCCGAAATTGCTGTATTCATGAAAGAGCTTAACGCCCGGAAGAAGGGCTTCCAAGACAATGGAAATGCTGTTCACGGCTCTGCATTACAAGAAGTTGAGCAGGAGAGAGAAGTTGCATTTGAGGTCGAATCTGTGCGGGAAATGCAGAAGCAGGTTCACTTCTCGCCCATGTCATTTACCGGACTACACAGGGATATACACATCTTTGCGGAGACTGGTCGACTCCCCGCAGGCTCACAGGGATACCTGCATGCTTTTGCAGCTCTGAAGCGGACCGGGCTGGGCTCGAAGTATGGCATTGATACTAAGGCTATGGCTTCTCGGTTCTATGTGTCAGTGGAGTTTACGAGGACAGTCTTTCTGCCGACTGGTCGGCCGAATGATAATTTTCTGGTACGTCTGAACCCATCCGACCATTTCCCCTGCTCATGTTGGCCCCTTCTAAATTTGTGATGGAAGCATAAGCTAAAATCCATATCACAGCGCCCAGTCAATTGGCTCCTTTGGAGTCCCGTCACTGACACAGCTTTGATCGTCGTCCCCGAAGAAGCGGAAATCTTGATTCCGTCCCTCCGTAGAACCAAACAAGTCTGCACATATCTCCTAACTTACTCTGCACCTGTCACGCGCAAGATGTTGCATTTCAACAATCTCACGTTCTATGCTATCCCGACTCTGCCCGACGAATGGAAAGCCCCGACATGGCTTACAATCGAACTTGGCATCTTCGCCGGCCGTTTGTACTTCGGGTTTGAGGAGTATGTAGGGCTGAGGAAGTACCTCGGCTTTCTGGACACGGATGAAGGTATCATTGCCAAGCTGGAAGATCTTACGGTTGATAGAGGGAACGATACTCCCTCGCCAATATCCTCAGTCGATGGTATTGATAAATTTGCTACTAACGAAGAGGGCAAGAAGGTCGCTGATAATGTTAGAAGGAGCCATGGACAAAGCTTCACAGCTAAACCATTAACCTTCCTACAGGAGTGGCTCGCTATTAGGCGCAAGGGGCAGGATTTCGTACATACACCTATGGGACATGTGTGTCAAGGGAAGGCATTGAAAGCAAGTCATCCGTTCTTCGCAAAAAGGGTTAAAGCAGAACGAGATGGAAGTGATATTGAAAAAGCGAAGATGGGCCATAGCGTGAGTGAGAAGCTGGGCGGGAAGGAGCTCGGAGGAGCAGACGATGGTTATGAGAGTGAGTGTAGTGTGGATGATGAGATTGGATTTGGGGTGGAGGATGGGTTTGATGATAGGGACGGTCACGACGGGAATGAGGGTACTGATGTAGATAGAGAAGTCGATATGTAGGGGTATGCTTCCGTATTTTGTATGGGAGGATAGCCTGGTTTATGGCGCTGGGAAGGGGCGTTTAGGTATGTGTCTATATATTGATGTTGTTTCCTTCGGTCTCGCCATAATCTTGCAATTCCTATGTATATACCTCTTTAGTGCTTCCTGATGGTAATTATGACTGTCAGCTGGAACTTGAGGCTATATATTGTCCTAATTGACACTGCCAATAGGAGTATATTAGCTATATTATTAATCTTATTATTAAGGCTTTAATACTTTATAATTAGCGTAAGCAACTAAGTCAAATTTAATCTTATATAATAGAGAGGCCTTATAAGTAAGATTTATAATATTAACGTGTTATACTACCTAACGCCACACCACTCAACGCCGCAACCCACTTTCTGCGGCCCTTTATTAAGTCAAAAATTAATTCTTTTAAAAGGCCTGCTTTATAAGAAGCATTTTAGCTTCTTTCCAAAGTAATCGAGTGTTTAATGTTGATGTTATAATTACTTTTACACGAAGACTTGGTGGGGCGCGGCGTTGAGTGGTAAAACACGTTATTAAATATTTTATTTTATTTTATTTTATATCCGATTGTATTATACTACGTACAATACTGCGCATGCAGCCTCTAGGCTATGGCGCTATAGTTCTATATACATGAATCCTTTCTAGGCAGCTTAATATGTACTAGTAGCTATGTCCTAGTAGTTTATAAACTCCTAAACTAGGAGTTTATAGTTCCTTAGTAAACCCTAAGTTCCTATAACTACTAGGGAATAAGAAAACAGTAGGAAAAACTATGAAATCCTAACACCTGTCCCTATCCTTTTGCAATTTATTCTGTCCTTTTGCTCTCTAATATCTTTTTAAGAGCCTAGTAGGAGTTGCCTCCTTCTAGAATCCTATCTGTTTTATTCTTCCATAGAATCTTCTTTACGTACTAGTTTAGCTGCTTTAAGAGTCTTGCAGTCTTTACTATTAGTAAAGTGTTTTTCTTTACAATTAATGCAAAGAGGGGTGGTATGCTGGTAAGGCTTGCCTGTTATTATACAGGTAGAACAGGAATGGTCTTTAGATAAATGTGTAGCTGCACAGTATCTGCAGGCTCTAGTAGAGCACCTGTCTCCTATATGGCCAAATTTTTGGCAGCTTATACACTGCGTAGTAGGAGAGACTTTAAGGTATTTTACTACCTTAGTAGCTGTACCTGCAATTGATATCTCTTTTTACTTGAGGATTTCTTGTCTTTTTTCTTTGTTCTCTATAGTAAAAACTATAGAGCCAAATCTGGTCTGTAGATTGTGTCTTTTTTCACTAGATAAGATCTATCTAGGTAGTCCTTGTATCCTTATAGGATTAAAGGTCTTAATTTCTTCTTTTAGAAGCTTAGAGCCTCCCTCTTCTAGAAAAGGTAGGGTGGGAACTCTATGGGCTATAATTTGAACCCAGGGTTCTAGTTTTTGTTCTCTTTAAAAGGTAAAGCAGTTATACTAAATATCCTTATACTTAACTAGGAAATCTGCATTATACTCTTCTATAGTTATAAGGAGAATATTTTGTTTCCCTTTAGTTCTAGCTATAGACGCTAGCACTAGCTTTTCCACCTGCAGTTTTGATATAAATAGTTAATTGACTTTGTTTCGTATAGAGAAGGTATCTAGAGGTTGGTCCTTTTCGTCTATAATTAGGACTAGCTTCCTTTTTTATAGCTGCTTTTTCTTACTTCTAGTAGAAGTAGTACTCCTACTAGAAGGAGAAGGGGTAGGAGATGGTAGTAGTGGGGAGGGTAGAGAGGACGAAGTAGGGAGGTCCTTCTTTAGTCTCTCTGCGTAGGTTTCTTTAGTAGAGGCTACCTCCTTACGGAGAGCTCTTACTTCTTCTACTAGTCCTTTTAGGACCTCATTTGCCTTTTCCTTTTTTTTTTCTTCTTCTTCTTCTTCTTCTTGTGTAAAGGGGTTTTCTCCTAATAGGATACTTCGTATATAGTATACTAGCTGTTTAACTTGTTCTTTTATTTCTTCTCTTTCTTCTTTTTCTTCTTCCAGCCCTTTACAGGCCTGGGTTAGGCTTTCTAGGGCAAAGCTTAGATGTTGTTCTGAAGAAGGGGAATAGGAAGGGGAATAGGAAGGCATATTAGCCGTACTATCCGTAGTAGTTATTGGTTTTATTATCTTTTTTGCAGGTTTTTGGTTTTCTTTTTTAGGAGAAGACTGAGGATGTTCTCTTTTTTCTCCTGTCCTAAACGGGCCAGGGGAAGGAGAAGGGGGAGAAAAAGTAGATGTAGAATCCTCATCACTTATTTCTATAGGAGGTTTTTTTTTAGACCTATTAGGCCTTGGCATTTTGTATCTTATAGGGGGGTTTCCTAGTTTTTACTACCCTTATACCCTTTCTCCTTACTAATCCTACTAGAAGATTTCTGGGGAGATTAGGCTAAAAGGTAGTAGAAAATCTAGCCTCTATATTCCGTGGTTTTGGTATTTGGTTTTGGTGTTCCTATCCGTGCCTCGCTTATAAGCTAGGACCACCCCTAAGAAGAATTTTCTGTTGGGGGAAAGGGGGTAAAACGACAAATAAATCCACCTCTAGCTCGCTAGGCAGTAAGAATTNGGTCTTAAAAGTTGGAAAATCGATTGTTTTTGATGGTAAGATGGGTATGCGTAAGTTTTGAAGTGTGGCGCTACCTTTTGGTAAGGTTGCATGTGTGGTGGTTTTTATGTTATTAAATATAATGGGACGCTGTAAAGGCTTTACTAAAAGCTAGCCCCCTCAACCGTGTGATCGTCTATATTTCGGATTTCTTATTGTTAGAATCATTTAAGCCAGAGGAATCTTTATCATCTACCAAAAGAAGACTGTGTTCGACATCAATGGTTTGGCAAGAAAGTTACAATATTAGGCGTCCGAAGACCCTAATCCCAAATTCTCTTTCTGCCGACCTGAGTCGGGTGTCATGCTGCCGACTCAGTTACCCACCCCTTGACTCGGTCACCGACTCAGTCACCGACTCCCTATTACGTACCCCCCCCCCTGTACCTGCATCTACCTTATGTATATATAGCCTCTTTTTCTTCATAGATCAATCTCTACACGAGTTCTTCCTTTCTTACAATTGGTGCACGGACATCCGATTGACACTTTCCCACCTGTTTAAAACTGCGCGCGTAGAAGATGTGAAGGGATGATCTGGACCAAAGACGCGTTCTCTGAGCTGCACGCATTCTGGTATTAAAACGATAGCCTCCTTATCCCGACCCTAATCTTTCCATATGAACGCAAGATTGCTCATGCTGCTCAGCGTGTCCGCATGCTCCGCGTCAAGCTGTCAGACGCCAAGTGTGGCTTAGTTTATAAGTCATACGGGGAGGGGGGTCCCCCCCTACCTATGACTCATACCTTATGTATATATAGTCTCTTTTCTTCATAGATCAATCTTCACACGAGTTCTCACACAAGCACCCTCTTGCGACTCCCTACCACTTGCACAAGCTCCTACTTAATTTTGGGCCACCACTGTTCCCGCCAAAACCGAGACCTAATGCGGTGGCGCCAGCACTATTTATCATGCCATTGCTCGCATTCAAGGAGGAAGAAAGGGGTGCGCTTGTGACACCGCTTGCCGCGCGCACCGCGAGATTCGTCGCTTCATCAACGGCTTTTCGTATCTTTACGAGATCAAAGAAAACTGAAGGATCAGTGGGATGGGGACGAGGCGCGGTGTAGGTACTGTTCTCTAGGGTTTCGGGGACTTCGGGAATTGGAGCCATGGCCCATAGAAGCAGGATATGTACCGCCAGTGTCTGAGAAGTGAACATTCAGTTAGTAAAGGTCTTTTCTAAGCCATGGACGACGCGAACGAACTACAGGTGCCTACCTGCTTGTTACGACAGATGACTAGCGCGGAGGATGAAGCTTCAGAGGCCTTCGATTTGCGGGTGACTTGCGCTGGATCCTGCACGTCAGGACTGCTGGCTGCTCTTCTTCTTTGCCATTTCTATCCTAAAGTGAGATAATAAAGGCGAAAGTTATTACAGTCAGAAGTTCTGGCTCCGTCTTCCAACTCAAAGAAAAATGTGTGGTTCAGGGGTTGCGATTTTGGAATGGGTAACCATAGCCGGAAGACAGTTTCTAGTGTTTGTGTCGGGAGATGAAATCGATATTCCATTTTAGTTCGTAATTATATTTGCAAGAGTTGTTACAGCTATTCCATGCTTCAAGCAGGCAAAAACTAGTGGTTCGCTGCGCCTCCCAAATTCATCATCCCTCATCAAATCAAATCTTCATTCCTTACTAAATGAATGTCCCTATTGTCATTTGAAGCTCCACGAGACTGGGTATCTCACATTTCCTTCACAAAGCCAACCTCCACAAGTTTCTCAACTGGAATCTTCATGCTCGCAACCTTAGCACGGGTATTATCCCTAATCCACAAGAACACGTTTAGAATTGTCCATTTGAAGATGTTATTCGTGGTCCTGAGCAGCCTCAGTTGTTCCTTGCCCACAATATACACGGTCTGCGCCGCGTATGCTTGATCCAGAACTTCAAGCCGCTTGGCCACTTTTCGATCATCAGCAGAAGTGCCGGCAGAGTTGGCAGTAGAAGGCTCGGCGCCCGATGAGAGATCGGCGATGGCTGGCTCATTCTGAGCCCAGGACTGGACGATATACTTGCGCAGCTCAGAATAGACTAAGTCGCCGAGATTCTCGGTAACGACGACATCATTGTAGCCGTGGCGGACGATCATCCTATAGCAGTTTGGCAGGCTGGTGCGAGCGACGCTGAATTTTTCTTCGTCCGGGACATGAGGAATGATAAGGCCGCGAAAATGAAGGAAAACCTCGACCTCAGCGCGGGCTTCGAATTTGCGCAGGAATTCTTCATAAACCGTGGGGACCATACTGCCGGCTTTGTCGAAAAAGATTGAAATGCCTAAAATTGTGAGTACCCCATTGGCGTTAATGTCGGAAAGCACGCACCTTTAATGTGAGTAAGTTGGCGGCCACCCATCTCCGGCGCCAGCTTCCACTCTCCATCTTTGGCTTTCAAAACAATTGTTGTAAGATCACTGCGGTCCCGTCCCTCAGCCGACCATTGCTTCTCTTTGCCATAGCGCCACAAGACAAAGATACCAGAGAGAATAACAGCTAGCATCAGCGTGGACCAGGCACCATTAGGAACCTTTGTCATCGCAGCAGTCAAAAAGAGCCCATCAAGAGTAACTATAGGCAGCCAAACTGCGAATACCAGCAGCCAATGGATTCTCCAGACGATCAGAGCCACAAGAGCGATCATGAAAGTGGTGATAAAGGTGACGAGAATAACACAGACACCATAAGCGTTGCCAAGAGACGTCGTGTTTTTGTACACCGCCGTGACAATGATAGTACCGATCATCAAGAGCCAATTAGCGACGGGGATGTAAACCTGTCCATGGAACTTCTTAGAAGTATAAGTCATGCTTTGCTTTCATTAGCAAGATTTCCCATTAAATTCTAGACTACTTCTTACCTAATATGGGGGAAATATGACGAGTTCATAACCTGACTAAGCAGCTGGAAAGTCGCGGTGATAGTAGCTTGAGAGGCCACGATTGCGGCAAGAATCGAGATCACGAGCGACGGCCAGAACGTGCCTGGAGGAACTGTCAAGAAGAACGGATTCGCGTAGGCGGAAGGAATGTCGGAGATGTAGGCAGCCTGGCCGATGTATGCCATGAGAAGGCATGGATAAGTTAGAAAAACCCACGAGATCTGAACGGCACTAAGCTATGGTCAGTCTGTGCATTAGGGAGAATCGACATATTTCTTCTTACGCTCGGGAAAAGGCGCCCAAGTCCGCGAAGAGTGCTTCGACACCAGTGAAAGCAAGAAGAACGCCTCCAAGCTGTTTCCAACCTTCAGTGCCATTGCGGACAAACCATACGCCGGCGAAATATGGCGAAAATGCTTTGAGCACGGTCCAATCGTGCTTTGCAAGATTCTGTTAATGTTTAGCCATGTGATTTGGCAGTATCGATGTTCGTAGTCTTACATATACACCGAAACAGAAATTAAACAGAAGCCAGATTATGACAATTGGAGCCCAGGCAGCCGAGATCTTGGTGATTCCTAGCGGCTGAACTGCGAAAAGGAGAACAAGGGTGGCGCAACTGATGCCAATAACGGTGTGGTACGTGAGGCTCGAGCTGACAACTTCAATGCCTTGGATAGCGCCGAGGATGGATTGGGCTGGGGTAAGAACACCGTCAGCTACGATCAGACTGACTCCAAACACAGCTAGAACCTTGAGCAGGCCATGGATGAAGCTGCTGTGTTCCAGGACGTCACGGAAACCGCGGCTGGATGGGCGCAGCTCATTGGTGAGGTATCGTTCCATCTTGACCATACTTTTGGTCTTCGGGTCCAGCTTTGAAATGTTACACTGACAACTGGTTAATTTATCGGAATAAGAATAGCAAGCGACCACCTCACATAGCGCGATATAAGATTGTACATGGCGAAGGTACCGCCTTCGCCCTCATCGTCGGCGAACAGGACGATGCAAACGTACTTGACCGTGACAATCAAGGTAAGGGCCCAGATGATGAGCGAAAGAGCGCCGAGCAGATCGTCATGCGATGGATCGGAACTAAATGTACTCGAGTAGACATAGAGCGGGCTCGTGCTGGAAACTGTCAGTGTTCTGTTGCTAATTCTGTGAGAGAATTGTCTACCCAATGTCGCCGTAGATGACTCCAGTCGCCTGGTAGGACAGCCACATGAGCGTCCATCCCTTGAATTTCTGCATGTACGGTCAGCCATAGTCATCAAAATAAATCCCGGCATCACCAAACGCGCATACCTGCTTGTGCTTGAAGTCGCTCTCCTTAGTCTTAATGACCTCCTCCTCGTCGTAGACCGAGTCGATGTCGTGCCCAACGTGCTTCTCCTGTCCTACAAAGTTGATATGGCCGCCATTGTCAGCTGCCATGCCGGTCTAGCAAAAGGGGAAGACTAGAGCATAGCAAAGTATCGCGAAAGGTAGAATGCTAATTACGGACAACAAACGAAGCAATGATGCTCAGTGCGACCAGAACACTGGTAGGGTCCGTGGGAGATCATATCCTCGTTCGCTTTGGCCTGCCTGTACCTGTCGCTCGGTCAGACTATCAAGGGACCGGTATTTACGACTGCAGCACGTTACGTGACGAACAAAGCAACGATAAGGTCTCACGATGGGATTGGACAATAAAGCCATTCTCGACGCTGCTTGCGTCGGTAATTGGAGCTTGTGGAAGCTTAACCCGAACTAGCGTCGTGGTGCTAAGAGGGGTCGCAGCTCGGCAAGGTCACGGAAAAGCTCGGCGAGGTCACAAAGTTCAACGGGGTCAGAACTTTAAGTTTAACTTTGTGACCTTACTCAACTTCTGACCCTGCTCAGCTTCCGACCCCGCCGAGTTTATGCATATGCAGCGCATATACCCAAAAAAATTAATATATAGAATTTGAAGTATTTAAAGTATTTAATAAATAACGAATATAATAAAACACTTCATATGCATATGCAGGGCATATGCATCCCCTAGCTGCAGTATAAAATACGCGAGCTAAGTTATTAAAACATGGCCCGTGTATACGCGTCGCATATCCACAATAACAGCAGTCGCACTATAACTTCTCCACAACACTATACGCCACGGGTATATCCTACATAACCCACACATAAGCGTTGTATATGCTGATATAGTGCTAGTTAAATTTAACCACTAAACTTCATTCTCGTATATGCCCTGCTTACGCTCACCATAAGCCTCTTAATTGTTAATTTTAATAATCCGCAGGTGGCTGGCGCCAATAACCCTAGCACCTTTAGCTACTACTATGGTAAGCATATGCTTTGTATATACCCATAAGAAGCATATACTAATAGAAGTATACAGGCCCAATCCCTAACCCTAACCCCGACTAGGTAACACTAGGTTAGTTATAGAGAACGCACATATAAGGCATATGCTCATAATAGACAAAGTACGCGCCGTAGCATTAGCAGCTGGTGGAAGGCGTAAGTAAACTAAGCGCCGCATATCTATAGCATATACTAACCTTATACAGCCCTAGCTATGACGGTACAGGATAACGCAAGTAGGTGCTAGAAGAGCTTAACGTAAAGAGTATGCATATGCTAAGCGTAAACTAGACCCACCTAATCCCGCGTCCGTGTTGTTTGCTATTAACTCTATAGTGTAGGTTGCATATCTATACCTTCTATATAGTATATACTAACAAAAAACATAGCTGCGATATTGCAGTAAATAGTATGCAGATGTGCGGCTGGGTCTTTACCGCCTAGCTAAGCGTATATTCCGCATACGTATAGCATCTGCTTTATCCACTAATATAGTTATAGTACTGCCGCCATGTCCGTAACGAGCACAGCGGTGCTTATACGTATTACCGTATAATAGCAGCTAAGGTATATACTTACCATATATAGTGATAAACTCTCCTACTACTAACACGTCGGCCGCGGAGCTAATTACGGGAGAGAAGTATATGCCTAGTATATGCTATGTATATATAACGCTAATGCAATATAGCGCCCTAAAGTGTTTTATTTTGTCCGGCGGCTAGTGGGATGCTAGGTACCTATATAAGCCTAGGTAGGTTATGCATATGTAATATATATGCAGTACTAACACTGAATATAGCCGTGGCCCTTTGGGGTTAAGGATTGCGGAGTATATAGACGCCTGCACTTTAATCGCGTATGCTTACTCTATACCCAGTATATACCTAGCCCAAACTAACTAGATATAGTGCCCAAGACCAGGGGTTTGCCGCCTAATTTAGTAGGCAATTCTATCGCAAGGTAAGAGCACTAGTGTCGCTTCTGCATATACGCACTATACCCCAATATATCTATCTATCTATATATCTATATACTTATTCCCCCTAAGTTTAATTTTAGACCCAATGGTACTTATAGGCCTAAGGGTAGCGTGTGTGAGGGATAACCACGGCTACCACTAGGACTACTGCCCGATTTGGAAACGAATACTTGTCTTTATATTTAGAATACTAG
The DNA here is from genome assembly GCF_001692895.1 of Cenococcum geophilum 1.58. Taxonomy (NCBI): domain Eukaryota; kingdom Fungi; phylum Ascomycota; class Dothideomycetes; order Gloniales; family Gloniaceae; genus Cenococcum; species Cenococcum geophilum. The sequence goes on along the minus strand of NW_027137592.1, from coordinate 456,809 downwards.
CAAAGTCCGACTTTATATAGGCCCTGTATATACGTCACCAACACCACTACTTGGTTATATTGCTAGCTTATACGCGCATACACTACGTATATATAAACCCCTAATGTCTTCTACTAACTATAGATTAATATATGCTTATGCTAGGCGTATGCTAATATAAGAGAAACAGCGTATCGGCCCGTCCACTCCTTTAACCGGCTTAAAGCGTAAGGTTAGTATTTTACCTGCATATATTTGGCATATGCTAACCATATGCGCAGCGTGGCCTGACTCCCCCGGGCGACCGCAAGGAGTCTCCCTTGCCGTCTACCCGCCGCTAAAGGGGCAAGTTTTCCTTATATATACCCTATATATACACTACTAATGTTTAGCAGCAGGAGGCAGAAAACCAGCCGGCCGTCGTTGTGGTGGTAGTAAGAGCTCTAGTAAGTCTAGTTCCTTCTATTGCGTATATTATGCTTATGCTTTATATAAGCCATGGGCAGAACCCGCTAGTTATCCCGCCTCTCCCGCACTATACGGGAAGCTAGTATTAATCTTTAAGTCCTAGTATACGCTAGGCCTATATACTGCATGCGCAGTGCGCAGTACACATAGTTGGAGTTTTAGTGGAGTTTATTTGGCGGATAGGCTAGGCATATGCCTAATATAAGGCACCGGCCGATAGGCCCATATTAATCAATTCTTTATTTATGGTAACAGAACTCTATGTGACATTTGCTATGCATATACCTTGCATATACACCTATATGCTAACACTATATTCCTACGCCCACTTCTTAAGCTCTGCTAGTTCCTTTGCTTTATCATATACGTCTTTAGCCTATTTTAATTCGTTAATTTATTACTCTATATTTTCTATATGTAGCGTATATACCTCCTTTTCTAGCTCCTCTATAGATAGGTAAGACCTATACCTCTTGCCTACAGTCCGGGGGGTTTAACTTTAAGATGGTGGTGGCATATGCGCTACATATGCGGTGGATATGCGCGACGTATCCGATACTAATGCAATATCATTATCTACTGTACTTATCTATGATATATTCTGTCTACTAAATATAGTAGGTTTAGGGGTGTTAAATAGGTTCCGAGGATTTTAGGGAAGATTTAGCCTAGGATTTCTAGCTTGCTGCTTGGCTGCTTTCTGCTATTTCTACGCTGCCTAAGCTTAGTATATACTTTATATTTGCATCGTATATACATATATTGTTTCCGTAGCTATACCACTATCCGCTTTAAGTCGCAATAATTTTTCTATGTATTATCTATTCCCGCCTCTTTATATAGCTCTTATATATTGAACATTTCTTATATACGGAGTTTAAGCCTTTACTAAAATATTAGAATATGCGGTGCATATATAGAGCGTATGCATTTACCGTAGCACTGCGGCAAGTACGCATAACTTTCGACCGGTAAAGTTATTATCTTAAAAGTGACTACTTTTACCAATTCCAGTATGCTTCCGTGCATATGCCCACTACTCGTGAGGGACCTTTAACTTTTCCTTTACAAGCCCAGCTAGTATCCATATTTTCTTCTTATTGTTTATCTAAGACGTAAGCTCCGGATGCAGTATGCATATGCTTTGTATACGCGCAATTAGTTTCTGCTCTATCTCCGCTTCCTATATCTGCTCTATAATATATCTTGCTTTATAAGTTGGAAAGCACTTAGTAAAGTTCCATTTAATGTGTACTAGGCAGAATACAAGTATATACTGAAGGTGTTCATCCCATTTACGGGATAGGTTAAGTGTATATAGGTAGTCCCTAAAGCCTATATGTTATAAGCATATGCTAGGCGTATGTAAAGCGTATACCAAACGTATACTTACCGCCAGCTTATTTCTTATACATATTAACGGTAGCTGTGCGAAGTCCGGTTCCGTAAATATATATAAATTGTATAGATAATCGAGCAGTATTACCTAAAACCTTAAATACTAGCTTAAACGTCTTTGTATACGCAGCACGTGTTTCTAGGTTAAGAAAGGCGTATACCTACACCTTAATTCCTATTATCGGTATTAGCGTATATATAGTATATATATAGCATAGGGCATACATACGTTTAGAATTCTCATCCTATCCTGTAATTAAGAATAGATTCGTTTTGCCTTAAACTATCTTAAATAATAGGTCCATTTCCATATATGTTACGCGTTAGAATGTCTTGGCTTACGTATACATACAGCATATAATAAGGAAATACTTGTCGTTAAAGTTATAAATTGCCCAAATCCATTACTTAGTGTTCTCTTTATGTTAATTAATAGAGAACTTACGTAGTATACCTGCTCTGCTTAGTCTCTGTATATACTTAGCATGTATCTAACCTATACTCACCTGCATATGCCGTCCCCTCTAGGAATTATACCATCCTCTCCTTTCTAATTAGAGCAGTAATTCAATCCTTAATATTAAGACTACTATACACTGCACGTAGTGTCTGCGCCCTATACTTCCTACATAAAATATAGTACTGTGGTAATAGGATAAATCGACCTATATAATAGTAAGTAGTTTTATTCGCATATACTATATATATACAGGGCATACGTGTAGTAAGGCTTAGGACTTCCACCTACCTTATTGCCTTAACTACGTCATTAGCAAGGTCGATTAGTAGCTTTATTAGGTACGGTGGATGATATATATAAGAATTCCGTGTAATAAGGCAAATATAAGGATATTGTGCTATATTAACAGGAATATAACAATCTAACTGTGCACCGCATGCGCGGCCTACTACCCTGCCTTAGCCTTGCGGGTGGTTGAATCCTGTGTATGCTTAGTATATGCATAGTATATGCAAAATATATACATTACGTACCGCAATATTTTCGCTTTAATATTGCATGTCCAATATAGGTACATTCTCGTTTAATTTCCTAAACTCTATGTTTAATAAGTAGACGAAGGTATCAAATATCTACCCGGGCAGTTATTGGTAATAAAGGCCAGGCAGTATGCTATGCTTTAGTATCACTACTACTAGAACAACCGATAAACTCTACCTGCATATAATAAGCATATGTTGTGCATACGCTGGCCATATACGTACTCTATGCCGAAAAAACATTATTAGTCTACTTTTACTACATACACGTTCTTATATACTAGGGTAGATATACTACTACCATAATTATAGAATACTGTGGTAGTAGCTGTATATTATAAGCATATGCCTAATATATATAGACGACGCTTACTTCTCTATGCTTTGCTTAAGCTTTTTATTAATCTTTACTACCTAGTATAGACGACTACTACGCTTTTAGAGGTCGTTAATTAATTCAAGCTTAACCTAATTATATGCCGAGCATATGCGGAGTATATCCTTATAGGCGTACTCGTAGTGTCTAATACCGCTACATTTAAATGCTTAGTAGAATGCTTTTCCACTTTCCCGATTATTAGTTTCTCTAAGGAGTTTTAGTTATATAATCTTAGCGTTACTAGTTTAATGAAATAAGAATTAAATCTACTAGAGGTATAAATACAGTATATACCTAGCATGTGCATAGCTTACCTTCGACATATACTCCTTAATAACATCACATACTATCTCTTTATCTGCATCTATAGATAGTAAAGGTGTTGCTTTATAAATAAAGTATACAATTCCTTCTTTTCTAGTCACTGGATATTCTAGCATTATAATATGGTCTATTACCTCTTAAACAACAACTTAATGCTTACCGTTGGAGCTAACAAGTGCTCCATAATCTCGGAGTGTGCTCTGGCTATTCTAAGCATATGCATAGCCTATATATAGTGTTGTATATAGTCTTACCTTAGAGAGACCCATATAAAATAGAAGCCGCTATTACATACTATCTTAACCCTTGCCCTCCTCAGCTTCTTTATCTTTAATTCTCTCTTTATTAATTATATTATCTTAAGAACTATCGTCTTCGTGTTCGATGTTAGGTACGCTCTAGAGTACCTGCGTATACTTAGCATATGCGTGGCATATAGTGGTGCAAACTTACTAGTAAGCCGTTTAGCCACGCTGCTATACTCTCGTTTGCTTCAGTATTGTTTTTAGTTATTATTGATATAGCAAGGCATATATAAATGCGCGTCTATATACGTGTGTGTGTATGTGTATATTTATATATCCGTGTGTCTGCGTGTCTACGTGTCTGTGTGCGTATGCGTAGCATATGCCCTAGGTATTTGGTTTGTGCGGTCGCTTAAGTTAAATGTGGCTACCGATGCGCGTTCTGTATGGGTAAAAGTGTGACCCCGCCGACCTTTTGCCGGTGGTTCCATCGGTAACCCCGTTCAACTTTCGCCGACCCCATCGGTGACCTTGTTCAACTTTTCCGTGACCTTGGTCAGCTGCACCCCGGTGCTGAGAGGCGCTGAAACGTGGAGATCCGGAGGTGGCCCGTGTGTGGGGGCGGGAGAAAAGATTCGCTGGGGGAAAATGCCTCAGACGGTCATCATGGGAATATAGGCTGAGCAGGGATCCGTGCGCTAGGTGATGATTGGTGAAGAGCACGGCATATTTACCACCGAAAACGGCGTCATCAACCACCAAAAACGGTGGCCAGGAGTGGCATCGGCGTCGGGCGACAAAACCGTCAAGATGTGGAATGTGTGGTCGGGCCAAGAGCAATAGACGCTCAAGAGGCATTCACACCCGGTCGACGCTGTAGCATTTTCGCCAGACGGATCAGTAATGGCATCGGCATCAAGGGATAATACCGTCAGGCTATGGGATGCGCGGTCGGGCCAAGAGCAACAGACGCTCGAGGGGCAATCGAGCTGGGTCAACGCCGTAGCCTTCCCTCAGGGTGGTCTCTGCCCCCAAAGCCTGCCGAAGACCCCCAAGCGTCAGCATCCTTATGGGGGGGAAACCGCTAGTCCCAAAAAGGAAAGGGAAATCGCTCTGCTCAAACGACGTATGGCGGAGCTAAGTGTTAGAGTAGCGATTCTGGTGCCGGAAAGTGTAGAGCTGGCTCGAGGCAAGCTGGAGCACACGTCCGGAGAGCGAGCGGCTCGTGTTCTACGTTCCCTGCCGTTGCTTGTTGTTGTCTGGGAAGCTTTGGCAAAAGCTGGGATTTTGGAGATTGATGCCTCAGGAGGGATCAGTTGGGCTCACCTGGTTTAAAAGCTCGGCTCAGACCCATGCCTCAGCCACCGAAGATCTACCAAGCATTTCAGGCGATTTTCTACAGAAACCTTATTTCTCGGACCCCTGCGCTGCGCTAACTTTTTTCGGTATATTGATTACTTATATTTGACGTCAAGATCTGACTTTTGGTGTAGTAAAAGGCTCTGCGGGGCTTATCCAAAAGTTTGTGATAGCCTCTTGGTGATTAGGAACCCTCACAAACGCTCTTGTCTCCCTTATTTGACACCTGGATATTGTCAATATTAATGTCGCCGGTATCGCCAAGTCCTTCCTTAATATTTAAGACCTTAGCTACTACCTCTGATTGAACCCATAATTTGTGACCACCACCTAACATGTTTCAAATCAATTGCAGCAAGTGCATTACCAATCCCTGCAGCAGCATACAAACGTGTACAAAACATATTGGTGGTTGTCGGAGCATTGATCGCAATCTACCCCAAAAAAGAGTGTAGCTGAGAACCCCGATTTAGAATACAGGGGAGTCCATATCTTAACGAGTGGGCCGGAAATCTGTTGCAGAAGAAAAGAGGGATAAGAATAGGGCATCTGTTGACCTGAATCGGATTTGCTTACCACCGTCTTACTACCGTCTTTGATGCCTACCACCCTATGTCCAGTGCATTTATTAGTATTCGATATTAATTAGCGATATTAAATATTAAATATTAAACGTTCAATATCAATATCAATACGATATATTCAATACTGAAAGATATTGAATATTAAAGATTTTTAGAGTCGAGGTGGTAACGTGTTCCACCAGTGAGCTGCGCACCCCAGTAAGCTGCGCACCCCATCCCCCACCAAAAATCACGAAAACCATAGTATAATATCTTAGCAACCACTTAATAAAAACTTATAAAAACTTATATTTAAGCTTATATATATACTTTATTTATTTAATTTTAATTTTAAATAAATTTATAAAGTGGTTATAAAGATATATAGGTTTGGCCCCTAAACTATGTTTTAATCTCTATAGTTTTATAATTACTTTATAAATTAAAAAAGAAGAAATAGAGTATATATATAAGTTTAAATATAAAATTTTATAAAATTTTATTAAGTGGTTGCTAAGATATTATACTATGGTTTTCGTGATTTTTGGTGGGGGATGGGGTGCGCAGCTTACTGGGGTGCGCAGCTCACTGGTAGAACACGTTAAAAGTAAGGTAGATATATTAGTAAATAACTCTCGGGCCTCCTTATAATACGTGCGCATTTTAGATTTATTAGGTAAACCCATAGGAAGTAAAAATTACCAAGTATTAAATTAGATCTCACAAGACGTCGCGCACAACATCGTTTAGTTTTAACGATTTTCACAATCCCCCATACACCCACCCTTTAATTAACGCCATGCCTCCCTTATCTACCACTATAATTAAGGACGATGATACTTCCTCCTTTACCATTTCTAAGCTTAATTCTAATCAGTTTACCCACTCTGGCGACAACAACGCGTTAAGCGACTCTACACTAAATACACTACCCGTAACCACCCCTAAGTATAAAGACTTTATTAACTCAAAGCCTATTTTAATCCAAGGCACGGCGCTATAGTAGTGACTTAACCCAACTTGCAGATCCGACTACCCACGACTCTCTCAAATGGCAATTAATATATTATCTATACCGTTAATGTCGGCAGAGGCCGAGCGAGTCTTTTTAGGTGCACGGCGAACAATCTCATGGGACCGCATATTATTAGGGAGTACGAATATTAAACGTACGGAGTGCTTAAAGAGCTGGCTATAAAGTAATATAACCGCTGGGGGGAGGCTTATGGCGACGAATGCAGTACGAGAGGCTTCTGAGTTCTTGGCAGAGTCTAGAGAGCAGCCGACATCTGCTACACCACGCCAAGGATCACGAAGGTGACGATAGTGGTGAGAGAGCAGTCGCGAGAGAGCAGCTATTTTGAAGCTCTACCAGAGCCCAGGGGCGTGGAGCGTTCTTTCAATTAAAACACTATGCTAAGACTGTACTATATTTAATATTCAATATCTTTTTAACACTAAATTACTATTCAATATCAATATCAATACGGCCTTATACTAATATTGAATACCGATAAAAGCACTGCCTATGTCTCACCACCCTGCTTACGTCTTACCACCTGTTTCTGTTGCCTGCACCTACCGTATGTATATAGAGAGCTTCTAGAGCCAGCTTCAATCGACAGAGTTCTCATTCTTGATCGCCTTGCTCAACAGCACCTGCATGAGCTAGATTTATGTACCAATCTTGACGCTTAAATGCGGATGAATGCTTAACGTAGGAATAATGCCGGTTGATGGAATCTGTCGAACGTTGAGGTCACTGTCAGGTACCACCTTATGACTCACACCCTGTTTCTATTACCTATTACCGACTGAGTGGCAATATCGACCTGGTGGCGATTGAGTAATAGTTCTAGAATCGTCGTCAGCGTCGTCGTCAGTCCTTTGCCCCGACTTCATGTATATAGAGAGCTTCTAGAGCCAGCTTCAATCGACAGAGTTCTTATGAGTGACTTGTACGTCCGACAGAATCTAATAGCGCGGAGAGAGTTTTTCCTGGTATTGGAAGCGTGAGGAATTGAGATTCAAAGGAAGCAAGAGGTAATAGATATGGTCAGAGGGTCAGGCAGATGGCTAAATGAATAATTTCTCTTTATACCAGCCGTATTTTCCCACATAATATAATCTCAATCATTGAATCGAAAAGTCTGAGGCCTAGCTATTTCAAAGCACTCAATTTTGATTTTGCGCTCCTAATATTATCTAGTTATCAAACAAGCAAAATAGACCATGAAATCTCTATTGCAAAGAATCAGTCGCCTCGCCCGACCAGACTCCAAAAACCATGTAAGATCTACTGCTCCTCTCAGAAAATTACTGCATTATCCCCCCACTTCCCAGCTCAGAGCTCCAACCACTCCCTAAAATCCTCCGGCCCCCCTAACCCTCTGCACGGCACCATAGAATCCCTTCGCCCAAGCAAACCTCCCGGGGTTCTTCCCAATCGCGCCCTCAGCCTCATTCCCATATTTATCCCGCCAAACACCATCTTCCTGTGACGCGGCACCGTACAGATGCGTGTTCTCGTTCCTACGGATGCCATCGAGCCAAGCTTTGCAGATGAGCGGAGAGTCGATCATAATGTTCGTCTCCTGCGAGTGGTACCAAGACTGCGTGTCCTGATTGCCATTGCCTTGGATGCCGAGGGTTTTGTCGACGATCATTAGTTTGACTGAGGTTTTGGTGTTAGCATAATGGGATTGCAACGTGGAAGGGCTTCGAAACGTACTATGACAGCTCCGTTTCTTGAAGTAGTTGTGGATGGGTTGAGTCTGGTCCTTTGCAACGTAGTAGAACACGTGCAGCAGTTTCTTGTGCTCTTCATCGAGATCTTGGCACAACTTGCTCGCAGCTACTTCATTGTTCCCGCCTTGGAATGGTAGTAATTCGCCGGAATCGTTGTATCCAAGGCACACGTAGTACACAACCGTGACGCCTCGGCGTACCGCAGCTGCAAGCTCTGGAAGCAATGGCTCAGCATTTAGATCCGGGGTTTGAATGAATATGGTATTTTTTGCGTTCCTAACGGCGGACAGCCATGCCTCGTTTTGTGGTGTGTTGACGCAAGAGTGGTTAGGAGCACCCCATGGCTTCCGGTTCACCAATGCGATTGGGAACGCCTCGTGAGGAGCATGCGGAATCAAAGGTGCCATATCTTCTTCTGGTGGGCATTCTAGTGCTGCTGCTTGCACATCGAGGTGCGTTGGTTCGTCTTTCCAGCGATATCAGCCAGCTTTTCTAATAAGACTCGGGAATGGGGGCTTACTGAGATGTGCGGCAACTAGGTCCATTGTCTTCTCATTTCCTCGAGGTGAGAGTGTTGATTGACTTCGAACAATCTCAGCGGCGCAGTCAACATCAAAGTGAGAGTCGGGGCCAGTATGTTTGGGTTCCCGTCCGATATTGCCATTTGTATTGTCTGACATTACACCAGTATCACGCACTGGCGCACGCAACTCTTCGTCGCTATCTAACAAGTCTAGGAAAGACTTCTCCTTGAAGGTTGGGTAATCATCTTCGACAACAGGAGTGTTATGAAGAGGTAGTGGTGGACCCAGGTTCTTGTCCCAGGAAATCAAGCTCAAATCATAGAGTGAATCAACAATCGGGCCCTCCAAGTGCGTTGCCATCTCGCAGTTGTCGTTGCTTTGAATATTATTTGAGCTGACGACTGCAATCTTCCGGTCCACGACCATAAATTTGCTGTGGAAGGTTCCCAGCATGGGTCGGTGGTAGTTCATTACCTGTAAATCAACATTGGGAATCTCAAGCGGATGCGGTATGTTCACAGCCTTTCCGGTGTACTCATTTTCATTGACCACTGTATGATTGTCGACGACCTGAGCGGCGTCAATTTTTAAATGTCCAAGAATGTCCTCGGAGGGACTGAAGTTACTAACCTGCTTCAAATGGCCTCGATCATACATTATTTTTACAACAGCTTTCGTGCCTCGAGCTCCTGCACGGCGCGAGAGCTCTCGTATGGCATCAGTGATGAGAAGCGACGAATCGGAATTCATCCCTAACACTAATGTTAGCCTTATGTACTCCTTCAAAAGGCCAGTCCATGAACTCACAAAAATTCGTCGCCAGAAACACCTCCTTATCTGCCCTTGCAATGAGGTTCGACTACAAAGCATCAGCACCACCCCAAAAAACCAATGCCCACCCCAATCCCACCCCACTCACCATATGACTGCAAATATCCCCAATACTCCCAATGACCGTCAGTGGTATGACGCCCCGGCTCCCCATCAACGGCGGGCTCACACAGCCCATCAGCGGATCATGCTCGAGCGTGAGCAGCGCATCATGAAACACCCTCAAAAAGAGCTCGCTCGGCCGCGTCTTGCCAAACCTGCCGCACTGGTACGCGCGCTCCAGCTCCTCCGCGCTCGCCGGTGTGCGGCTCTTTGACGGCTTCCCTTCCACCACCGACACGCCCTCGCTGCCGTACAGCCTGGCCGCAATCTCACCGGGCGCCTGCGCCGGGTCGCGCGCGTACTCGCTCGACACCGTGGCCTCGGCCCGGCACAGGTTGTAGACCTTATCCGAAATCGTCGTCGCCATTTTCGCTCTCGTGACCCAGGGTTGCAGACTCCAGAGATACAGAAGAGAAAGGGGGAGCAGGGCTAGGGTGGTGAGGAGAGGTAGTGCTGAGACAAGGGTCGAGGAATGAGGTTCAGAAAAAGCTGCGTCGGGGGAGAAGCTCATTATCGCGCCTGCTTGCACGGTTTAAGGTTCGGATTCAGCGCAGTGTCCCCTCAGCTCATTTCACATCGGGCGTGGAATCGAGAGATGGTAGGTTCCGATGATGCGTGCCAGCCAGCTTTCTCACATTCCAGTCTCTGTTGACTGCTAACAACCAGAAGGACGCGCAATGAACCTGTCGTCGTTCCCGAAAGCAGGCTTGGACATGGTGGGAGGAGGGGCCCTTGCCATAGCTTTGGCAAGAATGACGTCGTGTTTAGCGAATTAGTGCGGAGAACAGGAAAATAAACTCGTGCTGATCACCCGAACAAGCATTTCCAAGAAGTTCGGCAGAGGCTTGTGAGGCTTGTTCGCAGACGTCATTTCCGTTTACAGTATGGCTTGGTTGCGGGGCTTTGGCAGGGGAACGCCCAGCCCCCCACATCATCGGGCAGCACGGGCCGTGACAGGACGAAAATAGATGGGAAGTGGATGCAAGGAATGAGAGAATAAGGCACTGTTGCCCACAGCATCCGACAGCCAAACACTCCGCACATCTATAATTGCTTTCGCATCTACTCGTTACTCAAACACAGTAGTATCTCGAGATATGTCAAGTGTTCGATAAATCTTCATCGATGACCATATTTTCGAACGATTTGCATGTTAGAAAGAGCCTTTGGCAAATGATTGGCTAGTGTTACATTAATATTAATGGGCTTTGGTGATATCGTTTGATTACCGCGTCAACACCTTTCAGCGTGTGGGTTTTTAAACTTCTCTCGCATCACACATCATCAAATCTTCGTATTTCTTAACGTTAATACCCAATTTTCCTAACCCCAGCTCATTCTAAAATCGGGGCCTGGGTTTCTTTTTCGGAGTAATTGGCTCAGGCGCAGTGGAGGCTGCACTGGAGCTAGCTGCAACACTACCGCTTGTGGATGCAGGCAGTGGTACAAATCGTTCGGTATGCGTCGCGCTAGCTTCGCCAGACGTGCTGTAATTCGCAGTTACAGGCACACTGCCGTCAGCAATGTTGAGGCGATTAATGGTACGGTTGAACATGGCTAGCGCGGCGACCGCTAGGAAAAATGTCAGCTAAGAGAACAAAATCAGATAAAGAAACCGGTCTTCCTACGTTGATAGAACGGGACGAGATGGCCAGACTCGTAGACACGGAAGAAAGAGAAGTTGCCATACTGGCGTACTTCGCCGTACTCGACGCCATCAACGGTCATTGGCTGATATCCGGCTGCCGCGAATTCGGCTTTGTGGGCATAATTTACTGCCAAGGAGACAGCTCTGCACGTAAGAGCACATTAGTATCGAGAGGGAGTGATGGACATCACAGTGTAGGCCAGAGGGATTTTGGGAATACTCACTGCCCGCCAAACCAATTGCAAATATAATCTGCGTCACCATAATACAAGCTAACCCGAACACCAGCATCGAGAAGCATCTCGAGATCCTCAATAAAGTTAGGGTAAACAAAGTCTCCAGTTTCTTGAAATGCCCAATATATGTCGTTATTCGCTTCCGTATAATTCAAGTTGACACCAATTGCATTTTGCACTTCAGGAAGGTTGAGGTAATCCTCAAAATAGCCTGGCGGGTCTGGATCAGCATATGGATGCCTAATATTCACCATCAGCAATATACAAATCCATGTTTTAAGCACAGACAAACCTGATATCATAAATACCACGACCTCCGTAGGCATAATATGGGCCCTCGACATTGTCACGACACATATCTTCCGCTTCCGTACAAACTGCCAGATCTGCAAGACTTGTTCGATTCGTATATCGGCAGAAACTGATCTGCTTGAGGCACCCGTTCTCCATGTAGCAAGCAAATTTCATGTAGTTGTAAACGGTGTCGTTGACAGCTTTAATTCCGTAAGTGTTGTTGACAGCAAATTCTGGATAGAATGGCGCTTGGGTCGCTTCATCGATGATACCGTTGCCGATCTAGAATAAAAGTCTTCATAAGTGTGCGTTTTTACAGGAATCCACAGGAGATAAATGACAGAGTATCTCCCATAATTGTTCCGTTCTGAAGCATGAGTTGAGTGCAAAGAGAATAAAACTTACACCAAGTGCGTTCATCCTCAATTCAATTCCGTCGATTGTGCCATCAGCGACCAACTGATTCTGTTCGTAGAAGTAATTATAGAAGGCAGGCCTTCACTACCTGTTAGCTACAAAGCATGCCACAGCTTGAACGGGCTCACCCATAATGCCCTCCATAGGATTCCGTGAACAAATTAAAGACCTTGGACTTGACACCACAATCGAGCTGTGGAAGAGCACTATAGAAACCCTGAAGGACATGATAGGCAGCTACAGCGGCTAAGCCGGTCGTGTCCAGTATTGTTGGGTCAATGACAGGCCACCGCCCAGTAGCTGGGGCTTCGGTGTAATTCACAAACGATCCAGTATAATTGGCGAAAGAACCAGCCTCCTCTTCTGAGTACGAGAAGCCTGTGCCTAGAGGCTGTGAGAGGAACAAGAGATTGCTGACCTCATTCCATCCATAGAGATTGACGTAAGAGGTTAGGTTCTCTGCAATTGCACATGGGCCAAGTTCCTGGAAGAGTCCAATTAGAGAATCACTGCCTGGACCGCCGTTCAGCCACAGGGTAACAGGGTCGGTGGCTGGGTTGTTTCTAGACTCAAAGAACCAGAAGAACGTGTGAGCGGTAGGCGAAAGATCTATGTAACCAGAATATCTAGCACACTAAATTAGCTAACTGATAAGGCTTTACAGCTCACCTAGGTACGTACGAGTTGACGCCAGGTGTGGTTTCGCACACACCAGCCTTTCCCGGCTCCTTATATCGAATTGTCACTCCAGTCGGCGAGGTTATAGTCCTTACGTCCGTAGCATTGGCAGGCAATTGCCTTGGATCAAGGCCTGGAATCCTTAAAAAGGCGTCTGCAGTCCACGCCGAAAGTAGCGCGAGAACAGCAGTCAATCGCAAATTTTTGGCAAACATGTTTGCAGGCATCATGGAATGAATGAAGACAGAGGGGCCTTCGGGAAATTCAAAAGAAAAAAAGAGCTGCGAGATTGAAAAAATATATGAAATGACGTAGCCTAAGGGCACCCAAGGTAGCCCTAGATCCATGCGTATACTAGGTTACCCATCACACAATCCCATCATAGCTTCCAGGGACAGCAGCTGCGAAGCACCAGCCTACCTGCATATGGCATCATGCTATTGTGGAGAAAGGGCATATCGTTTTGATAAGTCACAACATCGGCGTTTGTCGTGTGACCGCGGCGAAACCTGCTTCCGGAAGGTACGAAGCTCAAGGAACTGGAGGATAGCAGTCTATCCCTGCCAAATTAAAGGCGGTCAACAAGGCAGATTTTCGCGACGTTAATTTTCGGTAAGATTTGATCTGAGTGATAGAATTTGGTGTTGAGAAACGTTCGACGGCAGTGGCGCTGAGGGCAGGCGCCAATCGATCTTTGGAGTATCGCATGCCTTAGAATTACAATACATCGAACCGAACTCGCGACCGTTGGTCTCACCGTGCAGGGAAATATCTCCCCTGCTGACGGAATACGAAGGCTGGGTTATACCAATATTTCCAGTTCCAGTTTTCAAGGACGACATGGGAAGCTGCCTTCCTGAATGGGCAAGTGGGGAGCTGATGCCGTTCCTACCATCTACACCACCTTGGCGCATCGGATTGGCGATTAAACGGCACAATTGTGTACCTTTAAAGTAATAAGCCCGGCCATTTTGACGTATTTTAACGTATTGTTGGGTATAAATCCGCGTAGCTTGATCTACGCGATCAACACACGCTTTCAACCGGCTGCGCCGAGGTTGTGTACTTGTCATGCTTCATGCTGATCTCCGGCAAAATCCAGGAATATACGAACTCCCAAGGGTTGCCGGGATAGAATGCATTACTAGCCCGAGCTTATTGCCGATTGGATCCAGACTTGCTAAAGGACGTGCGCGTGCCGCGCAAGAACCAATTTTTGGTTACCTCAGAAGCTCAGACCAAGAAATCGATTGTGCGGATATAGGAATATCCGCAACGTCCGCTAAGCTAATTTAGGACGGCAATCGTTTTCTTGGTCTGAGGGACTTTGGCGAGATTTATAGGAAACCTAAACACTATTTATATAAGAAGACCTTATTAACTTTAACAAAATTAATCTACCCTCCCATAATACCTATCGACATAAAAATTACACCAAATTATAGAGAAAAGCCTACTATATAAGTTATAAGATCCTTAGCTCCTTATACCCGCGCAATATTAAGAGTAAGTCGCCCCGGCAGAGGCCACAATTCCACCTCTATACCACCTCGCCGCGTAGTAACCACTAATACTAAACGCTTACGCCTATGCCCGCCCTCTCCACAACCAGCGGATATTCTATCTGCGGATATTCTATCTACTAGTCAGACAAAGACATTAAAGGAAGAAAAGGTTAACATTATTAAGGACCTTCTATATTAATAGGGCTGGTCTTTTTATAGGCTAGTCTTTAAGTACTTAAAAAGCGAGAACGGGTATAGAGGTAATAAAAAAGAAAAAGAAAGTAGGGGACCTGCTTATTCCTTTGCTAGAGGATAAGGAAATTTAAGAGAAACTTATTAATATGCCTAATATTTATATAACGCTAGTAACCTATACTATCCGCTATATCCAAAAAGAGCTTTATTAACTATAATTATAACACGGCCCCTTTAATACGTAGACTCTAAATATAGAGTTTTAGAATATTAACCTTAAGAATACAGCTAAGTTTATTTAGTAGTACGGTCCGCTACTATTCTAGCTTATTAAGGAGATATCTATACTAAATAGAGAAAAACGTAGTTGGGATCCGCATAGTAGGCGTATAGTTATAGTTGCCTCTATATTCCTCCTAGGGTTCGCTTAGAACTCTATAAATGGTTTCGCCCGTCTACTTAGTCTATATCTTTAGGTACTTAGTATAAAGCGCTATATATTATCTTTCCTATATAGCCTTAGTCTAATTAATAGTTATAAAACTCTTAACGCTAAAAAGCTTAGGCTAGCTAAACGTTTTAAGAAAGGTTTTATTAATTCTACTAGCCCTTCTAGCGCTAATAAGCCTTAAGAAACTAATTAAGTCTCTATCTATTTATAATAATGTCTGTATTATTTATAATAACTTTAACTATTACTAAAAGACTTAATATTAGGTTATCGGCGAGATTAATAAGTTTAATTTATACACTATAGGAAAGATTTTACGCGGAGTATGCATGTCTAAAGGGGGCCTTAAGTAGTTAATGTTAAATAACACCCGTTAACTTAAGCTAGATAAGGTTATTAATACAGCTAGGAATAGATTTAATAACCTCTAAAAGCGGATATTTATAAGTTTTATTACGGACGCTATCCGATACGCGTATTCTACTATGGTTAATAGTATATTCGACTCTAACGCGGATATTAAATATCCGCGTATACTAGTAGTTAATATTCTTCCTTATAGAAAGATAGAGTATATAACTCTAGGACCTATTCTAGATAGCGAGGCTTTTATTAACGGCAACTATTATATAATAGAGAATATCTTCCTAGAATAACTGCAGTATAATTATAAAACCGCTTTTAATAACTAGCTTTTCCTAATATACGGAAATTAGAAGACTGTAAAGCTTATTTAATTATATAAAGAGGAGCGGGTTAAGGTGGAAGGTGTATATAATAGCTATAAGTGGGTATTGCCTATTCTGGGGCTATGGTATATACGATTAAACTTCCTATATATAGTTATGCGTATATTTTATAGGGGTAAGAAAGCAGCGCAGCAGTTTTTAGCGCTCTATACCTATATAAACCACCTAAGACGGCGTAATATTCCTAGGAAAAAGGCTTTATTTTATTATATAGAAGAGCTAATCCTCTATAACTTTAATACTTGTATTATTACGTTATTCCTACTCTATATCCGCAATAAGTATAACATTAAAGTAGATAGCAAGGCTAAGCAGTATATACAAAACCTATCTCTATAGCAATTTCTAGAATATATTAAGGATATCTATATAGCGGCTTTTTTAAGAGATATATACCGCGATGCAAATTAGCGCACGTTAAATTATTTAGAGCTATCTACTAATGGATATTAGCTAGCAGTAATATTATCCTTTATGGATATATTAAGTTCTACTACTAATAACTAAGTTCCTTAAAGTAGCGATACGGAGTTCTTTAATTATATCCGGTTTTTATAGGTTGTTAATACTTATAAACTTCTAAAATACGCTATTAAGCATACGGATATCGGACTACTAAAGCATATAATACCCTACCTTTGCTTATACTTCGCTAGAAGCTTATTAAAGAACTATATATATAATATACTGCTTCTATAATAACTAGTTAAAATAAGCGCTTATAATCTAGTGCTTTAACGGGCTATCCTTACTAATAGTTTAGTTAACCTTTAAAGGCGGCTAGATAGCTTCTTTAAAACAGATCGCCTTAATAAGCTGCTAAATCTTTAACTTAAGGAGTTGCTTTAGGCGCGCGGGAATTTAATGTTTAGCATAAACGAGCTGTTTAAGTAGAGTGTTCTTATAATAAGTTATACTAGTATACTCCGCAATATTTTTAAGCGTATATTTAGTAAGTGTATAAACAGCAAATATACAACTAAGTCTCTAGCGCTGGATATCCGCTATTTTATAGATTAGATTAGGAAGGATTTAATTATATAATATAGGCGGCGCTTAGCGGATTTTAAGGCTTCTTTACTCCTATAGCGTAGATATAAGAAACTCGCGAAGGACGGCGTAAATACATTTAACGCCTTCTTATTAACTGCAGCTGGTTTACTATTTAATCCCCTTATATACAGCTTTAGTAATACTAATAAGAATATAAAGGTACTAGGAGAAGCTGCTAAATATATTTATATAGTTTATTGTCCTAATATTATACCTATACCTTTGCTAATATATATAATAGTTAGTGTATAAGTTGCTTAATAAATACTAAGAGTAATAGTAATGTATTATTTTAATTATAGATATACTTCTAATATAAGCGGAGTATCTATAGATATTCTAATTTTATATAACAGCTCTATGCGGATATTATAAAAATTAAAAATGGTATTATAATATATAATCTTTTAAATAAAAATATAGTAAAACTAACACCTTATACTCCAGAAACTTAACCTTTAAAATAAACTCTCTATTTAAATATCTTTATCTTAGCTTATACGGATATCTTTATATTAGCTTATATGGATATTATTATTTTAGCTTATACGGATATTATAATATTAATTAAGTATATCTATTAAATATAAGGTAGAGACTTAATTCCTATATATATAGTAGTAAAAAGGTAAAAGCTATTATTTTATTATTATAAACTAGTAATAATAGTTAACCTATAGCAATAGCTAACTTATATTTACTTATATTTAATATCTAGTAGCCTAGCATTATATATAAGTATAATAATACTACGCCTTAGAAACGTAAGCTTATCCTTTATCTTTATTAGTGACTTAGTTAATCGAGGCATATGCACGGTATAAGGGACGTGCAAGCCTATATAATTGGATTGTCTATTAACAAGAATCTAAAGCTAGAGAAAGGAAAGGAGAAGAAGAGCAGCGCCGGTTAAAGTAGGGTTCTTTTATATGGTCCTCTAGTCACGTGACCGCAAAGTTCTGCCAAGTTCTGCCACCAAGTTTTGCCAGCGCCGTAACATTACCCCCCCCTCCGCAAAAGCCTGCCCTTAGGCTTTGTATGTCCGTATTATACCCATAAGGCGTTTTTATCTTTATGCTCTTCCGGTAGCCTATTATCTTCGCTATGCCAGCACTCTATCCACTCGTCTAGGTACTTTGGGGGTTTTAGTTTACTAGGGTAGCGGCTATGGAATTCTTGGAGCTTATAGGGACTGCTAATAAAGTTCTATGTAGGGTACTAAGTAGGATCTAGATTATAGCCTTTCTAACTAACGCGGTACTTTAACGTTTTCCGTACTAGTTTATAGGCTAGTATTTCTTTAATTTCCTATTCGTTATCGCCGCTAACTTAAATCGGTAGGGGAGGTTTGTTCTTTTATCCAGGCAATGGGTCATTCACGGCCTTCCGTAGCTTATTTAGTAAGAAAATAGGGTAAACCTTGATTAAATCTGGGAGCTTTACTTTATATAAGTTACCTATTTTCTTAAGGACTGTATACGGCCCTACCATCTAATAGTCTAGCTTATGGCTAGGCTGTTCCGTCTTCTAGTTCTTTGTTATAACCTAAACCATATCGCCTACGGTAAAGTCAGGCTCTCGCCTATGCTTATTTGCCTACTATTGCATTAATTTTTAGGCCTTTTCTAAGTTTGTATGGGCTACCGTCTAGGCTTCTTCTAAGCGCTTGGCGTACTGCTAAGCTTCCTTATAAGATAATTTCTTACGTACGGTCTGTGGTCCTTCTGGCCTATCCCAGTTAAAGCTTGTTTAGGGTAAATACCCTATTTCTAGTTAGATAGGTGTAAATCCTATAGAGTTATAGGGTAGGGTCGCCTGGGCGTAGTCTATAAGGGGTAGTAGTTTACCCTAGTTGTTCTAGAAGTAGTTAATAAAGGGCTAAAGTCTTTGGTCTAAGTATTAATTTACGATCTCCGTCTGGCTATCTATCTAGGGGTAGTATACTGTAAAAAGCTTTAGCCTAATCCCTAGGATCTAGGTGAACTTGTTCTAGAAAGCCGATATAAACTACGGTCCGCGGTCTGATATAATAGTGTTTAGTAGTCCGTAAATTTGGTAGATATAGTAGATGTATAGTTAGGCCGCCTCTTTAGTATTAGTATTTTTGTGACAGGGGATTAAGAAAGGGCGTTTGCTAAAATGGTTAACTAAGATTATAACTATATCGTAACTGTTACGGTCCACTAGTAGTTTGTAAAAGTCTATAGAGATATACTACTAGGGGCGCTCTAGTATTGGGAGTGGCTTTAATAGTCCTAGGGTTTTATCTCGTGGGATTATAGACCTATAGCAGTCGTTACAGTTCCGTATATAACGGTTAATATCTATAACTATTCTGGGCCAGTAGTAACGGTTACTAATAATCTTATGGGTCTTATTTTTTCTGGGGTAGGCCGTAGAAACCTAGGTATATGCTTTAATAATAAGCTAGGTTTATAAGTTCTGTTTTTTTACTACTACTAGCCGTTTCTAGTGCTTAAGTAGTCCATTTTTAAGGGACTATGGGCTAGTAATATCCTTTACCTTTTCGCGGTACTCCTGTAGAGAAGGGTCCGTATGGTTTACTTATAGTAGTTTATTAATAAGGTTAAATTCCGTGGGGTTAATAGGATATATCTTGGCGCTTAAAGATTTAATATTTAGTTCTTCCTATATCTAAGGGTTAAGGTATTTTGGTTATAGTAGCGTCTAGGTCCATAATAAGATCTTTACGGCTATCTGGTTATTTAGGTCTTGTTTACGCCTTATAAGAGCGTCCGCACGGTTAATGATGCCGGGCCTATATATAATTAGGAAGTTAAACTAAAATAGGATATCCGCCTAGCGCGCCTGCTGGGCCGTAAGGGCTTTTGTTATTATAAAATATTCTAAGGCCTTATAATCTAAAACTACTTGGATAGGTTTGGGGGTCCCTTCTAGCTATGCTTGCTAATGCTAAAAGCTATAGATAATAGCCAATATTTCTTTATTATAAATTGGGTAGTTTAGCTTAGTATCTACTATAGTCTTTAAGTAGTAAGTAATAGGGTGCTATTTCCTGTCTGTCTGCTTCTGGGAATAAATGCTAGCAATAATACTATCTAAGGTATTCGTTTCTAGTATTGAGGGCCGTTCTAGGTTAAAGTGGGTGAGTAAAGGAGTGGAGACTAGCTGTTTTTTAAGTTTATTAAAAGCCTGCCTATATACGGTGTTAAAGTAGAAGGGTTGGTCCTTTATTGTAAGGCGGTTAAGGGACTAAGTAATTTTGCTGTAGTTCTTAATAAAGCGTTAGTAGAAGTTATAGAAGCCTAGGAATAACTATATCCCTTTTATAGTCTATAGTAGTTCCTATTAATTAATTACGGCTGTCTTTTCTAGGTCTGCCTTAATTCTATCTATACTGATAATAAACCCTAAGTACTTTATTCGCTTTATATTAAACTTTGACTTTTTAATATTAGCCTAGAGGCTAGCTTTATAAAGCCATTGTAGGACTTTATAGATGTGCTCCTTGTATTCTAACTTATTTTTGGAGTAAATTATAATATTATCTAGGTAGGCTGTATAGAAGTTATTAAGGTAGTTAAAGAGTATATCGTTTATATATCGTTGGTATGTAGTAGGTCCGTTAGTTAGTCTAAAGGGGAGTACTTTATATTTATATAATCCGTATTAAGTCCGAAATATAGTAAGGTCTATAGATTTGGGGTTTATCCTAATTTGGTAGAAGGCCTGGCGGATATTAAGTTTTATAAATACCTTAGCTCTATTTATTTGGGCTAGCGTCTTATCTAGTAAGGGCAGCGGATAACGGTCTTTGCGGGTTATATTGTTAAGCTTATAGTAGTTAATGTAGAAACAAAGTCCTTTGTTTGGCTTTTTTATAAAGAAAATAGGGGAGATAAATAGGGCCTAACTAGGCTTAATAAACCCCTTTACTAGGTTATCTACAATATACTACTTAGTGGCCTATAATTCGGCAATAGATTGTTTGTAAAGGGGGGTATAGCCGAGGACGTTTTCCTTATCTAGTTTAATCTCGATTTTATGGTTATATAGTTGGTAGGGTAGGAGTATATTAGATGCTGCCTTAGAGAATACGTCCTTAAACTCTCGGTACTGATGGGGTAGTTTCCATTTTACTAGCTCCTTATCTATAAGATTATCCTCCTCTTAGGCTAGGGTCTCTTTTTCTTTAATTATTTAATTAATTTTATATAAGCTAGTTATAAAGGTAATGGTATTTAGCTAAACTAAGTTTTGGTAGAATCCTATAGCGCCAATATAGCAGATATTAACTAGTGGGAGGTCTATAGGTTTCTTTACGGATATTTATTAGGCTATGTTTTGCGGTATAAGGTTTATAGTCTTCCTTAGCTTGCGTTCTATTTTCCGTAAGTTATCCTTTTGGTCTATTAGTTTAGTATACTGTCCAATATTCCTAGCCTTCTATTGTGGCTATATAGGGCCTAGGTTCTCTACTGGGGACTTAGGTAGGTTACTATTAACTTTCTAAGTCTATAGTGCGGGTGGCGTAATATAGGTAGTCTGGGGGTGGCGTAGTATATAGATCTGTTATGGGTTAAGCTGTATATCCTTTTTGAAGGCCTGGTCTTTACGTATAGTATTGGCCTGGTAGATAGTATTAATCTAGGGTTGTACTAGGTTTTCTATTATGATACTAATTTCTTTTATAAAAGAAGGGGTTAGGGGTAGGGTTTTGGGCTAGATAAGCCGTCTGCTTTATATATTAAGCTATAAGCCTAAATAGGCTAGCTATTTCCTCCCTAAGATTATATTATAGCTTCTAAGGTTCGTAATTAGGAAGGGGATGTTATACTGCCTTCGCCTATTAATGCGGAGGTATATTTATAAAATACTTATAATAGGTTACCCTACCCGTCCGTTATACCCGCGAATGGGAATTGGTTTAGGTAGGTCTTTTATAGGTATATTAAGAAAGTTAGCTAGCTTTACGGCATACTAGGTGTTAATTAGGGTAAAGGTATTTGCTTTAGAGTTAGCTAAGGCAGAGGTTAAAACTTAATATCTATTGCGGAATAAAGTATAAGGGATAGTATAGCTTTTTCTACTAACTAGCCGACCTAGATTCATATGTAATATATTAATCCCTTTTAACCCTAAAGAGGAGTCTTTCTCTAGGGTTCCTCTTTTTCTGACTTTATATTATCCTCTTGGATTAATAAAACCTTATTTGCTTTTGCCTTTATTAGGCAGTTTCTTATAGGGTGGCCTTTTTAACTGTATAAGAAGCAAGCCCCTTAATCGCTAAAGGCCTATATACGGGGGTTGCTGTAGGTAGGCTAAGTAAGCGCTTGGCCCGCAGTAGGGCTAGTTACGCGGCTAGTTGCTAGGTTGGCGGCTGGTGTAGTAGGCGTTATAGGTTGAACTGGGGTATTACGGGCCGTTCTTGTATTGCTTGTAGCTTAATTTAGGGGATTCCTAGCCTTTATCCGGTTAGCTTGTGCCTTAATTTAATAGAGGCCTTAGTTAATAGCTAGGCAGTGGTCTATAAGTTTTTTTAACGTTTATATAGTAGTAAAAGCTAGTAGTACGGCCTGCTATAGGTCTAGGGTAAGCTTATTAAAGAGGTCTGGAAGTAGGTCTTCCTAGGGAATCTAGGCTTGTCTAGCTAGGTATAAGAAGCGGGTCTAAAAGGCCGAAAAGGTCTCCGTTATTTTTATATTTAGACTTTTATAGCTAAGGCGGGCGTTCTATACCCTAAAAGGGTCCTTATAAATAGAAGATAGGTGGTTAATTATTTCTTCTTTAGAGAGGAAGGGTTCTGCCAAGTCCTAGGCGTATCGCGGACGTAAATGCGTCTATGCGTCTCCGCCGGTACGGCCGAAAACGTAGGCCATTTTGGCTTAAGTAGTAGGGAAGTGGTCCGCATTAACTTCGGGCTTATCCTGCAATTAAAGCTTCTAATTATTAAATATAGGGTTGGCTCCGTCTATAAGTAATAGGGGGTCCGCAACCTTCGCGGACCATAATAATTCTAATGCTGTACGTTAGGCTAGGGCCTTAAGGACTATAGCAAGTCTATTTAATAGGTTCTCGCTAGATGCAGAGGTGCTTCTAGTTTTAAGCAGTTCTCGTAGCTGTTTAATTTTAGTATTAGCTGCTGCGAGCTCTGCCTAAGGTGTTATGCGATACGCTACCCATACCTGTGGTATGGGCTGGAGAGCTTATAAGGCATTCCAACCGGCAGCCCGTCCAGTCGCGAGACACTGCTGCTACCTTTTTGGTGGTTTGTATGGTCAAGTGGGTTGGGCTTAGGCATAACAATGTGTCTCGCGACTACCTGGAGGTTAGTGTTCGATTCAGTGCGGGGTTGAGCATTTACGAGTACGGGACAGCCTAAGCGACTGCACTCTCTGCAGTCAGTGCGGGGTATCGCACGTGCTTGCTGGAGGTCACCCTTATGGAAAGCTCAATACGCTAGCTAGGGTGCTAGCGGACGCCTCGCGTTGCAGCTAGGGTGCTGCGGGCAGCTCGCGCGCTGCGTGGCCAAGACCACCTGGCGAAAGGCCAGCCATTTGTCGCAGTCCAGGCGCCTAAGGACATGCGCCCTAGGAGGGGGTGCAGTTATCATGCGATGCGCTACCCATACCTGTGGTATGGGCTGGAGAGCTTATAAGGCATTCCAACCGGCAGCCCGTCCAGTCGCGAGACACTGCTACTACCTTTTTGGTGGTTTGTATGGTCAAGTGGGTTAGGCTTAGGCATAACATAAGGGGTTAAGACATTAATTGTTTCTTCGTCTGAGATGTTTACGGGTCCTATAGCTGCTTTGCCTACTACTGTGTTTCGTGGCATAGTGCTAGGGTGTTAGGTAATTCTGGGTAATTTCTTTAGGGGTTCTAGTCTATACGTATCTTATAGGTCCTTTCCTTAGGGTTCTGTTCTTTTCCTTTAAGTTCTGTCCTTATAGTCCTAGTAATGTCCTTAGGGTCTTATTCTATGTCCTTGTCCTATTTATAGTCCTATAGATATATTTAAGTTCCTTTTTAAAAAGAAAGGGTGGTTCGAGCTTTAGATAATATTAGCGACTTAGTTAATTAAGGTATGTATACGGTATAAGGGACGTGCAAGCCTATATAATTAGATTATCTATTAACAAGAATCTAAAGCTAGAGAAAGGAAAGGAGAAGAAGAGCAGCGCCGGTTAAAGTAGGGTTCTTTTATATGGTCCTCTAGTTACGTAACCGTAAAGTTTTACTAAGTTCTACCACTAAGTTCTGCTAGCGCCGTAACAATCTTACTAAAAGAATCTTTAAACTTATTAAACCGGCAATCTATACCCTAAATATCTTTCGCTATATTAGTTACCTATTTATAAACTATATTAACGCGTATAGAAATAGTAATTATTAAATATACCCTAATAAACCTAGTACTAGCAGAAGCGGTAGTAGTAATAGTAATACCTAGCGTGCTAGTAATTGGCAAAAGAGTTAAAGGAGTAGCGGTAGGGTGGGTGCCTCTATAGCTGTATATACTACTATAAGTAAAAGTCTTAATAGCGGGGGAGGTCTTAGTAGGGGGAGGCGTAGTAGTATAGGCGGGTATTAGGACGCCAAGGTCCTTAGGGTATATAGTAACGTGACAATAGTAGCAGGATGCAAAGAGTATCTGGTTCTTAATGAAGTAGAACTGTAAAACTAAATTCTGCTATTCTCTGATGCGGGGCGACTACGTTTTATAGGCGCCTCGCCTGCGCCTCGCCTGCGCTAAGCCGGTTACGGCTAGTGCGTCTCTATAGCCTAACAATTGCCCCCCCCTTCTTAAGCGGCTATTCTTAGCCGACGCTATTATACAATAGGAGTGCTATTATTACCCTTCTCTAAATAAAAAGTTTTTAATAATTTTAAGTAAATTAAATAATATAATAATAGGGTAATATAATAATAAGATAATATAATAATAGGACCTTATAAAGATCTATAAAGGTAGGAGTTCCCACCTAGGTAAGATATTAGATTTCCCTTTTAATTTCATTTTAATTTATTTAGCCTGCGACTTGCCTTCTTTATAACTTCTAATTAATTATAAATTGCAAGCGCTAAGCCGTTAGTTTGCCTACTTACAAGTCTTCTATAAGTATTCTTTATACTAGCTTATAGCTATTACTAACCCTACTAGGCGCCGTTAAAGCTCCCACGCCGCTCACAAGCCGCTCCCCTAGCTTTGCTGGAACTAATCTGCCTCCGTTACACTAAGCGTGTAGCCACTACTAGGCGGGCCACCTGCGGCAAGTAGGCCAACTGTAATTGCGGGTACTGCTGACGACTAAATAAGTTGTGCCAACTAGTACGTCTAAGTGTGTTAGTTTAGGTTCTAATAGCTAATAGACTAGGTCCCTAAGGCCTTTTATAGCCGCCTAAACGAGCTACTCGCCCTTATTAATAGGGCTAAGCGCCAGCAGGTTACTGGCGGGGACACGGCTAACCTTAACGCTCGCATTGCTGCCACCCAGAAGTCCTTTATAAAGGATATTAAGGCCTTAGTGCGCACCGGCGCCAAGCATAGTCTCCACCAGCGCCCAAAGGGCGAAGACTTTCCCCTACTCTAAGTGTAGGAATTATAGGCCATCCGTTATACTCTTAAAGGAATTCTTAACGTAATACGCGCTTTAGTACGTGTCGTAGTGCAGGTGTTTCGCTGTTATAGCGTATGCTAATAGTACCTATAGGCTAATATACCTCCTATTATAAGGGATAAGGAGGAGGATAAGGGTGAGGAGGATAAGGAGGAGGGAGAGGAGGAGGATAAGGAGGGAAAGGAGGAGGAGGATAAGAAAGGAGGGGAGAAAAGAGAGGATTTAATGGAGCTGTAGAGTATCTATATTTCTATCGGCGTATTACCATTACTCTGCCGTTGTTCCGTTATTGCCCCGCTAGTAGGGTATAACCTTAGTTACAATTAAAAGTTTTTTTATTCTCCCACCTACTTTCTTTTCCATTTGCCCCTTAGGGTAAAGTAACTATTATATGTCTCCTTTACGTCCTTATTAATGTCCTCTACTAAGACCCATTTATTATATTCTTCTAGCTAGCCTTTCTACTTAACTAGGTACTATAGGGTCTGGTTATATCCCTTCCTTCTACGTACTTCTTCTACCTCGTATTAGTCCTCTTAGTCCGCTTAATCGTCTAGCTTAATAGGCCCCGGTAGAGGGTCTCTAATAATGCTCTTATATTATTTATATGGCTCTAGTAAGCTAATA
This sequence comes from Cenococcum geophilum 1.58, assembly GCF_001692895.1. Taxonomy (NCBI): domain Eukaryota; kingdom Fungi; phylum Ascomycota; class Dothideomycetes; order Gloniales; family Gloniaceae; genus Cenococcum; species Cenococcum geophilum. The sequence continues at coordinate 430,435 of NW_027137592.1, read as the reverse complement.
TAAAACACTAGGTAGATATGGTAAGACATAAGTAGATATAGTTAGTATGCTTACTTTCTAACTGGTTTAGCTATACTAAAAGGTCTAATAAAGCGTGCTGTAAGTTTCTTACTGGGCCTTTTTAGTTTAAGGTTCTTAGTTAATAGTAAGACTAGATCCCCTACTTTGTATGCCTATAGTTAGTAATAACGATTATAGTATTTCGCCTACGCCTTAGTAGCGTGTTCCTAGCGTTTCACTAGCGCTTCGCGTTTAAGGGATATCCTTTTAATCCTCTTAGAGGCGGCTAGAATAGAACTACTATTGTCCGCCTTAACCTTATATTCTAGACGTAGGTGAAACCTATAGCAGGTATAAAACGGGCTTATACCCGTCTTACTATATTTAGCATTATTATAGGCGAATTCGGCTAGCAATAAGAGGCCTACCTAGTTACTCTACTTTTTATTATAGAATACACGGAGGTAATACTCTAAGGTTTAGTTCTAGCGTTCTATTTACCCGTCCGTTTATGAGTAAAAGGCCGTACTTAGCCTACGTTTTATCTTTACAGTAAAGCATAGCTCTAACTAGAACTCACTAGTAAAGATACTACCACAATTAGATATAATCCCCCTAGGGGCTCCGAAACGGCGTACTACTTCATTAAAAAAGAGATCCGCGAGTTTAGTTGCAGTAATAGTTTTTACTATAAGCAGATATAAGGCCATCTTAGTATAGCGGTTAACTATTATATATATTGCGTTATATACCTTATTACCTCATTTACTAGGCGGTAGGCCTGTAATAAAGTCCATTATAATCTCCTACTACGGCTGGTCTAGGCAAGGTAGCGCTTAGAGCTCGCCATAAGGGCGATATTAAGGCGCACGCATATATTGGTATAAATTATAGGTAGAGATATAGTTTATAATGTCCGCATTTATACTAGGCTAGTAGTACTTACGTAAGAGTAGATCTAGAGTCTTTTTCTTACTAAAGTGCCCAGCTAGGGCATTATTGTAGTAGATCTATAGGAGTTCTACACAAACCGCTAGGTCTAGGGGCACGTATAGCCTCCCACAGTAATAAAGTAGTCTAGTGGAATTAAACTGCTATACTAGCTTTAAGCGGGCGCGTTAATAGCGTCTTATAGTATCTACGCTATTGCTACGCTTTTATAGTACAAAGTCATCTTTAGTCTAAAGTCCTTTAATAAGCTTAACAACTGTTTCCGTACTAGACTTATAAGCACTCTCTTAAGTACTAGCTTCTCTAACTTAGGTCCTCATTATACGCTGCTTAACGGCATATATATAGGTTGCCCAGTTAAACCATAATGCTATATAGCCCAGGCGTACCGCCGTTAGGTCGCTAGCTTATAGCCGTAAAAACAATACCTTTACAAAAGGCTCATTTTCTTATATACCTAATAAAACTTTTACCTTAGGTTAGTAGCCCTATATTCCCAAAGTCCTTTAGAGTAATAGTAGTATAGTGTCTTCTTCTGGCGGACCCCCTGCGCCTAGGGGTTGCCTTAACGGCGCGTCTGCGGGGTTCATTTTTCCCGCCCTATGCTTAATAACAAAGTCATAGGCAGCTAATGCTATAGCCTATCTAGCTTACCGTCTATTAAGGGCTTTTACTTTTATAAAACCCTTTAAATTATTATAGTCTGTAAGCACTTCTAGGCGGCTTAATAGCCCCTTAATATAGTATCTCTAATGCTTAAAAGCCTCTACAATAGCTAGTAGCTCCTAATTATAGGTCTTATAATTACGCTCTACTAGCGAAAGCTTCCTAGACTAGAAGGCTATTAAATACTAAAGACCATCTTTAAACAGCTGTAATATAATTACTGCTAGGCCTTATATAGAGGCATCCGTCTTTAACTGGGTTAGTAAGCCTAGCGTATAGTATTATAGAAGCGGCGCCGTTATAAAGGCGTTACAGAGCTAGCGTATCACCTACTTTACCTCTTCAGGCTAACTAAGAGGCCTAGCTTTACGGCCGTTCTTTATTCCCTTAAGGAGATTAGTAATAGGCTTTATAATAATAAAGTACTTATAAATAAACCAGTAATAGAAGTTAGCAAAACCTAGAAAAACCTAGACATCCCTATAGGATTAAGGGCTCTCCTACTTGGTAATAGCTTCTACCCAGCTAGGATCTATTGCTACGCCTTTAGGACTAATAATATATTTTAGGAACTTAACCTCTTATACGCCAAACCTACACTTCTTAAGGTTTATATATAGTTAATATTGCCACAACCTATATAGCACTTCTAGTACGTAGCGCTAGTGTTCCTTTAGATTTTTAAAGAAAATTAGAATATTATTAAAATAGACTATATAGAAGACGTCTACTAGTCCTAATAAGGCCCAATTAATATAGCCCTAAAAGGTCGCTGGTCCGTTGGTTAGCCTAAAAGGTAAAACTAAATACTTAAAGTGGCCGTAACGCGTACGGAATGCCGTCTTTTACTTATCGCCCTAATGGATATAAAGACGGTAGTACGTATTTATTAGGTCTAACTTAGTAAAGATCTTAGAACCTATTAAGCGGTCTAAGGTCTTACTAATTAATGGTAGTATAAGACGATTCTTAATCATTATTTTATTAAGGCCTCTATAGTCTATATAGAGCTATAGCTTCCTATCTTTTTTAGGTATAAATAGGATAGGTACCCCTACGGGACTAGTACTTAATTAAATCTAGCCTTTAGCTAAGGCGTTATTTAAGTACTCCCTTAGTACCTCTAGCTCCTTAACCAAGAGGTTATAAAGCGGCCCATACGGGACCTCCTATCCCTCTTCTAGGTCAATAGTATAGTCGCCTTAGTGGTATTAGGGTAGCTTTCCTGCTTCCTTATATAAGAAGACATCGCTAGCTTCTTTTAACTGTAGGGAAAAGACCGGCAAGCTGCCGTCGTCTTATTTACTAGGTATTAATTTAGCAATTACTAAGGCGAAGACCCTAGATTCCCTCTAGAGAGACTCCGCAAAACCCTTAGGGGTTTATAGCAATAAAGATAAGCCATCTAGCTTCTATCGCCACGCCTTTACCTCGCAGTTAATAAGAAGTTAGGCCTTCTTTAACCCTAGTATACCTAGGGTAATAGTAGGGGATACGTTAGCCATTCTATAGCAGATAAGGGTTACTTCCCTTATCCTACCCTAGCTGTCCTTTATCCTTAATAGTACCTTATAGGCTTTATAGCAATATACCTAAGTTTTATTTAACTAAAAGTAGGTAAGCAATTCTATATCTAGTGTTTTAAAGTTATATTTTATTGCGAATCGCTAATTAATTACATTTACTTCGGCGCCAAGATTAAGCATTACTAAGGTCTCCTTCTAGGTTTGCTTAGATAGGACTTCTCTTAAGACAGTAATAGCTTCCTCACAATCTAGTAGTAGCTTGCGCCCTATAGGTATAAGGGGCTCCAAGGGCGCCTACCTTTTCCCAGCGTTAAGATGGCGTTTACGCTGCTTAACTACGGCTAGTACTGTTGTGGCTCCGGGTACTATCACTACTAATATCCTAGCTTACCACAATTTTTATAGTTCCCCTTAGGTTAGGTTAAACCCCTAGCGGTACTACTTCGCCCCGCTATTGCGTTACTAGCGGTAGTTTTAGAGTCCGCTTTCCCTGAGTTACCTAATAGGGTAGTCTTTGTATTTAAGTTCGTGGCGCGCCTATTACTTTTAGCCTATAGGGCGCTCGCGCTTTTCTAGTTTTCCTCTAATAGGGCAGCTAGGGAAACTAGCTAATCTTAAGTTTATAAAAACTCCTAATAGTTAATAACCGCAAGCCATAGCTCTAGCCGTAGCTTCGCAAATAGGTGTATTATTAGATGCTTTACATTATAGGGAGAATTAATTTATACTTCTAAGGAGGTTAGGTAAGCAGCAAACTCATTTATAGGTTGATTAGTTCGTTGCATTGCCCTTATATATATTAGGGCTATATAGAGTTCTTAATTAATAGGACTTTTAATTTAGTTAATTAAGAATTTTATTAGCTCCTTTTAGGTAAACTACATATCTAGGTGGTTATCTTTATACTATAGCTAAAGGGTTTAGTTAATCCCCTTTATATATTATATAGTAAACGCAACTTTAGTATCCTTATCCATAAAGCTATTATACTTTAGGCGGAACACTAGCTTTAAGCTATTGTGGAAGTCTTAGTGCTTTTATATAGTCTTACCATAATATAAAGCAATCTTCTTTATTTTAACAGCCCGTTTTAACGGAGCGCCTATTATATTAGTAGCCTTTTACTTAAGGTTTAAACGCATCTGGCTACTATTTAAGTACTCTAATAGGATAGTTTGAGGTTATAGATCTGGGTTAGGAATAGGAGTTAACATTACCTTACCGCGTTAACGCCGTCTTAGCACTTCCACCTTTTTCCTAAGCAAGTATAGTTTTCTTTACTCTAGGAGTTGTAGCTTCTTATTTTCTAGCCGTTATATTTCTTCCTATATATCCCCTTTATCCGTAGCTTCCGGTTCTATCCGGGACGACATAGGTTCGCCTATATTATCCTAGGGCTAATCCCTAGGCTTAGTAGTACGCACTACACTAGTACGCCCTTGTCTCGCTATTAGGTTAATAGGCTGCAATATAGTTAATAAATATAGGTCGTCTTCTTGACAGAGGGTTGCCGCTACGTAGTCGTGGCCTTAGTAGACCGCTATATTGTTAGGCCACTACCCCTAAAAAGGGATAAGAATTTAGTACTGTTAGGACGCCAAGGTCCTTAGGGTATATAGTAACGTAATAACAGTAGCGGGATATAAAGAGTATCTAGTTCTTGATAAAGTAGAACTATAGAACTAAATTCTGCTGTTCTCTAATGCGGGGCGACTACGTTTTATAGGCGCCTCGCCTGTGCCTCGCCTGCGCTAAGCCGGTTACGGCTAGTGCGTCTCTATGGCCTAATAGCGGGAATAGTATAAGAACAAAGCTATGCGGATATTAGTAATATCCGTATTATTAACACGCAGATATTATACCTTCTTAGTAGGCGTTTTAGCTAGACTATTAGCAGAAGCTAACTTCGCATATTTTTTACCTTAAGGTATAACCGGCTTTAGATTTAGTAAACCTTTCTATATATATGTTAGCTAATAAAATAACAGTATACTATTAGCATATACCTTTTCACACAACCTATTACCTATATAATATCTTAAGTATATATCCCTAAAATAAGGCCTAAAGTCCTTCTTATAAACGCGATATTTATAGCTATACTTCTCGTATAGAGTATATAGCGGGTTGCGTAGCTTACTAAAGCTACCCTTAATATTCTAGACGTGTATTAATATCCGCTAGCGACTTTCCTTTATATTCTCCTAAACACTAGTTTTTAGAGTATACTATTTATTCGCTAACGGCACTTAGATAGGAAGGCGCTTATTTATATTTATAGTACTGCGAAGATTATAAGAGCTGTGGAGATTATAAGGGCTGCGGAGATTATAAGAGTTAGCGTTATTAAGATCTTTATCTTTACTACTATTTAAAGGTTTGCTATTTAAAGAAACCTTATAAATATTTAGGTTACTATAAGAGGTAAATTAGTAGATAAGATATTAAAACAGTATAACTAATATATACGATTTAATAGCTATCTTAACCTTTAGATTTATATTAGCAGCCTTTTTAGCCTACTTTTTAAGAAAAGAAGATAAACGAGCCTTATTAAGTCTTATTTTAAAAGTATTAGGTAGCGGTAGCAGAGAGGCAAATAGCGAAGAAGTAGATAGTAAAGTGGTTTATAGCAAAGATATAGGTAACGGAAAGGCAGGCAGTAAAAAGGTACGCGGATTTTTAGCGGATTTCGTTCTATTTATATTTTTATCGTTTACTAAATCCTATAAAGAGCGCTTTGGTATATATTTTCTAAAATTATATTAGCTATAGGCATAATTTAGTATTAGAAAGCTTACTCTTTAGGAATAGAGTTTAAAGGCTTAGTAAGAGCAGCTATGGCGCGCTTAATAGTATCCTTATTTATTTCGCGTATATTAAGTTTCTTAACTGCCTAGCTACTGTTATTTATATTAATATCGTTTATAAGTATAAATAAAGGCATTATAAATAGTAGAATGCTAAGGGACAGTGGATAAAATAACAATAATAAAGTTTGCGATGCGGTACTATAAGGTAGAAGGTTAGTAGAGGAAGAAAAAGTGCGGAGGTTAATTAAAGGTAAATATCTACGCTACCAATTTTATTAAATTAGCTTACTAACAGATGGTTGCTGCTATAGTGGCTTACCTTAGTAATTATCAACAGTGCGGATATATAAATATCTTTATCTTAGCTTATATAGATATTATAATATTAATTATATCTATTAAATATAAGGTAGAGACTTAATTCCTATATATATAGTAGTAGAGGTAAGAGCTACTATTTTATTACTCTAAACCCATAATAACAGTTAACCCGCAGTAATAGCTAACCTATAGTAACTGCTAACTAGTAACTACTTAAATTCTATATCTAGCAACCCGGCGTTATATATAAGTGCTTTAATACTACGCCTTATAAACGCAAGCCTATCCTTTATCTTATTTAGAAAATCTTTAAGCTTACCTAACTAGCGATCTATAGCCCGAACATCTTTTACTATTATAATTACCTATTTATAAACTATATTAACGTATATAGAAACAGCAGTTACTAAATATACCCTAATATTTTCCGTGCTAGTAAGAGCAGTAGTAGTACTAGGAGCAGTACTAGGCGTACTAGGAATTAGTAAAAGAGTAAAAGGAGTAATAGTAGAATAGGTGCCCCTACGGCCACGTATATTACTATAAGTAAAAGTTTTAAGAAAAGGGGAGATCTTTAGAGGGGGGATAGTACGGGTATAAAGCTATATAGATATTAGCAATATCCATATTATTAAAATGCGGATATTATACCTTCTTAGTAGGCGTTTTAGCTAGATTACTAGCAGAAGCTAATTGCGTATATTTTTTATACTAAGGTATAACCAGCTCTAGTCTTAGCGAACTATCCTATATACGTATTAGCTAATAGAATAATAGTATACTATTAGCATATACCTTTTTACACAGCCTACTACTTAAGCGATATCTTAAGCATATACCTTTAAAATATAGCCTAAAGTTCTACTTATAAACGCGACATTTATAGTTTTACTTAATATATAGAGTATATAGCGGATCGCGTAGCATACTAGAGCTACCCTTAATATTCTAAACGTAGGTATATATCCACTAGTAAGCTTCCTTTATATTCTCCTAAGCACTAGCTTTTAGGGTATACTATTTATTTACTAACGGCACTTAAATAGGAAGGCGCTCGTTTATATTAATACTTAATATTATAGCTTAGGCTATCTACGTACTGTGGAGCTTATAAGGGCTGCGGAGATTATAAAAGGATAGAGAAGGGCTTTTAGGAGAGTCGGCGTTATTAAGATTATTCTCTTTATTATTATCTAAAATCTCTAATATTTCTGTTAGGTTACTATAAGAGGTAAATTAGTAGATAAGATACTAAAAGAGTATAGTTAATATATACGATTTAAAGGCTATCTTATACTAAACATTTTACGCAGCAATTTTATTAGCCTACCTCTTAAGAGAAGTAGAAGTATAACAAGAATTAAACCTTTTAAAAGTAGTAGGCGACGAAGAAATAAGCGGCTTAAAGGTAGGCAGCGAAGAGGTAAGTAGTAAAAGAGTAGGTGGTAAAGAGGTAGGCAGTAAAAAGGTAAGCAGATTTCTGGCGGATTTCGCAATAACCTTATTATAGTACTCTGCTAGATCTAATAAAGAGTGCTTTAGTACATATTTCCTAAAATTATATTAGCTATAGGTATGGTTTAGTATTAAAAAGCTTACTCTTTAGGTAGAGACCCTAAAGGATTAATAAAAAAAAGGGCGTCCTTAAAAGCGTCCTTAATTATTTTATCGTTAACGTTGTATATATTAAGTTCCTTAACTAAATAGCTATTAGACATATTTAGAAGTATAAAAAAAGGTATTATAGATAGTAGTATGCTAATGGACAGTAGATAAAATAACAATAATAAAGTTTATAGCGTGATATTATAAGGTAGAAGGTGCGGAGGTTAATTAAAGGTAAATATCCGCGCTACAGATTTTATTAAATTAGCTTACTAATAAGTAATCGCTGCTATAGTAACTTACCTTAGTAAACATTAACTACCTTATATATACTTATTCTAAACTACGCCTAGTTTAGAGGGCGGAGATTAAGTATTAGCCTATAAACCTTAAGCCTTAGAGTTTCCTAGGAGCGGAGATCTAGTATTATAACTTAAATTCTAAGCCTTAGGATTTTCTAGGAGCGGAGATCCAATACTATATTATAAATTATAAATTTCCGGATTTCCTACTATCTAGGAACTAGTGCTACGCCACAGATATTAAACTTTAGAATTCTTTATAATTAAAGATCTAGTGCTATATTACAAATATTAAACCTTAAGCCTATCTAAAAGTTAAGACTTAGTGCTGTACTATAAGCTTTAACACTTAGGCTGCCCTAAGGATTTAGATTTAATACTACGCTATAAGCTTTAATATCCAGATTGCTCTAAGGGCTAAGACCTAATGCTGCGCTATAAGCTCTAATATCCGGCGCTTTAGCCGCGGCCTATTTATACTTATATTGCCACTAAGATTAGTAAATAGATATTTTAGCGTCTTTTTAAGGTTATACTGCTAGTTAGCGCAGTACTAGAGGGGAGGATTAGCTAAAGAGACTGGTTTAGAGTTATATTAGCACTAGCTATATAAGTAGAGGTAGTACTTCTTACTTAAGCAGAGCGGCAGAAAGTACTAGATTTACCTTTAGTTAATTCTACTAGCTAAAAGGGAGCTAACTCTATAGTGGCTAATATATTGGCCTATAAGTCTACGCGTTAGGGTAAGCTTCCTAACTATACCAGTAAGCTACCAGGTAAAGTATGCGGTTATTAAGCACTAATATACAATTAATTAAACGAACTATTTAAAAGCTGCTATAAGTAATAAGCTTAGGTTGATAGATAAGCTGCTAAATCACTATACCGACCCTATAGATATCCGTCTATACCTACCGCATAGGCTAATTCCCTTTTAGTATCTTACTACTGAGTTGCTATAGAGGGTGCTATAATGCGGCAGTTTGCCATCGCCGTTAACACTAGATTACCGTAAATTGCTACTAATAATAGACTATTACCAGTAGGATTATTAATAAGGCTACGTTAATTCGCAATAACCGCATGTAGAGATCGCTATAGAGATTAAACACTACGTTATAAACTAGCGCTACCTATATTCAAGCTAATAATACTATTAGACTTCTACTGTAGAGCTTAAAGGCTATACTGCGGACTAATACCTAGGTTGTTCTAAGATATAAACTAAGGTAGTAGAGAATTATAAGGATAGTACAAAGCTATATTAAGAAGCTATTAAGAACAATAAAGGCGCTATAGGGAGTTATTAGGATACTAAAGGTCAAGTTAAGGGTTCTATAGATATACACTAGACGATTTTTAAGTGGGTAGCCGTATATCTAAAGTATGCGGATATTAAATATCTAGCTTTTAAGATAACTGCGATAGAGTGGTATATATAGTCTAGGGCTAGTTCGCCTATAAGTCTTAGGTTAATATAAGCTAAGATATTTAAAACTTAGTTATATTAGTTTATAAGCTAGATACTAATAATAGCTATAAGGGCAGTAATACTTCGGTTTATAACGGTTAATTAAGGCTAGCACTTTTTATAGTTAATGCACTAATAGGTCCCTATTAACCTACTAATAGTAAAGGCGTTTATAACGAGCTTTTAGATACAGTAATACGTCTACTAGATTGCGACGCAGCCTATAAGATACTAGTACTAAAGTATTACGTTTCTTCCTTATAAATAAAGTAGATAAGCGCGTCTACTTTATCTCCTAGGAAGCTATAATCCTATTTAGGTAATATCCGCTTAAGGCCCTTATAAGTTAGCGAAGGTTAGATATAGAGCACGCGGATTTAATTATTAAATATAATATAACTAGAAATTAAACTCTAAACTATATTCTAGTATATTATATTAAGCTATCCTTTAATCTACTTCTTGATACTTATAAATAGATCCTTTAAGTACTTACTCTTGCAATATTCCTAATATATAGTACGATAATATTATACTCCTTATAAGCCTGCAACAAATTATCGCAATTAGAGTAATAGCGTAGACCTCTAAATAACGAACTCGTCTTCTTATACGGCTTAAGTAGAATATTATATAGATATCTAGTAGCTTTATTTATAAGCTCGTATAATATATTTAAAAGTACTATATAACAAACTATTCCACCTCACTATAATCTACCTCTGATTCCTCATCGCTACTAGATTCTATAGTAGATTCTTTAATATTTTAGCACGTTTAAACGTTATGCCTAGTCCCACCACAGTTCCCACAGCGCCTTTAAGTTGGCTCGACTCTATCTGCCCTAGCCTTACCCCAACTCTTCTTACTACTAGAGGCAGCGGTAGGAGAGTTCTTAGCAACTAGCTTCAATCCAGCCTTATAGGTAAGAACTCCTCCTTACTAAATATGCTTTCTTTTACGCTATTTCCGTTAGATTGCGGCCTTATTAGCTGCTTTAAGCTCAGTAATTTAATCGCGCTGTAACACCATCTAATAAGCCATTAAAAGGGTGCCCTTAACAAGCTAATTAAACCCTTCCTTTAATGAAGATGGTGAGCTACCCAACTTATTGCTAATTAGCTCTATTTACGACACAAATTTAAGGTGGTTACTAGGGATTTTTAACTGCCATAGGGTGTCTTTAGTAGTGGGTAGTGTAGGCGTGCGCAATTAAATGTTAAGCTTTAATATTACCTTATCCGGGTTAAAAGGAACCAGGCCAGCGCCTTAAAAGCTTCCTTAGATATTACTCTTAGTAATAGAGGCGTTAAACGCGTCCTAAAAGGCTAGTAAGAACTCTGTTTTAGTAATATGGTTAATCCGGTTACGCATTAGCTTCTTAACTTAGCGCCCATACGCCATTTTTAAAGGCGAGAAATAACCCACATCTAGTAGCTGCAGGATATATAATGAATGTGCTGGCATACATAAAGTAATTATCTTATTCTCCTCGCAATATTTAGTAAATTATAGCAAGTTATAGCTCTCGTGGCCATTAATAATTAGTAGATAATACGCGCTAATAGTACGCCCCTTTATATGCCTATCAAAGTGCTTTAACCACTTAAAACTAAGCTTATTTATTATCCAGCCGTTATTAAAGACCCCAAATGCCCATTAAGATGGTATATTAGCTTCCTAGTACCACGCAAAGAGGTAGTTTTTATCTTTATAAATAATAAAGGGTGGAAGCACGTAGCCCAACGCGCTAATACCCTAAATTACTGTAACCTACTCACGATTACCTGGTTATATAGCCTTTAGTTAATGCCGTCTTTTAGAGCCTATAATAACTTTTTACTAGGTTATTATACCCATCTAGAAGCCAGATTCGTTAAAGTTGTATAAGTCTTTATCCTAGATACCGTACTTAGCTTTTATATTACGTATAAGGTTAAACTAGGCTTATATAATTATTGGTTCTTCCTATTTATAACGCTAGTAGTCTAGCTTCCGACTATATCTTATTTTAAGCCCTGGGGTACGCTTAATAAAGCTATATGGCCAGTTTATACCCACTAGGTCCATCCACCGCTCGGCTAATAGTTTATTAGCTATCTCTTAAACAGCATTAAGCAGAGGGGCAAATCCTCTTAAATCTAGCTTAAGTATATACCGTTTTATCGCCTCCTCTTCAGTTACTGTAAGCTTCATTAAATTTGGCTTAGTATTACGTCGTGGGGTAGTTCCGGCGCGTCGCGTCTGTAGGCTTAAGAGGGGGACGTTAAAAGTGCGTGCAGCGCGTTAAATGCCGTAAATCTGCTTTATATCGAGAGCCTAGATAGCAAGCTATATTCGAGCTTCTTTAGAAGTCGATTGTAAATTCGTAGGTGGAGACATTATATTGTCAAATATTTTAATACGTGGTCTTGGCAAACTAACCAGCTCGCCCGTTTGACCAGCTCGCCTATAAAATACGTTATATAATAGAACGGATAATATCTAAAATATCCGCATTATAGGCTAGGGCGTCTAACGTAATAAGAATATGGGTAGGTAAGTCTTCTATATAGAAATTTTAATACTCCCTACTCTTATTATATGTTACGGCACTAGCAGAACTGGCAGAACTTGGCAGAACTTAGCAGAACTTCGCACCGGCAAGTTGCCACAGATTGCCGTATATTGTGGTCACGTAATGCGAAGATCTTATAAAACATCAAACGGCGCTACTCTTTTTCTCCTTTCCTTTCCCTAGCTTTAGATTCTTGTTTATAGACAATCTAATCGTATAGGCTTGCGCGTCCCCTTTACCGTGCCCATGCCTTAATTAATTAAGTCGCTAATATTATCTAAAGCTTACTCTACTCTTTCTTCCTAGGGGGGAACTTAAATATATTTATAAGACTATAAATAGGACAAGAATATAGAATAGGACCCTAAGGATATTACTAGGACTATAAGGACAGGACCTAAAAGAAAAGAATAAAACCCTAAGGAAAGGACCTATAAGACACGCATAGACTAAAACCCCTAAAGAAATTACCTAGAATTACCTAATACCCCTACCACTATGCCATAAAACACAGTAGTAGGTAAAGCAGCTATAGGACCCTTAAATACTTTAGACAAAGAAATAATTAACGTTTTAACCCCCTAGGCGGAGCTTGCGGCTACTAATACCAAAATTAAATAACTATAAGAGCTACTTAAAGCTAGAGATACCCCTATATCTAATAATAAGTTATTATTAAACAACTAAAGACTTACTATAGTCCTTTAGGCCCTATTTTAGTGCCTTAGTAGACCTACTAAGGCCTATATAGCACTAAAGCGGTTAGTAAAGGTTATAGACCCCCCGCTACTTATAAACGGAACCGACCCTATATTTAATAATTAGAAGCTTTAATTATAGGATAAGCTTAAAGTTAATATAAACTACTTCCCTAACGCCTAAGCCAAAATAGCCTACGTCTTCAGCCGTACTAGTAGAGACGCTTAGATATATTTACGCCCGTGATATACTAAAGACTTAGTAGACCCCTTTATCTCAGAAAAAGAAATAATTAAATACTTATCTTCTATTTATAAAGACCCCTTTAAAGTATAAAACGCCTACCTTAGCTATAAATACCTAAACATAAAAATAATAGAGACCTTTTCAGCCTTTTAAACCCGCTTTCTATACCTAGCCAAATAGGCCTAAATCCCCTAGGAAGACCTACTGCCAGACCTCTTTAATAAGCTTACCCTAAACTTATAGCAGGCCGTATTACTAGCTTATACTACAGTATAAATATTAAAGGAACTTATAGACTATTACCTAGCTATTAACTAAGGCCTTTATTAAATTAAGGCACGCGCTAATTAGCTAAAAACTAGAAACCTTATAAACTAGGCCACAAGTACTACAAGTACAGCCTATAGTGCCCTAGCATAATCGACAACTCCTATAGTTAACCCGGCAGCTAGCTATATAGCTACCCCTACTACGGGCCTAGTATATACCCAGCCTATATATAGCGACCCCTATATATAGGCCTTTAATAATTAAGAAGCTTACTTCTTATACGGTTAAATAGGCTACCCTATAAGGAACTGCCTAATAAAGGTAAAGATAAATAAGGTCCTATTAATTTAGAAGAATAGTATAAAGCTAGAAAAAGAGGAACCTTAGAGAAAGACTCCTCTCTAGGGTTAAAAGGGATTAATATATTATATATTAATCTAGGTCAACTAGTTAATAGAAAAAGCTACACTATCCCTTATACTTTATTTCGCAATAGATATTAAGTTTTAACCTCTACTTTAGCTAACTTAGGAGTAAATGGCTTTACCTTAATTAACATAAAGTACGCTATAAAACTAGCTAGCTTTTTAAATGCACCCCTTAAAGAACTGCCTAAACTAATCCCTATTTACGGTTATAACGGACAAATAGGGCTACCTATTATAACTATCTTGCGGATCTACCTCCGCGTTAACGGACAAAGGTAGTATAATATCCCCTTCCTTATTATAGACCTTAGAAGCTATAATATAATCTTAGGGAGAAAATGGCTAGCCTATTTAGGCTTATAGCTTAACGTACGGAATAGGCAGCTTTTCTAGCCCAAAACTATACCCCTAACGCCTTCCTTTATAAAAGAGATTAGTATTACAATAAAAAACCTTATACAGCCGTAGATAAACACCATTTACTAGGCCAATGCGACGTATAGGGACTAGGCTTTTAAGAAGGATATATAGCTTAATCCGCAACAGATCTATACTACGCCGCCCCTAGACTACTTATATTATACCACCCGCACTAAAGACTTAGAAAGTTAGTAGTGGCCTAGCTAAGTCCTAAATAGAAAACTTAGGCCCTATACAGCTATAAAGAAAGGCTAGGGATATTAGATAATACACTAAACTAATAAACTAGAAGGATAACTTACAGAAAATAGAACGTAAGCTAAGGAAGACTATAAACCCTATACCGCAAAATACGGCTTAATAAATATTCATAAAGAAACCCACGGACCTCCTACTAGTTAATATCTGCTATATTGGCGCTATAGGATTCTACTAGAACCTAGTTTAGCCTAATACCGTTGCCTTTATAACTAACTTATACAAAATTAATTAAATAATTAAAGAAAAAGAAGCCCTAGCCTAAGAGAAAGGCGAGCTTATAGATAAGGAGCTAGTAGAACAGAAACTGCCCCGCTAATACTAGAAATTTAAAAATACCTTCTCCAAAGTAGCATTTAATATACTCCCGCCTTACTAACCGTACAACTATATAATTAAAATTAAGCCGGACAAGGTAGTTACTCTTAGCTATAGCCCCCTCTAACAATAATTTACTACCAAATTATAGGCTATAAAGTAGTATCTTATTAATAACTTAGATAAGGGCTTTATTAAGCCTAGTTAAGCCCCTTTTAACTTACCTATTCTCTTTACTAAAAAGCTAAATAGAGGACTTCATTTCTATATTAACTACCATAGGCTTAATAATTTAACCCTTAAAGACCGCTACCTACTGCCTTTACTTAATAAGACTTTAGCCCAAATAAGTAAAGCTAAGATCTTTATAAAGCTTAATATCCGCTAGGCTTTTTACTAAATTAGGATAAACCCTAAATTAAAAAACCTTATTACGTTTTAGACCTATTACGGAACGTATAAATATAAAGTACTGCCTTTTAGACTAACTAACAGACTAGCTACATACCAACGATATATAAATAATATACTATTTAACTACCTTAATAACTTCTATATAGTATACCTAGATAATATTATAATCTACTCTAAAAATAAACTAGAATATAAAGAGCATGTCTATAAAGTCCTATAATAACTTTAGGAAGCTAGCCTCTAAGCCAATATTAAGAAGTTAGAATTTAGTATTAAGCATATAAAGTACCTAGGGTTTATTATTAGTATAAACGGGATCAAGGCAGACCTAAAAAAGACAGCTATAATTAACTAATAGGTACCCCCAAGGACCGTAAAGGGGGTATAGTTATTCTTAGGGTTCTGTAACTTCTACTAACGCTTTATTAAGAACTATAGTAGGATTACCTAGCTACTAAGCCTACTTACCTATAAGGACCGGCCCTTTTACTTTAATACCATATATAGGCAGGCCTTTAACGAGCTTAAGAAACGACTAGTCTCTACTCCCTTACTTACCTACTTTAACCTAAAACGGCCCTTAATGCTAAAAACCGATGCCTTAGATAGTATTATAGCTGGCGTTTACTCCTAAAAGCAAAAACCTACACCGCACATACAACCTTACTAAAAGGTAGCGCCACACTTCAAAACTTACGCATACCCATCTTACTATCAAAAACAATCGATTTTCCAACTTTTAAGACTTAATTCCTACTGCCTAGCGAGCTAGAGGTGGATTTATTTGTCGTTTTACTCCCNTTCCCCNAANAGAAAATTCTTCTTAGGGGTGGTCCTAGCTTGTAGGCGAGGCACGGACAGGAACACTAAAACTAAATACCAAAACTACAAAATATAGAGGCTAGATTTTCTACTACCTTTTAGCCTAATCTCCCCAGAAATCTTCTAGTAGGATTAGTAAGGAGAAAGGGTATAAGGATAGTAAAACTAGGAACCCCTATATAAGATACGATGTGCCAAGGCCTAATAGGTCTAAAAAAAAAACCTCCTATAGAAATAAGTGATGAAGGCTCTACATCTACTTATTCTCCCCGTTCTCCTTCTCCTGGCCCAATTAGGGCAGGAGAAAAAAGAAGACATCCTCAGTCTTCTCCTGAAAAAGAAAACTAAAAACCTGCAAAAAAGACAACAAAACTAATAACTACTACGGATAATACGGATGATATACCCTCCTATTCCTTTTCTCCAGGACAACATCTAAGCTTCGCTTTAAAAAGCCTAACCCAGGCCTATAAAGGGCTAGAAGAAGAAGAAGAAGAAGAAAGAGAAGGAATAAAAGAACAAGTTGAACAGCTAGTGTACTATACACGAAGTATCCTATTAGGAGAAAATCCCTTTATACAAGAAGAAGAAGAAGAAAAAAAAGAAAAAGAGAAGACAAACGATGTCCTAAAAGGACTAGTAGAAGAAGTAAGAGCTCTCCGTAAGGAGGTGGCTCCTATTAAAGAAACCTACGCAAAGAGGCTAAAGAAGGACCTTCCTTCTTCTTCATCCTCACTACCTTCCTTATTAATACCATCTCCTACCCCTTCTACTTCTACTAGAAGTAAGAAAAAGCAGCTACAAGAAAGGAAGCTAGTCCTAATTACAGACGAAAAGGACCAACCCCTAAATACCTTCTCTATACG
The DNA here is from genome assembly GCF_001692895.1 of Cenococcum geophilum 1.58. Taxonomy (NCBI): domain Eukaryota; kingdom Fungi; phylum Ascomycota; class Dothideomycetes; order Gloniales; family Gloniaceae; genus Cenococcum; species Cenococcum geophilum. The sequence continues at coordinate 413,482 of NW_027137592.1, read as the reverse complement.
AAACAAAGTCAATCAACTATTTGCATCAAAATTGTAAGTAAAAAAGCCAGTTTTAGCATCTATAGCTAGAACAAAAGGAAAATAAAATATTCTCCTTATAACTATAGAAGAGTATAATGCAGATTTCTTGGTTAAATATAAGGAGATCTGGTATAACTGCTTTACCTTTTAAAGAGAACAAAAACTAGAACCATGGGTTCAAATTATAGCCCACGGGGTTCCTACCCTACCTTTCCTAGGAGAAGGGGGCTCTAAGCTCCTAAAGGAAGAAATCGAGACCTTTAATCCTATAAGGATACAAGGACTACCTANATGGATCTNATNTAGTNNAAAAAGACACAATNNANAGACNAGATTTGGCTCTATAGTTTTTACTATAGAGAACGAAGAAAAAAGACAAGAAATCCTTAAGCAAAAAGAGATATCAATTGCAGGTACAGCTACTAAGGTAGTAAAATACCTCAAAGTCTCTCCTACTACGCAGTGTACGAGCTGCCAAAAATTTGGCCATATAGGAGATAGGTGCTCTACTAGGGCCTATAGATACTGTACGGCTGCATATTTATTTAAAGACCATTCCTGTTCTACCTGTATAATAATAGGCAAGCCTTGCCAGCATACCACCCCTCTTTGCATTAATTGTAAAGAAAAACACTTTGCTAATAGTAAAGACTATAAGACTCTTAAAGCAGCTAAGCTAGTACGTAAAGAAGATTCTATGGAAGAATAAAACAGATAGGATTCTAGAAGGAGGCAACTCCTACTAGGCTCTTAAAAAGATATTAGAGAGCAAAAGGATAGAAATAAATTGCAAAAGGATANGGANAGGGGTTAGGATTTCTTATAGTTTTTCTTACNATCTTCTCATTCCCTAGTAGTTGCAGTATCTTAGTATTTTACTAGGAAACTATAAACTCCTAATTTAGGGGTTTATAAACTACTAGGACATAGCTACTAGTACATATTAAGCTGCCTAGAAAGGATTTATGTATATAGAACTATAGCGCCATAGCCTAAGGCTGCATGCGCAGTATTGTACGTAGTATAATACAATCGGATAAAAAAAAAAAAAAAACTCCCAAAAGCAGATACAGTGCCAAGACATTAGTCTGTGCACACACGAATTCTCACCAAAATCGACACAACTTTGAACAATTGCACAACGCCACAGCAATCAAATGCAGCCAAATCAGTATGAGATTGTTTAATTATAGTTAATACTTTGTCTGCTAGCCACGTGCTTTTTTTACTGCCTCCAGCCTTCGGTCTATACTGTCGATTAATCGTCGCATAAGGCCTTAATCGATAGCCAACTACGCCTCCTTACACGCCTTAATTAAACGCTCCAAATCCTCCTTACTTTGTCCCATCTATATAAGCTCTAGATAAAGCTTAAGAATCTTCCTTTTTAGTACCAGCTAAAGGTACTTAATTGGGTTAAGATTGGGCGAGTATAGGGGGAAATTAAGCGTCCAAACACCGTGCGTTTTCAACCACTTCTTTATAAGATTCGACATATGGATTAGAGCGTTATCCATTTAGTAGATATCTAAAGGCTTATAGACTGGCATAAGACCTTCTTCTAAGGCCCAAATATAGCTTCGGGCGCTATAGCCTTTCTTCCGCGCTAAAACGTCTCTTTCCATAGTAATTAACTCCGAACGGCCATCGTACCAAAAAGCGGCGTAGATTATCTATGTAAGATCCTTTCTGTTGGACACCTCTGTAATAAAGTTATAATTTTACTTTTGTAGAGACGTCCGGAAGACCTAAACAGGCTTCTTTCCTAAGCCTCGTTCGTATAAGCATTTATTAGAAAACTTAACACGTCTTTAAGGGAATCCCTTATATTTTCGAGCCCAAAGATACCTTAATTAAGCTACCGCTGGCGTCAGCTTTGGTCTCTTTTTGGCGAGCCACTTCGTAATATGGTGTTTTTTGAATAGACGTTATAAAGTTCTATGCTTAACGGTAACCCCTACAGCCTGATACTTAAGAGCTGCATAGTCGATTTAAGGGTTCCTGCGTACAATTCGAAGAAGTAGACGCTTCTGTCGTTGAGTAAGCTTTTCGGGCTGTCCGGGTCTTGGTAGAGATTTAAGCGTGTGGTGGTTATTCTATCGATCGATTGTATTGTAAATAACGCGACGACTGACGCGATACCTCGCCGCGATTTTAGTCTTCTCCTCCCCTGCCTCTACTGCACTAAGGATTCCAGCTCTTTGTGCATCTGAAAGCTCTGCCCCAGGCCTTCAATTTCTACTAATTTCCGTTCCAAACGAGCGTTGCATTGTGATGTGGTAAATGATTGAATTTGGTGACAATATTGCGATCGTGTGATGTTGGTTCGCGTGTGCACAGACTAATGTCTTGGCACTGTAGATGGAGAATAGTACCCTACCTAATTCACGACAAAGAAATGCTAGCTATTATCTTTAGCTTTTAGTACTGGCGAGCCCAACTAGAAGGTACCCCTAAGTCTATTTAGGTAGTTTCCAATTATAAGGCCTTAGAATATTTTATAATAATAAAGGCCCTTACGGCCTAATAGGCGCGCTAGGCGGACACCCTATCTTAGTTTAACTTCCTAATTATATATAGGCTAGGCGCCACCAATTATACGGACGCTTTTATAAGGAGTAAATAGGATATAAATAACTAGATAGCTATAAAGATCTTATTATAGACCTAAGCGCTACAATAACTAGAGCACCTTAACTCCTAAATATAGGCAGAACTAAATATAGACTCTTTAGATACTAAGATATGCCCTATTGGCTCTATAGAACTAGACCTTATTAATAAACTACTACAGGTAAACCGTACGGCCCCTTCTCTATAGGAGTACCGCGAAAAGGCAAAGAACGTTTCTAGCCTATGGTCCCTTAAAAGTGGACTACTTAAGCACCGCAAACGGCTAGTAGTAGCAGAGGAATAGAACTTATAGACTTGGCTTATTGCCGAAGCACATACCTAAGTCTCTACGGCCTACCCTAAAAAAATAAGACCTATAGGATTATTATCGACCGCTACTACTAGCCCGGAATAATTATAGATATTAACCGCTATATACGGAACTATAATAACTGCTATAGGTCTATAATTTCACAAGATAAGACCCTAGGATTATTAAAACCCCTCCTAATACCCGACTGCCCCTAGTAATATATCTCTATAGACTTTTATAAGCTACCTCTAGACCATAACGGATATAATATGGTTATAATCCTAGTTAACCGCTTCGGCAAGCGCCCGTTCTTAATTCCTTATTATAAAAATATTAATACTAAAAAGGCGGCCCAACTATATATCTACTACGTCTACCGAATTTACGGACTACTAAATACTATTATATCTAACCGCGGGCCGTAGTTTATATTAGCCTTTTAGAATAAGTTTACCTAGATCCTAGGTATTAAGCTAAAGCTTTCTATAGCATATTACCCCTAGATAGACGGTTAAACGGAGATTATAAATTAATACTTAGACTAGAGACTCCGGCCTTTTATTAACTACTTCTAGGATAACTAGGCCAAACTATTACCCTTAATAGACTACACCTAAGCGACCCTACCCCATAACTCTACTGGATTTATCCCTATTTAACTAGAAATAGGTTACCTACCCTATATAAGCTTTAACTAGAAAAGACNANAAGGGCCCNAGACTATACGCGAAAAACTATCTTATAAGGAAGCCCAGCAGTACGCTAAGCGCTTAGAAAAAGCCTAGAAAGTAGCCCATACAAACCTAAAAAGGGCCTAGAAATTAATGAAATAGTAGGCGAATAAGCATAGGCGCGAGCCTAACTTTACTATAGGCGATATAGTTTAGGTTATAATAAAGAACTAGAAGATAGAACGGCCTAGCCATAAGTTAGACTATAAGATGGCAGGACTGTATAAGATTCTTAATAAAGTAGGCAACTTGTATAAGGTTAAGCTCCCAGACTTAATTAAAGTTTACCCTATCTTTTTACCGGATAAGTTACGGAAAGCTATAAATAACCTACTACCTAGATAAAAGAATGAACCTCCCCTACTAATTTAAGTTAATGGCGATAATAAATAGGAAATTAAAGAAATACTAGCTTGTAAACTTGTAAAGGGAACATTAAAGTATTATATTAGTTGGAAAGGATATAACCCAGACCCCACTTAGTACCCTATATAGAACTTTATAGGTAGTCCCCATAAGCTTTAGGAGTTTTATAGCTATTACCCTAATAAACCTAGACCACTAAAGTACCTAGATAAGTAGATAGAATGCTAGTATAATAAAGATAATAAGCTACTAGAAGAATATAAGGACAAAAACGCCCTAGAAATTTCTTAGTTATGTAAGGTCTTAAGATATCCAGAAACTTTAACCGGCGGTTAAAGTTATTTAATTAGTTAGATCCTCTTACTAAAACTTTTAACAACAAAGCCTAAGGGCAGGCTTTTTTGGAGAGGGGGGTAATGTTACGGCACTAGTAGAACTGGTAGAACTTAGTAGAACTTAGTAGAACTTCACACTAGCAAGTTGCTACAGATTGCCGCATATTGCGGTTATGTAATGTAAAGATCTTATAAAACATCAAACGGCGCTACTCTTCTTCTCCTTTCCTTTCCCTAGCTTTAGATTCTCGTTTATAGACAATCCAATCGTATAGGCTTGCGCGTCCCCTTTGCCGTGCCTATGCCTCGATTAACTGAGTCGCTAATATTATATTTGAATAATATCGTATAATAACTCCGCACTACTATTTTAGCCTACTTTATAGTATAGCCTTTAGTTATAAGCTATAAATAGATAGTATTTATACACCTATAAATATAATTTTTAGCATAAAGAAAGATAATTATCTTAGGAATTAATTTGGGACTTAAAACCTTTCTTCCCTTTAGCTATATAGTACCTCCTACTAGATTTTAAATCCGCCCAACTAATTAATAGATAGAGGTAGTGGATATTTAACTAGAAGATGCGGATATCCTACTAAGTACTACGGGCGTTTAGCTAGATAATGCGGATATTTAGCCAAGGGTCGCGGATATATAATCCTCCTCTACTACCGCCTTCTTAAACGCCTCTTTAATAACAAAGAATAGTGCCTTATAATTATTTTTATCCCTCCTCTTAATATAGCCCTCAATAATAAATAGGTTAGGCTAATTAATATCCGTTTATTTAAAATCCGTTATACTTTAATAAAACCCTACTAGCTTTATTACCTTTATATACGTCTTCTTATTAAGTGTTGCAGTATATATAACCTATAGCACTATTAAACTAAGCAGTAATTGCACTTTAAAGAGCTATGCGTAATAGGGCCGGAAGCTCTTACCCTAGTTAGTAACTAGATAATACTTCTTAATTATAACTAAGGAAATATATAAGCAAAAAGCGGGCTAAGTAAGGATATAATAGAACCGTTTACTTAATAGTAACTCTAGTAATACTAGAATATATATAAACTAACCCGCCTTAATATGTTTTAGGATATCTATATACGCTTTTATTACCTCCGTATATATAAATACGGGATTTACTCCTAGAATAGCCCGTATTTTTAACAGCTACTCCTCTCTAATTATATTTAAAGGCAATATAATAATAGTAACGGAAGCTTAAATTAGTAATAGAATCGCCTATATTATTATACTCTTACCCTATAATGTCTTTACCGCTAGGAATAAGTCCCTCCGCCTATATATTACCCATCTTAACACCTTAATTTAACTAGGTTATCCGCTGTACGGATATAGAAGCTTAATAGCTCTATCTATTAAGCTTAACTATTTGTCTTTACTTACCTCCTGTAAGGCCAGAAGCTTATCTTATACGTCCTATAACTACCTCTCTGCCAGGGATATAAGATTCTCCTATATATAATTATCTAGCTCCTATAAGCTCTAAGAGACCTACTAGTGTTCTTATTTAACTACGGTCTTCTAACTCTAATAACTAGTGCTTTTCTTCTAACCTATAGTAGGTTTTCTATGCGGATATAATGCCTAGTAGTAGTAGAGGCAGTCTAGGCTAAGGGAGGATATTTTTAAGGAAGGACCTAACTATAGCACCTACTAGGTGTTGTAATAGCTTTAAGTAGTAGATATCTATATATCTATATAGTTTTGTCTATATTAGTAGACTATTTAATAAGATATAATACGTGCTTACGCTTTTAATAACGCGTTTTTTAACTTTAATAAAATTAATATCAGGACGAAGCAATAGCTATATTATAAAATTTATACCATTTAGAAGCCCTAAGTCTTAAAAATATTATATTAACTTTTGGTAATAATAACGCGTTATATAAATAAATGAATTAAATATCCGCAATATTTGTTTTATAGATTTTGCTTACATTTTTAATAAATCTCGCTAAAGCCTTTTAGATTACCTCAGCAAGCTTAGACGTGATTCTGTTAATGCGGATTTTCAATCGGTCCGCAAGCTAACTAACTACGTTTATAATGCACCACCAGTATTACGTCTAAGCGTGTTCCGCGACAGTTCTTAGTAAATCTACGGATATCCGCGTTACGGAGGTTGCGGATATTAGAATAACTTAACACCAATATTTTATATTATTTCCTAAAGTTGATTGATTATATAATAGAACCTAGGCTTTTAAAATATATTATTTTTATTACTTAGGTATTTTCAGGTCTTATAATAATTTTCGTTAAAAAAAAACGCGTTATTAGCAATTCTATAACCATATATAACTTTATTAAACGCTAGCTAATATATATAAAACCCGCATAGATCTATAATAACCACCCTAAAGAACCCATTATAGCCTGGCGGATATATAGTGTTAGTGTTATAGTGTGTAACACCTACTAAAACCTTATCGCGCGCTAACTACTAAGTCACGGATATCTAGGCAAACCTACCGTATGCTAGCACCAAAACCTACTAGGCGGAGAGGGAGGAAGTTAAATAAGGTACTAGAACAGCCGCGGCCGCATTAGGTGTTAAATAATTAGACTTAGAGGAGTTGTAAAACGGACTAGGAGCGACGGCTATAGGACCTTTAAGATTAGCTTTTTACGCTTCGCGGAGAGAGTAAGGCCCAGCAGCTAAGCAAGGTTAATAAGGCTATTGCTTTTTTATATCCGTATCACGGACGTGCAAAGCAGCTTAAAGCCCTTAGGTGGTTACTGTTTAAGAAAAAAGATATAATACTTATTGTAAAAACCTTATTTGGTAAGAGTATAATAATATAAGTAATGCTATGTCTTCTTCGGGCCTTAGTAGTAATTATTATCTTACTACTTAATGCAATTGGCGCGGAGTAGAAGGTAAAAATTAAGGAGCTTTCTGGAATAAGGCCGGTTTATATATACGCTAAGATAATATCTATACGTCTTTTATAGGAAATCCGCATTAGAGTATATACCTATATTTTAATATCGCCAGAGCTGTTAGTTAGTAAAAGGTTCTATAAAACTCTTATAAACCCTACCTTTTATACGTATATTGGCTTAGTAGTAATTAATAAGGTTCACCTTATGGCCAATTAGGGGGGTTCGTTCTGGAATTCGTATACATAGCTATAGAAAGTGCGGTTATTATTAGGGCGGAAGCCTTAGTTTGCTTATACTACAACGCTTAATAATATAACATTTAAGATTATTTAAGAGTTGGCAGGCTTTTAAAATAATATTAATATAGTACGGACGTTAACTAACCGGCTAGATCTATTAATTATTAGAGAATACGTTAAGCAAGGAAATAAGAAGTCCTTTAAAAGCTTATACTTTATTATAGACCGCGCGTATACCGCTATATCTACTAAGCAAAAAATCTAATATACGCCAACTCCCCACCAGATCCTAAAAACAATTATCTTTCTTAATTTAAAGGACCTGATATTACTAGGCAGGGACTTAATTCGTTTATAGTTAGTATATTATAGGTACTAGGAAGTATAGGCTAGAAGAGCTGTTCGGCTTTATTATATATTATTAGCTATTGTGGATAAAGACAGGCTATATAAGGAGTTTAGAAAGCCTAACTCGGAAATCCGCATTTTACTCTCCTCTAACGCGCTTACCTATGGCGCTAATATTCCTAATATTAACTATATCGCGCAGTATTGCATATATAAAGACAAGTTCATTAACATATTATAGCAACGACTTAGACGCGGTACTTGTAGTATTAGTTAAATAGGTAAGGCAATATTTCTAATTAAGGATTAGTATAAAGGTCTACATAAGGATATTGCTAGGCCAGCTAAAAATCGCGGTTATACTGGTAGAGCCTTCCGATCTTAGCTAAGTTAACTTAGCCATAAATATTGTGTTAAGTAATAGGTATTATAAAAGGACGGGGCTGCTAATTTTACTAGCAATATATCTTTAAGAGTGTCTATATGCAGTAATACTAATTCTAATGCATCCGCATCCAATATAGGGCAAAAGCTTAGTCCGGGTAGAATATCTATAGTCCTACCTACAGATATTCTACTAAAGAAGCCAGCGCGGCGCCTAAAAACTAAAGCTAAGAAAAGGGCAGCCCTCTCCTATTATATATATGCTCTTATAAATAAGGAAAGGGGCTACTTATAAAAAATTATATTAGAGAACTATAAGGAATAGTCTCCGTCCACTAGTGGCTAGGGTTATTACTTTAACTATAATCCTACTTTACGGGCTTTTAAAGAGTTTAATATTCGCAAGTTATATATAGAGGGGATTCTAAGAAAGGTGCACTAAAAGGCCTTTACTGTAAGTATAAAAAACTAGTTCTATAACTAGATGGAGAAGAAATATTAACACGCTGTTTAGAATCTAACCTTAAGCTACATTATATCCAATAAGCAAATTACCACCCTTTATAGCTACGCCTAGTATATAACCAGCCATAAGGCGCTTAAGAAAAACCTACCTAATTAGAATTATAATTAGCTTAGTAATAATCTAGGTAAGTTTATTACCTTTATTTAGGCAAAGGTAGAAAAGGCAAATTAGGCAAAAAGCTAGCTATTAGCGTCAATAAGCAAATTAAAAGATAGCGTAGAGCGGATGTTACCACGGTCTAGGGTAGCGGAGAGGCGTATAGTATTGGTAGCTCAACGTCCGTAAACACAAGTAGCCTAGCTACCTCAATTAATATCCGCCGAAAATCCGCATGTAGGGCTGCCGACACTATTACCTTCTCAGCCTACATCTAGCAGGAACGCGTAGCTAGCTAGCTTAAACTCTAGCTAGTAGAACACCTTTAGGCTAAGTACACCAATACCCTATAACGGATATTAGTCCTAGTAACGCGACGGTTAGGTCTAGTTTTTAACACAGAGCGGATATCCAGAATCCCAAAGTTAGGCTAGGTATTAACAGCCCTAGGGCAATAATTAGCGTTAGTTATTAGGTATTAAGTATTAGCCTCTTAGATATTAGGGTCTATACTATAATAATAAACATTAACTCCCTATAGCTCCCGGATATCTAAGTCTATATTATAGTATTAGAAACCAGTCTCTAGGGTAGGCTAGGTATTGTAGCTTATAAGGCAGCTCCGTATCTTAACCCTTAGAATAATCCGGATATTAGAGCTTACAGCACAGTATTAGGTCTTAGCCCTTAGAGCAATTTAGATATTAGAACTTACAGCGAAGCATTAAATCTTAACCCTTAGAGCAATCCGGATATTAAAGCTTATAGCGCAGCATTAAATCCAAATCCTTAGGGCAGTCTAAGTATTAGAGCTTATAGTATAATACTAAGTCTTAACTTTTAGATAAGCCTAAGGTTTAATATTTGTAATATAGCACTAGATCTCTAATTACGAAAAATTCTAAAGTTTAAGATCTGCACCGTAGCACCAGTTCCCAGGTAGTAGGAAATCCGGAAATTTAGAATTCGTAATATAGTATTAGATCTCCGCTCCTAAAAAATCCTAAGGCTTAGGATTTAAGTTGCAATACTAGATCTCTACTCCTAGGAAACTCTACGGCTTAGGGTTTGTAGACTAATACTTAATCTCCGCCCTCTAAACTGGGCGTAGTTTAGAATTCGCGTACTAATGCTTAATCCCTGCCTTCTAAATTGGGTGCGGCTTAGAATTTATAATCTAATATTTAATCTCCACTCTCTAAACTAAGTACAGCTTAGAACCTACAGCCTAGTGCTTAATCTCCGCCCTCAGTTTTAGATATAACGCAGCTTTAGTAGGTTAGTATTTAATATTCCTTAGAGTTCTACTTATTTATTAACTTAACTAAGACTTAGGCAGAGCTCTAATTAATATCTAGGTATTAAGTGTCGATTTCCATATACGCATTTAAATAGTCTATTAGATTCTTATTTAAAGAGATACTAAGGTTTATACTTAAAGCTCCTAAAACCCATAGAACCTATATTATATTAGCCATTTAGTTTAAGTATCTTATAATCCTTTTAACTAGATATTATCCGTTCTTCTTAGGCTACTATACCTTAAGCCTCTTAGCTAATATTAGATCCCCCTTACAGTAAGAGAAAATAAAAGGACGTGTCTATACACTTTAAAAGTAAGAAATCCGCTCACTAAGTAAACCTAATATCCGTTTACAACCCTTCTCCAGCACCTTAATTAAGCGGTAATTTTATATTAATGTTACTTCGCAAGTTAACTAAACGGCGCCTACTTACTTTAATTAGCGGTAATTTAACTATAAAGGATTTGCGCGTTATAAATAAGCGTATATAAGGTAGTTAATATTTACTAAGGTAAGTCACTATAATAGTAATTATTTGTTAGTAAGCTAATCTAATAAAATCTACAGCGCGGATATTTACCTTTAATTAACCTCTGTACCTTCTACCTTACAGTATCGCACCGCAAACTTTATTATTGTTGTTTTATCTACTGTCTATTAGCATACTACTATCTATAATGCCTTTTTTTATACCTCTAAATACGTCTAATAGCTATTTAGTTAAGAAACTTAATACGCGCGACGTTGACGATAAAATAATTAAGGACGCTTTTAAGGACGCTCTTTCTTTTACTAATCCTTTAGAATCTCTATCTAGAGAGTAAGCTTTCTAATACTAAATTATGCCTGTAGCTAATATAATTTTAGGAAATACGTACTAAAGCACTCTTTATTGCATCTAGCAGAGCACTATAATAAGGTTATTACGAAATCCGCCAGAAATCCGCTTACCTCTTTACTGCCAGCCTCTTTACCGCCTACTTCTTTACCACTTACCTCTTCGCTGCCTACCTTTAAGCCGCTTGTTTCTTCGTCGCCTACTACTTTTAAGAAGTTTAATCCTTATTATACTTCTACTTCTCTTAAGAGGTAGGCTAATAGAACTACTACGCAAGATGTTTAGTATAAGATAGCCTTTAAATTATATATGTTAACTATACTCTTTTACTATCTTATCTACTAATTTACCTCTTATAGTAACCTAATAAAAATATTAGAGATTTTAGATAACAATAAAGAGAATAATCTTAATAACGCCGACTCTCCTAAAAGCCCTCCTCTATCTTCTTATAATCTCCGTAACCCTTATAAGCTCCGTAGTATATAAACGGCCTAAGCTATAATGTCGGATATTAATATAAATAAGCGCCTTCCTATTTAAGTGCTATTAGTAAATAAATGGTACATCCTAAAAGCTAGTACTTAGGAGAATATAAAGGAAGCTCGCTAGCGGATATATACCTACGTCTAGAATATTAAGGGTAGCTCTAGTATGCTACGCGATCCGCTATACGCTCTATACGTAAAGTAAGACTATAAATATTACGTTTACAAGCAGAACTCTAGGCCATATTTTAGAAGTACGTGCTTAAGATATTACTTAAGTGGCAGGCCGTGTAAAAAGGTATGTGCTAATAGTATACTATTATTCTATCAGCTAATACGCATATAGGATAGTTCGCTAAGGCTAGAGCCGGTTACACCTTAGCGTAAAAAACGTGCGCAATTAGTTTCTGCTAGTAGTCCAGCTAAAACGCCTACTAAGAAGGTATAATATCCGCATCTTAATAATACGGATATTACTAATATCCATATAGCTTTATACCCGCACTATCCCCCCTTTAAAGACCTCCCCTTTTCCTAAAACTCTTACTCGCAGTAATATACGTAGCCGTAGGGGTATCCGTTCTACTGCTGCTCCTCCTACTCTTTTACTAATTCCTAGTACGCCTAGTACTACTTCTAGCACTACTACCGCTCCTACTGGTACGGAAAATGTCAGGGTGTATTTAGCAATTGCTATTTCCGTACGCGTTAATATAGTTTATAAATAGGTAACTAAGATAGCAAAAGATGTTTGGGCTATAGATCGCCGGTTAAGTAAGCTTAAAGATTCTCTAAGTAAGATAAAGGATGAGCTTATGTTTATAAGGCGTAGTATTATAGCACTTATATATAACGCCGGGTGCTAGATATAGAATTTAAGTAGATACCGGTAAGCTATTACTGTAGGTTAGCTATTACTGCGGGTTAACTGTTATTACGGGTTTAGAGTAATAAAATAGTAGCTCTTACCTCTCTGCTACTATATAAGTAGGAATTAAGTCTCTACCTTATATTTAATAGGTATAATTAATATTGTAATATCCGTATACGCTAAGATAAAGATATCCGTATATGCTAAGATAAATATATCTATATAAGCTAAGATAAAGATATTTATATATCCGCACCGTTAATGATTACTAAGGTAAGTTACTATAGTAGCAATTATTTGTTAGTAAGCTAATTTAATAAAATCAGTAGCGTAGATATTTACCTTTAATTAGCCTCTATACCTCTTCTTCCTCTACTAACCGTTTACCTTATAGTACCGCACCGCAAACTTTATTATTGCTGTTTTATCTACTATCCCTTCGCATTCTACTATCTACGATGCCTTTATTTACACCTATAAACGATATTAATGCGAATAACAGCAGCTAGGCGGTTAAGGAACTTAATATACGCAAAATAAATAAGGATGCTATTAAGCACGCTATAGCTGCTCTTACTAAGCCTTTAGGCTCTATTCCTAAAGGGTAAGCTTTCTAATACTAAATTGTGCCTATAGCTAATATAATTTTAGAAAATATATACTAAAGCGCTCTTTATAGGATTTAGTAGACGACAAAAATATAGATAGAGCAAAATCCGCTAAAAATCCGCGTACCTTTTCGCTGCCTATATCTTTGCCATAAACCACTTTACCGTTAGTTTCTTTGCCGTCTACTTCTTCACCATCCGCCTCTCTGCTGCCGCCACCTAATACCTTTAAAAGGAGGCTTAATAAGGCTTATTTATCTTCTTTTCTTAAAAAGTAGGCTAAAAAGGCTGCTAATACGAATCTAAAGACTAAAATAGCCATTAAATCGTATGTGTTAGTTATACCGTTTTAATGTCTTATCTACTAATTTACCTCTTATAGTAACCTAGACATTTATAAGGTTTCTTTAGATAGCGAATCTTCAGACAGCGGCAAAGATGAAAATCTTAATAACGCCGACTCCTATAATCTCCATAGCCCTTATAATCTCCGCAATACCACAAATATAAACAAGCGCCTTCCTATCTAAGTACTGTTAGCAAATAAATGGTACACTCTAAAAGCTGGTGTTTAGGAGAATATAAAGGAAAGTTGCTAGCGGATATTAATATACGTCTAAAATATTAAGGGTAGCTTTAGTAAGCTGCGTAACCCGCTATATGCTCTATATAAGAAGTATAACCACAAATGTTACGTTTATAAGAAGGACTCTAGGCCTTATTTTAGGGGTATGTGCTTAAGATATTATATAGGTAGCAGGTCGTGCGGAAAGGTACGTGCTAATAGTATACTGTTATTCTATTAGCTAATACGCGTATAGGAAAGTTTACTAAATTTAGAGCCGGTTACGCCTTAGGGCAAAAAACGTGCGAAGTTAGCTTCTGCCGATAGTCTAGCTGAAACCCCTACTAAGAAGGTATAATATCCGCATAGCTTTATTCTCGCACTATCCCCGCCCGCACTACTACGCCTCCCCCCCATTAAGACCTCCCCCCTAATTAAGACTCCTACTTATAGCAGTACGCGCGGCCGTAGAGGCACCCGCTCTGCCGCTACTTCTTTAACTCTTTCGCCGATTACTAGTACGCTAGGTACTGCTGCCGCTTCCGCTAGCACTGGGTCTATTAGGGTATATTTAGCAATCGCTATTTCCGCGCGTATTAATATAGTTTATAAACGGGTAACTAATATAGCGAAAGATGTTCGAGCTATAGATTGCCAGTTTAATAAATTTAAAGATTCTCTAAGTAAGATAAAGGATAAGCTTGCGTTCCTAAGGTATGGTGTTATTATATTTATACGCAATACTGGGCTACCAGATATCGAATATAAGTAGATATAAGTTAGCTATTACTGCGGGTTAGCTGTTATTACTGGTTTATAATAATAAAATAGTAGCTCTTACCTTTTTGCTACTATATATATAGGAATTAAGTCTCTACCTTATATTTAATAGATATATTTAATTAATATTATAATATCCGTATAAGCTAAGATGACAATATCTGTATAAGCTAATATAAAGATATCCGCATAAGCTAAGGTAAAGATATTTATATATCTGCACTATAAAACAGCTTACCGCTACGTTATATACTACGCGCTAAGAAGATTATACGCTAGCTAGAGTTAATATTAATAAAAAGAACTTGCTTAATATATTAAGACAGAAATGTACTATAAGCCTAAGCATTTAAAAGTCCTCTGGTATATTATCTGTAGCCTTATTAAATCCGTCCTTATAAGGGTTGTATAGTAAACTGCTAATATAAGACATCCGTATATTAAAATCAGCAATACTGCCCTATAAGAGCCGCTCTAATCTAAGTTAAAGAATAGTAGGTGCCTTAAACCCAACGTCCCGTACACGCTAACGTATAATTAAATCCTTAGCAATTATATCCGTAAGGGACCGGATATTAACCGCAGGAGACTTAATTATATAATTGGATATTATCCGCTTACTAAACGCGTTCTTAAACTTAGCACAAAGAGGTCCAGTATAGCTTATAGTAAAAATACTCTACCTAAATAGAGAGTTTACTCTAAAGGTCGAGTTTCCACGTAATCGGAGTAACTCCTTCAGCTAAAGATTTAGTAGTTTATTGAGTTAATCAGCTTTAAAAAAGCTATTTAGCTCTCCGCGATTATTAATTAGCCTATTTACAAGTATAGCCCGCTAAAGTACTAAATTATACGCCTTCGTTGTAATTAACCTCTAGAAGTACATTATTTTAAATATATAATTATGGCTCTTTAATCTAGCAAAGTAAAGGCAAAGGCGGGTAATTATACGCTTTAAAAAACCGATATCCGCATGCTTAATAGTATATTTTAACACTTTATATATTTTAACCACCTATAGATACTAAATATAATTAAAGAACTCCACGTTAACAATCTAAGCAGGCTAGCTTGTAGTAGTAGAGCTGGGTACTATAAGTAATTAATCTATAATCCGAGAACCTCTGTGGGCAGAGGGCTGCGGAGAAACCAATTTATTAGCCTCGCGGCCAACTTTAAAGCTGAAACCCGCTGCGCGGATATTCTTAATATGCTATAGAAACTGCTTAGGCGTTAAGGATCCAATATATCTTTTAACCGCACCTTCTTTATAGATATTAAGCCTATCGCGGATATATATTAAGAAGAGTGCAACAATGCGGGCATTAAAACTATGCAGTACTAGCTCTTTAAAATAGTAAAAGAGAGGGCGCTCTACGGGAATATTTTATCGCCTAAGGTAATTTATATAAGTATAGAGCGTAGAGTACTACTGCGTATATTACTCACTACTAAAGAAAGTCCTTATAATTGTATATAGGAAGTTTAACCGGAGGTGCTAAAGACCTAGAATAGGTAGTACCTAACAATAGCTATTATATGGGAGCGCAGCCTCCGCCCGCTCCCGCTTATAGGCGTATATAAGCTTTACAGTTTTCTAGTTACTATATGCTAAATATAATTAGTTCTAGAAATTATTGTCGCGATTAAGCTATAGTTAATTTAGGAAGATTATCTTAAGTATATAGTAGTTGCCATTTATAGAAGCCTCGCTCTCTATAATAGGGCCTAGGTTTATATACGTTGTCTTTATAAATAGTAAAATTTTAATCTCCGGCATACGCGGATATTTAAGCTCGGTATTAGATTTAAAAATACCACTTATAGCGGTTAGATATGCGCTTTAGAGAGCATCTATAATTACAAATATGGATATCCAATTTTAAACGCTATTATATATATTACCTGGCGCCTTAGTAATATCCTTAATCTAAAGCTGCACTTAGTTATACAGTATACTTTAAAGAAGGCCACTAGGGGGGATATAAGATCCGTGGATAAGCTTTCTAGTAGTATAGGAATGGAAAACACCAGTGTCTCCAATTAACTAATATCGTATTTGCTTAAGGTAGTTAAAATTATCGTATATAATATAGTTATTATTAAGAGTGGACATTAATTAGAGGTAAGTCTTTAATAACGTTAGCACTAGTATATCCGCCGCTGGTATTATAACCTTCCTTAAAGCGTTTAGCTAATCCCATCTTCTAGTAGTTTAGCGTCTTATATCCATTAATAAGTCCTAGTCTATAAAGCAGTAATAGAACCTAGTGCTTTATACCTATACCTTAAAGATAGAGACTAAGAAGCTAAGTAAAACAGTTAGTGGAGTTTCGAGTATGGCCTAATGAAAGAATAGATATAAGAAGAATAACCCACCCTAGGTATAGATTCCGCGATTTATTACTTCTTAATTATGCCAATAATCCTTCCATTAGTTAGTAGAGTAGAGGGGCATATTAGCTAATTACCTTATAGCCTTACGAGAGTTAAACGTCTTTAAACTCTAGATCTAACTTCTATAGGCTAAAGATAACTATCTTCTGCTGAAGATTATAAAGCTCTTTATAAAGGATATTTACGACCGCATTAACTAGTTCTAAATGGATATCCGTAGTCTCTATAATCGCATTATAGATTTCTTTGTCTCCTAGAAGGGTAGCAATAAGCCTCTTTACCTTCTTCTTTTTTGCCTTCTTTCTTTATACCTTATCTATTTTTACGCCTTCTCTTTTATTAGTATTAAGCTATAGCTACGCTAAAGAAAGGTCACTAAAGGACCATCGCTAGTCCCGTAAATACTCTAAAATAACTCCAACCTTTTCTTCCTTTATTACCGAGCGCGATATCCGCTTAGCGGATGCTCCAGTTAGTGTTTAGATAGGCGTCCGCCGGTTAACTAATAATATGTTTATAGAGGGGGTGGGCAATTCAATTGTTAATATATTACCCGTTTGGTAGCGCTTTCTACTTAATATCGCGGAGGCTAATAGGGTAGATATATTAATCGATTATAGAGCTGCTTCTACGGATTAATTTAACAGTATTTCTAAGATAATAGCTGTTGTGGAGGTATAGATTAATTTTGTTAAAAAAGGTAACTACTCTATATATAAAACAAGTTGGATTACCTAAGAAACCTTGCGAAAGTCTCTCAGACCATAGAATTAACTTTTTAACAAAAAAGGTTAGCGATATCCGCTTGCGGATATACGTATGTCCGCTAATTGATTCTATAGTCTAAGCTTACTAAGGTAACCTTTTAGACGTGATTTTGCAATTCGGAAGACGGCGTAGGTTATTCCGACTCTAGCTAAAAATCACATCTAAGCTCGCTAAGGTAAAATTGTTGGTATAAGCTATATGGCTTGCCTTAGCAAGCTTAGACCGTAGAATCAATTAGCGGATATCGCTAACCTTTTTTGTTAAAAAGGTAATTCTATAGTCTGAGAGACTTTTCTAGCATTTCTTAAGCGATTTAACTTTGTTTATATATAGAGCAGTTACCTTTTTTAACGAAATTAATCTACACCCCTATAGCAGCTATTATCTTAAAAATACCGTTAAATTAATCCGCAGAAGCAGCTCTATAATCAATAAATATATCTACCCTATTAGCCCCCACGATGTTAAGCAGAAAGCGTAGGCAATTCGCCTACTTAGGCTTTATATAAGGCTCTATATAAAGCTCTATATAAAGCTCTATATAAAGCTCTATATAAAGCTCTATATAAAGCTCTATACTAAGCTTTATATAAAGCTCTACACAAAGCTCTATACTAAGCTTTATATAAATCTCTATATAAGGCTTTATACGAAGCTCTATATAAAGCTCTATATAAAGCTTCGCGTATAGAGGCTCTGTATAACGGCTTTATATACGACGGTTCTATGTAATAATAGTTCTATAGAGCATTTATATAACTGGCGATAGTCTTTTAATAACCTTTTATATATCCGCTAGGCTATAATAGGTTCTTTAAGGTAGCTATTATAGATCTATATAGGATTTATATATATTAGCTAGCATTTAATAAAGTTATATATAGTTACGGGATTCCTAATAATGCGTTTTTTTTAATAAAAATAATTACAAGACCTAAAAATACCTAAGTAATAAAAATAATATATTCTAAAAGCCTAGGTTCTATTATATAATTAATTAACTTTAGAAAGTAATATAAAATTAAGTTATTTTAATCTCCGCAATCTCTGTAATACGGATATTATTAAAACGCGTAAGAAACCTTAGAAATATAGCTTAGATATAATTCTAGTGGTTTCGCATAAACGTAGTTAGTTAGCTTACGGATTGATTGAAAATCCGCACTAATAGAATCACGTTTAAGCTTGCTAAGATAAGTGTATAGCTATAATTATAATATATTATCGACCTAAATAGGACTTGCTTACTATTTTTAGCTGCTTACCCTTATAGGTCTCACCACCTGTCTTAGTTATATATAACTACCTTATATATACACAGAGGCCCTAAAGCTATATTTAATAGACAGAGTTCTTATTCCTAATCGTCCGTTTAACAGTTATAAGCCTAGACCATCTACTACATTATTTTTAATTTAAAGCCTTTATTCTAATTAATTTCTATTATCTTAATTATAGATACCTATTACATATTAGGGGGGCTAATTTGGCGTAGTTACGACCCGGGTTAATACGAGGTTAAAGTTACCCCTACTAATAACGCGCCCAAACCCCATATAAGGTCGCGTAGCGACCGCCCCCAAGTACCTTCGCACGCGATTTTAGGCGAAAAGGTATATAATATATGTTAGATTAGTACTTCTAGACGGTTGCGTAATATTGCTCTAAATTTACAATACCTAAACGCGCTCTACTCCTATATTAAGGCGTCTTAGTTATTATAATGCAGTCCTATATTAAGATGTCTCGGTTACTAAAGTATAGTCCTATATTAAGGCGTCTTAGTTACTATAGTATAGTCTTACATTAAGGCGTCTTAGTTAATATAGTAGTCTTATATTAAGGCGTTTTAGTTATTATAGTAGTCCTATAGTAAGATAGTATTATATATATATATATATACTGCTTAATACGGAGCCTTTCCCTCCCTTTCCCTCCCCCCCGCCCTAAGGGCTAGTAGTTAGATATTCTTATAAAGCTAATCTAAAGAACGCCAGCCTTACAGCTGCTCTAGCTGGTTAATAGCCTATTTCTTATCTCTTACTATACTATCTTCTACGCGCTATCTTATATCCTTAATTATCCTATGGCGATGGCTATAGAATATAGCCTCGCCGTTAACCCGCTAGCGCGCCCCCTAGTAGTAATTAAGAGCTTTAATTAATAGCCCACCCGTTAGCTCTAAAGTTTATTTAACCTAGAGCTAAAATACTAAATTACCGCCCTAAAGCATCTTATATTTTTTTAATAGCGCCTATAGGGTAAGGATAAATAGGAAAGGTAGTTAAGTATTTACTTACGCCTACGCTAGCGGGGGTAGTGTAGATATAGTAGATAGCTAAGTTGTCAGATAATCTATATTCTCTGTGGCGTAGGACATGCACGGGTTACGTGCACGGGTCACGTGTAATGTAAATATCTTCGTCTAAGCCCAGGGACCCTAAGTTAATAAACGATTAGACACAATTAAGATCATCAATTAATTAACCAATTTTATTAATAAATAGCTCTATATAAGTTATCTAACAGTTATAAGCCCGGTCCGCCGACACAAGAAGCTATTTAGCTATTACTTAGTTATTTAAAGAAATTCTACCTTATCGTCAGACTCTAATACCTTATTGTCACAAGACGACCCTAATTAAAATCCTACCTCAATTGTTACAGGATAAGATTCCACGAGATTCCACGAGATTCCACGAGACTCCACCTTAATCGTCAAAGGACGATCCTAACGATAAGGACGATCCTAATAATAAGGACGATCCTGCGACAAGGACGATCCTAACGACGAATTCTATCTCAATTCCTATCTGCCTATTAGTTAAATAACTCCACTAAGGTTAAGTTTGTCTACCACGATTATCCTTAATAAGCTAGAAGACTGGGAGCAATAGATCTGGCAACTATAAGCCCTTATAGACAAACGAATTTGGGCCCATATTAACCCAGATAAGGAAGCACCTTAATAAGGTCTACTATAAGAACTAGCCTATCTAGAAGTTATAGATTTTAACAAAAATGCAACCTTATATATATAGCTCTTAACAAATTAACAGAGGGCGTACGAGAATAGCAGATAATACTATAACTAGGATATAAAGTATTTCCTAAAACAAGAAGAGCACCTTTAAAAGATCTACACCTAAATTACGTCCATAGTATTAATTTAGAAGAAGCTACTGCTTAACCCTTCCTTAATAGTTAAAGAATGGCTATCTTTTTTTTTTTTTTTTTTTTTTTATATCCGTTGTATTATACTACGTACAATACTGCGCATGCAGCCTCTAGGCTATGGCGCTATAGTTCTATATACATGAATCCTTCCTAGGCAGCTTAACATGTACTAGTAGCTAAGTGGACACTCTGGCCCGTTTTAAAAATGCTAGGGGAGCTCTAGCGACTGGTGTTTTTTCGTTCTGGTATTTTGCTTACTATGGTCCAGTTTACACCAAGAAAAGGAATCCTGGCTCTTTTATCTATTTCTGCCGTATTCTGCCGTTCCTAGAGTAGAAAAGCGCTCTAAAGAAGATTTTTATTAAATAGTTTTGCACTTAGAATAAGAGGCGTTACAATAGCTTGCTAGCTTGGAAGCAGCTACCAATTACCTAAAGCGACTTTTTATCCTGTACCCTATCTCTTCTCCTTGCTAAAGAAATGGGTAGGGAATTAGTAATTAATAGGTACTCTCCCTAAAAATAACCTACTAATGGTATTTTATAAGGGCGAACCTCGTTACATAAAACCCACTCCCATAGGAAAATTTTCACGAAGTTGTCTTGTATAGGGTATAACACAATTCGCCTATACACCTTAGATTTAACGTGCTAAAGTAACACGGGCCGGCCCTTCCCCCTCCCCCCACTATAGCCACCCTATCTGCGCATCTGCGGTACGCCTATAGTGCGGTATTGTATGGTATGTTGTGGCGGTGGTGGCGGTTGTGGTAGAGGTCGTCTGTAGCGCGATGGCCGTAGACAGGTTGTGGAGAGGTCGTCTGCAGCGTGATGGCTGTAGATAGGTTGTGGAGGTCGTCTGCAGCGCGATGGCTGTAGATAGTAGAGGTCGTCTGCAGCCTGATGGCTGTAGACAGGTTGCGAAGGTCGACTACAGCCCGATGGCTATAGACAGGGTTGCGAAGGTCGACTACAGCCCGATGGCTATAGAACAGGTTGCGAAAGGGTCGACTACAGCCCGATGGCTATAGACAGGTTGCGAAGGTCGTCTGCAGCCCGATGGCTGTAGACAGGTTGTGTAGAGGTCGTCTGCAGCTTGATGGCTGTAGACAGGTTGTGGTAGAGGTCGTCTGCAGCCTGATGGCTGTAGACAGGTTGTGGTAGAGGTCGTCTGCAGCTTAATGGCTGTAGATAGGTTGCGAAGGTCGTCTGCAGCTTGCGACGCCTGTAGACAGGTTGCGGGAGGTCGTCTGCAGCTTGATGGCTGTAGACAGGCAGGGTAGTTATATAGTAGAGTTCGACATGCCTGCTTATCCAGGCCTCTACCCCAGTTTTCTAGTAGCTTTCCTATTTATCTAGGCCCGAGGGCCTAGGCCTTTCCACAAGCAGTTGGCTGCTACCACCCCATAACACGGGGAAATTTCACCAGTTCTCTCGGATATCTTATAATAGGCTATTAGCCTAAGTACTAGCCTGCCCCCCAGCAGTCTATATAAGAGTCTCCTCTAGAGTTGGTACGCTTTTGCACGGCTTGGGAGCCTTCCATAGCCTCTAGTTTTACGCCTCTTTTCATTGTTTCCGCCGGCACGGGCATAAGCTGCCATTTGCAGGGGTCGCAACCTCCGTCTCACGCGCCTACTGACGTAATCCTACAAGGGCGTCGTAGCTGCATCCTGCAATGTGGTTGAAGCCTTAGGTACCATCTACGGTTGAGGCCCAGCCAAAGCCTCCCCCGCCTGAGTAACTCCTGTTTGCTCCTTAAGCGTACCTCACTAGCGGTACTGCCCTAGCGAGCAGTCGTACTGCCCTAGCGAACAGTCCTATCTATTGGTACACCGACACGGCCATCCGTTCTCTTCGAGCCACGTAGGTGTTTCTTCGGCCAGGACGTGATCCTGCCTGCCTACCAGGTGCACTAGGGGTCAGAGCCCAGCTAAGGGGTGAGGTCCCTAGAGCCAGCAGTGGCTACTACGCACTACGCCCCGCGGGAGGTTTTAATTCCCGTTTCGCGTTGCCTGTAAGAGTCTCCTCATAACAAGGCCGACCGTGTCTTGCAGAATAGGTTATAGACTAGGTCCCGTGCCAGGCGACCTACCCTACCCTATTCTACTAACCAAGCTTATGTCCCCCCTTTGTATAAGCTGGCCTGTGTCTCTAACTGTCAAGTCCTCGTACGACTGGCCTGTGTTTCCTTAGAGCCTCCCCCAATATATGCGCAGGTTGCGTGCACCACGCCTATTAAGACCCTCCTGTGAGTCACCTGTAGGTCAACCGTAGGTCGAACGCCATGGGGCCGTCGAAGCTGGCCTGTGTTTCCGCTGCCTAGAGCTTTGCCCGTGTTTCCACCTCGTTGAGCCGTCTGGTTGCCGTCGCGTCGCCGTCGCGTCGCTGTCGCGTCCTGTCGTCCAGGTCGCGCGCACCACGCCTATTAAGACCCTCTTCTGAGTCACCTGGGTGTACCGGATACCAGATAGGCCCTCGTAGAGGGGCCTTAACGAGTTCTCTAGGCAGGGCCTTAACAAGTTCTTCGCGGTGGCCTTGGGGCCTTAACAAGTTTCGTACGATTCTGCGACGCGTTTAACCTTAACAAGTTCTTATAAGCAGAGGTTTCCTACGCCCTCGCCGCGTTCCTTTGCGGTCTCAGAGCTAGTGCAAGCCCAAGGGTGTCCTGTTGTACGTCTAGGTCGCGTCCACGTCGACTGGCTGAATAAGGCCAGTTTCGGGCCTGGCTACGAGCCAGGTAGTCGTACATCGGGTGGTTTTCGTATCCCAGTTTCCCTTGATAGCCCCCCTAGATGGTAGAGCAGGAGCCCCAGGCGGGGGCAGTAGGGCTCCTGGTGTTGTTGAGGGCGATGCTTCGTACGCGTCGCAGGCTCAACACCACAGAACCGCGACGACAGCGCGCTGCACGCGCTGCGACGGCTCCCTACCATCGCCTCTGCACTTGGCCATCAAAAGGAACGATTTCCTGATGATGTTTCCACCCGCGGCGACGTGGACGCGTGCAGTAGGGCTTCGCGGGTCAAGAATGGCTATCTTAACTAAAGGAGAACACAGAACCTACCTTGTTGTTTATTAGGAAGAAGGTATAACACTAATACACAGAAGCCCTTAAGGGGTTTAAACACTTATCAAAATTAAATTAGTAGTTAGATTAATAGGAATATATAATAGTACTAGGAGAGAAATATAAAATCCCTTAAATATCTAATAGAATCTGGCTTTAAGAATTAGCAGAAGTTATTTAACCTTTTAACAACGCCTATTATATAAAGTATACTACTAAGTTAAATAACCCTTAGAAGTTAAGATCTTTTAAATACCATAGAGTAGCAAAGAAGCTGCAAAAAGAACTTAGAATACCCTTAAAGAAAGCTAATACTACTATAAGAGGGAGTACCTTTAATGCAGACTTCGCAGAGCAAGCCATAATAGATTACTTTAATACTACTAAAGGTCTAGGGAAAGGAACCTTAGTACGTACTAGACGCTCAAAGAGAGCCGGGTTACTAGTAGATAAGGAGACGTCCTATAAGAAGCTACTACCTATATATTTAGCGTGTAAGAAACAAGGATATTCCCTACAGGACTATTAGTATTTATTTAAAGATAAGAGACCCAAAGGAGTCATAATCGGAGATGCTCGCATTAAAAGGGTGCTAAAGAAGGTAAAAAAGAATAAGGATTTTACTAACCAAGTTATAAAGATTAGACTTAAAGAATAAAAAGATAAGGCTTAATAACAATAGGATAAAAGTCAGGAAGTTAAGATTAAGGGAGAAGCTAATATAATATTCCTAGAATCGTACCACATAGGTTAAATCTATCCACTAAAGCTATTAACTATTCTTAACTTAGGAACCACTCTCCATATCTTTAATAACCTCTTTTATTTCTATAACTTTAGGAAAGCTCTAAGACTTAAATACATTATTGCCGGCAGCTTAGAAGTGCCTATACTAGGCTATAGTAATATTACCGTCTAAGTTATAAAACTAGATAAGAGTAAGGGAATCCTACGTCTTAAGGACGTTGCCTTTTATACGGACTTTAATATAAATCTAGTGTTATTCCGTCTACTTTAAAAACGAGGGTACTACTAGAACAATAAAGGAGAGAACAATCTTCTAGTTTAAAAGGATAACTTAGTCCTATATTAAATGGAAGAATGTTATAAATAATAGACTATTAAATACATCCGATTAGGAAATCTATTAGCGTTTAATATAAGCCGACTACTACGCCAAAGGAAGCGTAGAGTATTGTTAAGAGACGCTTATCTAGATTTAAAAGGAGATGCATATCTATAGTATCTGCGTCTAGGTTATCCAGGACCTATAAGCCTTCATTATTTAGATCTTAACGCCTTAGGAGTTAAGCTTTAAGGCCTAAAGATAACGGAATATTAACATTATAGTCTCGCCAAAATTAAGCGTTAGATCTTACGAAGGTTCCTAAAACAGAAAATTAATAAACCTTATTTTAACCTCTATATTAACTGGACTAATATTAAGGAAGCGTATGCTAGATTTATACAAGTTATACTTATCTATAACACTTTCTTAGGAAGATCCTTCCCGTATTTTATAACAACATATAGCGAGGAGAAGGAGACACTATAAGTGCTTAAAGACTTTATTTAGTGGATTCGTCTAAGGTATAACCTTAAGGTTAATACTATTAGATTAAACAATAAGCTAGGGAGAAGGAGAACCCTTAAATAGCTACGGACATAAGGGATTATATTTAAGCCTTCGGCGCCATATACTTAAGCTTAAAATGGTACCACCAAACGCTTAGGGGGTGTAATTATTAAGAGAGCATAAGTAATAAGAATTGCTGCTAATCTACCACACAATCTATAGAACGAGATAGTTAACTATATAATCTACCTTTAAGATTAAACGCCACAGGAAAGTAATAGATGGAAATCGCTATATAAGAGGTTCTATACCTTCCTAGCTAATAGAAGACCAAAAAAACCATAACTAGTGTACCTAAAAGCCTACGGCTATAGGGCGTACGCGATAACGTCGGATGCCTAGCTAAAGAAGAAAAGGCTAAGCAAGCTAGATCCGCGAGCCCATATTAGCTATCTCGTCGGCTATAACTCTACCAATATCTATAGGATCTGGATCCCATATAAAGGTATCGTTATCTCTACTAGGGACGTCATCTTTAACAAGAAGACGTTCTTTAACGGCAAGTGAACGGATATCTTAAAGGACCTACACGCTAAGCTAGACACGCTAATTAAGAAGATTTAACTCCTTAATACCCTAACTAAGAATAAGGTTCTTCTAAAAGATAATAAAGAAGTACTTAAACCGTTAAGTTAAGAGAAAGATAATAACGTCGATAATAAGCCAGTTTAAGCCTTTAATAAGTTAGTAGATCTTAAGCTTATAAGAGCTCTTAAAGACGCGTATTATACGCCACCTCCAACAGAAGAAGATAAAGAATCTCTATATACCTTTTACGTTAAGTATCCTATAAAGTTAGAGATATAAGATACTAATTAGGACATTATTAACCGAGTAGGAAATAGGTTTTATACTTAGGGGGTATTTAACAACTTGGTTAAAGACTTATTTAAGGAAGCCAGCAATTATAGGTTTAAAGACTTTATTACCAAAAGGATCACTTTAGCCTATTACGGCGCCTTCTTAACAGGAAGGAAGTTTAACCTTAATAGTTAACTTAACGACAGCAAGCTTAAATTAAATAAAATAAGTAATATTAGATTACAAAGGAAGAACTTACCTCCGCCACCTTAGTTAATCCGCAACCTTAATACATATCCTCTTCGAGATCAGTTATAAGAGGCTTAACAAGCCCATCTCTAATCTTATTATTAAATAAAGTCGTTTTAAGAAACAGATAAGAAGCACATAAAGGAATAGTAGGTCCTCAGCTTAATATAAGTATTTGTTTACAAGACGGACAAGTATAGATTTCTCCAGAAATGTAAGGCACGCTTAGTAGTCTGCGGAAATTAACAGGCCCTAGGAGACCTACCTACGAGAGCTACTATATTAGCTAGTACGATCTTCCGAACCCTTATAGCGATCACTATAAAATTTAACCTAGAGACGACACAGATAGATGCAGTTAATGCGTTTGTTTATTATAATCTTAACAAGGTTGTCTATATAAAGCTACCGCCAGAGTTTAATAAAGGAAAGACAGATAAAGTACTACGCTTAAGAAAAGCCCTTTACGGACTATAACGATCACCACTGTTATGGCAAAAGAACCTTACGAGCTCCTTAAACGAATTAGGTTTTAAAGAGGTCCCTTAAAAGCCATACGTTATGCTAAAAGATAAAATAGTCATCTTCTTCTACGTTAACGATATTGTTTTCTGCTACTAAAAGATAGATAAGATGTAACAGAGCCTTGTAGCAGGAACTACGATGGACTCGTTAATGGGCTAGGTATATAGGTATTGCGAGTAAGTCAACAACGTAAATAATAACTGGTGGAGTGGTTACCTAATAGATTAACTCTAATTATATTCTGAGAATTACTACAAGGAAGGAACTATCTAGGTAGGGACTGAGGGTCCTTAAATACACAACTGTACTCCTAAGAAAGTCGTTGCTCTGTCTGCTCTGTCTACTCTATTCGCTCTGTTACAGATCTCGCAGATCACACAGATTACACGGATCACATTACGTGACTCTGCTTACTATTCCTCGTCACATGGTTCCACGGGTTCTATCCTAGACCGTGCTTGTATTAACTAACTAGCTTCCTTCGACTCCTCTCCAAGTAGTCGTAACATCGTACTTAAAGCGTTCGTAATATAAGAAGAAAGCTTAAAAAGCAATTAAGGAGCTAAGCAAGGAATACTAGATAAGTACCCTTAGCGAGCTAAAATAGTTTCTAGGAATCTACGTACTACACAATTATAGCTAGAGGCTCCTATAGCTATCCCAGAAAGCCTATATTGAGAAGATAGCTAACTAGTATAAGATAGATCTTAGAGGGCGTCTTTTAGACACTCCTATGGTAGAATTAGAACTCCTCCCTACTAATTACTATATAATCCGTCTAACGCGTCCGTCCCCTAATATAGACCTATTAGTCTATCCTATATCCCTACCAGCTTCTATAATGCTATATTAGAGAAAACTAGGTTTAGTACTCTATATAGCCACTATAACGCGTCCAGATATTGCCTTTACAATATTACGGCTAGTAAGGTTTAATTAGGACCCAAGCTAAGAGCACTATTAAGCGGCAAATAGAGTTATCTAGTACCTATATAGCATAAGGAGCAGAGTAATCTACTATAGAGGAGATAAGGAAGGAATAAACAGTAGAGGGAGAGATAAAGGAATACGCGACTAAGGACGAGACGACGGAGACGGTAGAAGTAAAGCGCAATTATTTATTTATACTAGCGACGCATTATTTACAGACAACTCTATTAATAGAAAGAGCTTGCAAGGATATATTATAAAGCTATTTAGGGGGCTAATCGCCTAGAGAGCAAATAAGTAGGGTATAGTTACGATATTAAGCATAAAAGCCAAGCTGTTAGCCCTATTACAGATAGTAAAAAAAGCTATCTTTATTAGCAGGCTGTTTAAAGCAATAACATTACAGCTAAACAAGCCCTTAATTATTAAATGCAATAACACCTAGACGCTCTAACTAATTATAAAAGACACGGCAAAGCTAATCACGAAGCTCTGACACGTTAATATCTATTAACACTAGCTACGTTAGGAATACGCAATAAGACGAGTATGATTTTAATAGACAGCGATAAAGGAGATAATTGCTAATAGACTTATAAAGGCCCTACCCAAGCAGAGGTTTTAAAGCTTTGTCAATATAATCGGAATGGTGGATATTAAGGAGCAGCTAAATAAGAAAAAGTAATTAGAGGACCTAAGGGAGAATATTAGAGCGAGACGGAAGGATTTAGATAAGATTACAGTTTAATTAACGCACTAACAAACATAAGAAGGTGGTTAGCTTCATCCTCAACCAGGTTAAAGCTAAGGGGGTGTGTTAGATAATCTATATTCTCTGTAGCGTAGGATATACACAGGTCACATATACGGGTCACATATATTGTAAATATCTTTGTCTAAGCCTAGGGACCCTAGGTCAATAAACGATTAGACATAATTAAGATCGTCAATTAATTAACCCATTTTATCAATAAATAGCTCTATATAAGTTATCTAACATAAATAGGGGGTGCGGATATTAGCTAAGTGGGGGTATAGGTATTAGCTAAGTGGGGAGTATAGGTATTAGCTAAGTGGGGGGTATAGGTATTAGCTAAGTGGGGGGTATAGGTAGAGTAGATAGCTAAGCGGGTAGCGTGGATATAGTAAACGTTATAGTAGATAGTATAGGCCCGCCTAAAGGTAGATATATAAACTCTATAGGCCTTATCTAAATACCTCTATTTCCTTACTAGATCTATATAGGTATAGATATAAATAATACTAATAACCTTTTTATTTTACTAAGGCGTTCTAAAATCGTATATATATATATATAATTAAATACCTTTAATCTCTAAAATTACGGCCTTATATCTTAGCTTAGCTACAGCCTTATAGGCGGGCTAGTATTTTCATATTATTAGCTTATTTAGCGTAACTATATTAGCTAGTAAGCTTTCTACCTATATAGCAAACCTCTAGTACTTCTTATAGCTAAAGAGGGAGTCCTTTTATAGGGGGTAGAGCGGGAACTGCTTATATAGGATTACTAAGTCCTATAATAGAATTACCCTAAGCGTATAGAGGAGGTATAGAAATCCTAAGCCTATAAGGTTAAGCTATATAACCTTATTATTAGCCCTATCTAGGTAATAGATCTCTATACGTTTTAGCTAGATATTAGTTTTAGGCTATATCTTTAAATAGAGGGCCTTCTCTAGCACCTCTTACGCGTAGAGAAGAAAGTAGTCCTTTCCTTTCTTTAGGAAGCTAGTAATTGACCGTATAAACATATAGGGTAGATAGCTAAGGTAGGCTCCCGTTATCGCGTTTATATTCTAGTATCCGGCCTATCTAATTTAGGTCTCCTTAATACCGCTAAGCTTAGTATACTAGACGCTCTACTTACAAACGCTATAGGTTTTCTCTTTTAAGTAAATCCCTATTCCCTAGAATATCTTCTTATTTTATTTAAACTGCGTATAATAGCTTAACGGCTATTACGGTACTTTAACACTACTAAAAAAGACGTATAGGTTATAGTAGTCCTCTAGCTACTAAAAGGATAAGAAGCTTTTAGCACTATCCTTATTCTAGCGGTTAAAGAAGTAGAAGGCTATTATAGAGAGAGGGTAGAGAATAGAGTTAGTGTTCCGCATATAGCCTATATACTTAATCTTACTATACTAGTTCTACTTCCCCTATATTATTAATATAATTATATACGGCGCTAGCTTGTTTAGCTTAGGCCCTTTATTCTCTAGTTTAATAAGGATAAGATTAGTAAGTGTTATGAAACCCTACCGCAGGGTCCTCTATAGGTGAGCCCCGTGCTCTTGCGTATACCTCGCGTATAGCTTATATTAGCTACGCGTAGGTATATCACCTCCTTACGCCCTCGACCCTTACAATCGATCGCGCAACGTCTTGTAGACTCCTCGAATATATACGCTCTATAGCCACTGCCCTCGTTCTATAACATTACGTTGCGCCTTTTTACTACTAACGCTTAGCCTATAAAGAATAATCTAATACCTATACTTAACCTACAACGCTAATTAATCCTAGAAGAATTTAATTTATTAGCTCTAACCTTAACCCCTAAGGAGATAGACACTAATAGTATCTTATCTTTTATTAACTATATAACTACGGACAAGCAAATAGATGGGCTACTACCCATTAAAATTAAAATATAAGACGCTAAAACATTTATAAAAATGGTAGCACGAGACCCTAATAAATACTACCGCCTTTTATAGAACTACTACCTAAAGCTTATATAAGCTAAGATATATACTGCTTAAGATCGCGATATTATCTAAGACTTATAAGCTTATAGGGCGCTTACTAACAATATATGTTAAGAAACTAAAGATAACCTCCGCGTGTTTAAACGCGATATCTAATAGTTAAAGAAGAATAAGATTATACTAATTACTATAATTACTAAAAAAGAAGGTATAATTAAATACCTATAATCTTAACTTAATAAGCATATTCGTAACAACGCTAGATACCTCTTTATTATATATAACGCCACCTAAGTCTCTACGCCCCCGGCAACTTTACCTACTTAATATTTAATAGAGGGTTAGCGCTAAGCAGCTTTACCTAATAGGAACCCCTACTAAAGCAGTAATAATAAAAGCTATAATAATTAGACCTAAACTGCTACTATAGGGTCTAATATACGCTACCTAGATCCCCTAGTTTTTTAGAAAGACTATAAGGAATATAGCTACTAGAAGATATAAATCCGCAAAAAACTAACTTAGAGCGCCTACCTTTTTCCTATAGAAGATGTTAAGATTAGCTATATTATCGGGCGAATAAAGGGTATACTATTTAACAGACTCTTCGCCTAATAGGAGACTAGTAGCCCCTAAAAGTAATAGTCTTACTAAAAAGTCCTTAATAATCTTAACCTAATATACCATAACTATAACCTACTGGCTACTAACTAAGCTAAACTATATACCCTAAAGATAAGCTCTATTAAATTATTTAATAAGTTTTATATTAAGTTCTAGGAATATACCGAAGCCCTTACTTAAGATAATACTAAAGACTAAAAGGATCTCCTTAAAAAAGTTACTTATCGCCTTAGTTACGCAGCCGTTAGCTATAACTACAACAATATTTATAAGATAGTAGCAGCCCTATAAAAGATTAAACGACAACTAAATTAGATTACTACTACTAACCCTTGCCTAAAGACCTCTCTATAGAAGCTCTCTGGGCCTACTAAACCTATATATACTAAGCCACTAATACCTACTACCTTAAGTATTACTAAAGCTAACATTAACCTCTTTATACTAACCTTTCCGTAAAAACTCCTAGATAGAGAGCGTGAGTTACTCTAAAAACTAGGACGCTACTATAGATGCTATTAAAAAGGCTATTATTATAATAACCTAAACTGCTTAATAGTTAGGTTTAGTACCTACCGCCTAATACCTAACCTAATGCCCTAAATACTAAATATATTACTATACGCTACTACCATATAAGATAAAGATGTAGTAATAGTAGTAAAATTGGATACGGAAGCGGAAAATACTAAGTTCTTACCCTAAGTTGTGGGTTGGGACGCCCTAATAATAGAGGGATCTATATATCAGCCTACTTAATAGATAACTTAGTAGAAATAAACGGACGGAAATAGATAGTTTTACCTATAATAGGAACTACTGCTAAAAAATAATATAAAAGCCGTTTTATAATTAACTGCGGAGCTATTAATAAATTTATAGATATCTAATTTATATATACTTATAGCTTACCTACCTTACCCCTTACTAAAGCCTACGCCCTATAACTCGCTAACGGTAGTTTTACTATATAGAAGATTACCTATATAATATAACTTTATTTAAATATAAACGGGTACCAAAAAGAGCTCTAGGCCTATATTATACCACTTACTAACTACCCTATTATCCTTAAAATAAGCTAGCTTAAATAATATAATCCCGCTATTAACTAGGAAAAAAGAGAAGTAACCTTTAACTTTAAATACTATAGAGAGACTTACCTAAAACATAGCCTAGCCGCCTCTATTTACTTACTAGGATATTAACTTAAGAAACCCCTTATTACCCTATCTACGACTAACTACTACTATGTAAGTACCGCGGCCTTCTACCACATAGCATATAGGAAAGGCTAGACCGTTACTATAGCCTCCTAATTATAACTATATAAGCTTAATAAAGAATAAAACTACGTCCTCTATAGTAATAGGATAGACATAGTTAACCTTTTAGAAGACGACGCCCCTGCGGAACTCTATAGACTTTTACCTTTAGACTTTAAGAAGTTTATAAAGCTTAAAAAAGGACTTACTAATAAGGAACTCTATAAGCTCCTCCCTAAGAGGTATTACAACTTTATTAATATATGCTTATAAAAGAGTGTAAATATACTCCCCCCACATTAACCTAATAACTATACTATTAATATTAAATAAGGAAAAATACTACCTTATAAGAGACCCTACTTAATATCTAAAGACGAACTTCTAGTTATAAAAAAGTATATTAACAAACACCTTAATAAAGGATTTATCCGCCCTAGCATATCCCTAATAGCTGCCCCTATCCTTCTTACTAAGAAGCTAGGAGGAGGTATTTAATTTTACGTTAACTATAGAGGACTTAACGCTATTATAATTAAGAACTAATACCTTATACCGCTTATATATAAGACTTTAAAGCGGCTTAGTTAAGCTAAAATCTATACTAAGCTTAATATTATCGCCGCCTTTAACTATCTTTAAATATAGGAAGGTAACGAATAGAAAACCGCATTTATATTACATTTCGGCCAATTTAAATATACTATTATGCCCTTTAGCGTATATAACGGCCTAGGCACCTTTTAAAGTTATATTAATAACGCCTTATAGGACTACCTTAATAACTTCTGCTCTGCGTACCTAGATAATATACATATCTATAGCGACGACCCTTTTAAATATACTAAGCACGTTTAAAAAGTCCTAGAGCGCCTTAGGGACGTAGGACTTTATATTAATTTAAAGAAGTGTAAATTTTTAGCTATAGAAGTAAAATACCTTAAACTAATTACTACTACTAAGGGTATCTATATGGACCCTAAAAAAGTATATATAATTACCGAATAGTAAGCCCCTAACTGCATTAAGGACGTATAAGCCTTTCTTAGTTTCGCTAACTTCTATTAGAAATTTATATATAACTTCTTAGGCGTAATAGTACCACTTATAGCAATAATATGAACGAAGGGCCTTTCTGTAAAAGGAAGAAAAACGTACCTATGTTTTACCTAGACGCCTAAATACAAGGTGTTCTAAGACCTTAAAAACGCTTTTACTAAAGCACTTATCCTAGCTTACTTTATACTAGGATAACAACTCTACCTTAAAACTAACTCCTTAGACTACGTTAACGCAGGCATCCTTTCCTAGATAGGCGATAACGGCCTTCTCTACTTAGTCGCATTCTACTCGTCTAAGCTTATACTATAAGAGTATAACTACAAGATCTATAATAAGGAACTTCTCGCGATTATATAAGCGTTTAAGGAATTCTAATTAGAACTCTCCTTAATAAAACCTAATTAGCTAACTAAAGTCCTTACGGACTATCGCAATTTTAAATACTTTATAATTATAAAGTAGCTAAACCGACGCTAAGCACGCTAAAACAAGTTCCTCTTTAGTTTTAACTTTAAAATTATATATAGACTAAAAGTATAAGGTACTAAACCTAATAGCCTAATACGCCGCTCGCAAGACCTTTCTTAGTCTAAAAATACCCCTTATAATTAGTTCCAACAATAAACGATCCTAAAAGCACGAAATTTGGCCCTAGGCATACTACTTATAATAGAGCTAACTATATCTTAGCTTTATACTATAAAACTAAAGTTACCTCCGAAAATTAATAAGCTTATTACTACGGCATATAACACCTCTATTAACCTATTACTATATTAACTTATTACCGTAAAGACCGCTAGCGCCTATACGCTGCCTATTAACCTCTAAAGCTTAGGCCAGATTAATATAATAGCCTTAAAAGTAAAAGAGAACAGGCTCTATTTATCCCTAACTTAGAAAATTTATAACAGCAACTAATCTAAATGGCCTACGACCTCCAATTAAGCGGCTATTTAGGTAAAGGAGGAACCTACGAGCTTCTTAGCTAATACTACTTCTAGCTAAAAACAATAGACTTAGTTAAACGCTTTATAGGCGCTTATTATGGTTATAAGCGCGCTAAGGCCTTTAATATAAAGTACTAAGGACTACTACACCCTCTACTAGTACCTATATAATAATAGGCAGATATCGCTATAGATTTCATTATTAACCTACTACCCTATAAACAATATGGCCGTACCTATAAGAATATCCTTATAATAATATGCCGACTTATAAAAAAGCGCCACTATATCCTAACTAAAGGCATAGCTGTTAGAGACGTTACTAACGCCTTTTTTCGCGAAGTTTACTAACTATATAGGTTACCTAACTTAATTACGTCCGACTAAGGTATATAATTTAACTCCAATATATAGAGACAAATCTACTAACGCCTTAGTATCTCCGTTAAGATATCTATATCCTTTTATTATAAAACTACTAAGTAACCGGAAAACGCTAATACTAGTATAAAAGCGTACCTACGATAGGTAGTTGCCTATAGTTAAGATAACTAGGTAGATTACCTCCTACTAGGTAAATTTGCAGTAAATAACTATATCTTAACCACTATAGGACTTACCCCGTTCTTCGCGAATAAGGGTTATTACCCCTAATTTAGTATAGAGCCACTAGAACCTATTAATAAGAAACTGCTATATAGAAAACGCCTTAAGATACTACTTATTAACTAGTATATAGACCGTATAAAAAATCTACTTAACTACTATAAGGGAGAAATGGCCTGGGCTTAAGTAAAGTAGGCCTACTTCGCTAATTATTATAGAACGCCACTACTAGAGATGCGTATTGGCGACTAGGTATGGCTAGATGCATATAATATCTCTATATAGAGGCCTATAAAGTTACTTAATTATAAGAACCTTAGCCCCTATTTAATTAAACAAGTTATTAATAGGGGAGCCGTATATAAGCTAGAACTTCTACTTACCCTAACTACCCGTAGGATATAGCCTATATTTTACCTATAGCTACTATACCTCTATTAGCCTAACCCCTTATTAGGGTAGATATAGCCTAAACCCCTACTAGTACTAATCCGAGATAAGAATAAAGATAAAAACTATAAGGAGTAGATTATTAAACGAATTATTAACTCCAAATACTTTAGTAAAGGTAGAGGATAACGGCTCTACTATAGAGCTATATATATAGGATTTAATATAGATTAGCTAGAATAGTAACTATAGGAAGATTTTAAAAATACAAAGGATCTAATTAGCGACTTTTACTATATAAACCTACATAAACTGGGCCTAAGTAGAGATTTTATACCTAATCCTCTATCCCTTAACCCGTTAATTCGCGTCCAACGGTTATCGATAAGAGCTGGCCAATCAATCGAGCTGAATTTAACGCCCGTACTGAGAAATACGAAGCTTATAATTTTATAGTAATTTGATATACACGCCTAATTTAGGGAGTTAAGTCGCTCGATATGAGGTTGCTAGCACTTATCCTTCCTATAAAGCGGTATTTTGCATATACTGCAGCTAAATAGAGTCCTTAGAGCACGCTCCTCCCTCCCCCATTCCTTACTATCGCGAGGTTTTCTAGTTGTATTTGGTGATAGCTCTCTTATTGTCAGAATTAAGCGAGAGGTGCTGACTAAGCTCTGGATATATTAACGTGTTTTATTAGTTATCTAGTAATATCAGTCATCCAGTAGCCCCAAAAACCACCAAAAATTGGGAAAATCGCATTTTGATATCTTAACAACGGCTTTATAATAAATTCTAAAATTCTATAGCTAGCCTTTTATACCTATTCTAAGACTCTACTCTAACTTTGGAAGCAATTCATTAAGTAATTCTAGAGGAATAGCAATTTAGCTCAAATTTGGGGGCCAAAACTTGATAAAACTTAATATCTTAATAACGGCTAGGCCTATTATTCTAGAACTTTAATAGGAGTCTTAGAATAGGTATAAAAGGCTAGCTATAGAATTTTAGAATTTATTATAAAGCCGTTGTNAAGATATCAAAATGCGATTTTCNCAATTTTTGGTGGTTTTTGGGGCTACTGGATGACTGATATTACCGGATGACTGATAAAACACGTTACGAGGACGAAGTCCGTATACAATCTATATAGACATCAACCGCATCTACTACATCACAAATTAATTAATATTCATCGTCTGCGTCATCTCTATCATCAATTAGATCCTTAAGATAGCTCCGCTATAACCCTATGACCTTATAATTCCAACAGGTTATAAGCCTGGGTAGCAACACCTCTCCTAACTTAACCCCCGAAAATGACCTCCTCTACCTTAACTTTAACGACACCTACGTACGACTACAAGGCTAGTAAAATTGTTATTTTTAATGGAGACAACTTTGTAGACTAGGAGCGCACCTATAAGGCAGCCCTAATTATAGTAGAAGAATAGAATTTTATCACTAGTATAGAGAACCTAGCTTAAGTTAATTTAGCTAATAGGAGAAGAAGAAGGGGGGAAGCAAATAAGATTATCTATAATTTGATAGGAAACGACCGTTAGGAAAAGATATATGCGATAATAAAGGCGTATAATATTTAGGGAATGTAGGAAGGAATAAAGAAGTTTAATAAGGCTAATAACGAGGTCTATATCTCTAGACTTTACAGGGAGTTTTATAGCACTATATTTAACCCTACAAAGATGCGAATTATTAAGTTCCTTTATATACTAAATTAATTTAAGATTAATCTAGCCTTGATATCTTAAGCACTTACTAATAACGATATTAAAGAGCAACTCCTCTTAGCCCTACTAAGCGATGTTACGTGGTAGAATGCGAAGACCTAGTGTCTATAAGATAAACGAGACCTTAAGAGTTGCATTACCCTTCTTTAGAAGCAAGAGACTGCTCTCCCTGTATAGACTGCTGCACTTATATATAAGAGGAAAGACGAACTTAGGGGGAGAAGGGGAAACCAAGGTTAAGGTCAAACAAGGGGTAGAGGACGTACTGGTAGATTCAATCATTTCTTAGTACGTTATAGCTCATTATCTTAAGTAACTAAAGAGCCAAGATAACTAGAAAGAGACGAGTGCAGAGTATGCTATTAGAAAGGTTACTACTAGAAAGACTATCCCCTACTTAAACAATTCCGATTTAATAACGCTAGGAAGATAGATTAAGGTACTTCTAAGGTAGAAGAAGTAGGGAATATAGCTATAGCTAAGGAAGAATTCGATAGCGATTTAATCTACCTTAACCTTAACCCTGACCCTAAACGTACTATACTTATAATAATATTACTAGCTTAGGCTCTTAACTTAAGAGCAACTAAGTACTTTACTAGTGACCAATTAGACCTAGTACATTTAAAGAGATGGAATATACCTTATTAGGTCCATACTGCAAATAGGATCGTTGTCCCTACTATAGGCTATAGCTAAGTTTAAATCGGCAGCCTAAGGCTAAAAGACGTCTGGCTTATACCTTTGTTTAAGATAATTAAGCTAATCTTAGTAAGGACTCTCACTTAGGAAGGCTATTTAATTACCTTTAATACAGACGATTAAGCTACTAGCTAGTATAAATTAGGGGCGACATTTAAGGCCACTATAAAGAATAACCTCTACGTACTATAAGAGCCTTAGGGAGCATTTAATGCGATAGTAGAAGCACACGATTTATAATTAAACATTAATAAAACAGATGCTAAACTATAGCATCGCCGAACCGGACACACGAACTACAGTAATCTGCTTAAGCTATAGCACTCCTCACTAGGCATATAGCTTAGGAAAAGAGTAATACTAGTTAGTAAGAGCACGTACGAAGCCTATCTAGCTAGGAAGATATAAAAAATACTAAGTAAGAAGACAACTAAGCGCGAGAAGATACCTAGTTAAGGACTATACCTTAATACTACAGAACGAATTAGTACATTAATTAGAGGTTATAACTACTACCTCCTAGCCCTAGACAACGCCACACGCTATACCTAGGTTATTTCTCTCAAAACCCTATAAACTAAAGAAGTACTACCGTATATTAAAGAGATTATTGCAAGGGTAGAGAGGTTTACTGGTAATAAAGCTATATACATTTGAGCGGATAATAAAAGGGGGGAGTTCGGCCGCAGATTCCAAGACGAATTAATACCCTAAGGTATTAACTTTAAACCTTACCCGCTATATAAGCACTTATATAATGGCGCGATTAAGCGCGCGATCTATACAGTCGACTATAAGATAAGGTTACTTCTATTTTAAGGAAATATACTAGTTAAACTCTAGTGCTACGTAGTTAAACACGCTGTCTAGATTAAGAATTAAGTACCAACCTTAGCTCTTCTATTTAACGACGAGCACAGTGGTGTTATTATACTGTACGAGGTATACACCTAATAAGTCCCTAACCTTAAGAATCTAGTTATCTTTAGGTATTATACCAACCCAATTAATATGCTTAAGAAATACCCTAGAAAGTATAATTTAAGAATAAAGCCTAACTACGTTTTTATGGGATTAAAAGGGAGTAGTTAATTTAAAATAATAAACCTATATACATAAGTAATTAAGCTTTTTAGAGATGCTAAAGTAAATAAGTATAGGTTCCCTTATAGAGCACGTTAGGTATAGGCTATAAGCTAAGCCGCGAACTAACCTAGACCTCCCCCTACTACCTTAAACGGGCCGATAGAGACTCTAGTTACGAGAACTAAGAGTAGGCTAGATAGAGACTAAGTGGGCCGCTTAAGCTAAGTAGGAAGCCTAGGTTAAGACTAAGTGGGCCGCTTAAATTAAGTGGGAAGCCTAGGTTAAGATTAAGTGGGACGCTTAAATCTATAAGGTAATGCTAAGGGTGGGACGCCTATATAAAGTATATTAATATACATTCCTTATACGCAGAGAATAAGGTCTAGAAGGTTACTAAATATAAGGGTTTTTAACAA
Organism: Cenococcum geophilum 1.58; assembly: GCF_001692895.1. Classification (NCBI taxonomy): domain Eukaryota; kingdom Fungi; phylum Ascomycota; class Dothideomycetes; order Gloniales; family Gloniaceae; genus Cenococcum; species Cenococcum geophilum. The sequence continues at coordinate 373,992 of NW_027137592.1, read as the reverse complement.
TATAGTAGTTTAGTTAGTAATAGCTATAAAAGCTATCCACCTAGAAGCTAAGAATACTACCTCCTTAGGAGCACCTATAGCACTATTTAATACTATTAAGCTAGATTAGGCCTTAAGGGAGGACGCTCCTAGCTAGATAAAAGCTATCTTTAAAGAATTTCTCTTAAGAGAATGCACACCTATACTATTATAAGGGGGAGAGTACTAAAAGGAAGGTTGTTACTCCTAAGCAAGCTAGTTCTAAAGCACAAGTATAACGCTAAGGGAGAAGTAATTTATAAAAAGGCAAGACTGTATATTTGGGGAGATAAGCAGACCCCTAACATTAACTATTTTGAGATATTCGCGTCTATTATATAATACAACACCTTTAGGTTTTTAATAGTAAAGGTAGTAGCAGAAGACCTTAAACTTAACTATATTAACGTTAAAACTGCATTCTTAAACCCGCTGTTATAAGAATAGATCTATATATAGATTTCTAACCTATTAAGAGACTTTAAACCTAACCTTAAGGGGGTAAAAGACGCCTACTTAAAGCTAAATAAGTTACTTTACGGCCTAAAGTAGGCACTAAGAGAATGGTTCTATATGGTTAAGAAGTTCTTTAAGAGTATAGGTTTAAAATTAGCTAAGGCTAACCCTAATCTCTTTATAGGAAATAGAGTATATATCTTACTATTCGTTAACAATATACTAATCGCAGGAAAGTGCCGATACCTTAATATTATAAAGATAAAAATCTTAAGAGAATGGAGATGTAAAGACCTAGGCCCTATAGAGATATTTATAGGCTTCTAAATTAATTAAGATTATATAAATCGAACCCTTAAACTATATTAGATAATATACACTAAGAAGCTACTTAAATAGCTAAAAATGGATAACTATAATCCGGTTAAGCTATTAATACTAATAGGTACTGTTCTAAAGCCTAATATTAAAAGTCTCCTTAAGTACAATAATGCGACGGTATACCGATAGATTATTAGCTCTATGATCTACCTGTTAAACAGCACACGTTTTAATATTAGCTACTCTATTGGTTAGTTAGCTAGATTTATAGCAGTATTAGGAAAATCGCATTACCGCTTAAGCAAGCAGCTACTATAATATCTAAACGGCACTCTCAAAATTGGAATTACCTACTTAAATTAAAAGATCCACCTTACCTTATATAAGCTTACGTTAACTAACTTACCTACTAGCTATAGTATCTTTGCTAACGCTATATAGGGAACAGAATACGATCGGATATTATTTTAAGGTATAGTAGTTATACGCTATAGGGGAGCCGTGATTTAAATGGCTTAAAGGCAGAAGTTAACGGCACTAAGTTTAATAGAAGTAGAGATTATAGTAGCGTTAGAAGGAGCAAGGTTAGCAGTATAGCTTAAGAAGCTAATAAGAGATCTGGGGGAGAGAGACAATAACAACCCTTTTATCCCTACGCTCTACTGCAACAATAAGGGTAGGTCGACCTTTTGTACGACACGAAATACCACTAGAAAGCCAAGCATATTAAGACTTAATACCTCTTCATACGAAATAATATAGTTTAGTGAGATCGTCTTAAAGTGGTACATATACTAGGTAAAGATTAACCTAGAGATATGCTCATAAAGTAGCTACCAATCGACCAATTTATGAAGTACTGTGTAACGCTAAGAATCGGTAACTGACGGAGCAACTGACGGAGCAAGTGACAGAGGTTTTTCGCCTACTATAGGTTTTCCCTCCGTACGTAGGCCAAATGGCGCTTGCAAGGTATTTGGGAATAGCTTTATAATTACCTATTTAGGAAACAGACGAGCAGACGAGAAGAGCGTCGTCAGCATGGGGGAGTGTCAGAATTAAGCGAGAGGTGCTGACTAAGCTCTGGACACATTGCGAGGACGTTATCTCGGTCCCAGACGATCAGCCAATCATAAGCTGCTTATATAACAGATTAATTATCTTATGTTGTTGTCATCTGGTACACGGTTCGGAAATTTATTAGTCCCTCACGCCAATTTATATATAATTCTCATACAAACTCACGCGCCATACTATTTTTTTAGCTACCAATTAATAATAAACTAACATCTTTATAAACAATCAGCAAACGTTACGTTTTAGAACTTTACAGGGCAATTCTAACGCTGCCAAAATTATTGCGAACGGCCTGGTGGTTACCGCTACGTTTTGCCTTAAATATTACCACCAAAACAGTAAACATTTAGCTAGAGCCACTAATTCTTAATATTTATAGTAGATAAACACCTAAATAGCTAATGCATTGTATCTAGACTAACTCTGGGCCTTATTACCTGCTTTATTGCTCCTCCGCTGCCTGCACAAACGCCTGCACAAAAGCCTGCACGAACGCCTGCACGAACGCCTGCACGAACGCCTGCACGAACGCCTGCACGAACGCCTGCACGAACGCCTGCACGAACGCCTGCACGAATGCCTATACAAAGCTCTATATAAAGCTCTGCACGAGGCTCTGCTTGAAGGTCTGGTCGAAGGTCTGGTCGAAGGTCTGATCGAAGGTCTGGTCGAAGGTCTGATCGAAGGTCTGGTTGAGGGTCTGGTCAAGGGTCTGGTCGAGGGTCTGGTCGAAGCTCTGGTCGAAGCTCTGGTCGAGGGTCTGGTTGAAGCTCTGCTTAAGGGTCGAAGCTCTGGTCGAAGCTCCGGTCGAGGGTCTGCTTGAAGCTCTGGTCGAGGGTCTGCTCGAAGCTCTAGTTGAGGGTCTGCTCGAAGCTCTGCTTGAGGGTCTGCTTGAAGCTCTGCTCGAGGGTCTGCTTGAAGCTCTGGTCGAAGCTCTAGTTGAAGCTCTGGTCGAAGCTCTAGTTGAGGGTCTGGTCGAAGCTCTAGTTGAAGCTCTGGTCGAAGCTCTGGTTGAGGGTCTGGTCGAAGCTCTGGTTGAAGCTCTGGTCGAAGCTCTGGTCGAGGGTCTGGTTAAAGCTCTGGTCGAGGGTCTGGTTGAAGCTCTGGTCGAAGCTCTAGTTGAAGCTCTGCTCGAGGGTCGAAGCTCTGGTCGAAGCTCCGGTCGAGGGTCTGCTCGAAGCTCTGGTCGAGGGTCTGCTCAAAACTCTGGTCGAGGGTCTGCTTGAAGCTCTGGTCGAAGCTCTGGTTGAAGCTCTGGTTGAAGCTCTGGTCGAAGCTCTGGTCGAGGGTCTGGTCGAAGCTCTGGTCGAAGCTCTGGTTGAGGGTCTGGTTGAAGCTCTGGTTGAAGCTCTGCTCGAGGGTCGAAGCTCTGGTCGAAGCTCAGGTCGAGGGTCTAGTCGAAGCTCTGGTCGAGGTCTAGTCGAAGCTCTGGTCGAGGGTCTGGTCGAAGCTCTGGTCGAGGATCTGCTTGAAGCTCTGGTCGAAGCTCTGGTTGAGGCTCTGGTCGAGGCTCTGGTCAAAGCTCTGGTCGAAGCTCTACACGAAGCTTTACACGAAGCTCTGCACGAGGCTCTGCTCAAACCTGCACAAGGCTCTGCTCGAAGCTCTGCACAAGGCCTCTACTCGGAAGCTCTGCTCAAAACCTTATATAAGCTTAAAGCTCTACTAACACACAGCACTAATATACTAGGAAGGTTCTATAATTAGCTATATAACCGCCTATATAATATTATTATTAATTCTATTTATTACCCAATTTGTCCCTTTAGTCTATATAGGAAAAAGCCCTATAAGGGGAAAACCCTAAGTATTTCCTTTTAGCTAGTCCTACTCGTTCCATCTTCGCCTAGCTAGTAATTCTTTATATCTTCTAGTCTACCTTATATACTATACTTTCTAAGTATATTAGAAGATCTAAAGGGGTAGTAAGAGGGTCTAGTAATTCGCTAGTAAGCCGCCTATAGCTAGGCGGGGGTATTTAGTCCTTAAGGGGCTAGAAAAGGGCGTATTATTTAGTGTCCTCCTATTAGATCTTATATGCTATTTAAAACTACTAAAGAATTCCTTTACCTATAAGCCATTTTACTACTNCCTATAAGCCCCTACTTATAAAGAGTATCTAAGTAATATTATTTATACCTATATTAGTAAGTAGCTAGTTCCTTACTAAGCGGTAACTGTAGAATAGTAGTATATAGTATACTAATTAAATAGGCCATCCGTATATATATTAAGGTAAGATATTTAGAATATAGATANTAGCTATATATTTANACNTAAGACCTTTATCTATAGTAGAAAGGCGGCTATAGATTTTACCTTTATTAGTCCTTTATATAGGGAGAGAGTTAGTATTAACTATAGGGTATTCTATATAGCTGCGTTATATATTTTTACTACCTTCTTCTATTATTGCTTCTATTTAAGATCTGCCTATCTTATTTATATTAGTAACCCCCTATCCTCTATTACTATTATAGCGCTCTACTAGTATAGCGCTAGGTCTCTACTTAGTTAGCTAATAGTTCCTATATTCTTTTTCTCTCTCTATTACTTATAGGTAGAGGGCTTCCTAACTAGTATATTTAGGCGTATCGCCCCTTTAAGGGGCTATTGCTTTATATATATATCTCGTTCCTTATATATATTTTAGTATATATTATATATTTTCTTCTATTAGGTAGTCTTATACTATAACTACTCTCTATATAGTAGTTAAGTTAATGTTAGGAATAAAGGCAAGTGGTCACTATATAAGGCAAATTGCCATTACGGGTGGCAAGTTGCCATTACGTATTACCGCGGCAGTAGCGTAGCGAGGAGCCTTAAGCTCCTTACCCTCCCTAATATATACAAGAATAACAATTATCATACTATCTACGAACCGTAGCTACGTGATATCCCCTTGTATAACCAACACTAATTAGTAGTTAACTTTACTGTTATACTATAGAACAGCTAGGTATTCTACTAAGAAGAGACGAGCCACTATACTAGTGCTACTTATGCTAGAGGAAGCTGTCTTTTAAGGTTAGAACTAGTCCTAAATCTTAAATAGAACTCTTCTATAAATCTAAGGATCTAAAGGCTAGAACTGGTCCTAAGCCTTTTTAAGATTATAGATTCTTACGTCTATTACGCAGAATAATACGCTTTATAAGTCTTTGCGATTTAAGGCTAGAACTAGTCTTAAGCCCTATAACCGCAAATATATATTACGAACGCGTACTAAACAATAAACGCGTACTAAACAATAATCCCTATACTAATAATACTTCCCTCCCTCCGAAAATATAGCTACGCCTACCTTAAATAACTAGAAAGACTCCTTACTATTAGGGGTAGCTAAGTACGTAAAACTTATTAATAAAGATTAGGACGAATTCACCTTTAATATAATAACTTATACTATAAAATAAGTTAATAGCTTTCTTCTATACTATATTATATTCTACTAAAATAGATATTATACCAACTTATAACTATAGGAGTATTTTAGGGAGGATTTTATAGGATAAACTGCTAATACCTAGGCACTTAGCAATATTAATATTATTTAGAACTTTTTAGACTTCCTTTATAGGAATAGGGTATATATTACTAAGAATAGTAACCTAATTACTAGTAATATTTAGGTTAATATTACTAGTATAGAAGAACTAATATAGACGGAAGCTAAAATTATATATTAACTATAGAAACCTAAAAACAACCTATATTCTTTAGAAGGTAACTTTAATTTATATTAAAACCCCTAGAACGCTAACCCCCTACCTAAAGCTACTCTCCCACCTAGAGGTGCTTTTTTACTTAAAGTTACTTCGCCTCTACCCCCTTTACTCTAGCTAATCGGTAAGCCTTTACTATAAAAAGTTACAAATCTAATAAAGGTATATTTAGATAAAGAGAAGAAGTTTAGAGGAGAATTATATAATATGCTTAGAGTAAAACTATAGGTCTTTTATAACTGTTATAATAAGGTTAAAATTTAACGCCACTAGTACTATTACGCTTTCTCTATTATATTAAAGGGATAGGTAGTAATATTCTATTACAACTATATTACGGGTAAAAACTATAACTTTAATATAATGCTTTAGCTTACTAAAGCCTACTTTAAGACTAATAAGAATCGCTAACTTTATATATCTAAATAGCGGGAGACTATATTCTAGAGAGTTATTACTTCTAACCTAATAAAGATTTATTTAGAGTGCCTTTAACTACTCTTTAATAAACTTTAAAAAATCTAATATAGCCTTACTAAAACTTACTAAAATAAGAATAGCCTAAGGGACTAGGTTATCTTAGCATGCTATAGTGTTCCTAAGTATAACTTAGCGCTATATAAACCTATAAATATATTTAAAGGAGTATATGCTAAGCTACGCTCTACTATAGGTACTATAATATAAACATAAGAATCTTAATAATTTTATACCGAAAACCCTACCTAATTAAGTATTCCTAACTAATATAATTATAACTAGACTAATTAAATATATAGTGGCCGCGGTAGGGAATACAGAAGAGGATATAATTAATATTAACTATAAGGTAATTATAGAGGTCCTTATAGAGGTTTATTTTAAAGTAATTATTAAAAGAAATACTATATTTATAAAAAGCTAAATTACTAGTTAACTAGATACTCCTTTAATAAGTAAAAAGAGGTATATAATAAGTTCCGTTAGAGTATAAGAAATGTTAGAAATTATAAGGTTATTATAGCCTACTTTTAAAGCTTTCTAGTTTAATATAAAGGTATAGAAGATCTTAAGGGTAAGGTTAATAAGACTAAATAGCTCCTTATAGATATAGACATTAAGAACTACTTATCTAACTAATACTTTACTAAGTATAGTAAGGTAAATAGTATATAAACTGTTACTATCCTTAATAACTAATCTACGCTCTATTCTATTATAAAGTTAGATATCTTTAATAAGCTAAAGAAGAGCTCTACGTTTTTCTTTAACAATAGATACTTAGCAAATATCTTTTATAATATTATGCCGGATACTAGAGCTGCAGAAGTATCTATAGTAGGAGAACCTTAAGTTTAAGCCCTTTAGTAGCTTAATAGCTCTATTTAGATTAACTATTTAACGGTAGGCTAGTATACAATTTATTTTAGCAAAGGTACTATAATCTCTCTTAGTATAATTAGGGTTTAAACCCCCTTAGGGTATATTAGTTTTTATATTATTTCTATAAATACTCTATTTCTATTTTATATTAAAGATATAAATAAGTTAGGTATTAGGCTTAACGGCCTTAAGAATATACTTATTTAGGGAGATAATTAGGTGCCTATTATACGTAAGTAGGGTTACCCCTAGTTACTCCTTTATTAACTAAAAAAGAGTATTACTTAAAGCCACTTAACTAAGTTAGAATTACGCTAACTATACCATTATTTTAGCCACCTATCTATTTATTAATTATTTAGGGTTCTTTAGTAAGTAGGCTATAAAGTTAAGGTTAAGGTAATTAAGCATTTTATAAAGTATTACTATTACTACTAAATAAACTAGAAGTCCCCTAGCCGATTTAAGTTTACCCTTAAGAATAACTACGACTTTAACTTCTATATTATTATTAACGTTATATATTTTAGCGGTAAGCTAGTACTCTAAGTTATTAACTTCTTAACCTTTTTTTAAGCCGCGCGTTTTTTAAAAATATATTAGCTAGAAATATATAGGAGACCCTTTAGTTATACTAGATTAATGTTTATTTAAAACCCCCTAATTAAATCGTCTATAATATAGGAAAGAACTTCTTATCTATAGAGTTTTAATAATAGATAAAGGTAATGGCAATTAAGGTTAAGAAAGTCCCTATTAAGGTATATAATAGTATTAGAAAAGTAAAATAATATTATACGCTATTACGCCGCGTATATAAGATTATCTCTTTAAAACTAAAGAATATTAGTAAAAAACTTACCTTATAAATAGCTATTAAAGCTATTAATAATTCCGCTGGCCTAGATAGACTTATACCTATATTACTAGTCTTTAGCGCCTACCCTTAAATAACTAATAATTTTTTACTATCTCCCTCTATTATATAACGAGCTAAGGCTATTTATAAGGCAATAAAGAAGGTATAACGTCTCTACGCTATATACTAGGTTAATAACGCACTAGAAATAAAAAATAGCCTAAATACCTTAACTACGCTTAATCTGTTACTCTAGTTTAAGGTATGCGTATAGTATAAAAAGGGAGGATAGTTAAGCCCACACTAACTTATTATAATTAATAGTTAAACTTATACTATTTAGATGCCTTACGGACCTACTTAATTCCGTTTAACTATTATTAAGCCTTATTATAAAGATAATAATTCTAAGCCTTTATAGGATGCCCTAAAAAATACCTTAGAAAAAAACCACGATTAATATACTTTAGAAGGCAACTATAATTCTAATATAATTATAGTAGATACGCTATAACTATAACGCGGCAGAGGTTACCTAAAGGGATTATAAAATCGCTAATATCTTATTAATTTTAAAGAATAATTTATTGCCGCTATTAAAAATAGAGTTAAGTTATTAATGGCCTTTATAATAGCTAAGGAGAAGGCTAACTTTAAACTTGTAAAATAGCTCTAAAAGGAAGGTTGTATTATAACTTTAAGAGCTCCTTTCTAAGTATCTAATAAGTAGGAGATTAATAGTCTTATTATAAGAGGAGTCTTTAANTTTAAGAAGTATAACCNTACTAAGTTTAATANAGTTNGNATNTTNAAGTTAAGNATNGTTAANAAGATTAANNGNAAAGCTACTAACGCCCTATTTAAGAAATTAAGGCTTATTATCTAAGGCTATAACAATAATAGTAAGGAGGTAATTTTTATGTAGTCTCCTATAATTTAACAAGCTAGTTAGCGAGTTATTATTACGCTAGCTCTCTTCTTAATAAAAATAAAATAGCGGTTTATCCGTAAGATATTACTTAAGCCCACACCCAACTAGAGACGCACCTTTAGCGCTTAGTATTAGCATACCTTCTAGAGTAAATTCGCTACCAGTATCCTAAAGATATAATTATAGTTATACTTAAGCCATTATATAGGATTGCAAAGGTAGGAACTTACTAGTAGGCTACCTATAGCAAGCACTATAAAGAGAAGCTTTTAATAACTACTTTTATATTTAATCCCTACTTCCTTATTATAACTATAGAAACTCTATTTAGAATTATTGGCATATAAACTAATAATATAATTATCTTAGGAGATAACTAATTTTTAGCTCTTAAAGAAGACGAGCTAGTAAAGGCAAATTTTATAGCAAAGCTAAAGAAAAAGCTTAGTTTAATAATACTATTACTCTTTAATAGATGCATCCTTTCCTTAAATAAGGATTCTATTACTCTACGCTAGAAGGGTTAAGGTAAGAAGATTAATATTATTAACGCTAATTCTTTAAAGTAAGGATATGTGGAGTAACGCGCTTGTAGAGCTTATATTACTTCTATCTATTAACCTAAGGCTTTATTTAATCTCTCTATTGCCGCCTAATACTAGAAACTAACTAAGGATAATATTCTTGCCCTAAATAAGCGTCTTTTCTAGTAAATAAACCATCTTAATTAGGGACTACTCTACGTGCCTATTAATCTTCCTACTACTAAGCTCTTTATATTTGTTAATAGATTATTTATAAATAATAAAGATTTTAGCTTCTAGTTAGGATATAAGATTATTATTATAAACGAATTTACTAAAGAGAATAACTTTATAATCTATAGTAATCTTATCTATTAGAGCTTAACTAAAAGCAAGCGTATTACCTAAAGTGTTTTAACATTAGAGATATATAGAATAGTTAGCGGAGTTAATATAGCAATTATAATTAGAACTACCCTAAAGATAATTATAGATTAACTCGAACTTCCTATTATNCCTATAATTATATANACNNACTTATATTCCCTTTATAAGTATTTAATTAAGCTTAGTACTATAAAGGAGAAGCGCCTTATAATTAATATTATAGTACTTTAGCAATCCTATAAGCGTTAAAAACTCTTTAAAATTTAATAGATTAATAGCTAAAATAACCTAGTAGATGTAATAATAAAGGCGAACCCAAATAAGGCACTAGAGACGTTTGTTAATATAAATACTCTATATATATAAGTTAAAGGTAGGTTAAAAGGGAGTCCCTAGAAATTTCTTAGTTATATAAGGTCTTAAGATATCTAGGAACTTTAACCGGCGGTCAAAGTTATCTAATTGCCAATTAGGATTTTTTATCCCCGGGATAGAAAATCGCTATTAGCTCGCTTATTACTAGCGCCTTAGCGGCCCTCTAAATAAGATATATACCTATAACTCCTAAGTAAGAAAGCACTACGTATTAAGAGGCAAATTTTGGGACAGCGAGACTTATATTATAATAGTAATAGTAAGTAAAAAGGATTAATATTTACTACGCTAGTTAAGCGGTATATATATATATAGATAGCAACTATAAAAGAAGAGTTGCTAGTGTTAGGAATAAAGGCAAGTAGTTACTATATAAGGTAAATTGCCATTATAGGTGGCAAGTTGCCGTTACGTGCGGTAAGTTGCCATTACGTGTCGCCGCGGCAGTAGCGTGGCGAGGAGCCTTAAGCTCCTCGCCCTCCCTAATATATACAAGAACAACAATTATTATACCATCTACGAACCGTAGCTATGTAATATCCCCTTATATAACCAATAGTTAATATATATCGACCTAGATCGGACTTTCTTTACTACTATTATACTACTATCTAATTACCTAGATCGTCTATACGAACTATATCTTAGTTATCTCTTAACTTATAACTAAATATCTTATTAAATATCTTATTACTTATTTCTATTACCTGTTTTAACTTACTTATCTAGACTTACCTAATATATATAAAGAGCTTCTAGAGCCCTCTTTAATAGACAGTTCTTATCCTTAATTAACTGTTCAATAATATGTAAGTCTAGTAGTAGAACTAATGCTTTATATTCTAGTATAGCGCGTAGTATTCTTCTATAGGCCCCTATAGTTCTATATAGGTATTAGTTTTATAGCTTAGCTAGTAGCGCTAAAGAGCTTTTTATTAATACCTTGCTATTTAGTCTTAGGCCCTTAATCTAAAAGCTGTATAGTATTATTAACCTTATTACTACTATATATAATAGGCGTATATATTTAAAAGAGGGTCCTTATATTAAGGTAGTTATTTATAATACTGCTAAAAGTACTACTCCTCTTTTATAAGTAGTCTATATAATATACTTATTTTAGTTTAACCTAAAGTCTACCTAAACCCCTAGGACCTTAAGGGTAGCTTCTAGTTTTTCTTTATAGCCTTAGATATTTACTATTAAGGCTAGGTTACTACTTACCCTTCTTTTCCTTATAAAGTAGATAAGCTAGTAATTATCTTAGACTATATACCTATANGGATAANACTTAATATCGCNANATTAGNGTAATAAACNCGCTAAAGANANNTTACTAAGAAATTTAACTTAAAAAAGTATACCTAGAAAGTTACTAATAGGCTAGTAGCTATACCTTAGGTATTACTAGAGAATATCTAAAGGATTATAAGTAACTACTTAAAAAAAATACTACCTAAAGGCCTAGCCTAGAAAATACGTCTACCGTAAATAGTCGCTAGAAATGGCCTAACTACTTATAGGCGTAAAAAGGGTAAGGTAATAGTATAGCGTAATTAATAAAGCCTACTACTAATAGAGCTATAAGGCCCTAAAAAATAGGCCTAAGAAGATAATATAAGGAGGATAGAAATAGCTAGCGCTAATTCCTAGAAGAAATTACCTTAAATCCTACTAAACTATATAATAAGGACTCTAGCGTATATTAAAGTAAAGTAGGCAAGCTGCTAAAGAGACGCTAGGGGACTTTTACCTATTTATACTTTACTAGATAGAATAGGACTAGTATATAAATAATAATAAGGAAAATATTAAATATTAGTAGAGGTTCTTTTTAGGCGCGGGCTAAACAGACCTATAGAATATTAGTAGCTAATTTTACCCCTTATCTATTAATATAAGTTATATAATATTAGTAAAAGAAATAAAGGACGCTATATAAAAGCTCCCTACTAGTAAAGTGTTAAGGCTAAATAAGACCTAAATAAGGCAATAAAGCTGTAGTAAAAGTAGTAGTAATATAATTTGCTAACGTCGTAACTACCTACCCTTAGAGAGGCGAACTACCTAAATACTTTAAAGTAATAACTATAGTCGTCTTATAAAAGGTATAAAAAAAGACTACTCTATTTTAGAAAGCTACTAACCTTAAAAAGGCTTTTAAAAAAGATAGTTATAAAATGTATATAAGAAGCGGCAAAGAAAAGATTAACCCTTTTAGCCCTCTTTCTAATTACCTCTAGTATTTAAGCGGTATAGTAAGCTTACTTAGGATATATTATATCTATACTAAGTCTAGACCTAAGCGGAATATTTAATAATATATTATATAAGAGACTTTTATAAATCCTAAGAAATAAAGGCCTAATAAACTAGATAATTAAGTTTATCTAAGCATTTTTAATAGGGCGTACTATAAAAATTATTGTTCGTACTAACTTAATAGCACGAGTAAGTTGTATCCACGGGCACGAAATATATGTAGTATTATATGCTTGTTTAGATAGTAACTGTCGATTGTATAAAGCAGACTACGTGGTCTATATACTAATACACCTCCCCCCTAATTAGTTAGTGCTTTATAAGTGCACCAGACGCGTAAGTAAGTGGTTAGTGCACTAAATGCGTAAACGCGTACCTAGTGTACCGAACGCGTAAGTACGCGTTTAGTATAACAGGTGCTGTAATTATATACTAGCAGTACTTAAAAAATAAAACCGCCTGTATACAGCCTCTGTAATTGCTTTAATAAAACTATAGAATATAAAGGAAAATATATAGGAAATCTCCCCTAAGGTACTGTCTAGGCTGCCTTCTAAACGGTACCTTAAGCTGGCCGTAAGTCCTGCTTACGGTTCGTAAAATAAACTATACGGCCTTTTGATGGGCAGTAAGTTAGATTTTAAGGGCCGCTAAGGCGCTAGTGCTAAGCGAGCTAATGGCGATTTTTTATGCCCGGTATAGAAAATTGTAATTGGTTAATTTAACCACTATGGCAGAATATAGTAGAATTTGGCAGGTTACGTAAGTCTACTAAGTTCTATTATAGCTTTCTACCGTTTTTCCACCTAATAGCTTACGGTCCGTAGAATAGGCCGTATAATAAGCCGTACGGCCTTTTAACGGGCCGTAGGCGTACCATAGGTACTTCGTTAGTCCCGTTCTACCTATTCTATAACTTTTAGGTTAAGCTTATTTATATTAATTAGGGTTTTAAGGGTTTAACACAGCTTTACCTTAGTTATAGCGTCCGCTAGGTTATCTCTACTACTAATCTATTTAACCTTTATAATCTTATATCGTTTATAGGCCTAATGTAAGTATATTAGGTCAACTATAAGCCTCTTCTTTTATATCATACCTAATTTAACTAGGTAGTCGTAAAGGGACTTTAAATCGGTGTATAAAACTAGGGGTAATTACTCCAGTTATAGAATCTTCTAGACTGTTAATTTGATTATAGCTGTTATATTAAATCTATAAGCTAGTATATATAGTTTAAAAGCTAGTATAATACGGGTTACTTATTTGTACTTAATTAAAAACTAGTGCAGTATATTTGCGTCCTAATTATGGTCCGTAAGTATAATTATAAAGCTGATTTGTAATAATAGGTCTTTATTATTAGTAAAGGAGGCGTCCGTAAATACTAGTAAGCTAAAGGAACTTAGGTCTAGTGGTATAAAAGTAAGTCCCCTCACCATATTACCAATTTGCCACTAAATGCGCTTATTAAGCTGCTTAATATTTTCTTTTTATAGATCTACTACCTAGGCCGCAAAGGATAAGTTATAGGTAGATTTAGGTTGGCAGACTGTAGTAATATAGGCGCCTCTTGCACGCTATGCAGCGTATTAGTCCTTTATATTTATAGTTTTATAGGTCTCTCCGCAGGAACTAGTAAGGTTTATAGGCTTTGCTATAATAAGCTTTAGGTTTTAAGCTTGGCGTTCCTAGGTTAGTTAGATTAAGTTGCCTTTTTATGTAATTAAGCCTCCGTTAAACTTAATTGGAGTTTACTTAGTTAACTACTTTTACGGCTTTACTAGGAACTTAGCTTTTTATAGTTTAGTCTCTTTAGCGTTTATAAATGTCCGGTCTGCTAAAAAGAGGGTATTGTCTATTTAGAGTCTAACAATACTAAGGCCGTTTAATAGGCTGTATAGGAGGTAGGGGTCGTAGGTCGACTGTTTTATTTTAAGTTTACTAACGTAGTGCTGCTAGTATGTTTTAAACTAATAGTTTTTGGCTTCTGGTACTCTATAAAGAGGTTTTATAACCTATAAAATTATTTCTAGTTATAGGTTAAGCTTATAGAGTAGTTGTATAAAGATATCCCTACTTAGGTAGGTATTAGACTATATATAGGCTTATAAAATATCCCGTAAGTAAAGGGCTACGGATTTAGTTTGCTATAGTCTAGGCATAAGTACGAGTATAATTCGTTAACTAACCTATTAAATTATAGGCGATTATATAAAAACTAGGTCTTTTTCCTGGTTATTATAAACTTATATAATAAGCCTTAATTTCTTAAAGGCTTTATTAGTACTAGGGTGTTTAATCTTATTAATAAAGCGTAAGTTAAATATACGGACGCCTTACGGAACGTCTCTCTCCGTTATAATTATAAAGATACCCTTTTTAAGTAGTCCGTTAATCTCTTTACGCTATAAGTCTATAAAAGGGGTTTCCTATACTAGAACTAATATATCTATAGGCGGAGATTGCTTTACGGATGTGCCTGTAAAGGTTAGGTGGTTCTCTATTATAGAATTCTTACGGGGGCGCCCTTGGCCACGCTTTATAGTAGGTTTAGTAGGTTTAGTGGGTTTCTAGGGGACCTCTAGGGTAAGTAAGGGTGCCTCCAGTTTATCTGATTCGGCAGTTGTTTTTGGTTCGTCTGGTTTAGCGGTTGCTTCTAGTTTATTTGGCTTAACGTTATGGGTGTTTTTAGGCCGAAAGTAGGGTTTTACGGACGTGCTTTTAAAGCTAGTTAGCCTGCTAAGAAGCTATACGCAGCACGTCTCGTTTTCTACGGCTAGTAGATAGTAAGGTCCATTTTAACTACCGCTTTTGCGCTATATAAGGACTTTAAAGTTAAGCAGGAGGTTGTGTACTAAGGTTATATTAGGTCTGTTGCGGTAGTATAGGGCGTTATTAATAGTTTGTTTAGCCTGTAATTTAACTATTTTAACTATTGCCTTTTATATTATAGCTGCTCGTTCCGTAATAGATGGGGTAGGGGGGCCTAGGTTACTTATTCTTAGGTAAGCTCCGTAAACTAAGAGGGTGGGTACTAGTCCGTTAGGGCTAGCGGTATTATTAACGGCTTTTACGGCCATCTATAAAGCTAGTTCCTTTTAGATATTCTTATATTTGTCTATAATAATCTAATAAGCTCTCTGTAGAGCTAGGTGAGCTTACTTAATAAGTTTAATAGACTAATACGCCTTAACTAGAATACTTTTTGTTGATATAGCTATAGCTGTGGTATACTGCTGGAATTCCTTACTAATAAAGTTTTTACTAGCGTTATAGGTAATATACTTAGGAGGTCTAACGTACGTGTTAATTTAATAGGTCTGTAAAGTATCCTAAGTATGCTTTATAGATATATTTTGCAACTAATAGGCGGCTTGGTAGCGGGTTACTTCGTTAATTATATATAATACTGGGCTGCCGTTAATATATATAATGTCTACGTATACTAAGTGGTTAAAGTTAAGGTCCTTATAAAGGGTAAACTTAAATTAGCTTGGGGAACGTCCGTATTTCTGGTAAAAGGAGTAGTATTTAGTTAGGTAATTAACTGCCTTCCTATTAATATTGTTGTATTTAGAGCGTTTAAGGACTCTATATAGCTTTTCGGCTAATAAGTAGCCGAAATGGCAGTATAGACAGTAGATCTCTATACTGGTAAGGTAGCACGGGTTATAGTTAAAAGATTTTTAAATGTAGGTTTGTAAAGTCTCTCCCTATATAAGGAACGGGTGTCTAAATCGTTATGTAATTAGTAGGGTAATATGCTTACTTTTTAGGGCAGTTATGGGGCCGATTAAGGTGTCCGTAATATTGTTATAGTAAACCTATAACCTGTCTATGTCCGTAAGGCAAAGTAAGAAAGGGGTGTCTGCTTTTACTATATAGAAGTTAACTAGGCTAATTGGGGTCTTAACTGCAACTAATCTAATTAATGCAGTTAAGCTAATGCCGAATTGGACGTTTACGGCCCTAGTTTGCGTAATATTAATGTCCGTATTATTATTTGCGGTGGTCTTATATATGAGGTATTATCCGTAGCCTGTAGTAGACTTCTTAGAGGCGCCTATGTCGATTATAATACTATAGAATTCCTTAGGGGTATAGCGTTTTATGGTGATATATGCAAATAGGTCCTGCTTATAATCTATAACGTTTATAATAGGGGTACTTATGGAATAGTTTTTAGGCGTAACTAAGTGTATAAAGGAATAGTTAGCTAATACGGTCGTAATATTAAAGGCTTAGCTGTCCGTAAAAGGTCTAAAAGTAATTAGGAACGTCTCTAGGGTCTCCTATTCTTAGTTGTTTAGGTTAAAGTTAATTATAAGGGCTTTTATTAACTTATTAGGGGGCTCCTCTTCTTCCTTTCCTTTATATTCTAAAATAAACTGGCTAATTCGTTTATTAAATCTCTTCTTAGACCTATTATGTTCTTCTTAGGTATGCCTTATAAACTAACATCCTTCCTTGCTATATATGAAGCATTTCTGGCTTATTCGTCTATAGGGGTATGCTTTTATATAGGAGTTACTGCGGGGGTTATAGGTGGGACTTAGTCGGTATAGGTGCTGCTAGCGGTAACGGCGGTCCGTAAAGTGGACGTCTAAGTCTATCTGCAGATATTGAATATCTATAGCAAAGGCTTAAGTGCTGCCTAGTAGGTTTAAGACTTCGTATATTATAATAGAGGAGTATAGGTTATTAATAAGGCTAGCTAAGGTATCTGTAGGCTTATAATAGGCGTACTTATAGGGCTCTACTTCTTAGTAAGCCGTAATAAGTTTATTGTGCAGGAAGTTGTTTGTTTAAAGCTTGGCGTTAAGGCCGTGCTATAGGTGCTGGAGGTCTTTAATAAGGATTTGCAGACACTCTATAGTCGATTTTTCGGTATTCTTGTTAATTACGGTCCGTAGCTTAGTTATATTCCATTGGGTAAGGATATTACGCCTATATTCCGGTCCTTTAAAGTAGTTATGGGTAGCTTTGTATAGCTTATTAAAGGGGACACTAAGGGGGTTGCTTTTAAGGTTAGTGTAGTAGTGGTTAAGTGCTAGGCCGCGCAGTATGGTAGAGTAGGCTTAGCTAAACTCTTATTTAGGAATATTAGCCTTCTAGTAGAGGTCCGTAAAGATAGTTAGTTTAAAGTTAAAATTATTATTTTTACTGCTATACTTAGATTCGTTAGTATAGAGCTTAGCTAGGTTAGCTAGCTCCTTACTATAGGTCTTTACTTAGGTGGGTTGCGGATCTATAACTTACGGATCTATGGCTTGCGGATATATGGCTTATAAATCTATAACTTAAATAGCAGGGGTAATTTGGTCCGTATTTTAGTTTATAGGGGTATTATAATCTATAACTTAAGAGTAGGGTATATTTTGGCCAATAAGGTTAAGTCTAAAGCCGCTTAGGTTTATAGGACGAATTTAGTTAAGTGGGTTAGGTATAAGGCTAGCGATTATATTAAGTTTAAAAGAAGTAAAGAGTTCCTTAGTTTCTTAGAACTGGTCTAGAATTTCCTCTTTAGTCTATTCCGTTTGGTCCTTCTCGTATATTATATTATATAAGGACTATATAACAGTAACTCGTTTATTCCTTTTAACCCATACACCTTAGTTACGTAAGAGG
Organism: Cenococcum geophilum 1.58; assembly: GCF_001692895.1. NCBI lineage: Eukaryota > Fungi > Ascomycota > Dothideomycetes > Gloniales > Gloniaceae > Cenococcum > Cenococcum geophilum. The sequence goes on along the minus strand of NW_027137592.1, from coordinate 356,061 downwards.
GTTCGTAGTTTACGGATAGTAGTGGGGTTATAGGCTTTAAAAATAGCTTCTGTAAAGTCCGCAAAGTTTTCCTAGTATTGCTTTTATAGGTTGTCGTTTATAAGCTTAAAGTATCTATATTTAAGGATTTTAAAACTAATATAGTCGTTAACGTCGTTTATAGACATAACGTTAACTCCTTATCTTTATTTTTTTTGGCCTTCGCTAACTTGCTTGCTAATACCTGCTATACTATATAGTGTAGTACGTAGCGGGTAGAAGGGTCTTGTAGTGGTCCGTAAGGGTGATTAATGTCTATAGCGGTTTATAGGAGGGTAGGGGTTTCTATAAGGTCTTGTAACGGTTTATAAAGGCAATTAATAGGTCCGTAGTAGTTTATAGAGGGGTGAGGGGTCTTTGTAAGGGGTCTGAGAGAGGTTAGAGGTATTAGGGGAGGTATAGTAGGAATAGGGGTTTGAGGTTTAAAGGAGGTTTAAGGGTAGGGGTTCCGTATAGGTCTGTATTCGCGTCTATTATACTTCTAGTAAACCGTACTAAGACTTAAATAAGTATATAGAGTTAGAGATAAGTCCGTAATCCCTAACTTCTGACCTTTTAGTAGGTTATACTAGGAGTTTAAATGGGTGGTTGCTGTTATATATATCGCTTAGGGGGAGGTATTGAGTAATTGCTAATCTGTGCGCGCTTACTGATCAGTATTTATACTAACTTAATAGCACGAGTGAGTTGTATCCACGGGCATGAAATACATATAGTATTATATGCTTGTTTAGATGGTGACTGTCGATTGTATAAAGCAAACTACGTGGTCTATATACTGATGCACCTCCCCCCTAATTAGTTAGTGCTTTATAAGTGTACCAGATGTGTAAGTAAGTGGTTGGTGTACTGAACGCGTAAACGCGTACCTGGTGTACTGAACGCGTAAGCACGCGTTTGGTATAATAGGTGCTGTAATTATATAATTATAATTAAGGGCTATAAAAGCGAATTAATACTAATACCTATAGGTATTATATAGGGATTACCCCTATTTCTAATTCTAATTCTTTTCTTTATATTGGTTACATAAGGGGATATTACGTAGCTACGGTTTATAGATAGTATAATAATTGTTATTCTTGTATATATTAGGGAGGGTAAAGAGCTTAAGGCTCCTCGCCACGCTACTGCCGCGGTGATACGTGACGGTAACTTACCGTACGTAACGGCAACTTGCCACCCGTAATGGCAATTTACCTTATATAGTAACTACTTACCTTTATTCCTAACACTAGCAACTCTTCTTTTATAGTTGCTATCTATATATATATATACTGCTTAACTAGTATAGCAAATATTAATCCTCCTTACTTACTATTACTATTATAATATAAGTCTCGCTGTTTTAAAATTTGCCTCTTAGCATATAGTACTTTCTTACTTAGGAGTTATAGGTAGATATCTTATTTAAAGGGCCGCTAAGGCGCTAGTAGTAAGCGAGCCAATGGCGATTTTCTATCCCGGGGATGAAAAATCCTAATTAGCTAGGTTAAGTTAGGGTTTATAGAATGTTATGCTTTAAAAAGTCTTAGTAAGAGAATCTAACTAATTAGATAACTTTAACTGCCGGTTAAAGTTCCTAGACATTTTAAGACCTTATATAACTAAGAAATTTCTAAGGACTCCCTTTTAACCTAACCTTTAACTTATATACGTAGAGTATTTATATTAATAAACGTCTTTAGTGCCTTATTTAGGTTCGCCTTTGTTATTATATCTACTAGGTTATCTTAGCTATTAATTTATTAAATCTTAAAGAGTTCTTAACGCTTATAGGATTGCTAAAGTACTATAATATTAATTATAAGGCGCTTCTCCTTTATAGTACTAAGCTTAACTAAATACTTATAAAGGGAATATAAGTTAGTGTATATAATTATAGGGATAATAGGAAGTTTAAGTCGATCTATAATTATCTTTAGGGTAGTTCCAATTATAATTACTATATTAACTCCGCTAACTATTTTATATATCTCTAACGCTAAAACACTTTAGGTAACGCGCTTACTTTTAGTTAAGCTCTAATAAATAAGATTGCTATAAATTATAAAGTTATTCTCTCTAGTAAATTTATTTATAATAATAATCTTATATCCTAACTAGGAGCTAAAATCTTTATTATTTATAAATAATCTATTAATAAATATAAAGAGCTTAGTGGTAGGAAGATTAATAGGTATATAAAGTAGTCCCTAATTAAAATAGTTTATTTGCTAAAAAAGACGCTTATTTAGGGTAAGGATATTATCCTTAGTTAGTTTTTAGTATTAGGTGGCAATAGAGAAATTAAATAAAGCCTTAGGTTAATAGATAGAAGTAATATAAGCTCTATAAGCGCGTTACTCTATATATCCTTACTTTAGAGAATTAGTGTTAATAATATTAATCTTTTTACCTTAACCCTTCTAGCGTAGAGTAATAGAATCCTTATTTAGGAAGAGGATACATTTATTAAAGAGTAATAGTATTATTAAACTAAGCTTTTCCTTTAGCTTTATTATAAAATTTGCCTTTACTAGCTTATCTTCTTTAAGAGCTAAGAATTAGTTATCTCCTAAGATAATTATATTATTAGTTTATATACCAATAATTCTAAATAAAGTTCCTATAGTTATAATAAGGAAGTAGGAATTAAATATAGAAGTAGTTATTAAAAGCTTCTCTTTATAGTGCTTGCTATAGGTAGCCTATTAGTAAATTTCTACCTCTATAATTCTATATAATGGCTTAAGCATAACTATAATTATATCTTTAGGATACTAGTAGCGAATTTACTCTAAAAGGTATACTAATATTAAGCGCTAAAGGTGCATCTCTAATTAGGTATAGGCTTAAGTAATATCTTATAAATAAACCGCTATTCTATTCTTTATTAAGGAGGGAGCTAGCGTAATAATAACTTACTAATTAGCTTATTAAATTATAGGAGACTATATAAGAATTACCTCCTTACTATTATTATTATAGCCTTAGATAATAAGCCTTAATTTCTTAAATAGGGCGTTAATAGCTTTGCCCTTAATCTTATTAACTATTCTTAGCTTAAAGATACAAACTCTATTAAACTTAGTAGGGTTATACTTCTTAAATTTAAAGACTCCTCTTATAATAAGACTATTNATCTNCTNNTTATTANATACTTANAAAGGAGNT